>NC_080112.1:50405202-51051293 GCF_950005125.1 Chionomys nivalis | reverse complement strand
TAACATCCAATGTGCATGTTGTCTGTGATTGATGTTCTCTGCATGGGTAACTTCTACTTCTTTTTGACATAATTATTGAGAATCAATTGAGTCTGAATTTTCTCTTTGCATCTTTTCTCTTACATAAGCTGTATTTCCACACAATATACCCCAACCTTCTATCTTACTTTAAAATATTCATATAAATCAATGTATGCTCTAATTTGCTTGTTAATTTTTTTGTTTCCTTTTATTATGTGTAGTTGTGTATGCCTCTGTGTCTTCATAAGTCAGAGACACCATATCACCATGGAGCAGGAATTACAGGAAGTGAGCTTCCCTACATACATGATGTGATTGACCCCACCTTTATATAGAAATAGTATCTGCTTTTGAATTATGAGCAACTTTTCCAGGCCTCGTGTTTTTTGCTATAATAAATAATCATTAGTCAATTTGAGACAATATATTTAAATACTGAGAGGCAAGATTGTGATCAATCAGTCTTGGTTTCAAATATCACTTTCTGAACTGTGTATACTGATTAATTGTTTGGTTCTATGTGACTTGTTGTACTACAAAACAATATAAATTGGTGATAATGTTTTAATTAAGAAGACTAATAAAGGTCTAATGCACAATCACTCCCTTTTCATTGATTGTAAGACAGTCTTGATTATAAAAGTATTTAGATATTTAAAAGAATTTTATGAAATTGAGATTTTATTTTATATACACTAAGTAGAATACGTGTATATGTAAGTTCACCATGTAAAATAGCAATTTTATAAGATAAATTCCTGTTCTAATCAACAACACTATCCATGAAAGTAAATAATTCATTTTGTCTCAAAATCTAAACTAGGAACAATTTTCCACAGATCCTTCAATTTGGAATTTAGCTATTTTGTTATAAAATATTTTAGAGATTTTAAACTGTAAAAAATCTTAGTAAACATTTATTTTCAGCAAAAACAAAACAAAACCAATACATGCTTTTGAAAATGTTAAGTTACTGTGAAGTCGACTTAATACTCACACACTTTGATATGCAAAGGCGACCTGGGAATGAAATCCCTCAAGATGAACAGCTAAAAGTAGTGATAAATAAAACATTCTAATATTTTAAAAGTACCAGTGTTGTAACTCAACAGCACCACTTTTCAGTGGGTCCCTGAGAAAAGTATTATCTTGGCCTCCTTATTGTTTGTATCTACTTCAAAGACTAAGTTCAAATAATCCAAAGTTATTGTGAAGAGGTCTGTGACTTATAAATACAATTAAAGAATAAAGACTATCAAATGTGGAAAATCATAAACTGACAATTGCTCATTAAATAGTGAGGTTTCTTTATCAACTTCAGAGTCTTCACTGCTTTATTTTACCTGAATTAATATTGATAAGTTCCTTTATATTTGAATAAGAAAACTTTTTCTGATGGAAGAAAAAGGAAAAATCGTTATTTCAAGCCAGCCAATTCAGACCAATAATATCAACAATAACATTAAAAAACAATATCACCTCATTTAGAAGGCATGCCTCTCTCATCAGACAGATAATTCAGTTGAACTTGAAAAATGAGGCTGCCTGCCCATCAAGCCTCCCAGGTCTACCAAACTCCTCTACTCTCTTATTTTCACAGCAACCACTCAACCCATCCACAATACTTAGTCCTTCAAATAGCTGCATCCTATCCCAAGTTGAGTGGATACACCAAGTACTACTGGAGACTGTTCCAACACCCAGAAGTCCCACATCTAAATCTAATAAAATCCTCTTGTTCAACCATAGGCCAAACCTATAAGAAGACCAGAAACTAATATATATATATATATATATATATATATATATATATATAATCAGAAATCATCACCAAAGTTTATAATCACCTCAAATCCAGATGCCTAGGTGCCCAAGTAAGAATACATTAAAAAAAGCCAATACAATAGTTCAACACAAGAACCCTGCTATTCTACACAGCAAGTATTGAGTATTCCAGCACTGCAAAAGCACAAGAAAAATACTTTAAGCCTAGGTTTATGAAGATGATTGAGATCCTTAAATAGGAAATTAATAAATTCCTCAAGAGGATGGAGTTGGGAGATGGTGGGGAGAGGTTGAGGAAGGGAGGGGAAGGGAATTGGGATTGACACGTAAAATAAAAAGATTGTGTAAAAATTAAAAATTAAATTAAAATAATTTAGGAAAACAATTGAAAAATATTAAATTCCTTAAAGAATGCTAATATCAAACAAACAGTGGACAGAAACAAATAAACTGTTCAAGACTTGAAAATGTAAAGAGAAGTAATAAAGAAAACAGAATCTGATGAAATTCTGAAAATTAAAACTCTAGGTGAGACAGGACCACAAACACAACCAAACATCACCAACAGAATATATGAGTTGAATGAGAGAATCTAGAGCATTGACGGTGTGATAGAATAAATAGATATATCAGTCAAAGAAAAGCAATAAATATAAAAATTTCCAGACTAAAACAAATCCTGGAAATCTGTAACACTATGAAAAGACCAAACCTAGTAATAATAGTAATAGAAGAAAGAGAACATTGCCCAAATGCTTCTGTGCCTCTCAAAGGCACAGAAAACATTTAAACCAAATTATGGAAGAAAATAAGTTTATGAAACTTATATATCTCAAATAGATTGGAAACTTCCAGATACCAAATAGATTGGACTACAAAAGAAAAACTTCTCGCTGCATATTAGTTAAAAGACTAAATATTCAGAACAAAGAAAAAATATTAAAAGCTGCAAGCAGCAATTCAAGCAGCCAGTATAGGCAGCAGACTGCCACAGGCCTGCCTAGTGGGCACTGCTATAATGAAAAGGTATGGGCTGCAGAAATCAGAGAGAAAAAGATGCAAAATTATTGCACTGTGGAGAGAAGTGGAACTGGAGACAAAGAGGCACTGGTATGTATGGTCTCCACTGTCACCTGGGGCCATGTGTCCCTTCTTTGAAGAAATAAATCAAAAAAGACATCAGAGGAAAGAAAGAATCCCCTTGCTCATGGATTTGTAGGATCAATATAGTAATAATAGTTAATCTAACAAAAGCACTATTCAGATTCAAAGCAATTACCATCAAGATTCCAACACAATTACCCATAGACCTTGAAGGCACAATACCAAATTTCATATGGAAAAACAATTAAACCAGAATAGCTAAAGAATTCTCCAAACAAAAAAGAACTCACAGACATATCTACACCCCTTATTTGAATTTGTACTAAGAACTAGAGTAATAAAAACTGCATGATTCTGCCGTAAAAACAGACAGGTTGAACAATGGAACCAAACGGAAGATCTAAGCATAGATTGCCACAACTATGAATGTTTAATATTTAATAAACAAGTCAAAGACACACAATGGAAAAAAGTAAGTTTCTTCAAAAAATTGTTCTGGTCTTAGAGGACATCTGCATGTAGAAGTCTACAAATAGATCCATATTTATCACCCTGCACAAAACTCAACTCCAAGTAGATAAAAGACTTCCACATAATACCTGACAATCTGATCAGGATAGAAGAGAATATGAGGAATAACTTTGAACTCATTGTCAGAGGAAGCAACTTCTTGAACAAAACACTAACAGCATATGATCAACAATCAACCAATGGAACCTCATGATAGTGAAAATCTTATGTAAGTCAAAGGACACTGTTAATACAACAAAATGTCAGCCTATACAAGGGGAAAAGATTTTCACCAACTCTACAGCAGATATGTGGCTAATATAAAGTATACATAAACAACTAAAAAAATCTAGGTATTAAGAAACCAAGTAATTCAATTACAAGTTGGGTACATATTTAAACAGAGAATTCTCAATAGATAAACTAAAATAGCTGAGAAATACTTCAATGTTCAATATACTTAGCTGGTGTGGGTTAATGTTTTTGTACACTGTAAAGATTTGTTACTCATATAGTTTTAATAAAAACACTAATTTTGCCAGTAGCTGTGCAAGAAGAATAGGTGGGGCAACCAAATTAGGAGAAGACTAGAAAGGAGATAGGCAAACACACAGTCACCAGCCAGATACAGAGGAAGCAAGATAAGGACGCCTTACTGAGAAAATTTACCAAGTCATGTGTATAAACATAGATGAGAATTATCGGTTAACTTAAGTTGTAAGAACAAGTTAGAAAGAATATTGAAGAACAGGCCAAATAGTTTAAAATTAATACAAGCCTCTGTATGTTTATTTGGGAATGAATGGCTGTTGGACCAGACAGGAGAGAAATATCTGTCAACAAATGGAGCCTAATGTTCATCAAGTACAACCATATATAACCCGAGAGAGCTTGGGAAGAAATTCTAGATACAGAAGAACAGAGATAAGCGTGATTTCTTGGCAGCAGCATTTTCTTAGGTTGGCTATGTTTGCTAGAGGCATACAGAGGCATGGCTTCTTTAAAAGAGGCTTCTTGACTCAGTGTTAGCAGCAAAAAACACATGACTCTTTTTATTTATTTATTTAGTAAAGATTTCTGCCTCCTCCCCTCCCCCTCCCCCAATCAACTCCCCTCTCTCAGCAGCCCAAAGAGCAGTCAGGGTTCCCTGCCTTGTGGGAAGTCCAAGGATTTCCCACCTCCTTCCAGGTCTAGTAAGGTGATCATCCAAACAGCCAAGGCTCCCACAAAGCCAATACGTGCATTAGGATCAAAACCCAGTGCCATTGTTCTTGACTTCTCAGCAGCCCTCATTGTCCACTATGTTCAGCGAGCACAAGGAGAGAGAGCACGAGCAAGGAACTCAGGACCGCGAGGGGTGCACCCACATACTGAGACAATGGGGATGTTCTATCGGGAACTCACCAAGACCAGCTGAACTGAGTCTAAAAAAATAGCATGGGCACATGACTCTTTTAAAATGTCCTGTTGCCAAATTCTTAAATGGTGTTTATGAGAAGCTGATAGAATGGTTCCCAGTGGTGACATGGACCTAGAAACCTTGTAGAGTTGTGGCAATAAAAATGGTTTCCACCAGTACCTTCACCATGAAGCTAGATCTCAGGAAGCCAAGGAATGGGGCAGAGCCAGTCACCAAAACTGCATCTTTAATCCTAGCCATATTGCTCAGCAGATTAAAGACTGAGAAATATGGAAATATTCAGTAAAGGTAGATTTAGGTGAAAAAATCTCTAAATTGTTTACATTGTGCTTAAAGAATATATGTATATTTGAGAGGGAAAAAGAAAGGATAGAGAACTTTCTTGTAAAATAAATAGAATAATAAAAAACAGCATAAAATGGGAAAATACACAAAGTGTCTGGATACTACAAGTTGTTGTCTTTTCTTTGAATTATTTGACTGCTGATAAAGGTGCAACAGCCACTATAAAACCATTAGATTATAAATATTGCTGAGTTCAAACAACATTTATATTTGAAAATATCTTGACATCAAATTTTAAGTTAAAAGCTATGTTACTTTGAGAAAGTGGGCAAGCTTTTATTTCCACAGGAATTGAGAGGCTGTGGATTCTCATTTTTAGTTAAGAAAAATCAATTTTGATTAAGACAAACTGCCAAAAAATCTCTAATATGAGAGGGTGTCCCAGATGATCCACCATCTCAGAGTATTTCTGTTTCCATTTACTCCAGGTTCAACATTCACAACAGCTAAAGTGACTGTTTGGGGTTTTCTAGCCTCACATAATACTCCAATCAGGATTAGAACATAATCCAAAATTTTCAGGATCCAATAAATAATACCAGTATCCCCAATTAGCTGGAAGTATCCTAGAAAATTATGACTTCATCCACCCACAAAAAAGTGGTTTATGCATATTTACCTTTGCTTAGAGTGTTAGTTACAGGTTATTATGGCTAATGGTCAGGAAAAAGATAAATAAAGGAGATCAGGTTTAGTATTCAGGTAGTATTTAGGCAGGAAATATAGGTGGTATGACCAGACTAGGAGAATTCTGAGAAGAGAAAAGTAAGAGATATAGTTGCCCTCCAGATGGAGAGCAAGTAAGGTGAGAATTCCTTATTGAATAAAAATACCAAGCCAAATGGCTAAACATAGATAAGTGTTATGGGTTAATTTAAGTTGTAAGATCTAGATAGGAAAAAAGCCTGAGTAAAAGGCCAAGCAGTTTATAATTATTAGAAGC
Source organism: Chionomys nivalis (assembly GCF_950005125.1). Lineage (NCBI taxonomy): Eukaryota > Metazoa > Chordata > Mammalia > Rodentia > Cricetidae > Chionomys > Chionomys nivalis. Next base: position 51,045,165 of record NC_080112.1, on the reverse strand, counting down.
CTCCATGTGTTTATTTGGGACTGAATACCCATGGGACTGGGTGGTAAAGAAGCATCAGTCTGCATTTAGTGATCAGATAACTGCAAATATAAACTACTCTGAGAGTCCATCTTATGCATGTCAGAATGGCAATAACACAAGAGACAAGGAAGTAGAACAAGGGAAACCTTCCGTTGCTTGTAGAACTAATATGGAAATCAAAATAGTGGTTTCAAAGAAACCTGGAAATCGATCTACCTCAAGAACAAACTATACCACTCTTGAACATATACCCAGAGGATTCTCTAAAATTTGAAATTGAAATTAATGCCCTAGCAATGCTGAAGCATGCATGGGCAGCCCATATATGGAAGTTCTGTTTAACTTGTCCATATTGGGTTTCATGGCCTACATTGATAAGGACAACTAGCCGGATCTCTTACTCAAAAAGGTGTTCTAACTTGCCATAAAATACTTGATCAACTAAATTCATAGCATTTTTATTTATAGTAGACAAATACGGGAAACAACCTTGATGCCCCCCAAAAGAATAATGGATAAAGAAAATGTTGTACATTTACATAATGGAGTTTTATTCAGCTTTTTAAAAAATGGTATCATAAAATCTGCAGACAAATGGACAAAACTTAAAAAAACTACCTCAAATGAGGGAGCCCAGAATAAGAAAGATAAAGATGGTAAGAATGTACATATAAGCGGATATTGGATTTTAACTAAATGATAATCATGCTATAATCCACAGACCCGGAATTGTTAAGTACCAAGCAATGCTTTAAGAAGGACACTTGAAAGTCCGGGCGACCAGCGCGCAGGCAGGCCCAGGCTGCAGAGGCACCGGCAGGCAGGCCCGGGCGGCGGAGGCACTGGATGATGGATAGTGCGGGCAAGAAACAGTGAAACCCGCACTGAGAGCAGATTGCCCCACTACAATTAAATCAAACCCAATAGACAGCATCGATAAGAGCAGATGGGCAGACGCCAAGGCAAGAAATCACCCAACAATCTGAAAAACAACATGAAAACACCAGAACCCAATGATCTTACAACACAAGGACTTGAACACCCTAACACAGGAGAAGAGGAAAAAACTGACTTTTTGAAAGCAATAGAGTCCCTTAAACAACATGTAAAAAACGTCCTCATAGAAATGGATGAGAAGTATAACAAAAAGTTTGAAGAAATGAGTAAATACGTAAATGATACCCTGGGAAGCCAAGAAAAAACGATCAAACAGGTAATGGAAACAGTCCAAGAATTGAAAACTGAAATGGAAGCAAGGAAGAAAACACAAACTGAGGACCAGTTGGATATGGCAAATATAGGTCAACGAGCAGAGATTACAGAAACAAGCATAATCAATAGAATACAAGAGATAGAAGAAAGAATCTCAGATTCTGAAGACACCATAGAGAAAATAAACGGACTGATCAAAGAAAACACCAAAACCAACAAATTCTCATCACAAAACATTCAGGAAATATGGGACACAATAAAAAGACCAAACCTAAGAATAATAGGGATAGAAGAAGGAGAAGAGGCACAGCTCAAAGGTCCAGAAAACATTTTTAACAAAATTATGGAAGAAAACTTTCCCAACATAAAGAAAGATATTCCTTTGAATATTCAAGAAGCATACACAACACAAAACAGACTGGATCAAAAAAAAAAGTCCCCTCGCCATATAATAATCAAAACACAAAATATACAGATTAAAGAAAGAATATTAAGAGCTGCAAAGGAAAAAGGCCAAGTAACTTGTAAAGGTAAACCGATCAGACTTACAACTGACTTCTCTATGGAAACCATGAAAGCCAGAAGGTCCTGGATAGAGGTACTGCAGAAACTAAGAGACCATGGATGCAAACCCAAACTACTATACCCAGCCAAGCTATCGTTCACTATCAATGGAGAAAACAAGACATTCCAGGATAAGAACAAATTTAAACAATATGTTGCCACAAATCCAGCCCTACAGAAAGTAATAGAAGGAAAATCACAACCCAAGGAATCCAACATTGCCAACACTGCCTACAATAACCCAGGCATCTAGCAACCCTTCAACAGCACAACTCAAAGAAGGGAGACACACAAACTCTTCTACCAAAAGCAATAAGAATAACCGGCGTTAACAACCACTGATCATTAATATCACTTAATATTAATGGTCTCAATTCACCAATATAAAGGCACAGGCTAAGAGATTGGATACAAAAACAGGATCCAACAGTCTGCTGTTTGCAAGAAACTCATCTCAACCACAAAGACAGGCATCTACTCAGAGTAAAGGGTTGGGAAAAGGTTTTTCAAGCAAATGGTCCTAAGAAAAAAGCAGGTGTGGCCATACTAATTTCTAACAAAACTGACTTCAAACTAAAATCCATCAGAAGAGATCGAGAGGGACACTTTATACTCATGACAGGAACAATTCAGCAGGATGAAGTCTCAATCCTGAATATCTATGCCCCTAATATAAAAGCACCCACTTATGTAAAAGAAATATTGCTAAAACTCAAGGCAGACATCAAATCACACACACTAGTAGTAGGAGACTTCAACACACCTCTCTCACCAATGGACAGGTCAATCAGACAGAAAACTAATAGAGAATTAAGAGAATTGTTGGAGGTAATGAATCAAATGGACTTAACAGACATCTATAGAACACTCCACCCAAATAGGAAAGAATACACCTTCTTCTCTGCAGCTCATGGAACCTTCTCAAAAATTGACCACATACTTGGAAACAAAGGAAACCTCCACAGATACAAAAAAATATCAGTGTCCTCCTGTGTCTTATCAGATCACCACGGATTAAAGTTAGAAGGCACCAACAATGCTACCCCCAAAAAGCTGACAAACTCATGGAAACTGAACAGTCAACTACTGAACCATACCTGGGTCAAGGAAGAAATTAAGAAAGAAATTAAAGTCTTCCTTGAATTTAATGAAAACAAAGAGACAACATACTCAAACCTATGGGACACGATGAAAGCAGTGCTAAGAGGAAAGTTCATAGCACTAAGTGCCCACTTAAAGAAAACATAGAAAGCATACATTGGGGAATTAACAGCACACCTGAAAGCTCTAGAAGAAAAAGAAGCAGACGCGCCCAGGAGGAGTAGAAGACTAGAAATAATCAAATTGAGGGCAGAAATCAACAAAATAGAAACACAGAAAACAGTCAAAAGAATCAATGAAACAAAAAGTTGGTTCTTGGAGAAAATCAACAAGATTGACAAAACCCTATACAAACTAATTAAATGACAGAGAGAGAACACGCAAATAAATAAGATCAGAAATGAAAAGGGGGACATAACCACAGACACAGAGGAAATTCAGAGAATCATTAGATCTTACTACAAAAGCCTGTATGCCACAAAACTGGAAAATGCAAAAGAAATGGACACTTTTTTAGATAAGTACCATATACCAAACCTAAACCAAGACCAGGCGAACGATCTAAATAGACCGGTTAGTCGCAAAGAATTAGAAACAGTTATCAAAAATCTCCCTTCCAAAAAAAGCCCAGGACCAGATGGTTTCAATGCAGAATTCTACCAGAACTTCCAAGAAGAGCTAATACCTAGACTCCTTAATGTATTTCACAATATAGAAACAGAAGAGTCATTGCAAAATTCCTTTTATGTAGCTACAGTTACCCTGATACCAAAACCACACAAAGACCCAACCAAGAAAGAGAATTATAGGCCTATCTCACTCATGAACTTCGACACAAAAATTCTCAATAAAATACTGGCAAACCGAATCCAAGAACACATTAGAAAATTTATCCATTATGATCAAGTAGGCTTCATTCTAGAGATGCAGGGTTGGTTCAACATACGCAAATCTATCAATGTAATCAACCATATAAATAAATTGAAAGAAAAAGACCATATGATCATTTCATTAGATGCTGAAAAAGCATTCGACAAAATTCAACACCCCTTTATGATAAAGTTCTTGGAGAGATTAGGGATACAAGGGTCATACCTAAATATAATAAAAGCTATTTACAGCAAGCCTACAGCTAACATTAAATTAAACGGAGAAAAACTCAAAGCCATCCCACTAAAATCAGGAACACGACAAAGATGTCCACTCTCTCCATACCTCTTCAATATAGTGCTTGAAGTTCTAGCAATAGCAATAAGACAACATAAGGGGATCAAGGGGATCCATATTGGAAAGGAAGAAGTTAAGCTTTCATTATTTGCAGATGATATGATAGTATACATAAGCAACCCCAAAAACTTTACCAAAGAACTCCTACAGCTGATAAACACCTTTGGTAATGTGGCAGGTTACAAAATCAACTCCAAAAAATCAGTTGCCTTCCTATACACTAAGGATAAGGAAGCAGAGAGGGAAATCAAAGAAGCATCACCTTTCACGATAGCCACAAATAGCATAAAATATCTTGGGGTAACTCTGACCAAGGAAGTGAAAGATCTATTTGGCAAGAACTTTAAGTCTTTGAAGAAAGAAATTGAAGAGGACACCAGAAAATAGAAGGATCTCCCTTGCTCCTGGATTGGGAGGATCAACATAGTAAAAATGGCAATTCTACCAAAAGCAATCTATAGATTCAATGAAATCCCCATCAAAATCCCATCAAAATTCTTCACAGATCTGGAGAAGACAATAATCAACTTTATATGGAAAAACAAAAAACCCAGGATAGCCAAAACAATCTTATACAATAAAGGATTGTCTGAAGGCATTACCATCCCTGACTTCAAACTCTATTAGAGAGCTACAGTATTGAAAACAGCTTGGTACTGGCATAGAAACAGAGAAGTCGACCAATGGAATCGAATAGAAGACCCTGACTTTAGCCCACAAACCTATGAACACCTGATTTTCGATAAAGGAGCTAAAAGTATACAATGGAAAAAAGAGAGCATCTTCAACAAATTGTGCTGGCAAAACTGGTTGTCAATCTGTAGAAGAATGAAAATAGATCCATATATATCACTATGCACAAAACTCAAGTCCAAATGGATTAAAGACCTCAATATCAGTCCAAACACACTGAACCTGATAGAAGAGAAATTGGGAAGTACTCTATAACACATGGGCACAGGAGAACACTTCCTACGTATAACCCCAGCAGCACAAACACTAAGGACATCATTGAATAAATGGGACCTCCTGAGACTGAGAAGCTTCTGTAAAGCAAAGGACACTGTCACTAAGACAGAAAGGAAACCCACTGACTGGGAGAAGATCTTCACCAACCCCGCAACTGACAAAGGTCTGATATCCAAAATATATAAAGAACTCAAGAAATTAGACCGTAAAAGGTTAATCAATCCAATTATAAAATGGGGCACTTTGCTGAACAGAGACTTTTCAACAGAAGAAGTTCAAATGGCCAAAAGACACTTAAGATCGTGCTCAACTTCCTTAGCAATCAGGGAAATGCAAATCAAGACAACATTAAGATACCATCTTACACCTGTCAGAATGGCTAAAATCAAAAACACCAATGATAGCCTCTGCTGGAGAGGTTGTGGAGAAAGGGGCACACTCATCCATTTCTGGTGGGAATGCAAACTTGTGCAACCACTTTGGAAAGCAGTGTGGCGGTTTCTCAGGAAAGTCGGGTTCAACCTACCTCTCGACCCAGCAATACCACTCTTGGGAATATACCCAAGAGAGATGCCCTAACATACAACAAAAGTATATGCTCAACTATATTCATAGTAGCATTGTTTGTAATAGCCAGAACCTGGAAACAACCTAGATGCCCTTCAATGGAAGAATGGATGAAGAAAGTATGGAATATATACATATTAGAGTACTACTCAGCAGTAAAAAACAATGACTTCTTGAATTTTGCATACAAATGGACGGAAATTGAAAACACTATCCTGAGTGAGTTAAGCCAGACCCTAAAAGAGGAACATGGGATGTACTCACTCATAATCGGTTTCTAGCCATAAATAAAGGACATTGAGACTATAATTCGTGATTCTAGAGAAGCTAAATAAGAAGGTGAACCCAAAGAAAAACATATAAACATCCTCCTGAATATTAACCTTCATCAGGCGATGAAAGAAGAGAGCACTGGACTGAAGTCTCACGATCCAAAGGAGGAGCAGAAGGAGAGAGAGCACGAGCAAGGAACTCAGGACCGCGAGGGGTGCACCCACACACTGAGGCAATGGGGATATTCTATCGGGAATTCACCAAGGTCAGCTGGCAGGGGTCTGAAAAAGCATGGGACAAAACCGGTCTCGCTGAACATAATGGACAATGAGGACTACTGAGAACTGAAGAACAATGGCAATGGGTTCTTGATCCTATTGCACGTAATGGCTTTGTGGGAGCCTAGGTAGTTTGGATGCTCACATTAATAGACCTGGATGGAGGTGGGTGGTGCTTGGACCTCCCACAGGGCAGGGAAACCTGCTTGCTCTTTGGGCTGAGGAGGGAGGAAGACTTGATTGGGGGAGGGGGGATGGGAGGTGGTGGCGGGGAAGAGGCAGAAATCTTTAATAAATAAATTAATTAATTAATAAAAAATAAAATATAAAAAAGAAAGACACTTGACATGGGAAGCAAAATAGATTTTGTGGGTGAATTTAGTGCCAATGGTGATGAAAATTGGAGGGATCAGGCAGAGATAGAAGGTGAAGGATGGGGGGAAATTGGAGAAATATCTCGAATTAATTGGTAGGTATTTACGGAGGTGATTTGAAAACTGAGTCTAGAAGAAAATATCAGGCGTCTACAAGGATGACCAAGTAAGTACTCCTAGTAATGGAGTATTTGAGCCTGATCAGGTCATTCTCTGTAACCAAGCAAGGCTTTGAGAACTAGTACTGTTATACCAAGCCAGTCACAAAACCTTTAACCTATAATTATCCTGCCTATAAGATGTACTGGAACAAAGGAGACATGGAACATCTGGGAGTGTCTAACCAAAGACTATTAAAACTTGAGACAAACATCTAAAAGTCAGAAGGGCCTGGCCAGATGCTTTGCAGACACTAAGAGACCACAGATACCAGTTCAAAAATCTATAACCAGTAAAACTTTCAATCACCATATATGGAGAATATAAGATATTTTATGACAAAATCAAATGTAAAAAAAAATGCTTATCTTTAGCACAAGTAATAAAATTCCAGAGATAGATACTGGGGTTTGAAAATGACCAGGACCTTGAAAATATGCCAATTATAACTACAAGTTCACCTGTAATAGGTGACTAATTGGTAACCTGCATTTCCTTATTATCTTAAATAATTGATAATAATAAGTTTCAAGGTATAGAATTTTGATTACATTGTTAAAGGAGTTGCATAGGTACAATACCTTAAACAAAATTAGAAATATATGTACAATATGTTCTAAGAAAAATAATCTCAACTTTGTATCAATATATAAAAATTCAAGCCATTTTAAAATATTTAAAACTAGCCATAACTCTTTTGGTTTAATAGTACAATCAATAATCTACTTTTTAGTCCTATTTATATATCCCCCTTATTTTGTTTCAGAGTACATTTGATAAACCACCCCACCTCCTGGAAATGTGGGCACTGTATTCTTAAATTTACTTCCTTTTGTTTTGGGACAATGACATCTTTAGGGTGTCCTGAAAAGAAAAATTTAGATTAATTGTAAAATCCTGGGAAAAGTAGCTGTATCATTTCTTGTTCATTCTTCGTGAAATTGGAAAGTGCGTGACTTGTCTCCAGGTCCAACTTGAATAGTCTGTGAGGCTAGATGATTTCAGTTAGCCATAATTATTAGCTTAAAATTGTTCTGAGTAGATTATAGTCCAAAGCCAATCTTAAATGTTTTTCAGCTTAGTGATGTTATCATAATCCTGGAGGAATTGGGGGACCCCATCCTCCATTTGGAGACTTCAAATATCACTCTTAGACTTGCTCATGTTTCACTACAGAAAACTGATAGAAACTCAAATCAGAAATCAGGAGCAGAAAGGTATATAAGGCCTTTTTCTAGAATTAGTACTCTCTATGACCATTAATATAATGACAAAAAATTTAAAATGTACACACACACACACCTGAATCTTATAGAATTTATACTTTAAGAAAAGTTGTTAGCAAATTATTATAAACCAAAAGATTATGATATTAGTGGCAAAAATAGTTCTTAAATATTTGTTTTTCTTCTGTCCACATCAGATGGCTCTTCTGACATGAGACAGAGAGTTTGGATTTTAGTTTAACAATCATGCTTGAGATTAAAGAAGCAAGGAGTCAATCTTTAACTGAAATGTGACTACAAAAATACCATTTGTACTATATTTCTATAATAAATAGAAACAAACATTTAGTAAGATTTATAAAGTATTATCCTGTTGAAAATGTGATATACCAATAGTCCAATTTACGCTTTTCTTGGAACATTTTTTTTTTCTGGATGATTTGACATTTTCCTTTAGTTGTCTTCTTTGGGCAGTGGTGTTTGGATTTCTTAACTATATGCCTTTATTCGCTTAAAAAGACAGAAATAACACCCTTTGCTAACCCTAATTTTGGGAAAATTGTCTTTACACAAACAATGCCTAATCAAATGAAAGGCATTGGTTAGCTATATAAGTGAGTTTCAATTAAATAGCCATGTTGTTTAATGAACTATCATCTCTTCTCATTAAGAGGTGTCTCTTATTCAAATTGAATCTTTATCAATTTTCATGGTGTCTGAAGATTTTCTTCTTCTGTAGAAACAAAAGTAAAACCCCTTCACAAACGTAACATGTCCTAGTTTTCATTTTGAGGTCAGTAAATTAATTCTGCAGTTTTTTCTGCTATGCAATGTCTCTCCACAGCTATTGTTCTTTTCTCATAAGCAATTTGAAAATTCAAAGTTAATAAAGCATTATACAATCTACTTCTGGGGGTCTTTAATATATCGCCTAGAGTTTAATTTGATCTTCCTATAACTGCCTTTCCTGTATGATTGTGTAGTATATGGAATATGTTTTATATCGTAATAATCAAAAAGGTTTTATCTTCTTAGAGACATATGTGGAGTGTTGTCTGTCTTTATTTGTGCATGTACGCCTATGATAACCAAAGCATCTAGGAAATGTATAATTACTAAATTAGACATTTAAGAACTCAAAGCATGTGCCCATTGAAAACCTGAATAGATTAGAATTGTGTGGTGTACATATTTTATTTTTCCAAATTCTACAAAGTGGAACATATCCATCTGCCAGATTTTATTCCTTTGAGTACCCTTTGGGATACTTCCTGCAGGTAGTGGTATTTGATTGTATAAAGACCAAGTAGGAAATCTTATAATTTTCTTGACTTGTTAGCATGTGACGGAAAAGACCTATTTTATTTTTTTTCTTTTAGTTTTTCAGGGCAAGGTGTCTATGTAACTTTGGAGCCTGCAGCACATTTCCAATCAATAATCAATCAATTTCAGCATTACTGTGTACTAGATGACCTGGCAGACATGTATAAGATCAGATGTGATCATATATATATATATATATATATATATATATATATATACACACACATATGGGACAACGCATATTCCTGATTATATCTTGAACCTGAAAAATAATAGTCAATTCTGTATCATCTGGCATAAATTCAGTGATTTCAATATGCAAAAACTCTTTTCTGAATATTGTGAATTGGTATCTATATTGAGAGGTTCTTTAAAATCCCTTAGTACCACAAGAATAGCAAACAATTCTTACTTTTGGACAAAAGCATAAGTACTTTGTTCCACTTTACTTAAATTTTCTGATTTGTTTTTTTTTATTTTTTTTATTAATTAATTAATTAAATTATTAAAGATTTCTGCCTCTTCCCCGCCACCACCTCCCATTCCCTCCCCCTCCCCCAATCAAGTCTTCCTTCCTCCTCAGCCCAAAAAGCAAGCAGGTTTCTCTGCCCTGTGGGAGGTCCAAGGACCACCCACCTCCATCCAGGTCTATTAAGGTGAGCATCCAAACTACCTGGGCTCCCACAAAGCCATTACATGCAATAGGATCAAGAACCCATTGCCATTGTTCTTCAGTTCTCAGGTCTGGTGCCCTCTTCTGGCCTGCAGAAATGCACACAGACAGAATATTGTATACATAATAAATAAATTAAAAAAAAAATTTCTGATTTGTAACTTGTCTTTCTTGATTTATTTGCATCAATTTATAAAATATAGGGGCTCCAGTTATTTATACATCCCATACAATGAGAGCAATGATCCAATTAGTTTTTGTTTTAAAATGAATTCTCTCACATTTGGGATAGTTGTTTTTAATCTCTCCCAGAACTATTGCTACAAGCTCTTTGCCAAGGTTAATTTTCTTTGTATAATTTTCAATTTCATCATTAGTAAAAGGTACTGTACCTCATCTCTTTGCTTATCAGTTCTGACAAGTTCTTCAATGGTTTCAAATCTATGTATCACTGCCTTTTTTAGAGTCTGATTTTCTTGACCTGTGAATATTTTAAATGATTTAATCAAATAAATCAATTTCTGGTTCTCATCATGTACATGTGATTCCAAGTCTTTAGGTTTTTCCATTAATGATATTTTCTTATCCTTACAGTTTATTTGGATGGCATGTATATTACTTTCCAGGAGGGATATTTTATCTGGTAACTTGTCAACTTGTCATAACTTTTGAACAGATTTTGATTGTCATTTTCAACAGTATGAATCCATTCAGATAATCTCTCAGTACCATTTTGTAAGGTTTCATGCTCTTTGACATGGAATGAATTTTGCCTTTCAAACTATGATTATCATCTTCAAAGGTATGAATCTTTTCAACCAGCTTCTCATTGTAAACAACTTCTAGTCTGTAAAATCTGTATCATTTCTTAAAAGCTTCTCCTTCTTGACTCTATTATCAAACCATTTCTATAAAGATATAATATGCAGTATCAAATTAATAGCAGCTATGGTTAAGAATGAATGTGTACATCCCAGGTAGGTCATATACCTTTTCTAGAATTCCCTACAGAGTAGAAAATAAAAGGATTTTAAATTCCTGGATGGTGATATTATTTGAAATTATTAGATTACTTACCTCCATTAAAATCCTGATTCAGATGGGAATTTTAAGACATAATAAAAATGTGGGTCAGCAGTTGTCGCAGTTATACCACCAAGGCAGTCCACAGATGCTGGAGCTCAAGTTTTACTTGTTCCCATGTCGATAGACTGTTGGTTTTCTAAGCAGAACTCAAAATGAAAGAGAAACAGATTTTTGTTAAAGTGATCTGTCAGGGCAGCCCTGCAGTGGGTGCCCATGCAGTGGGAGCCATGGAAAACTGCATTAGCTGGTTAGGAGCCACACATGGTGTTGGTGGAAAGCCATGGGAACCACGGAAGCCACATGAAGCTGCAGGGGGACACTGGAAGCCATGCAGGTGCTACACTGGATGGCAGCAAGCCTCCAGTGCCACGGGAAGCCACAGGCATACATGCAGTGCCAGAGAAGAGTTGGGAGTCGTAGTTTTTCTTCCATACACTAGGTTTGGGTTCAGCTCTTGCCTGTGCCTGTGAGTAAAATACCTCAGGTAAGTGGATTATTTGGGCATTTGAACATTGGGCACCAAATGTGGCAAGATTAAGGAAAAACCCAGAGACCGAAGGTCAGAAAAGTGAAGCAGCCAGCTGATGGCTCTTACCTCTACTTTTTCTTTGGATATGGATAATGTTTAAGTTTTCCACAGTGCACAGTAAATTTTCCTACAATAATCTCTCAAGTCTCCAAGAAGAAGATGGCACCCTATAACAATGATTTCATTGCGTTCCTATGATGCCATTCAGTTGATAGGATCACTTAAAGATAAGCTTTGGATTACTAAATTCTCAAAATAATTTCAAGGTGGCTAGCTGAGATGATTCAGCCTAACAGAGTACTCTAGCCAGTATTTGAGACAAGCCCCGCACTTTTCCATTATGCACAGACTATACAGAAAATGATACAGCTACCTCTCCCAGGACTTGACAATAAACCAAATTTTTCTTTTCAGGATCACCTAAAGATACTGTCACCCGGTTTTATCCCATGTTTTTTTCAGTAGCAGTCCAGCTGACCTTGGTGAGCTCCCAATAGATAGGCCCCACTGTCTCAGTGGTTGGGTGCACCCCTCATGGTCCTGACTTCCTTGTTCATGTTCTCTCTCCTTCTGCTCCTCATTATAACCTTGGGAGCTCAGTCCGGTGCTCCAGTGTGGGTCTCTGGCTCTATCTCCATCCATCGCTAGATGAAGGTTCTATGGCGATATGCAAGATATTCATCAGTAAGATTATAGGATAGGTTCATTTCAGGTTCCCTATCCTCAGGTGCCCCAATGAACTAACTGGGGACATTGCCCTGGGCATCTGGTAGCCATTCCAAGTTCAAGTCTCTTGTCACCCCTTAGGTGGCTCCCTTACCTAAGGTATGAGTTTCCCTGCTCCCCTATCCAAACTTTCTTTATCCCCATTCACCCCGATTCCCCCAGTTCCCCTCATCCTCTCCTTCACACTTTTCTCTCCCCATCACCCCTCATCCCCATCCCACCCCACCCCCAAGATTCCAATTTTTTGCCCATCAGTCATGACTATTTCCCATAGCTGGGAGGATATCTATATGTTTTCCCTTGGGTTTACCCTCTTGTTTAGCTTCTTTACTGAAAAAAACATGGGATAAAACCGGACTCTCGGAATGTGGCGGACAATGAGAGCTGACGAGAGGCCAAGGAGAATGGCACAGGAACTTTCATCTGGCGATGGATCGAGAGAGAGACAGAGACCCAATTTGGATCAACCGTCTGAGCTCTTAAGGTCCAAATGAAGAGCAGAAGGAGGGAGAACATGAGCAAGGAAATCAGGACCACGAGGCGTGCACCCACCCACAGTGACAGTGGAACTGATCTATTGGGAGCTCTCCAAGGCCAGCTGGACTGGGACTGAATAAGCATGGGTTGAAACTGGACTCTCTGAACATGGCGGACAATGAAGGCTGATGAGAAGCCAAGGACAATGGCACTAGGTTTCGATCCTAATACATGAACTGGCTTTGTGGGAGCTTAGCCTGTTTTGATGCTCACCTTCCTGGGCCTGGATGGAAGTGGGAGGACCTTGGTCTTCCTGTAGGGCAGGGAATTTGGACTGCTCTTCAGTAGCGAGAGGGAGGGGGAATGGACTGGGGGGAGGAGAAGAGGAGTGGGGATAGGGGAGGGGAGAGGGGGGAGGGGGCAATGTGTGGGAGGAGGGGAGGGAAATAGGAAACTTGGAGCAGTTGGAAATTTTAATTAAAAAAGAATAAAAAAAATATATAATAAAAAAAAAAAAAAAAAAGATACTGTCACCCTCAGAAATCAAGAACTAAATTTAAGAATATGAAACTCACATTCCCAAAAGTAGGTGGATGGTTTTTGATCGTTCAAAGGGATATTAGTCATATTTTAGGGGTGTGGGTTGTAAGGTATTATTGATAATGGTCAAGAAAAAGATAAACAAAGGAAATTAGATTCAAAGTTCTTGTTTTGAAAAGAAAAAAGGGGGATACAGTTATGATAGGATAGAAGGGTAGATTATTGAATCTACTCTGAAAGAAAAAAGGGACTATATATGCACACATGTGTGTGATAAAATATCAAGATAGATTATTGAATCTGATTTGAGAAAGCAGCTACTAGGTTTAATTGTTTTAAATTTGATTGGACTTTTGTATATTGTATAAAATTTTGTATATAGATGTAAATTTGTTATAAATTTTGTTAACACATACTGCACATTTGTTTGTAATCTTGTTCACAGTATTGTACATATACATCTCATTTAACAATGTAATGCAAATTTCTAATCTTTGAAAGTTATTACCAACTGTTGCAGATAATAAGAAAGTGATGGTTAGTAATTAGTCACCTATAATAATCGAACTGATGCAGAAAGCAACTTATTCTAGAAAGTAAATTAGATGTAAGACTTTGGACTTACCAAGTTAGGATAGATAGGGCATATTTTCTCTGAATTTGTCAAATGCAAATGGACAAGATATTGTTGATGTATTTATTGTCTGCATATATTTTATATAGTCACTGTACTTATTGTACATAGATTTTCTTATATTAGTTATAGCCTTCTTTTTTATTTTAGATGAAAATGGGACATTTAGTGATACTTCATTTGCATGTTAATAAACAAAGATTTCCTGGAGATCAGAGAGTAAAACAGCCACTCTGGACAACCTTACAAATCATTCTGTGTTAACACACAACTATAATCCCAGGAGCTACACTATTTTGCGGTACTGGTACACGTTTTTAATCCCAGCACTAGAATGGAATATAAATTGGAAGGAGAGAGCTCTGAAGCTCAGTCTCATTCTGAAGATTCCTAGAGGCTGTATCACCATTCTGACTGAGGTAGATGTAAGAACCAATGGCTGGATGTTTTGCTTTTCTGACCTTAATATTGAATCCCAACATTTGTCTCTGAGTTTTTATTAATTATGCTACAACTATAAGAAACCTTCCTTTAGGCAGTGAGGAAGACAAAGAAATTCCAGATTGTATAGAGCCTGTTGAATGAATCACCTTATTAACAGCTCTTAAATTTGTTACCCTTCTAGATTTTACAGATGTTTTTTAACAACAAATATAGGAGAATTAGAAGTCCTGGTCAATTATTTCATATGCTGAGTATTTAGTCACTCCTGTAACAGCTCTTCAAAGTCTGCAGTTTCTGTTATTAAAGGCCATTGAGAATCCCATACAGGTTCATCTGTCAATTATTTTAAAAGCAGGGCTGTTGATGCCTTTGGAATATCATGAGCTGTTGTGCTTCTATACATGTACTGCTTTTATATTGGTTAATGAACAGAGAATCTGTCTTGGACCTGGCAGTACAGAATAGGGGTAAATGGGGAAAATTAAAGTGAATGCAGGGAGAAAGAAGGTGGAGACAGAGAGAAGTCATTTAGACCCACCAAACACAGATGCCAGACAGAACCTTGTCAGTAAGCCACAGACACATTGCGATACACAGATTAATAGAAATGGGATAAATTAAGATGTAAGAGCTAGGCAATATGAAGCTAGAGCTAGGGGCTGGAGAGATGGCTCAGCGGTTAAGAGCATTGCGTGCTCTTCCAAAGGTCCTGAGTTCAATTCCCAGCAACCACATGGTGGCTCACAACCATCTGTAATAAGGTCTGGTGCCCTCTTCTGGCCTGCAGGCATACATACAGATAAAATATTGTATACATAACAAATAAATAAATTTTTAAAAAAGAAGAAGCTAGAGCTAATAGGCCAAGCATTGATTTAAGTAATATACTTTCTGTGTGGCTATTTTAGGGCTGAGCAGCGGGGAACATACAAATGGCCTTCTAGAACAGTGCAGTGTTCAGGTATAACCTTAATGCTCAGTGATTGTTCTTTATAATAACTCCTAATATTTTTCCCAGAAACAAATGTTAATTTATGTTTTGTTTCTAAGATTTGGGGAATGTTATTCTGAGTATTCTCTTGCTGTAACAAGTCATGCATGTCCCAACAAATCTATTGCTATGTTAGCCACATATAGCTTTATTTTTCTCTCTGCCTTTCCAGCCCTATAAATTTGATGCATGTTGTACTCTGTTTTACCTGAGATGAAGTTCTGTTCCCTAAATTCTGAATACTTACTACCTAAAATGGCCAATTTGGATGCAAAGACTTTGGTGAAATTATTGTTTCATCTGTACCTGTTTACCAGACCTTCAGTGACAATACCATTTATTGATATTTTTCAATTATGGTTTTTATTCATTTATAAAAATCTACCAGAATACTTACCTTATTGTTTCTCCTAAATTTTTATTCTCTCTTCTATATCAGTTCCATTATCCAGAGCAATATTATTTCTTACAAAAAGCATTAAGTTTTTTAATTGCTATGGGAAGAAGTTTTCTCTATTTTGACAAGAAACAATTAACCCATATTTGGCATAGGAGCCTGTGAGAGGCCCCTCTAGAAGTTTTCTGACAACAAAGGGTTACCTTGAATATTTCTTGTTTATCTACATTTATTAGTCTAATGTCTTCTTTTGCCCCATCTTATGCATAATTCAAAAGGGAGGGTTATTCTGTTTGAATTATGCTTAGAAAAAACATTGTTTCTAGCAATGCCCTATTTACAATCCCTTTTAAAAGAGTTGATGTTGTTTGCCACAATCAAAACTATTGACATGTTGATTTTTCCTCAAACCTCTGGAAATGACCTCTTGTATCCAAGCATCATCTGTTCATGAGATTCAATATTGATTCTATCTTAGATCCATCCCTCCATTAGTGCTTCTCTTCCCTTTATAGACCTAATTATCCTTTACAAGGAGAATTAGCATTTTCAAAACCAAGAAATTCAATTATTATTTTTCTAGCTTCTGAATTTGGTATCATTCTGTTTTTTGCCAAAGTCAATCTTTCAAAGTTGTGAAGCTCTGAACAACTGTAATGACTCAATTATCTTTCCTACTTTTTAATTCTGTTCCAAGCATTCAACGCTGCTGCATGGCATAAAGCCAAGGCGTGGTCATCATATAAAGATTGCCTTTCTAGTAGCATAATCTCCTTTTCCAAGAATTTGATCTTGGGAGATTTCCTTATCAGTAGATTTATTCCATTGTTCAATAGTCTTAGCCTCTTCTCTGGAGCAGGTACTCCATTGCAAATTTGGGACAGCTTCTAAAACAGCTTTAAACAATCTATCCAGTCTTTAGGAATAATTTTATTATAAACTGACCACAAGTTTATCATTTGCTTCAAAAAAGGTGAAAGTATGTCATATCAGAATAGCACTTTCTTGAATCTCCTTAAATCCATCATTTCCACAGGAGTCAATTTTACTCTTTCAGAACTTTGGGGATATCTATCTTTTGGCAATTGTTTCTGTAAGGTTCCTGGATATATTAAGATTGGTTGTTTGAAAAGCTAATTTTGTTCCTCTTTAACCTAATAATGCAATGTTGAAATGGATTTTTCATTAAATTCCCCTGTCTGGATCTGAATATCTGTATCATCTGTTTTATTAAGTTTTTGTAAGGCTTGTATCTTGGCAGTCAAACCAAACATTTTAAGAGATAAACCAAGAATTAATAAAAAATTAAACCAGTAAGTATTATCCAAATGATAATTAATAGGATGTCAGTCCCACATAAGTTGATTATTACTTTATTTAGTTGTTCCACTTTTAAATCATGCATTACATAGCAATACAGAGACCTAACTTTCTCTGTTGTAATCTTGTTTCTCATTTTTTTTAAGTGGTGAAAAGCTCTCCCTTTTAACTAATACCACCCTTAAGAATTTCCATTTTTTCACAAAATCTGCCACTGATGAAGATGAAATTTGAGTCTTATTGTTTCTGCATAGAACAGTAAAAGTCTAACAGGATTTCAAAGCATCTACCTGCCTCAGCAGCAGGTCAATAAGAGGGTTCAGTAAAAGCCAAGCAGGAGAGAAGAAAAGAAAACCTAGTTGGTTCAGTAATGAAGTTGGTCACATATATATCCAGCCTATGCTGCTGGCTGCAAAGCAATGATTAAGAACACTTCATCCACCGGGCGGTGGTGGCGCACGCCTTTAATCCCAGCACTTGGGAGGCAGAGGCAGGTGGATCTCTGTGAGTTCGAGACCAGCCTGGTCTACAGAGCTAGTTCCAGGACAGGCTTTAAAACCACAGAGAAACCCTGTCTCGAAAAACCAAAAAAAAAAAAAAAAAAAAAAAAAAAAAGAACACTTCATCCCAGTGAAGGCAGGGTTTTTTCAATATGTGAAAAACTGTCAATGTAATCCACCACATAAATAAAGTGAAAAAAATAAACATGGCCATCTCACTAGATACTGAAAAAAAAAACACTTTGAAAAAATCCAACATCATTTCATGTTAAAAGTTTTGAAGATTTCAAGGATACCAGGAACATACCAAAATATATTAAAGACAAAATACAATAAACAAATAACCAAAATAAAATTACCTGAAAGGGAAGTTCCATAGGAGTGGGACTGAATAAACTACATAGGACTCATAAACACTTTCAGTAATGTAGCAGGATACAAGAGTAACTAAAAAAAATCAATAGCCCTCCTGTGTACACATGATAAAAGGGCTGAGAAAGAAATCAGAGCAACATCACGCTTCACAATAGACAGAAATAACATACAAATCTTTCACTTGTTTTGTTAGAGTTACTCCAAGATTTGTATGACAAGAAATTTAAATCTTTAAAGAAAGAAATTGAAGAAGACACCAGAAAGTGGAAAGATCTCCCATGTTCTTAGGTAGGCAGAAATAACACAGTAAAAATGACAATCTTACCAAAAGCAATCTACAAATTCAATGCAATACCCATCAAAATACCAGCAAAATTCTTCACAGACCTTGAAAGAATGGTATTCTACGTCACATGGAAAAGCAAAAAACCCACAAGAGCCAAAACAATCCAGTACAATAAAAGAACTTCTGGAGGCATCACAATCCCTGACTTTAAATTCTACTAAAGAACTACAGTACTGAAAACAGCCTGGTATTGGCATAAGAACAGACATGAGGACCAATGGAACCAAATAGAAGACCTGGATATTAGTCCACACACTTTCGAACACCTAATTTTGACAAAGAAACAGAAATATCAAATGGAAAAAATAGAAAGCATATTTAACAAATGGTGCTAACATAACTGGGTATCAACATGTAGAGGAATGAAAATAGACCCATATCTATCACCATGCAAAAAACTCAAGTCCAAATGGATCAAAGACCTCAACATAAAGCCAGCCACACTGAACCTTATAGAAGATAAATTGGGAAATACACTTGAATGCATTGGCACTAGAGACCACTTCCTAAATATAACCACAGCAGCACAGACACTGAAAAAAACAATTAATAAATGGGACCTCCTGAAACTGAAAAGCTTCTGTAAAGCAAAGGACACGGTCAACAAGACAAAATGAAAGCCTATAGAATGGGAAAAGATCTTCACCAACCCCACATCAGGCAGAAGTCAGATCTCCAAAATATACAAAGTACTCAAGAAATTGGTCATCAAAAAACACACAATCTAATAAACAAATGGAGTACAGATCTAAACAGATAACTCTTAACAGAGGAATCTAAAATGTCTGAAAGACACTTAAGGAAATGTTCAACATCCTTAGTCATCAGAGAAATTCAAATCAAAACAACTCTGAGAATCCATCTTATACCTATAAGACTGGCCAGGTTCAAAAACACTGTTGACAACTTATGCTGGAGAGGTTGTGGGGAAAAGGGAACACTTCTACATTCCTGGTGGGAATGCAAGCTGGAAAAGCCCCTTTGGATGTAAGTGTGGTGATTTCTCAGAAAATTAGGAAACAACCTTCCTCAAGACCCAGTAATACTACTTTTGGGTATATATCCAAAGGATGCTCAAACGTGCCACAAGAACATGTGCTCAACTATGTTTATAGCAGAATTGTTTGTCATAGCCAGAACCTGGAAACAACCAAAATGTCCCCTGACCGAAGAATGGATAAGAAAAATGTGGTACATTTACTCAATTCAGTACTAAACAGCGGAAAAAAATAATGACATCTTGAATTTTGCAGGCAAATGGATGGAGCTAGAAAACATTGAGTGAAGTAATACAGACACAGAAAGACAATTATCTTATGTACTCACTCATAGGTGGTTTTTAAACAAAAAGCAAAGAAAACCAGCCTATAAACCACAATCCCAGAGAACTTACACAACAATGAGTTGCATACGTAAGCAACCCCAAAAACTCTACCAGGGAACTTGTACATCTAATAAACATCTTTTTTTTTCACAATTTTTTTAAATTGATTTTTATTGAGCTCTACATTTTTCTATGCTTTTTCCCCTACCTCTCCTCTCCCCTTCAACCCTCTCCCAAGGTCCCCATGCTCCCAATTTACTAAGGAGATCTTGTCTTTTCTACCACCCATATAGATTATACCTATGTATATTTCTCTTAGGGTCCTCATTGTTGTCTATGTTCTCTGGGATTGTAATTTGTAGGCTGGTTTTCCTTGTTTTATGTTTAAAAACCACTTATGAGTGAGTAAACATCTTTAATGAAGTGGTCGGATACCAGATTAACTCAAAAATTTATTCAAAATTCAGATTAATTCAAAATTAAAATTAACTCAAAATATGAATCACAAATGATGTAAGACAGAAACATTGAAAACATCAACCTTCACAATAGTCACTTATAGTATAAAATATCTTGGAGTAACTCTAAACAATCAAGTGAGAAAGCAATATGATAAGATTATCAAGTCTTTGATGGAAGAAATTGGAGATGGTATCAGAAGATGGAAAATCACCAATGATAATGTATAGGTATGATTGTTATAGTAAACATGGCCATCTTACCTAAAGCAATCAACAGATTTAGTGAAATTCCAATTAACTTTGCAACATAATTCTCTACAGACCTTGAAAGAATCATACTCAAATTTATATGGGAAAAACAAAAAACCCAGATAACCAATCAATCTTTTACAATCAACAAACTTTAAGAGGTATCACAATCTTTGATTTTAAGCTCTATTACAGAGCTATAGTAATAATTAAAAAAAGCATTGTATTTCCATAAGACCAAACAGGTAGATCAATGAAACAGAACTGGAAACCCAGGTGTAAATCAACGTACGTACCTATGAACAAATGAATTTTGACAAAGAAATCAAAATTATACAATGGAAAAAGAGTATCTCTAACAAAATGTGTTGGCATATATGCATGTCCTTATGTAGAAGAATGCAAATAGATCCTGCATAAAATTCAAGTCCAAGTGAATAAAAGACCTCAATATAAATCCAGTTACAGTGATACTGATAGAAGAGAAAGTGGGAAATAGCCTTGAATACATTGGCACAGAAGACATATTTTGAATAGAATACCAAACCAATAGCAGAGACCCAAAGAAGGACAGTTAATAAATGTAACCTGATGAAACTGTAAAGCTTCTGCAAATCAAATGATATATGCAGCCTAAAGAATGGGAAAAGATCTTCATCAACATCATATCCAAAAGAGGGCTGATTCCCAATATGTGTGTATGTATATATATATATATGTGTGTGTGTGTGTGTGTGTGTGTGTGTGTGTGTTTATATCTATGCATATATATATATAAGAAATTAAACATAAAACAAATAATCCAATTAAAAATGGGGTACAGATCTTAACAGATTTTTCAACATAAGAATCTCAAGTGGCCACGGAAAACTTAAAGACTTGTTGAACCTCCTTAGCCATCAGGGATATGCAAATCAAACTAACTCTGATGTCATAGCGGCTAAGAGCAAATATAAATGAGCAGCTCATATTGGCAAGGATATCCAGCAAGGGGAACACTCTTCCATTGCTGATGGGAGTGCAAACTTCTACAGTCATTTTGAAAATCAATATGACAGTTTCTCAGAAAATTGGGAATCGATATAGCCCATCTCAGCTACACCACTCTTTTGTATACACCTAAAGGATGCTCAATCATACAACCAAGACCATTGATCAATTATATTCATTGAGGTTTTGTCTGAAGTACATAGAACCTTGCAACAACCAGTGGAGGAATTGGGATACCAGCCTACTCACATAACTTTCTACCAAGAGTCTGCCCTGACTATGGAATGGGTTGGTGTAAGCATAGTGTAGAGATTGTGGGAAGGACCAACCAATGACTGGTCCAGTGTAAGACCCATTCTATGATAATGAGTCAATCCCTGACACTGCCTGGATTTCCAGGTCTCAGAGGCTGGATGGCCCAGAGAACTAGGATAGAAACAAGCATTATTGAAGAAAAATATGTCAACATACTGATGCCTAACAACATTCTACTATACTCAGAGATGGTGCCTATCTTAATTATCTTCACAAATGCTTTATCCAGTTAATGGTGAAAACAGATACAATGATGTACAACCAAACATTAGGATGAACTCTGGGGATCCGGCAAAAGAGAGGAAGGATGGGTTGTGTGATACAGTGATACAGGATTTAAAATAAATAAATACCTTTAATAAAAAATGAGTGTGTTTGTGTGTTTTAAAAGGATTGAGTCCATTTGGATTTGTAATATTGTAATAATTTTGAGTGATGCAGAAACTGTAGCCTGAAGTCACTGAAAGTATTGAAAATTATCCAGAAGCTATGATTATTAATTCTGCTAACACACACACACACACACAGACACACACACACAAGCCCTATGCAGCTATCACTACTCTTTCAAAAATTATGTGATTTTTATAACAATGTTGAAATAAGGGCAAACTTAGCAATTTGAGCTAGTGAATGGTCCTAAGAATAAATCAATGTTCTATATATATTTATCATAGTTTTGTCAACATATCCTGTACTAATTTTATATTCTTCAACTACAAACCTTAATGGCAATGGATTGAAACATCTCTTGTTACTTCAATTTTAGAGTGCTATTTTTGTGTGAAATAGCTAATGAGAGTTAGTATAGGGATTTATTTTTTATACCTTTTCTAATTTACCAATTGTTATGTGTAAGACATGCCATGCTAAAATGTACTTAGCAAAAATCCATAATCTAGTGCATAAAATAAAGAATAAAATGCTATCTTTAAAATATGCTTTGTGATTTTAGGTAGACCTATTTAAGATAATAGGAAAACTGCCTAGGGTGAGGGATCGAGTAATTTAGGGGTTATCCAAGTTTGTTTTAACTGCAACCATAGAACTGAAAACATTGTTGCTAAGTCTCTAGAAAGTGGAAAATATGTCCTATTGAACATGATCTGTTTTCTCTATTGGTCCATTAAAATAAATGCTTTATTAAATATAAATTATTCCTTATTGTTGTGATTCGAGAAAATTATGAAAGTCTGACTGGGCAGTTTCTTCATATAGACATTTTTACCTAGTTTCTTTAGGAAGAATATAGTCAATATCATTGTGAAGATAATCTAATATTAAATACAGAAATGCAGACATATAATAAAAATTATGTGTCAATATTGATATAAACCAGATATATAAAATAGTTAAATTTTCTCTCTTCATACAATTCATAACATTTCTCTTATTTCCCTTTATTTCCTTATGATGTAAAATGTCTCTTCATTTCTCTTTTTGCTGTAGTTTACTTTGACTATTTCCCATCAAATACAAAAATTTTGTACTCTTAAGCACAAATAGTCACTTGATGCTTATCAATTTTTGAGTCTAGACATCTCCCTAATTTGATAACTATTTTTGAATGACTTGGCTCTGAATTTGTTTGTGTTTAAAGGTATTATTCTTTTATATAATAATGAATTATTAAAATTATCCAGGTGTTTTTCTGAATATAATTTACTCTAAAAAGGACAATCTTAAGCCTCTTTATGTCATATTTTTATACTGCCCATTCAATTTTGTCATATAGCCTTGTTACTTTTACAAAGTCATAATTTTCTTCCTGCCAAACACTCCACAATAATTGCCCATTATCCTAATGTGAGACTATGCAAACATAACCCACAGAGTTCTTTGCTGGATGATATCCAAGAGACTTAAGCCATCATACTGCAGTGATGATTGTAGATGTTCTGATTTTTGATGAAAGATAAAAGAAACAACAGGCTATAGTTAGCTGCAAATCCCAATATACCTGCTTATCCATCTAATTATTTTAGAAATCTCAGCCTGAAAAAAACATACCCCTTAGACATGCATTTGACCAATTTACCAAGAGAAAGTTTTTAATTTGAAATCATATTTTCATCTATTTAAGGGGAGGTAAAAGCTGCTTTTTGGTCCTAATTAATTTTAATGTGTTTTGGTTTTGCTTTTTCCCCCAGTTGTATTTAAGCTGCTGCATCAGTTTATATTCTTCTCTCATATACAGATTTGTGGAATATAGATAGAGATCTTTATAAAGACCTTTAAAGATCAAATTTATTCAAAATTTACTCTTCAGAGAAATCAGGAGAAAAAATTAAATTGCTTTTAATGATGAGAAGTGAATATTGCAATGAAGCCTAGTTTGTAATTACTTCTTCAAAGGTCATTTTAATCTTATGTCCTCAGTGGCTCATACAAAACAATACAGCAATATTTATAGGAGTGACAAAGTGCACTACAGGTTTTGATAATGGATCCATTGGTAAAAATTATTATTCTCAGAGACAAATATTTTTCCACACAAATATTCAAATATAGATACTTTAATTAATTTGAACTTATTTTAGTTGCAGTTTTTATTTTTCTGCTATACTAAACAGTTCAATATCTATTGTCCTTGATTTATTTTAGTTGTAAAAATTATGAATTTTCTAATAAATGTAAACCAATACTATGTTGTATTGATTAGTTTCAATTACATTTTTCATACTTTGTAGATTCTTGATAAATTAAAAAATGTTATTATAATTTGAAAAAAGATCATATCACTAAGTATATACTTTTCTACCTAAACTAAGACAATTAATCTCAAATATATACTGGACAAGGTTTTAAAACTAAATAAATTGACAGGTATGTAGTTTGAAAAAGCCAGAATCTTTATATACTCACAGGAGATCAAATAGAAGGTATACAGAAGATATGTACTTAAATTTAAGTTTTGTATGCTTATTTGAATCATGGACACTTAAGTTAGTAAGAAAACATAGGAAAAGAATCTTGAGAACCTTCTTATAATACCTAATAAAAATACACATTAAAGACTCCACGGGCTCCCTGCAGGGGCTCTACCCCCCCTTACTGCCTCTCTCTTCTTGTCCCACCCAGCTAGCATCCAGAACCCTTCTTCCTTCTGTCCCCTTTCCTCTTTGGGCACATAACACCATCCAGCTCAGTCTGTCTGGCGCTGGGGGCAAATCCTCAGGGCAAGTAGGCAGGCGAGACTTCCTTTGTTTCACTGGCCCGCCTGCAACAACCAAGGTAGGCGCTTTGTTTACGAACTACCCAACCTGCACGGAGATCTGATCTCGGCACCAGGAGAGACAGCAGTGCGAGCTACAGTAATGAAAACAGCGTGGTACTGGCATAAAAACAGAGCAGTCGACCAATGGAATTGTATAGAAGACCTGGATTTTAACCCACAAACCTATGAACAACTGATTTTCGATAAAGGAGCTAAAAGTATACAATGGAAGAAAGAAAGCATCTTCAACAAATGGTGCTGGCACAATTGGATGTCAACCTGTAGAAGAATGAAAATAGACCCATATCTATCACCATGCACAAAACTCAAGTCCAAATGGATCAAAGACCTCAATATCAATCTGAACACACTGAACCTGATAGAAGAGAAAATGGGAAGTACCCTACAACATATGGGCACTGGAGATCGCTTCCTATGTATAACCCCAGCAGCACAGACATTAAGGGCAACATTGAATAAATGGGACCTCCTGAAACTGAGAAGCTTCTGTAAAGCAAAGGACACTGTCATTAAGACAAAAAGACAGCCTACTGACTGGGAGAAGATCTTCACCAACCCCGCTACAGACAAAGGTCTGATCTCCAAAATATATAAAGAACTCAAGAAACTAGACTTTAAAAGGATAATTAACCCAATTAAAAAATGGGGCACTGAACTGAACAGAGAATTCTCAACAGAAGAAGTTAAAATGGCCAAAAGATACTTAAGGTCATGCTCAACCTCCTTAGCGATCAGAGAAATGCAAATCAAAACAACTTTGAGATATCATCTTACACCTGTCAGAATGGCTAAAATCAAAAACACCAAGGATAGCCTTTGCTGGAGAGGTTGTGGAGAAAGGGGTACCCTCATCCATTGCTGGTGGGACTGCAAACTTGTGCAACCACTTTGGAAATCAGTGTGGCGGTTTCTCAGAAAAATTGGGATCAACCTACCCCTGGACCCAGCAATACCACTCTTGGGAATATACCCAAGAGATGCCCTATCATATGACAAAAGCATTTGTCCAACTATGTTCATAGCAGCATTATTTGTAATAGCCAGAACCTGGAAGCAACCTAGATGCCCTTCAATGGAAGAATGGATGAAGAAAGTGTGGAATATATACACATTAGAGTACTACTCTGCGGTAAAAAACAATGACTTCTCGAATTTTGCATGCGAATGGATGGAAATAGAAAATACGATCCTGAGTGAGGTAACCCAGACCCAAAAAGAAGAACATGGGATGTACTCACTCATAATTGGTTTCTAGCCATGGATAGGGGCCACTGATTCTATAATTTGTGATCCTAAAGAAGCTAAACAAGATGGTAAACCCAAGGAAAAACATATAGATATCCTCCCAGCTATGGGAAATAGACATGACTGATGGGCAAAAAATTGGAATCTTGGGGGTGGGGTGGGATGGGGATGAGGGGTGATGGGGAGAAAAAAGTGTGAAGGAGAGGATGAGGGGAACTGGGGGAATCCGGGTGATTGGGGATAAAGGAAGGTTGGATAGGGGAGCAGGGAAACTCATACCTTAGGTAAGGGAGCCACCTAAGGGTTGGCAAGAGACTTGAACTTGGAATGGCTACCAGATGCCCAGGGCAATGTCCCCAGTTAGTTCATTGGGGCCCTTGAGGATAGGGAACTTGAAATGAACCTATCCTATAATCATACGGATGAATATCTTGCATATCGCCATAGAACCTTCATCTAGCGATGGATGGAGATAGAGCCAGAGACCCACACTGGAGCACCGGACTGAGCTCCCAAGGTTATAATGAGGAGCAGAAGGAGAGAGAACATGAACAAGGAAGTCAGGACCATGAGGGGTGCACCCAACCACTGAGACAGTGGGGCCGATCTATTGGGAGCTCACCAAGGCCAGCTGGACTGCTACTGAAAAAACATGGGATAAAACCGGACTCTCAGAATGTGGCGGACAATGAGAGCTGACGAGAGGCCAAGGAGAATGGCACAGGAACTTTCATCTGGCGATAGATCGAGATAGAGACAGAGACCCAAATTGGAGCAACAGTCTGAGCTCTTAAGGTCCAAATGAGGAGCAGAAGGAGGGAGAACATGAGCAAGGAAATCAGGACCACGAGGCGTGCATCCACCCACTGTGACAGTGGAACTGATCTATTGGGAGCTCTCCAAGGCCAGCTGGACTGGGACTGAATAAGCATGGGGTGAAACTGGACTCTCTGAACATGGCGGACAACGAAGGCTGATGAGAAGCCAAGGGCAATAGCACTAGGTTTCGATCCTAATACATGAACTGGCTTTGTGGGAGCTTAGCCTGTTTGGATGCTCACCTTCCTGGGCCTGGATGGAAGTGGGAGGACCTTGGTCTTCCTGTAGGGCAGGGAATTTGGACTGCTCTTCAGTATCGAGAGGGAGGGGGAATGGACTGGGGGGAGGAGAAGAGGAGTGGGGATGGGGGAGGGGAGTGGGGGGAGGGGGCAATGTGTGGGAGGAGGGGGAGGAAATGGGAAACGGGGAGCAGTTGGAAATTTTAATTAAAAAAGAACAAAAAAAATACACATTAAAAAGCCCCTTAATTATAGGTACTTTACAGAACCTAAAGATCTCCTGGGGTTTTTCATATAAAAGAAAATTGCCTTTAATAAATCAGATCACATACTTTAGATAAATAATCTAAGGATTTTTATAGCATAGTATATCAATTAGCATTTGAATTTGTTTAGCTCTAGTATCTGGATAATTATATAGTTTGATAATTTATATTTGCCAACAAATACAAGGTTTTTAGAAATCTCTGCCTTCTATATAAATAAGATCTGTTTCTTTAAATTTCCATTCACCAATAATTAATTCTAAATTGTTTAGCCACCTAGAATAAATCACTTTTTTATTTAACAACATTAAAATATTAAATATGACTATAAAGGCCTTCTTAATTTTTCCTTTTTAGATAAAATGTTCCACAACCTGTTAATCAGTGTGTGTAAATCATTTTCTGTGATCATTTATGGTTTGGAATGTTTTCTGTGAAAGTACTCTTAAATGTTCTGCTTAAATCATGACAGCACTAGGAAATTTTAATGTGATCTGATTGAAAAAAAAACGTGTTTCTTTTTACTATGTGGAGACACTAGTAAAAATAGAAAAATGAAAATGTTTGTCTCCTTTAGGCAATAGATTGCCTACTTCTTCTACCCAGAGAATCTTTTTTTTTTCCTAGAGAAAGCAAAAGAACAACTCTTCTATGAGCAGTAACTCAGGCAAAGAAAGGAATGGAGAATAGCATTGATAGGTATTAAGTGTATTAAGGAAAGAAAGAAGTGATATGTAGTAGTAGGATGCATCTTTGTATCAATAGCTTAGAGGTAGGACACTTTTAAATCCTTATTATCTCCTGAAACTTGTATCTATGAAATCTGTAGAAGGGAAAGTGAAAATTAAGTCATTCAGATTGTACAACAATTTTAAAAATGTTTGCTAATAGGCATACTACACAAAGAATATGGAAAGAAAACTACAAAATTGTACATTGTAATTCCTGATACTGATTTTGGGCTGCAAAAATACTTGTGTACCCTTCAATGCTACTTTCTACCTTTTTAAATTAAGTGCTCCCAGAAGAGTTTTTAATTATTCATTTTATTTCTATAGAGTAAAAGGATTTTCTGGTAAAATATGTAGACATTCTAGTTCCTGAAACATGAACACTGACCCCTACCATGCAAAATGTTTTTAATGCAGTCACAATCATGAATCAACTAAATTCTACTATAAATCTGAAATTATATAGTATAATTTTGATTCTACTATAAATTTAAAATTATCCTCTCATGATATCCTAAATTTTGAATATTGTATTGATGGCTGCACATTGAACAAAATTACCAAAAGCTATAGAAAGTTGGTTACTAATTTTCTTTAGGAAAATACACCTTTCAAGGTATCAAGACATAAGTTCAAAAGTGTATCTACTAGTCATTCTAAAAGAAGAAATAATGAGAGTAAAGTTGTATGAAAGTTATATATATATATATATATATTCTGTTATTTAAAATTATTATTCCATAGCAACCCAGAGACCACTCCAGTCAAGGAAACAGGTAAAATAACTTCAGATATTCGATCTCCCTCTACACATACAAATCCAATCCTCTAGTCTCAGTGGATCTCTGGATCAGAATACAGTGCTATGGACTCTCATACCTCCCTACTCCCATCTCCAGTGGATTACACAGATCTTCCCTTCCAACCTTCCTTCACAACACTTAATACAGTATTCTCATCACCAACTACATCAGGCTTTTCCTGGGAAGTCACATGGAAATCACATGCCATTCTTGTCAGCGAATCAGGTACCCTTACTGCAGATCATCACATCTCTCTACTCCCCTACAAATGCAATCTACCAGTCTCATACCCAGTTCTGTAGCAGAAAATTTATTGCAACTTCCCCTTACTCTCTGCTTCTACCTCCACTGGGTCACACACATTTTCCACTTCAACTTTCCTTACCTTGATTTATCCATCTATAGCAGCTTCCAACTTCAGCAGGAATTTTCTGGGAACCACCAGAACTAGAGGTAGCCTAACTTCATATCTTCATTTTTTTCCACCTCTCTTCTAAATCAAATCCCATTATTCGACCCTCAACTCTGTAGCAGACAATCTGCTGTTGCTCTGCAACTTCTCTAACCCCACCTCAAATGGTTCAAAATTATACCCTCAAAATTTCTTCTGTGCTTATCCTGTTATTGCAATTCCCAACTCCTGTGTGTATTCCCTGGGAACCCATCAAATAAGCCTGCCAGTAAAGCAATTAGGGAAGTGAAGCAGGTATGCCAACTTCAGATCTTTATTCTTTCCCCTCCCCTTCATATACATTCTTCCCTGTCTCATCTTCAGCTTTGCAGCAGACTGCCTCCTGTTGCATTGGTTCACTCTTTGCCCCATTCCCAAGGGGCTTAGCAAATCCTGGTGGAGCATCTGACCTTATATCCACTAGTGAACTCTCTCAGTTTTCCAACAGACGATCCTCATTTCTAAGTGTCAGCTCCCCAATACCTAGAAACACACTTTTTCCCCTAACAACCATAAGTGGCCACATTTATCAGGATCACAGAATTCCTCACCAAACAACACAGTCACAAAAACTACGCTAAGGATCTTAGCAGGCAATATTTAAAAAAGGAAAAAAAAACACCCACATAATAAAGACAAGACAGGAAAACAACATGGAAATTATTATCTTCTCAAACCCAGATTCCTATATGCCAGCGTAAAAACAATCAACAAAAACCAGGACAGTATGTCACCTTTAGAGATCAGCAACCCTACCACAGTAGGCCCTGAGAGTAAAAACAGAGCTAAAGTAGAAGAAAAAGAGCTTAAAATATTCTTCATATTATGAAAATGTGTCTTAAAAGAGGATTTAAATGAATCCTTTAAAAAATCTATACAATACAAACAAAAAGGGAAGTAAATGAACAAAACAGTAGAAGTTATAAAAGTAGAAATAGTCACTAAGGAAAACTAAAACTAAGTGAAATCTAGAAAGACAAAGTTTAAATGCACAGGATCCACAGAGGCAAACTTCACCAACAATATGTAAAAGACAGGAGAATCTTAGGCTTTAAAGTCAAGATAGAAGAATTAGATAGGATTTTTTTTCTATGATTTGGTTAAAAATATTTTTCTTGGGCTTTGAGCTTGGTTTCTTCCCCCTCTTCTATTCCTCTTATTCTTTGACTCGATATTTTCATAGTTTCACAGATTTCCTGAATGATTTATTTCATGGGTGCTCTTGATTTAATATGTTTTTGACCATTTTATTCATTTTGTTATAGGATTTTTAAGCCATGAGATATTTATTATTCCATCTTGTGTGTTCTGTTGTTGAAATCTGACTCTCTTGATCTCTTCACAAATTCACAAATGTTTCTATTTCAGAATTTCCTTAGTTTCAGGTTTTTTTTTTTTCATGGAATCTACTTCTATCTTAATGCCTCAAATAGTTTTGTTTTATGTATTTCATTATATTGATTTTATTTTCTGGATTTCTTTAAGGGATTTGATAATTTTCTTTTCAAATACCAGAATCATCTTCATATAGGCTATTTTAAGTCTTTGGATGTTTTTAGAGAAAGGAATAGCATGAAGCAAGGTGGAAAAAGAGGAAAGAGGTATCGGAAATGAGTTGTGGGAGGAGTAATAATACTGTGTGTGTGTGTGTGTGTGTGTTTCTCCTCTTCATAGGAGAATTAGGAAGGTCACAGATTAGGATTTGCTAGAGTCAGTGAGTAGAAGGATGGAGATCCAGTTAATAAATATAATTGCTGAGTATCACAAGAAGGAAATCTGACCATTCATCAGCAAAATAGTCTAATAATCAGGTATGCAACCTAAAAGTAGAATGCCTAAACTGGGTAAAATGTTGTCTTAGTTACTTATTTATTATTACTAGACTTAATAATAGCAGTAGAAAAATTCCAAAAGATTAATGAGAAAAGTTCCATGGGAGACCAATTTCTAAATATAACCCCAGCAGCACAGACACTGAGAAAAACAATTAATAAATGGGACCTCCAGAAATTGGGAAGCTTCTGTAAAGCAAAGGACATGTTCAACAAGACAAAGCAACAGCTACAGAAGGGGAAAAGACCTTCACCAACCCTACATCAGACAGAGGTCTGATCTCCAAAACATACAAAGAACTCAAGAATTTGGTCATCAAAAGAACAAATAATCAAATAAAAAATGGAATACAGACCTAAACCAAGAACTCTCAACAGAGGATTCTAAAATGGCTGAAAGACACTTAAGGAAATGTTCAACATCCTTAGTCATCAGAGAAATGTAGAGCAAAACAACTCTGAGATTACATGTTACACATGTAAGTATGGTCAAGTTTGAAAACACTGATGATAACTTATGCTGGAGAAGTTGTGGGGAAAAGGGAACACTTCTCCGTTGCTGGTAGGAATGCAAGCTGGTACTTTAGTGGTTTTGTAATTGCTGTAGTGTTGTAGTAATTCATAGTTTTATAGTTGTAGAATCTCCTTTTAAACCTACAGTCACTCCAGCAAGCAATTTTTGTCTTGGTTTACTGTGTGAAGAATGTGTTACCTCTAATTTAGTCAACTTTATTACAGTAAAATACCTGTTGGTTACCTGTAAAATACACTTCTCCCTATTATATCATTGATGTTATTTTATCAGTCCAGTTGTGTGGTTCTCGACTTTACATCTATGTGTGGTTCTCGAATTTACATCTAGGTAGTATTGTTGAGATCTTTTTCTTTTTTAAAAATCAGTTTACAGAGAACCTTTAGATTTTATGAGTGCCAACCTTTATGAAGGAAACTTTAGTCATTATCAGCTAGATGTTTCCAAATTCTTTGAGGCAGAAATATGCTTTGTCTTCACCAAGATGCTTGTACTTTCATGTTCTTGTAAGGTATAACGAGAAAATATACTATCTTCTATTGGGGAAGACTTTGTACTACCCTGATAAAAATCTTAAATTAGGTATCTCCATTTCACATGGGATTTTTTAGGTAGTCTATAGCTCCTACAGGGAGCATTATCCAAACATGTAGGCCAACTACAATTTTATCTACATCTATAGGTGTGTGTATATCTTGAAGATATTTAATAAAATGATAGATTTCTTTAAGCTTTTCTAAATACACTTACTGTTTTTTATGCCCCATCTTTCCTATTCCCTCTGTATTACTCTTCTTCATAGTTAAGTCTCCCACTTTGTTTTCTTTTTCCCCCTTCAGATCACTGATAAACTGTTAATTCCATGCTTGAAGTTACCATACTCCAATTACAATCTCTTTCTACTTCACTGGCTTCTCTGGATAGAGCAGATACTAAAATCCAAAGTTTTATATATAGAGTTTTCAAATAAGTGACATCATGTAGCATTTGACCCCTCTGGGTCTGAGATATTTTGTTTAATATGGTGAAGAAAATTTCTGATTTCAATTTCCTTCACAGAAGATTAGACTACCATTGGAAAATATAGCATGTTTACATTATTCATTTATGAGTGCATGGACATTTAGGTGTAGCCAGAGAATGCTTGCCCATTTTCCAGCTGCTCAGATCTTAATAATAACACAGAAACTATTTTAATTGCAAAATTGTTCAGCCAATGTCTCAGGCATATTTCTAGCTAGTTCTTACATGTTGAATTATCCTATTTCTATTAATCTGTGTGTCTCCACAAGGCTGTAGCTTTCCAGGAAAGATTCTGGCTGGCATATTTCTCCTTTGGCAGCTAATGGCTTCTCTTTGATTTTACCTACTCTATGTTTTTGTTTTGATTACCCCCTGGCTTTACTCTGCTAAGCTCTTGAACCAAATATTCATTAACCAATTTCATTAACCAATAAGAACAACACATTTACAGAAAGACACCCAACATCATCTTCCCTTTTTGTCTAAATAAAAAGGAAATTTTAACTTTAATATAGTAAAATTACATATACAAAACAGTTATCAGTCAAAAATTATAGTTACAATGCTTGGTTCATTTCATTTGGCAAATTAAGGAAAATATTTTATCATCTATCCTATCTTTGTGACTCTAAAATTTTATATCCAATTTATCTTTTTTCATAACTAAGGAGGGCTATAACTATCTGTCTTCAAATCTGAAAAGACACCAGAAGGCTATAATATTATCTAAGTAAATAGGAAGTGCATTGTAATCAACTTCCAAAATTCTAGAATTGACAGAGATATCTTGCTGCCTGGACAGTCACTAAAAGTTCCTTTGTAATATTGGGGCCTCCATCTTCAGCCTACAGGCTCATAAATTCGGGCAGACTTTTCAATAAAGCAGAAAATTTGAAGATCTGTTCTGGCATGTAATAACAATGTTCATCAGTTGCTTTCTTCTGTATCTTAAAGAATGCCTGGCAGTTTCTTCTCTGAAGTGTTGTAATGAGAGCGGCGGGGCTGCGTCCCCGGCACCCAGCCACCCGCATGGCTAGCTTATGCCCCGAAATAATTACACGGAACTGTATTCTTTTAATCACTGTCTGGACCATTAGTTCCAGCCTCTTACTGGCTAGCTCTTACATATTGATCTAACCCATTTCTAATATTTTGTGTAGTACCACGAGCTGGCTTACCAGGAAAGATCTTAACCTGTGTCTGTCTGGAGTGGGAGAATCATGGCGACTCACTCACTCGGCTTTTTTCTCCCAGCATTTGACTGTTTTTTTTTTTTAGGATGATTGATATTTGTAAATTACTGTTTATAAAAAATTGTACTGGTACTGTTTCTTATATATTGATATGTTAAATATTAAATATAAATGTTCCTACCTCCATTTTTGTATGAGTATGCTTATAACTTTGTCTATATTATATTGATACATCTACCATATTACATTGTACATTTCTACCTCTGATACTATGACATTGTTTACAGTTAAAGATCATTGTCTTCATATATTGCACAGTTGTTTATTCTTTTAGTCTTCAAAGTTAGATAGGTATTAAAAATTATATGTTTGTCATATTTATTTTTAAGTTTATCAGGTCTTTTAGTTACATAGAGATTATATTTAGTATAGATAATATGATCTTCAGCCTCTTCGAAGAGCTGTAGAAAATGGCCTTTAATCTAACCTAAAATTTCTATGCCAAAGAGATACAATTACTCCTGACAACACCACTCTACTCCCGAGAAAACGTTGAGCACCAAAGACACTCCACTGGGAGCTTGTCTTCTTGACAAAACTGGCCTTTGGGTTAAAAAAAGCCCATATCTCAACTTCTAACAAAGATACAAAATATCCCTAAATGGATAAAACAGGATTGTCTTATCTTACCAAGACAAAGTAGGATAATCCTAAAAAAGTTCCTTGCCTTTAATAATGGTATGCCAATTATGTTAGGCCTTAGCCAAAGTTGGTTGACTCAACATTACAAACGAGACTTTGAATGATTGCCCAGATAGTCAATTGTCTCTGTCAATTATTACACATTTTGGATATCTCTCGATTGTTAAATAATATTTATTCCCTTCTCGGATCTTTGACGGAATTAAAGATTATATAATTATAGTTACTCTCTATGTTATTTAGACTCCTTGAGATAAAATGTTTAACAAAAGTTTTGTTCTCAATATTGTTTGTTATATTTATTATTTATTATTATTGTATATAGTTATATTTGGTTTGGTTCTATCTTATTTAGACAAAAGGGGGAGATGTAGGGACATAGCCCCACCCATTGGGGGCGTGTTCGCCTCGGGCTAATGTTTATGGATAAATCTGCCGGGCGTGAGCCCAGCAGCCCTTTTTTCTTTTGCTCCGCTTTTCCAGTGCTCCACGGGAACCTGTGGTCCTGTAAGTCTATTTCCTTATTAAAGCTGTATATATCTATATAATCTGTCTGCATTCATTTGCGCCACCACACTGAAGCAGGAACCCTGAAGTACCATTAGTCTTTTGGAAAATTCAGCAGTCACTTTTCTTTGAATTTGCATGTCCAGTTCATATAGTATACCATAAAACAGTCTAGATAAGAACAGTTTTGTGTCCAAATGACTAGCCTTGTCACATTGAAGACAAATTTTATAATGAGTTTTTTAATGTCAACCATCTCTCTGAATCAATTTTTACTGCCAGCTGCAGACATGTCTCACTGTCATGAGAAGTCCTAAGTTTTTAAAACATTTTAAAGTCCATATTCTGTATGTCTTTGAAAGATTTGAAGAATACCTATCCATCTGAAATATATCTCTGTATATATAGAAAACCTAACTAACATGACTACAGTTTGACTATTATAGATGACTATTAATCTTTATTTCTTAATTATACTTTGCATTTTTAAATGAGCTGCACAGACACAATACCTTAAAAAGGAGCAGAAATACATATACACAGTATAACAAATCATCCTTAAATTTGTATCAATAGACCAATATTCATTCCAATGCAAATTATTCATTTCTATATCATATCTCCCTTATTTATTTTAGAAATTGACTGTGACCATTAACCAATTATAATAAACCCTTT
This sequence comes from Chionomys nivalis, assembly GCF_950005125.1. Taxonomy (NCBI): domain Eukaryota; kingdom Metazoa; phylum Chordata; class Mammalia; order Rodentia; family Cricetidae; genus Chionomys; species Chionomys nivalis. The sequence continues at coordinate 51,009,235 of NC_080112.1, read as the reverse complement.
TGAGGAGAAAATATATATAACCCAGACTTTTTGTGTATATTTTATTTTTACATGGCTTATTTTTCTTTACTCCTTTAATCTATAACTGTCTGTACTCTTTTATAATACTTTTTCTAACACTTTAAATACTTTGTTTTATTTATAAAACTATTTTTTCTATAACTTTCTATACTCTTTTTCTACTCTCTCCCAGGCTTACATATATATTTTTTAACAAACTTTGTCTTGTTTAGAGGTCTTTCTTTTTTGTCTGAATCTGTCCTATTGTGTATCTGAAATCCTTTATTGACAAGGAGCACTTTAAAATGGTATGTAGTATGGTTGCAGCAGCCCTGAATGCTGCATCCACCTCTCTTTGCCTTTCAGTATGTCAGAGGTATGCTTACTGCCAACTCTAAAACCACTGAGTGAGAACTGTGCTCACCACCTCAACTCAGGAAAGCATCATGTATTCCATAAACACTTTTTGTCTGAGTAAAAGACAAATCTGCCATTCAGTGTGCTGCATGGCCAAGGAATAATTCCATGTATGGTAGCAGGAATCTGCCATGCTTTTTCTGACTTTAAATTCTTAGCAGACCTGATCCAGCTGTTTTCCCAGGAATTGGTGTTGAGTAGCAGGCAGGCTCTTAGTTACTTTTCTCCTAACGCTGAGTAGTCATATGAGCACCCAGACCTGAAATTTGTACTTGGACAAGTGGGTCAGCCACAAATGTATGGGCATTCTGTTGTAAGCAGGGGCTGTTCATTTGTTTCCTGGCTGCCCAGACACAAATAACAGAGAAACAATATTAAATATAACACTGTTTAGCCAATGATTCAGGCATATTTCTAGCTAGCTCTTACATCTTTAGTTACCCCATTTCTGTTAATCTGTGTATTACCACAAGGTTGTGGCTTACAGGGTGAGCTTCTGGCTCTCATCTTTCTCCTTTGGCAGATAAATGGTGCTTCTTTGACTCCACCTATACTCTCTATCTATATCTCTGTTATGATTCCCTGACTGGCTTTACCTGCTAAACCTTTGATCCAAATAGGTTTATTCATTAACCAATAAGAGAAACACATATATAGAAGGACATTCCACATCATTTAGTTGATTCTTTTCCCTAGTTATATAACTACAGTGACAATGAACATGCTGTATTATTTGGTTTAGATATTGAGCTCCCTGGGTTTATGACAAGAAATAGTATACTTGGGGCTTATGACAGATCAATATTTGCTTTTTGTTTTCTAATGTACTATTGGTTGTTCTATTCATTTGATGCCTTTATTATATTGACATATGTGTCCACTAGTCCTATATTTTCCTGGGAATTTTATCTTAAAAGCATAATGAATTTTGTCAAATTTTTTTGTGTGATTTTGAGATGATAGTATAATTATTTTCTCCTGGTATTTACTATATTAATATGTTGAATCATCACTAATTTCCAAAATAAAACTATCTGATCCTGGTAGTTGAGCATGTTGATGTATGTCTGTATTAAATTCATAAATATTATGTTGAAGACTTTTCCATCTATGTTCACCAGGAACATTGGCTTGTATTTCTATTGGTTGTTGTGTATTTGCCTCTTCCTCCAAAATGCTGGGTTTCTGGGCATATGTCACTATATATAAGTCATTTTTTAAATTTTCATGTCAAATTGTTACTTTTATAAGTGAACTTAATGGTCCATACACTTGACTCATATAATTTTTACTCTAAGGTAAATGCTTCGATTTATCATATGTGTACTCAGTTCTGCTGAAATAATTGGTTTTATTCAAACATAACTGCAGGAAGAACAAGGAGAAGATAGGTTATGGAAATCTTTCAAATGTAAATGAAATAAATGATAAATGTTAAATTAGCAAGAATGATTGTTAGTTTGTATAAAAGCTAATTAGGTTACTGATTTGAAAACTTTGTCAATATATATTAAAAAGCCACAATCACCAAATATAAGTTTTTGTTTTATGATCATTAGGCCTACTTTAAAATGCATTTAGTCTACAGATATATAAAAAAATGATCTTATGCAGGACAAGGTAATAATTCTAAATCAACATCTTGTAATTGAGGTAAATTTCAGGCCAATGTTTTAAACATATATGATTTTTTTATCATATGAAATTCCAATAGCACATGTGCAATAAAATGTTTAATCATGTTATTAAGACTGTTCTTTAATAATTCTAATTTAGTATTTCACATTATTTTATAAATAGCGAAGATGTCACTTATTAGCTTAAACATAAAAATTATTATCATCATTTTGATATTATTTTATTACAGCTAATGTCAAAAGGATAATCTCAATATGTGAATGCATCACTACAGCATGTTCATTCAGACAAAGTTTCCATGGATGTTTACAGAGAATACAATTAAATGTTCTTGTAGATATAAATTAGACACCTGAATCCATGGATATTCTCATTACTGGGGGAAAAAACAATTCATTTGCTTGAACTGAAGAAATTCTACATTTTTATTTTGCCAATGAGGAATAAAAACTAATACATATAACAAAGGACAAGAAATTTCATGGAAGCATTCCAAAAACTTTTATTCATATTGTTTAACATAGAAAATTCTCTTCAAAATCAGAAAATGATCAGGTTAGAATGTACTTCCTCTAATATAGAACATTTATTTTACAAACACAACATTGTAAACTTTTGCTGCTTAATATTTAATTGTGGTTTATAACTAATTATACATTTTTTTCCTCCATGGCATTAAGCCATGCATCTAATTTAGAAGCCTGTCTGACTCAACTATTCTATCAGATGTCAAGACATATGACAAGCTTCAATATTTTATATATTTAGTTTACTCATGAATATGAGAGAATTTTAATTCAATTTAAAGAGTTCTATTGATTTTACATTATCAAAAATACAGTTATATTTATTTCTATGTGAGTATGTGGAACATATGAATACAACAAATATTGAATACTTACTATGCAAAAAGAATATGATTAGCACAAAAGTGCATGATAATTTTTATTTCCTTCCTTATAGTTAGGACTACTTGATACAAATAAATTCTAAAAATCAATATATTTATATTAATTTCATTTAGAAAGAAGAAATTTAAAAACCTGATAAGTACATTTTTTTTTTACTCTGACAATGGTGTTATTAAACTTAAAACACTAACTCTTTAGGAATCTGACTTTAGCATTTGAAAATTTGGTGAGAATGTGTCTTAACTAAGTATTCAAAATGAAATATTTCAAGTAATGTCAAATATTTTCATAATATCAGTAGCAGGAGATTTTGTTTATGCTGAGTGACAATATAATATACAGGTTAGAAGTGAAAAGTGCAAGTGAAATCTTTTTTTATTCATTTATTTATTTATTTACTTATTTTTGCTTATTTTCTTTTTATTGTTTATTTATTTATTAAAGATTTCTTCCTTCTCCCCGCCACCACCTCCCATTTTCCTCCCCCTCCCCCATCAAGTCCCCCTCCCTCATCATCCCTAAGAGTAATCCGGGTTCCCTGCCCTGTGGGAAGTCCAAGGACCACCCACCTCCATCCAGGTCTAGTAAGGTGAGCATCCAAACTGCCTAGGCTCCCACAAAGCCAGTACATGCAGTAGGATCAAAAACCCATTGCCATTGTTCTTGAGTTCTCAGTAGTCCTCATTGTCCATTATGTTCAGCAAGTCTGGTTTTATCCCATGCTTTTTCAGACCCAGGCCAGCTGGCCTTGGTGATTTCCTGATAGAACATCCCCATTGTCTCAGTGTGTGGGTGCACCCCTCATGGTCCTAAGTTCCTTGCTCGTACTCTGTCTCCTGCTCATGATTTGGACCTTGGGATTTTTGCTTTTTTGAGACAGGGTTTCTCTGTGGTTTTGGAGCCTGTCCTGGAACTAGCTCTTGTAGACCAGGCTGGTCTCGAACTCACAGAGATCCGCCTGCCTCTGCCTCCCAAGTGCTGGGATTAAAGGCATGTGCCACCCACCGCCCGGCTTGCAAGTGAAATCTTTGTATGATAAAAACTTCCAATCTTTGATGAAAGAAATTGAAGAATATATCAGAAAATGGAAATAACTTCCATGCTTGTAGATCGGTAAGATTAACATAGCAAAACTGTCTATCCTATAACAGTCTACACATGCAGTTCAATGCCCAACAACATTCTTCACTGAACTTGAAAATATGATTCTCAGCTTCATATGGGGAAAAAAAGGACATCTAAAATAATCCTGTCCAACAAAAGAACTACTGGAGATCTCTTCAGTCCTAATTTCAAGTTGTACTACAAAGCTATGGTAATAAAGCAGCAAGGTATTGACATAGAACATAGTCGTGTTGATCAATGGAAACATATTGAAGAACTGGAAATAGATTCACACACTTACAGACATATGATTTTTGATGAAACAAAAATCTTGAATAGTACACTGAAAAGAAAAGTACTGTCTTCAAAAAATAGATCAGCTTAAACTGTATATCTACATGTAGATGAATCCTAATAAATCCATACTTAATGTATTGTAAAAATCTAACTTTAAATGTATCGAAGACCTTAACAAATACAGATACACCCAACTAGAAAAGCTTCTGTAGAACAAAAGACACCATAATCTGAAAAAAGTAGCTGCTTACAGAATGGAAAAGGTTTAAAACGCTCTGTATATGATAGAAGAACAATATCCAAAATAAATAAAAAATTCAGAAAACTAGATATCAAAAACCCTAAAAATTCAATTAGAAAAGGGGATATATTGAGACAGAGAATTCTCGGTAGAGGATTATCAAGTGGCTTAGAAAATCTTAAAGAGATGCTCAACTTCCTTTGTCATTGGAAAATACAAACCAAAACTACTTCCAGATTTTATTTTGCACCTATGAGAATTGCTAAAATCAATAACACAAGTGACAGCTCATGCTTGAGATGGTGTGGAATAAGAACACTTATACATTGCTAATAGAAGTGCATGTTTATACAGTCAGAATGGAAATCCATGTGTCAGATCCTCTAAGAGAATGCAATCAATCTAACTCAAGATGAACCTATAAAAACTCTTGGGCACATACCAAAAGGATGCTTCCTCCTACCACAAGGACCCTTGCTAAACCATGTTTATTGCTGCTTTCTTCATAATAGCTAGAAAATGGAAAAAATTTTCAAGTGAAGAATGGATAAAAGAAATGTTGTACATTTACACATTGAAATACAACCTAGCTATTAAAAATTGACATCTTGAAATTTGCAGGTAAGTGGATGGAACTAGAAAAAAAAACATCTTGAGTGAGTTAACTCAGATCCAGAAAGATAAATACAGTATACATTCATACATGTATATATTACCAGTTAAAAGGATGGCAAACCTTCAATCAATAGACCCAGGGAGGTGAGGCATAAAAGGAACTGGACAGGGACACATATATCTCCCTGGGATGAGGAATAGAACAAATTTTATGGGTGGACTGGTGGTGTTGGGCAGGCATGAGCGGAATACTTAGGGAGGGAAGGGGAAACAGGGTTGAAGAAGGGAATGCTGAGAGAGAAGAGAGACAATACAAAGGTGAGGGGACTTTGTGGGGTGGTATGGAAACCTAATTCTGTGGAATCTTTCAAAAATATATAAAGGCACTCCTAATAAAGTCTCAAAATCATGTGGACAATAGAGATCCAACAGGACATCCCTTGTTATCAAACCAAGCTTCCAGGTCCAGGACAGGTCACATCTAGTTGAGTTATTGAACACAAGAGCCCTATGGAAATCCATAATAAACTCTGGCTTTCGGCAAGGCAATAAGATTCTTAAAAAAAAAAAGAAGAAGAAGAAAAGAAAAAACACAATAACAAGCATAATAACAAGGACCCAACCCATTGCTGAGAGCAGCAGCAACATAACTCATTGAACCTGGTCAGATTGAATGGTGCCTAGATAGAACCTTCACCAGGATATTCTAGTGTTTTTATTACAGGAAGATACTATTCAGACTACCCAAAGAAAAACATAAATACAAAGCCAGCCAAAAAAAAAAACGTCCTACAATCTGTTTTGCCTGAAATATATCACAGGGGGATGATAACAGAGAATTTCTGAGGTAACCAACACTTGTCCAATTTGGCCTAATTCCCACTCCATGAGTTGGAATCCATAGCTGCCATTGAACCAGAGACTAGAAAGTCCAATGACTAGGGTCATACCAAATACCACTTCTCTACAAGAAGAAAAGATAAAATGATGCCTAATTATATTCTGCTATATTCATAGATAAGTGCCTTATTCATCCATATCACAGAATCTTCTTGTTATGGCAGATCAGAATAAATACAGAGACACACAGTCAGGCATTAGGCAGATATATAGAGACCTTGGAACACACAGCTCTAAAATTTAGAATTTCATCAAATCCTTCCCCTGAGAGCACAGGGAACCCCGAAGGGAGAGGAGGCAGAAAGAATGAAAAAAAAGCAGAAGAGAAGTATGATACCAGAAGAATAAGGCCCTTTGAATCAACTTGGTATAACTCATATGAATTCAGAGACTGAAAGTATAAACATAAACTTACATGGTTCTGCAACAAGTTCCCTGCATATATAGCATTCAGTTTAATATTTTTGCATGCTCTTGAGTTTGTGGACAAGTGGGTCTCTGATCTTTGTGTCTTACCTAGGGGTTCTTTTCCTTCTCTTACTTTGCTTTGTCCAAATTAATTGTGATTTTTTAAAATGTTCTTATATTTTATTTTGTTACATTTAGTTCTTATCTCCAATAATTTTGTTTTGCTCTATTGAGAGACAGAAAGGCAATAGATGGGGAATATAGGGGAAGTGGATAGGAACTGGGAGGAATAAAGAAAGGTTAAATTGTAAGCAAGACTCATTGTCCTTATGAAAAAGAATTTATTTTTAATAAAAAGTGGAAAGATAAATGTTAAAAACTGAGAGTAAGTACTTAAATCCTGAATAAAAGTAGTATATTGTGTATTAAAAAATTTAAAAATAACTTTTATTAAAAAAGGAACTGGCATGGAATCCTGATCTTAAATTTTAATTTAAAATTAATTAAATTATCTTAATATGGTGTCCTTAATTAAAACAATCTATGCCATGTTTTAAGTTTGTCATATATTTGTTTCTTATCATACATATCCACCTTACCTTGTAACCACTGGGTAAATTACATCATGATATTTTTATATAAATATAATAAAATTAAGGCATATGTTTTTAGACATTCTAATATTTAATTTGTCTACCTGGTTATCATAGACATTTCAACATTTACTATTTTTCACTCACTTCAAAATATGTTTATATCACATATTTCATTAATGATCTTCATAAATAATACATTACCTTCATCATTATTTTATATAATAGTATTTCACAACAAAGTTATATTCTTCACAAGTGAAAATACAGATTATCTTCAGTAGCACGGAATATTTATAGATTACCTTCTTTTCTCAAATTGCAAATATGGAGGGAAAATAAATGAGCAAAACTTAAAAGTAAATAGAATACTAACCTATAACTATATTAACTTAAGAATTGATTAGATGTCTATAAAGACTACAATGACAATGCTATATTTAAAGGAATAACAGATATGAAACAAGGAACTCCAACAAATTTTACTTATGAAAAACATTGGTAGTTATGTAAAACAACATCTAGGCTTTCTTCCAGAGGTGTCTTAGAATAATTCTCTACATGTTGTTCTATGTATCTATTTTATAAGGTAGATGTGGAAGTATTCAGCTCTTCATACTACTTACATGTGTACCTCAATGTTCAAACCTGTGATCTTGAATTATTAATATTAGTATCCAAATTAAGATATTCCTCTAAAGCTTAGATTTTATTATATATAGTAGAAAATACTTTGTCAGTTTGATTAATAGCTTTTGTTTCCCTCACATTATGATATTTAGTAATAAGAATACATATAATTTTCTACATCAGATAATAATATATTAAGTGAAATTAAGATTCTATTATAAAAATATGACATGTGTTTAACACATAAAATGTTGGAAAATAGCAAACAGGGTACTTAAATAATTAAGAGCTAAGCTTTAATATTTGGAAATATTGTTAAATAGAGACAGCTAAATCATATTTGCTATGTTGTTTATCAAATATTCTTCATTCAATGAAGTTATATTTAATAAGCAAGTATATATTTACCTTTTTCACATTATTCTATATTCAACAAAGGCATATTTAGTAACCTATTCCCATGAATGTATATACCTTAAAAAACTGAAAATTATCACTGTTCCCTTCTTCAAAATCTTGATTCTTTGTTGCTTTGTTGATATGGGAGTCACCACTGTGTGCTGTGATTACCATTATGAATAAAGAAACTGTCTTGGCCTGTTGATGGGGCAGAACTTAGGTAGGCAGAGATAATGACACTGGGAGAAGAAGGGCAGAATCAGAGCGCTGCCGGAGATAGATGTGCTGAAAATTTGCTGGTAAGCCACGAACTTGTGGTTATATACAGATTAATAGGAATAGGTTAAATTAAGATGTAAGAGTTAGCCAATAAGAAGATTCCTTTAAAAATTACCTTGTCCAATAAATAGCATGAAGAATTTTGGAGAGAAATTACTATGCCCATACTCCCAGATATTGACTTTAAATTTTGTTTACATTTAAAGGGGAATATGCTATAGAGATTTGTATTGGTATGGATCTTGGTTTATTGATGCAAATTTAAGGTCAGTTTTGTTATATGTATATACATGGTCTTGATTAAGGTATTGTGTTTGTGTTGTTTATTTAAAAATGTAATGTATAATTAAGAAAAATAGGTTAATAGATAGTCATCTGTAATAGTCAAGATTGCAGTTATGTTAGTTAGGCTTTCTAGATATATAGAGATATATTTCAGTTAGTTAGGTATTCTTCAAATCTTTCAGAGACCTTCAGAATATGGCATTTAAATGTTTTAAAAATTTAGGATATTTCATGATAGTGAGACACACCTGTTCCTGGCAGCACCAATCTGCTTCAAGAGGAAGATGGGCATTTAAGAGGCTCTTTATGGAGTTGGTTAGCCATTTGGGCAAGAAACTGCTCTTGCCTAGACTGTTTAGGGACCCACAGGAAAATGACTGCTGAACTTGCCTAAAGGTTAGATGATTCTTTGGGGTTCCTGCTTCATGAAAGAGTCTGTGAGACATTCTGAAGGATGCAGAGGAAAGGGACTGAAATATCTTTAAAATTTCTTGCTTCATGGAAAAGTCTGCTGGATACTATGGGTCTGTAGGCTGAAGATGGTTGCCCCAACAGTATAGAAGAACTTTGCATAACTGTCCAGGAAGCAAGATATCTGGGTCACTTTTAGAGTTTTGGAAGTTGTTTACAATCAACTTCCTGTTTACTTAGGTAATATTTTATTATTCTGGAGTCTTTGATGGAGTTGAAGAATTTATAGTTATAGTTTTCTGTAGTTATCATAAAAGATAAAGTAGATATAAATATTGTAACTATAATTCTTGTTTGAAATGTGTTTTGTTTTATGTAATTTTACTATGTTAAATTTTTTTTAATTTTTTTAAATTTTTATTGAAAAAAAAATTTTCCGCCTCCTCCCCGCCTCCCATTTTCCTCCCCCTCCTCCCACCCCTCTCACCCTCCCCCCATTCCTCTTCTCCTCCCTCTCCAGCCCCAAGAGCAGTCAGGGTTCCCTGCACTGTGGAAAGTCCAAGGTCCTCCCCCCTCCATCTAAGTCTAGGAAGGTGAGCATCCAAACTGTCTAGGCTCCCACAAAGCCAGAACATGAAGTAGGATCAAAAACCCGTGCCATTGTCCTTGTCTCATCTGCTCTCATTGTCCGCCATGTTCAGAGAGTCCGGTTTTATCCCATGCTTTTTCAGTCCCAGTCCAGCTAGCCTTGGTGAGCTCCCAATAGATCAGACCCACTGTCTCAGTGTTTGGGTGCACCCCTCGTGGTCCTGCCTTCCTTGCTCATGTTCTCCCTCCTTCTGCTCCTCGTTAGGACCTTGGGAGCTCAGTCTGGTGCTCCAGTGTGGGCCTCTGTCTCTATCTCCATCCATTGCTAGATGATCTTCTTTGTTATTTAAACAGAAAAGGGGAGATGATTTGGGAGTTCCCTCTGTGAGCTGTGATTACCATTAATGAATATAAAAACTGGCTTGGCCTGTTAATAGGGCAAAACTTAGGTAGGGAAGACTGGAATGGATGCTGGAAGAAGAAAGGGTGAAGTCAGAGAGACGCAATGGATCTGCTGCTAGAGATACACTTGTTGAAAGTTTGCTGATAGGGCATGACCTCATGGTGATATATAGATAAATAGAAATGGGTTAAATTAAGATGTAAGAGTTAGCCAGTAAGACGCTAGAGCTAATGGGTCAAGCAGTGATTTAAATAATGCAGTTTCTGTATGATTATTTTGGTTCTGGTTGGCAGGGATAAACAAGCAGCTCCTTGCAACACTTTGCGGATATTTTAGCTATAACCTTTGGAAAATTACACAATATGGAGGAAATTAGTTATGCTTTGCCCTAGGGGGTCTATGTAACTAGAATGGTATATTTCATGCTTTTTGTACATATATGTACTCATAATACAGACTACGTTTTTCATTTATCTTACTACATTCTTACAATTTGTAGCAATTGAAACATTGAGTGATTTGCATATGATTCCATCAATAACATAGGATGTGTACTTAGTAACTAATTCTCACAACTTTGTTATTTTATACTGGAAGTTGAAGGGCTCTAACAGGCACAAAAATGGTACTGTTTGTTTTTACCTTTTTCCATTTATTTTAATTAATTATTTATTTAATCTATTTATTTACTATTTTCTTGTGTGGGAGGTCCTTCTGTCTATGTGTTGCTTTATTAGTTAATGAATAAAGAAATTGTCTTGGCCTGATGGGGCAGAACTTATATAGATGGAGAAGACTGGACTGAATGCTGGGAGGAAGAAGGACAGAGTCAGCTGCCAGAGGTAGACATGGTAAAAAATTGATTGCAGGCCATGACTTCATGGTGATATGCAGATTAATAGAAATGGGTTAAATTAAGATGTAAGAGTTATCCAATAAGAATTTAGAGCTCAGTCGGGCGGTGGTGGCGCGTGCCTTTAATCCCAGCACTCAGGAGGCAGAGGCAGGCGGATCTCTGTGAGTTCGAGACCAGCCTGGTCTACAAGAGCTAGTTCCAGGACAGGCTCCAAAACCACAGAGAAACCCTGTCTCGAAAAACAAAAACAAAACAAAACAAAAAAAAAAACAACAAAAAAAAAAGAATTTAGAGCTCATGGGACAAGCCGTGATTTAATTAATACAGTATCTGTGTGGTTATTTTGGTTCTCAGCTGCCAGAACACACAAGCAGGCCTTCACTACAACAATTTTCTATTTATTTTTAGAAAGAAAACAAACTATTGTTTTTCATTTTGCATACCAATTCCAGTTTCCTCTCCCTCTCCTCCTCCCATTCCCTCTACCCATCTTCCCCCCATACCTCCCATCCAGTCCTCAGAGAGGTAAGGCACATTGCTTTGGTCAAGGTTCAAGGTTCTTCTTACTATATCTAGGCTGAACAAGGTATATATCCAAAGAGAATAGGTTCCAAAAAAGTCAGTACAAGAAATAGGGATAAATCCTGGCGCCACTGCCAGTTGCTGCTCAGTCTGCTCTAGCCATACAACTGTTACCCACATTCAAAGTTTATAGTTTGGTTCTATGCTTCTTTCTTCCCAGTCTGGCTGGTGTTGGATTCCCCTTTATGGTTTAACCTATTTGTTAATATTCTCACTTCTTCCAGTCTTCAATTGGACTTTGAGTGCTCAGTCCTGTATTCTGATGCAGGACTCTGCCTCTGTTTCTGTAAGTAGCTGGATGTTCTATGGTGATATTTCAGATATTTATCAGAGGCCAGTTATGGCACTCTCTACTCTATTGCTTAGGGTCTTATCTGAAGTCTTCCTTTTGGGTTTCTGGGAATTTTTCAATTCTGTATGGCTGCATTTGTGGATGGGTATTTTTTAAATCTGATTTTGTCTTGTTTTCTCTATCAGTGGTGATTAAAAGCTTTGCTGGGTATAGTAGTCTGGGTTTGCATCCCTTGTCTGTTAGTGTCTGTAGCACATCTGCCCAGGACATCCAGGCTTTCCTGGATTCCATTGAGAACTAGGGTGTAACTCTCATAGGTCTGTCTTTATATGTTACTTGAACTTTTTTCTTTACACCTCATAATATTCTTTCTTTATTCTGTATGTTTTGGATTTTGATTATTATATGGTAAGGGAATTTTTTTGATCCAGTCTGTTTGGTATTCTGTAAGCTTCTTGTACTTTCATAGGGATATACTTCTTTAGATTGGCAAAGTTTTTTTTTTCCATTATTTTGTTGAATATATTTTCTTTGCCTTTGACCTGGAATTCTTCTTCTATCCCTATTATTCTTAGGTTTGGTCTTTTCATGGCATCCCAGATTTCCTGGATGTTTTGGGTTAAGAATTTTTTTAATTCAATGTTTCTTTGATGAATGAGTCCATTTTTTCTACAGTATCTTCAACAACTCCTGAGATTCTCTCTCCCATCTCTTGTAGTCTGTTGGTTACGCTAGTCTCTTAAGTTCCTGTTTATTTACCCAGATTTTCCAGATCCAGAATTTTCTTGCTTTGTTTTTTTTTTCTTTATTGCCTCTATTTTAAATATGAAATTTTGACCTGCTTTCTTGACCTGTTTGTTTGTTCTTCGTTTTTTTTTTTTTTTTGAGCTCTTTTAAGAGTTTTAATAATTTCTTGATTTTTTTTGTTTGTTTTTTTCCTTTTATTTCTTTAAGGGAGTTTTTCATTTCCCCCTGAAAGGTCTTCATCATCTTTGTAAAGTAATATTTAAAATCATTTTCTTCTGCTTCTCTTGGGTTAGGATGAGCAAGTATTCCTGGTGTCTGGTGTTGCCATGTTACATTTTAGGTTATTGACTAAAATCTTGCATTGGTGCCTACCCATCTCTTTATTCAACTGATGCTGGCAGTGTTTTTCTGCCTTGGCCCAATCCTTGCAGTGGTTGTCTGTGCCTTGAGATCTGTCTTTGTCTGATAGATACTGTCAATGACTGTGTCTCAGAGATTTTCAAGCAGCCTACCTGAAGAAAACTCACCTGCTGGATGGCTATAGAAGCTGAGAAGGTAGAGTAGGGGCCCAAAGTTTTACCCCAGTATACAGGGACTAGAGAGTTAGTTATCTTGTCAAGTGGCTGGGCACTCACCTCTTGGTCTTCTCTGTGTAATATCAGGCTGTGTTTCAGAGTTCCACTGAGGTTGCAGGGGGTGATAGGTGAGTTCATGGTTGGGATGTAATTTGTAGCTTGCAGGATCCAATGTTTGGGATAGTGGTAATGGAGTAGCCTACTTGCAGGAAACTCTCCTGCTTGCTGGCTAGAGAAGCCAAGTCAGGTGGGGCAGGTGCCCAGGATTTGGACACAGTATGGAAGGCCTAGAGAGTGGGGTATCCCACTGAGTGGCTGGTCACTCACTTCTTGATCCTCTCTGTGTAGTAACAGGCTGTGTTTCAGGATATTTTATTTCTTTTTTGACTCCCTTATCTAGTCACTTCCACTTTCCTGAGGTTGATTATCAAGGCTCAACTATCAAATTTCCATATTTGGCTGCAGTGACCAACATGTCCAATCATGACTAACATGGAATTCCCCATTTTCTCCTTAAAGTCACTCCTGCTGTATTACTGCTATTGTTTCTGTCTGGTTGACATATAGCAGCCTGTCTCTCTATCTTGCTCAATATAGGGTCTTTTGTGCTGGAAATTGGTATTTGGGAGTGGTATTAGCTTAATTGGGGGTCTAGAAGTAAATATCCCATGGTGCATGTATCCTTTCATTTTGGTTCCATGACTTGAATTAACCTTTCAGCCTTTTCCTCACCTTCAGTTGCCTCTGCATACAGTATCTTCCTTAAACAGCAGCTGATTGGTAAGTACCCTACCCCTCACCTTCTCCAAAGTCCTGCAGGTGATCGGGTGATGACCATTGACTGTCTATCATCCATGCTCTGTTATATGGTACTGGGGAGATCCCAACCACCCACAACCTTCATTGTTTTTTCAGACTTAGTTGGAAGGCTGGTAGGCACATTCTGATCACTTAAGTTTGTTCGGTGGCTTTCCCTTCTTTCTTGTTCTGTCAATATCCAGTATCCATTATTCATTGTCCAAAAATGCTGTCAACAGGCTCACATATATCTCCTCACACTATTTTGTCTACCTGTTGGTGAGAAATCTTGGGTGAAGACCCTTCCCTTCCAAGACAATATTAGCAAACACGAAATACTCTAGGGGATGCCCTTGGCTCTTGTCCTTGGGTTATCATCCACCATTACTGATGGAATCCACTCTATCCATCCCAAATGATTTACCTTTGGGGTGTCTTCTCCCAAAACTCAAATGGCTTCAAATCACTCTACATCTCAAATATCTTAAACTCTTTCATTTCAATATTCAAGATTGTCTGAAATATTTCCTAGAGAACCAGTCTAAATGACTGCCTAAGGGCTTTCTTGATCCAAATATTCAAGATTTTACAACATCTGTGAGCACTAAGGAAAATAGAAAGAGAAACCTTATGTCTCTGCTTACTCTGATCTTTATTCCAAGTGTTCGGTTTACCTCCTTTATGCCTTCCCACAATATCCTTATTCTTAAGTCTTCTACCTCACCTACCAATCCTTCTACTCCTAAAATTGAAAGCCCATCCTTTGATCCTGCTGATGAACCTTTTCATGTCCCTGTCCTCTTCCCTCTAGTCAATTGTCTTCCCCAAACTCCCCCACATCTATGAGGCTTCCTTCTTCTCTATCTCCCTGGATTACACCAGGGCCAGAAGAGTCAGCTTCCACAATCTCAAACCCTACTTCCTCCTTTCCCACCTCATCCATTCAATCCAGCTCATTTTCAGAATTAAATTGCCCAGTGAGCCACTTTCCTTTTAGCTTTTATAATGCTGGATTCTGTGAAAAATTGCCTACAGCCTTCTTCCTAAGTGTACTCCTTAAAGAGGTTGCCAGAGTTCCCCCTTGTGTTTATGTCCCATTCTTCTTTAGTGTCTCTTTCTCTTTCCCATGTGGAAAAATGTTTGGATTCCTTTATCTTAGTCACTACCACCTTGATGAAACAATTTCAATACCAAACTTAGTCCTACATTTCTACCATTCATGACCTCTATACAATTTTTTCTAATAACTGTATCCCTGAGAATACAGATGTGTCTAGGAAAAGACTTGTAATAACGCACATAAAATACATCAAACAGATTGCACCCACCAACTATAATCATGGAAGTCCCAAAAATTGATCCTCATTGGAATTACAAAGGCAAAAATGACTGCCAGGCCAGGGACATTTTCATAATTTGTCTCCTCTTTGTCCTAAGGGGAACAGACTTAAAAACATTAACTTTCAAAAGTTCCAAGAGATAATTCAAGACAACTCTGAAAATTCACCTTAGTTCATCCTTTGTCTTACACAGATCTTGCTCCACCATACAAACCTAGAACTGGAAATCCCATATGGCCAACAGCTCCTTATGACCTACATTTCTGCCCAATATTTTCTCTTTGATAAGGGCCAAAATCAAAGGTCTAGATTGAGGTCAACTTACACACCAAATAAAGGTTCTGGCAGTGGCATTTAACATCTTCCATAACCATGATGAGTTCAAGCAAAAACATAAGTACTGCTCTTTGATAAGCCTCTCCAACAATCTCCCAGTACTGGGATATCCTAAAAGAGGAAAACTTCTGGTCAGAAGGAATATCCATGTTCTTGCTTCGAGTTAGGAAACAAATTTACTGGGCCTGTGTTTTTTCAAATCCTCAAAGACCTCTTTGACTTTGTCCTAAATTTCACTAAGAGGGTCAATGAGAATCACAGTGTCCCCAGGACACAACTTTCCTGGAATAATCTGACCTTTCTACACCCTTTTTAAACTTACTGTGCCTAGCATCTGAGGATTGATGTGGCCTGGGCTGTACTATGGACCTCACTAAACTGACAACAATCACTCTCTAGGAGCTTTGAGACTCAAATCTTGTGTTAGGTCACCTTATTATGTTCCTTCTGGATATCAATATCACTCTTTCATCTTGATGAATTTCTGGAGTCCTACTCATCCCTGTACTCCCTGAATAGTCAGGGGGAAGGGCTGGTTTTCCGTACCGATTCAGATCTTATTCTATGACTAGTTCCTTCAAAGGCTTTTCCTTTTCTCACTCATCTTTTCCTTATACTCTCACACACTTTTTCATTACTAGGGAGACAGATTCTCTTTAAACTTGGCATGAATTTTGTCTTTTACCCTGGCAACAGCTCCTAAGACACCTCTAAAACTCTTCACCAATTTCTTCTGTCTCCATTTGTATTCTCTCTCCAAGGAATCACAAAATCTCTCCTGTCCTCTGCCTTCTTATTTTGTCAATCCCTATCTTTACCTTCAACAAAATCTCAGTTGCTTTTATTCTTTTATTAAGATTGGCCCAATCTCCTCCATTCATGCCACTGGACTTTCAGTTGCATGTCCTCTCTATATTAAAACACTTCTAAATCTCCTCATGAGCGACTTTCTCCCATAAAAAACCAATTCCTTAGACTTAAAAAAATGTTCTCCTCTCTACCCTGGAACTCTGTTCCCCAGATCTATACAGACCTTTACATCTTTACACTTCTGAAAACAAGGTTATGAACTTGGGGTCTTGGAAGACTTTTTTGGCCTTTCTTTGTCCTTGTTGCTTACCTCTCCAAAACTCTGAACAATACAATTCATGGCTGGCTGCTTCAAGCCTTCTCTCTGAATCTAAAACATTAACAAAGGGAACTCCCTTACAATATATCTTCCTCTCTCTCTCTCTGTCTCTCTCTCTCTGTCTCTCTCTCTCTGTCTCTCTCTCTGTCTCTCTCTCTCTCTCTCTCTCTCTCTCTCCTCCTTTCTTACAAAGGACTCCAATCCCTTCTGCTATCTCAATTATATCTCTCCAAACTTCTTTTACAAAATATAACTCATATTTCTTATTTGTACCCCATTAACACATTTGAACTTATTCCCTTTGCCCCAACATTCTTCAGATGCTCTTCACTCCTCCAATGAGAACGTTGAAGTTCTCCTCCCACATAGTTCCATATATAAGGAATTCACCATGTTTATGGGATATGCAATGGTCTCTCAGTTGATGTCATCAGGCAGCTTCCATATGTCCACAAAAGACAAATCCGCAGGTAGATTTCCTGTCTATCCCTAACCAGAGACATCCACATTGTCTGAAATATGTGTCAACAGTGTACACAGACTCTAAATATGCTTTTCCCATTCTCTTAACACACTTGGCTATCTGGAAGGTAACAGTATATATAAACACAAAAGACAATTATATCACTAACTGTTCATATAGTCATAAATTCCTGAAGGCTTCTCTCTTACCCTCTCAAATTGGGTTTCTTCATTTTAAAGCAAATCAGATTGTCCATTCCACTGTAGTAAATGTAATACTTGTGCTGACATGGGAGCTTTTTTGATCCCTTATAACCCACCCTACTTCCCTCCAAGGTACATACCTGTGTGACCCAGATTACAACATACATAGCCCTCCTTCAACACAACATTCACTAATTATATCACATATTTTACCCTAATACCAAATCCATTCTATCCTTTCTCTAAACCCACCTGACTATCATTACAGTAGATAGGACCTTTGTACATAATATATCCTAAACCTACAATGTATATAGGGTGCTAAATAAATCTCCAATCTATAATCCCCTATGTTTCAAACTCACCATACCCAATGACTGTTTCCTGGATGTGATGGGCAAAATGACTTAGGTCAATTGCCCATTATAAAATGCTATAAATATCTTTTAGTCTGAATTGACAAATTCTCTTGCTGGATTGAGTTATTTACAGTCACTATTCTTCTACTCTATTACATAGTGTCTTTCTTTGAACTGCTTACTTCCCTACAGTTAGATAATAGTCCAGAATTCACCTCTCAGATTACCCAGGGCCTGGGTAAGCTTTGTAAATGCCATGGTATTTTCCTATCCTATATCCATAATTTCAATGTTTTCTCATAAGGTATAACACACCTGTAGAACCCTAAAAAATACTTTGATCTGTGTCTCTAAAACTGCCAGGTCCTAGGTCTTCTAAGTGCAGAAAAAGGTGGAACTTAACTTGAGTCTTCTGCATGGAAGGATTGTTGTAGGAAGCAGCGGGCTGTGTTCCTGCCACCCAGCTCCCGGTTGCCTGGCGAGCTTATGCCCCGAAATAACAACACACAAACTGTATTCTTTTAAACACTGCCTGGCCCATTATATCTAGCCTCTTCTAGGCTAATTCTCACATATTAATTTAGCCCATTTCTAATAATCTGCATAGCACCACTAGGTGCGCTTACCAGGAAAGATTCAGCATGTCTGAACTGGCGGCTGGCTACATCGCGTTTGCCCTGGAGAGCAGAGCTATGGCGTCTCAGCTCACTTCCCTTCTTCCCAGCATTCTGTTCTGTTTACTCCACCCACCTGTGTTCTAACCTATGAGGCCAAGCAGTTTCTTTATTACTTAACCAATGAAATCAACAGATTAATATATGACACTCCCACATCAAAGGATGTTGCTATTTCATCAACAAATTGGGATAGATACAAGAAAACATCTGCAAACTAACCTTTCTATCAGATGAAATGTTAAAAGTGAATCCCATCATTGATTCTGGTTCTACAAACTAGTTCCTGTCCCCCTCATGAATTGGGTCTGCCATAGGACAAAGCAGCTTCTTTATTAACAAAGGGTAATAAAACATATTCAAAGTGTACAGAGGGGAATTCCACATCAAACATCCCTTATTTTTCCTTAAAATTCTCTCATGCTGAGCCACCTGCTGATATTTATGCCTGATTTACATTCAGTTACTCTGTTCACTATCTTGTTTAATTAAGGATTTCTTTTTCCTGGCAACTAGTGTTTGGGTAAAGTCTATGCCTCATCTGAGGTCCAGAAGCATATCCTTTCAAAAGTAATATCTAATTCTTAAGGATATATCCATGATAAGAGAAGCACATGTACAGATTAATGAAATAAACATTTTTCCATTTAAAACATACTCTTATGGTAGCTTTCTCTGGTATGAATCAGAAGCAATTATATTCCAGGCATTAATGAACCTCAGTACAAAGATGAGGTCAGTAACATTTTGCCAACTTGCACAAAATTTTAGATTAATTGTAGCATTTCAGCTTGGAAGATTATGTATCTACAGTTAGGAACTCAAACTTGAAAGTGTGTGTGCTCTTAGAAAGGAACAACTGTTAGTTGCGAAGAATTAGAAACTGTTATCAAAACCTTCCCTTCCAAAAAAAGTCCAAGACCAGATGGTTTCAATGCAGAATTCTACCAGAACTTCCAAGAAGAGCTAATGCCTATACTCCCTAATGTTTTTCACAGTATAGAAACAGAGAAGTCATTGCCAAATTCCTTTTATGAAGCTACAGTTACCCTGATACCAAAACCACAAAAAGACCCAACCAAGAAAGAGAATTACAGGCCTATCTCACTCATGAACATCGACACAAATATTCTCAATAAAATACTGGCAAACAGAATCCAAGAACACGTAAGAAAAATTATCCATTATGATCAAGTAGGCTTCATCCCAGAGATGCAGGGCTGGTTCAACATACGAAAATCTATCAATGTAATCCATCATATAAATAAACTGAAAGAGAAAAACCATATGAACATTTCATTAGGTGCTGAAAAATCATTCGACAAAATTCAACACCCCTTTATGATAAAGGTCTTGGAGAAATTAGGGATACAGGGGTCATACATACATATAATAAAAGCTACTTACAGCAAGCCAACCGCTAACATTAAATTAAATAGAGAGAAACTCAAAGCCATCCCACTAAAATCAGGAACACGCCAAGGCTGTCCACTCTCTCCATACCTCTTCAATATAGTGTTTGAAGTGCTAGCAATAGCAATAAGACAAGATAAGGGGATCAAGGGGATTTGAATTGGAAAAGAAAAAGTTAAACTTTTGTTATTTGCAGATGATATGATAGTATACATAAGCGACCCCAAAAACTTTACCAAAGAACTTCTACAGCTGATAAACACCTTTAGTAATGTGACAGGACACAAGATCAAGTCCAAAAAAATCAGTCGCCCTCCTATACAATAAGGATAAGGAAGCAGAGACGGAAATCAGAGAAGCATCACCTTTTATGATAGCCACAAATAGCATAAAATATGTTGGGGTAATTCTGACCAAGGAAGTGAAAGATCTATTTGACAAGAACTTTAAGTCTTTGAAGAAAGAAATTGAAGAGGATACCAGAAAATGGAAGGATCTCCTTTGCTCTTGGATTTGGAAGATTAGCATAGTAAAAATGGCAATTCTCCCAAAAACATTCTATAGATTCAATGCAATCCCCATCAAAATCCCATCAAAATTCTTCACAGACCTAAAGAGGACAATAATCAATTTTATATGGAAAAACAAAAAACCCACGACAGCCAAAACAATCTTATACAATAAAGGAACTTCTGGGGTCATTACCATCCCTTACTTCAAACTCTATTACAGAGCTACAGTATTAAAAACAGCTTGGTATTGGCATAAAAACAGAGAAGTTGAACAATGGAATCGAATAGAAGACCCGGATTTTAACCCACAAACCTATGAACACCTCATTTTCGATAAAGGAGCTAAAAGTATACAATGGAAGAAAGAGATCATCGTCAACAAATGGTGCTGGCATAACTGGATGTCAACCTGTAGAAGAATGAAAATAAATCCATATCTATCACTATGCACAAAACTCAAGTCCAAATGGATTAAAAACCTCAATATCAGTCTGAACACACTGAACCTGATAGAAGAGAAAGTGGGAAGTACTCTACAACATATGGGCACAGGAGACCACTTCCTACATATAACCCCAGCAGCACAGACATTAAGGGAAACATTGAATAAATGGGACCTCCTGAAAATGAGAAACTACTGTAAAGTAAAGGGCATTGTCACTAAGACAAAAAGGCAACCCCCTGACCAAGAGAAGACCTTCACCAACCCCGCAACAGACAAAAATCTGATCTCCAAAATATATAAAGAACTCAAGAAACTAGACTTTAAAAAGCCAATTAACCCAATTAAATGTGGTGGCGCAAATGAATGCAGACAGATTATATAGATATATACAGCTTTAATAAGGAAATAGACTTACAGGACCACAGGTTCCCGCGGAGCACTGGAAAAGCAGAGCAAAAGAAAAAGGGCTGCTGGGCTCAAGCCCGGCATATTTATCCATAAACATTAGCCCGAGGCGAACACGCCCCCAATGGGTGGGGCTATGTCCCTACATCTCCCCCTTTTGTCTAAATAAGATAGAACCAAACCAAATACAACTATATACAATAATAACAAATAATAAATATAACAAACAATATTGAGAACAAAACTTTTGCTAAACATTCTATCTCAAGGAGTCTAAATAACATAGAGAGTAACTACAATTATATAATCTTCAACTCCGTCAAAGATCTGAGAAGCGAATAAATATTACTTAACAATCGAGAGATATCCAAAATGTGCAACAATTGACAGAAACAACTGACTACCTGGGCAATCACCCAAAGTCTCGTTTGCAATGTTGAGTCAACCAACTTTGGCTAAGGCCTAACATAATTGGCATACCATTATTAAAGGCAAGGAACTTTCTTAGGACTATCCTACCCTGTCTTGGCAAGATAAGACAATCCTGTTTCATCCACTTATGGATATTCTGTATCTTTGTCAGAAGTTGAGGTATGGGCTTTTCTTAACCCAAAGGCCAGTTCTGCCAAGAAGACAAGCTCCCAGTGGAGTGTCTTTGGTGCTCAACGTTCTCTCGGGAGTAGAGTGGTGTTGCCAGAAGTAATTGTGTCTCTTTGGCACAGAAATTTTAGGTTAGATTAAAGGCCATTTTCTACAGCTTTTCGAAGAGGCTGAAGATCATACTATCTATACTAAATATAATCTCTATGTAACTAAAAGACCTGATAAACTTAAAAATAAATATGACAAACATATAATTCTCAATACCTATCTAACTTTGAAGACTAAAAGAATAAACAACTGTGCAATATATGAAGACAATGATCTTCAACTGTAAACAATGTCATAGTATCAGAGGTAGAAATGTACAATGTAATATGGTAGATGTATCAATACAATATAGACAAAGTTATAAGCATACTCATACAAAAATAGAGGTAGGAACACTCATATTCAATATTCAACATATCAATATACAAGAAACAGTACCAGTACAATTTTCTATAAACAGTAATTCACAAATACCAATCATCCCAAAAAACCAGTTACCCCCTTCTTCTTCCTCTTCTTCTTCTTCTTTTTTTTTTTAAAAAAAAAATATCACCCCATCCCCTCAACCCTAAACCAACCATTAAAAGATGTCCCCAACCCTGAGGGCAAACTCTGTTGGGAGAGGGGATGTCGTCCTCTAAGATTGCTTCTAGCTGACATGGGGGCGACGTTCTTCTTAGGGGGTCCTGTGAAAGCAAATGATGGTAAAATTCCCAAATTAACCTTTGACCTAAGAAAATTGTAACTAGTCTCAGAGCGTTTTGAGAAGGTCCGACCAGAGTGTTGTCAAAAATGTGCACCACTCGAAATTGTCTCTTGTAGTTGGTACCAAAAAACAGGTCTAATATTAGCGCTTTAAAAAAAAATTCATGACGTCATAAAAACCAGATGGAGTTGATGTTGTGGGGCCCCATCTTCATCCTGGAAACTTCAAGGACATATACTGACATATAAAGAAAGACACAGATATGAGGAAATGCAAAGAAAGTTTAAGACATATATATATATATATATATATATATATATATATATATATATATATATATATAAATACTTACAGAACAAGTCCCTCCATCAGTAATTAAATATTAGGGGTACCTTAAATTCTTTGAAGATGGGTATTTTCCTGTGGAGATAAGAAGAGAACCCTGCCCCCAACCTATCTGTATTACTTACCATCAGTATGATTGCCATCCATGTGATTGAATTGTTATTTATCTTTCCCAACTGGCTTCTCTTCATCAAAACGAACCTTTATCAATTTTGACGGAATCCACAATATTTCCTCACCTGTGGAGACAAGAGCAAATCCCCTTCCCCAACGCAGCACATCTCCTGGCTTCCATTGTGAGGTCAGCACATCCTTGAAATAAACTGGTTGATTTAGTTCAGTAGACTTTTCCATTATCCAATGTCTTTCTGCAGCCGATGTTCCCTTCTCATTAGCGTTGAGGAAATTCAAGGTTAACAAAGCATTATGTAACCTATTTCTGGGGGTGTTTTCCACCCCTTTCTGTTTGTTCAACATATCCTTTATAGTTCGATTTGATCTTTCTATGACTGCTTGACCTGTAGGATTGTATGGTATACCTGTAACATGCTTGATATTGTAATAATCAAAAAACCGTTTCATTTTCCTAGAGACATAAGCAGGACTATTATTTGTCTTTATTTGTGTAGGTATACCCATGATAGCCATGACTTCTAATAAATGAGTGATAACTGAATCAGCTTTTTCTGAACTTAAAGCCGTTGCCCACTGAAAGCCTGAATACGTGTCAATGGTGTGATGAACATATTTTAATTTGCCAAATTCTGCAAAGTGGAACACATCCATCTGCCAGATTTCATTCCTTTGGGTGCCCTTTGGATTAGCCCCTGCAGGCAGTGGCGTTTGGTTATAGAAAGAGCAAGTAGGGCATTTCTTTACAATCTCCCTAGCTTGTTGCCATGTAATAGAAAACTCTTTCTTCAAACCTTTGCTATTAACATGATGTTTTTTATGAAATTCAGAGGCTTGTAGCACACTACCAATCAATAATTGATCAATTTCTGCATTACCTTGTGCTAGAGGACCTGGCAGACCCGTATGGGATCGGATGTGTGTTATGTACATAGGGCAAAGCCTGTTCCTAATCAAATCTTGCACCTGGATAAACAAAGAGGTTAGTTCTGTATCATCAGGTATAAATTCAGCAGTTTCAATATGTAAAATAACTCTTTCTGCATATTGTGAATCAGTAACTATATTAATAGGTTCTTTAAAATCCCTTAGCACCATAAGAATGGCATATAATTCTGCCTTCTGGACAGAATCATAAGGACTTTCTTCCACCTTACCCAAGTCTTCTGATTTGTAACCTGCCTTCCCTGATTTATTGGCATCAGTATAGAACGTACGGGCTCCAGTTATTGGAGTATCACGATAATTAAAAAATGAGGCAATGAACTGAACAGAGAATTCTCAACAGAAGAAGTTCAAATGGTGAAAAGACACTTAAGGTCATGCTCAATCTCCTTAGCGATCAGAGAAATGCAAATCAAAACAACTTTGAGATACCATGTTACAATTGTCAGAATGGCTCAAATCAAAAACACCAATGATAGCCTTTCCTGGAGAGGATGTAGCGTAAGGAGTACATTCATCCATTGCTGGTGGGAATGCAAACTTGTGCAACCACTTTGGAAAGCAGTGTGGTGGTTTCTCAGGAAATTTGGGATCAACCTACCCCAGGACCCAGCAATACCACTATTGGGAATATACCCAAGAGGTGCCCTATCATTCTACAGAAGTATTTGTTCATCTATGTTCATAGCAGCATTATTTGTAATAGCCAGAACCTAGAAACAACCTAGTTGCCCTTCAATGGAAGAATAGATGAAGAAAGTGTGGAATATATACATATCAGAGTACTAATCAGTGGTAAAAAACAATGATATCTTGAAGTTTGCATGCAAATGAATGGAAATAGAAAAACATTATCCTGAGTGAAGTAAGCCAGACCCAAAAAGATGAACATGGGATATACTCACTCATAATTGGTTTTTAGCCATAAATAGAGGACATTGAGTCTATAATTCGTCATCCTAGAGAAGCTAAATAAGAAGGTGAACCCAACGAAAAACATATAGTTATCCTCCTAGATATTGGAAGTAGACAAGATTGCTGGGCAAAAATTGGGAACGGGGGGTGGGGTGGGATCGGAAAAAGGGGAGATGGGGAGAGAAAAGTGAGAAGGGGAGAATGGGGAGAGCTTGGGAGAATGGGATGTTTGGGATAAAGGAAGTGTGGATATGGGACCAGCGAAGTATATATCTTAATTAAGGGAGCCATTTTAGGGTTGGCAAGAGTCTTGACTCTAGAGGGGTTCCCAGGGGTCCAGAGATATGTCCCCAACTAGGTCCTTGGGCAGCTGAGGAGAGTCTGAAGTGGCCCCATCCTATAGATATACTAATGAATATCTTGCCATAGAACCTTCATCTGGCGATGGATGGAGATAGAGACAGAGACCCACATTGGAGCACTGGACTGAGCTCCCAAGGTCCAAATAAGGAGCAGAAGGAGGGAGAACATGAGCAAGGAAGTCCGGACCAGGAGGGGTGTACCCATCCACTGAGACGGTGGGGCTAATCTAATGGGCACTCACCAAGGCCAGCTAGACTGGGACTGAAAAACCATGGGATAAAACCAGACTCACTGAACATGGCGGACAATGAGGGCTGCCGAGAAGCCAAGGACAATGGCACTGGGTTTTGATCCTACTGCATTTACTGGCTTTGTGGGAGCCGAGGCTGTTTGGAGGCTCACCTTCCTAGACCTGGATGGATTGGGGAGGACCTTGGACTTCCCACAGGGCATGGAACCATGACTGCTCTTTGGACTGTAGAGGGAGGGGGAGCGGAGTGGAGGGAGTGGAGTGGAGGGAGAGGAAAAAGGGAGGCAGGGAGGAGGTGGAAATTTTTAATAAAAAAATAAAAAATAAAATATAAAAAAATAAATAAAAAATAAAAATAAAACATATCAAAATGTGGTTTCCTAGTTCAGCAGTCTCTCATGTATCCGTGGAACTGAGAACTGTCTCCCAGCTACATTCTGTAGACTTGAGCCACCAGAGCACCATGAGATAAAATGTTCTATGGTTTAAGGTTTTGCTCATACACACAGTAAAGGTTGAAGATAGGCAGTAAAGCAAGTTCAGAGAGAAAAATACCTCTTAATGGGTTACAGGGTATCCATACGCTAAAGTAAAACAAAATAAAGTATATAAACTGTCATTAAAGCCAGGAGGTGGTGGCGCACGCCTTTAACCCAGCACTCGGGAGGCAGAGACAGGCGGATCTTTGTGAGTTCGAGGCCAGCCTGGTCTACAAGAGCTAGTTCCAGGACAGGCTTCGTAGCTACAGAGAAACCCTGTCTCAAAAAACCAAAAAAAAAAAAATAAAAAAAAAGAAAAAGGAAAAAAAACTGTCATTAAAATAATATTTTTAAAATAGTAAGGTCTCTAAAGAGAGAAGTAAAATAATTTTTAAAATTAGAAATCCACATAAAAAGTTGAGAAATATTAAAACACAGAAAGTTTTGACCTTATATGGTATTTTGGTAATTTTGAAATTTTTGAATGGTAATGCTAATCAAACAATCAACAGCTCCTGAGAAATATTGGATTTTGGAAGAAACTGCTGAATTAAAAGTAATGTATATACTTTTAAATTGTCTTAACTTTAAAATGGAAGTAAAAAATGTTACATTGGGTAAGAGGTTATACTTTTGTTTCCATGGAAAACAAAAGGTTGTGGATTCTTTCCAGTTTAAAGAAATCAGGCTTGACTGAAGAATACCTCCTGAGTATATTGGCTACAGACATGAGGGAAGAAGCCAAGAAAGACTACAGGACAGGTGATGTGTAAGCTGATCCCTCTGTACAGGAACAATTTGGAGCTAAGATGAGACATGATGAATCTTGTTGGCTGCAAAGTCCTCATGACTTTTATTACAGTTTCTATATTGTAATACAAAAGACTTATAAATTTGATATATGCATTTTATGTACTCAAACATAGAACAAAAATTCAGTTTCAGCTGTCTTATCCATACTTCATGTGTTGCTATAGATATGTATGTTACCTTTGCAAGTTTGTATGTGTTTAGAGCAAGGGGACCAGACAGCAATAAAAATAGGTGACCCATGTAATCCAGCCTCTCCATATGCCTCTGTTGAAATTTCAAAAGATTTCTGCATCCAGAACAAATTCAAGGTTGCTAGTTGAGCTGGTCCAACTTCACAGACTATTCTAGACAGGACTACTGAAAAGTCTTATGCTTTTTCCTTGTACTGAGACTGGACAACAATTATTACAGCTACCTGTCCCAGGACTAGACCATTATCCTAATTTTCTCAGAGTTTCCCACAAATACCATTGCCCTCAGTCAACAAGAAATAGTCTTGTAAGGATATTTTGTGTTTTAACAACAACAACAAAAAAGCTTGCCTGAAGCTCAGAATGCAGAGATAAACCGAATAAAGGCCAGGCAGTGGTGTTTCCCACCATTAATGCTAGTAATTGGGATTCCCATGCCTTTAATCTCAGCACTAGGGAGGTGGGGAAAGACAGAGATAAGTCAGGGCAGAGAGTGGAATATAAGGCGGGAGAAGATGTCATTACTTTTTTTTTTCTGCTGTGTAGTATTAAATTGTGTAAATATACCACAATGTCCTTATCCATTCTTCAGTCAAGGGGAATTTAGGTTGTTTCCAGGTCTTACTATGACAACAAATGCTGCTATGAACATAGTTGAGCCCATGTCCTTGTAGTACAATTGATCATCCTTTGGGTATATACCCCAAAGTGGTATTACTGGGTCTTGAGGAAGGTTGTTTCCTAATTTTCTGAGAAATTGCGATACTAATATCCAAAGGGGTTAAACAAGTTTGCAACATGAGAGAAGATTCAGGGATCTCATTATGTAAGAAAAAAAGCGGAAATCAAGCATAGAAATGATGGGATAAAAGAGTAGATTTTTGAGTCTACTTTTGAACAACTACTAGTCTCAAATAGTTTACATCGACATGGATTTTGTGGATATGGGATGTTTTTCTGCATTTGTGTTGCTTTTATTGACTAATTAAAAAACTTTTTAGGCCAATAACTTAACAGAGTAAAGCCAAGCGGGAAATCCAAGAGATATAGAGAGAGAGTAGGAAGATTCAGAGTGACACCATGTAACTGCCAAAGGAGAAACTCACCAGAATGCCAGAACCTTATCAGTAGGCCACAGCCTCATAGTGATACATATAATAGAAATAGATTAATTCAAGATGGAAATGCTAGCTAGAAATATGCATGAGCTACTGGCCAAACAGTATTGCAATCAATATTGTTTCTGTGTGATTATTCATGCATGGACAGCCAGGAAGCAAACAAGCTCTCTCTACTTACATTTAGTATATTGATTCAATTCAAGGTTATTTTTCTTATAATGTATTATGTGTTTCTATTTCTTTTTTAAGGTAATGCACCTTTATATCTACTTTAAAAGTTTAATGTATAGTTTTATTCTTATAATCATAATAGACAACTTATGAATATTGTATTAATTTAAGCTATAAATTGAAATATAATGTCATAAATTGAATCCAATATGTATTGCAATCCACATAATATTGTCCTCACTATATTTGTTATATTAATGCCTCAAAAGTTTTAAAGTAATATATTTTCTTCCAACATGTGTTTTTCTGGACACAATAAGGTATATTTATCTTTTCATTTATTATGTACATAGTAGAATATAAACATAAAAGAGTATTATTAGATTAGGTTCTAAATCTGACAGCTTATTTAAATTTAATGTCCAACACAGCCACGGAAAATTACCTGTAATACTAGTAGGGTTTTACAATATGATGTCCAGCTGTGTTGTAACTCCACCAACTTCTAGCTTAAGGAAGTAAATTTTTAAATTTGAATTGACCATGGGCTACATAGTAAATTTGTATCTGAAAACTACTCTAGGAAACAAAGATTTATACTATTATGAAAATAAGATAACCAGAAAGTGTTCGTGGAAAAATCTTACAGAGATACATTTTTGAAATATCCTCTTTCTGAAGAAGTGAATATATTACTTAATTTAATTAATTGTTAAATTACATTAATTCTCTGTCTGTAAAATATATTTAATATATTCTTAGTATCCAGAATACTAAAATTTGTTTTATATTTATTTATTCTTCTTAAATGGGTTTCTGGTTTCCAGTCTTCTAATGATTTATACTGCTTGAAACCTTACATTTTCTATTTAATCTCCTTCTCAATTTTCAGTGACTTTCGTCAAGTTGCATAATAGAGATCATAGTCTTCACAGTGTTATCACTATAAATACATCTTTTAAAAAAAATTTGGGGCCAAAAAATCTTTTCTGTTTTATTCTCAGACTCTGTTGATCCAAACCACTCATTATTTTAAAAACCTGTTTAAATGTTTAACTCTCATTTCTGTACCTACCTATACTTCATTTCCTTATAAAAATATTTGGTAATACATACTTCAAAGCAAGAACTGAGTCATCATTATATATACATTGCTAGCCTTTTCCTTCTCAGTTTGAAATTAAGCAAATGTATTTCTGTATTTATTTCTTTGAAATGTATAAATTTTACAAATTGTGGTAATTCAGAACAATGTGACATCTCGTATCACTTTTCTATTGCTGTGATAAAACACCATGCCAGAGTGATTTATAAAAGAAAGAATTTAAGTATTCTTAAGATTTCAGAAGGTTAGAGTCTATTATAGTGGAAAAAAACAAAAGCAAATCCTCTCCAGCAGCATCTGAGAAATCATACATTTTGATGCATAGGCAAACAGATGGTAGGAAGCTTTTGAAACTTCAAAGACAACCTTCATTGACATATATTCTTCAACAAGACTGCATCCTCTAATCATGCCCAAATACCTACTGGGGACCTAGTTTCTAAGCATGAGGTTATGGGGTCCATTCTTATTTAAACCACCACGCATCTCAATAAAAATTCATCATTGAGTTAGCTAGGTTCTAGCCTTATACTAAAATATTTTAGTTATTAAACAAATGAATTGTTTTATAAATAACTTTTATAAATTCATTACATAGATACTTCAGTCAGAAATGAAAAAAATCAGGGAACAAGAGAAGAGGTATCACATACATTGAGTCCAAATTCTAAAAGACAGACTTCTTAACATATAGCATTAAAGTATGCTGAACACGTTATATGTTGAAAACCAAATGACAATAAACTACTTTAAGACACTCTTGCCATGCAGTTCGAGCTTTGGACTTCTTATCCTCCTGCTTTTCACTTCCCCAGTGATTTGACTGAAAATTAGACTACTATGGTAGTTTTGAAAAAATGTTGAAGGTCTGAATCTTTCTTGGAAACCTTGAGAAGTAAACAGAATTTTTCAAGGGGGCATCTAAAAATCAATGAATTAGCATGGGGTACAGATTAAGTTCATAAGGGGAGTAAGAGGAAAGAATATAACAATGCAAACATTGTTTAATGTGGGTTTAAGTATTTTATCAAAAATAAGCTCTATTAAATTAACAATGAAAATGATTCAGAGCAAATTATATACTCTCAGTAAAGCTATACAGCAAGAATGGCAAACAATACACACAGGCTGTGTTAAAACTTAAGAAATTTAATAAAGTCTAACTTTTTCTATAACTGGATGTTACTACTGTGTGTGAAACAAAATCATTTGTAAAAACAGAAAATGATGCATGTTTGTAATGCTTATTCATGAAAATGCAGTGGTTTTCAATAAATTAGAGATCATTTAAGACCCTCTCACTTACTATGATAGATGGATTGGCTTTAAAATAGGAACTGTATGATTTCATAAGATTTCAAATCATAGATCTGAAGTAAATACTTTGAAAAGATATTTACAAGGAATAAGCCATAAAGAGTAGAAGAACTATACGAATATACAATATTGAAAATCTCTTTGGGAAATGAAGATGTTACATCCTTATAAAATTCACAATAGTTGATAAATCCATAATTTTTAAAGACAAAAATACTAAAATTCCAATGTCTGAAATCATATCAGAACAAATGTACTGTAGGAAATCCTACAGCCATTAGCCCTTAAGTTACCCACCCACTTATAAGTATAAGTAGCTTCTTATACTATTTACACCAATGTAAAGCATGTGTCCGGCCTCTTTTCTGGCTGCAGGATTCAGTTGCTGTTCTCTATTCCAGCAGAGAATATTTATTGTGAGTATACCCCTAAATAAACATCAATCTATTATTCTCAATTCTGAGCTAGTGTGGAATTTCTTTAAGTGTCCTTCTTCATTCTGGCTCCCAAATGGATTCTGACTCCACACCTATTGGGTAGACAACCTAAAGTCCTGCCTGGTCCATGGTCCAGAAAGTCTCCCAAACCTGCCCACTTGGCTTGCTTTTACCTAAAGGGGGTTTTGGAGAACTATCACCACAGCAGAACTTAATGAATGTGGCAAGTTGGAAATTTCCCAAGTGCACACATGACTGCTGCATTCCCTGGCATAGTTCCCTTGCACAGTTCCTTGCCATATGGCTATTTGTGAAGCTTTAAGATTGTGTTCTCTGCC
Source organism: Chionomys nivalis (assembly GCF_950005125.1). NCBI lineage: Eukaryota > Metazoa > Chordata > Mammalia > Rodentia > Cricetidae > Chionomys > Chionomys nivalis. The sequence goes on along the minus strand of NC_080112.1, from coordinate 50,977,708 downwards.
CCTGAGTTCTGGGTTTCTTGCACCATGTATGGAATTGACTTAATTGCTTTTAATTTGCCAAGCAATATTTAACTACTATGAAGCTGGGAAACTGAAGCAGCTCACAACCGTTTCTGTGGCCACTCGTTGCATTGCTGCTAGTCACAACTCTGCTACCAGGAAATCTACTGAACAATAAAGATTATTACACCTAAAATAATTTACCAGATGTCATAACAGATAATAAATCAATCAATATGGCAGACTACATTAATATTGAAACTTTTAGTAACATTTTGCTAATACTATGGATTGTATTCTGTGAGGCTTATATGATTGTGGTGATACTTCAATTTATTGGTTAATGGGACTCGGTTTTCTTCCTTATCTTATATCATTAAGAAAAAATGTAGCACTTTTAGAAAGGATACAGTCTTTACAAAATATGAACAGCTAGTTGACAGGATTAATATCATTGAATATCAAAAGTTACCTGAAAAAATTAATATTATTAAAAAGGGTAACATTAACTTGATGGACAAAATTGAATAAATGTATAAGGGTACTAGGAAATTATCTTTAATAATTCATACTGTTGAATTTGACAATCAATATTTGTTAAAAAGTTATGATAGGTTAGCAGATAGAATATCTCTCCATGATGATGATCTGCATGCTATCCAAGTAATTTCCAAGGATGAGGTGTTGTCTTAAAAGGAGAAACTTCAGACATTGGAATCACATGTGCAGAATGAGGACCAGAAGCAAGAATTTTAGAGCAACATGAAAAAGCAAAAGGACTTGAGTTTTCCCTAGATCAAATTCTATGGGAAGAACTTTACTCTGATCCTCAGGATCAAGATCTTTGTGATGACCACACCTTGTCCCTATTTAGCACAGCAGCTTTAAGGGCTGGGGACAGGATTCAGGAAATAGGAAATAGAGTTGAATCATATCTTAGAGTTAAACAGGGTCAGAGAGAAAGTTTTAGTGATTTTTTGAAAAGACTAACTAAGACTGTACAAATAGGGGTAACTGATCCAGAATATATATGTATAATAATTAAATTTTTGACTTATGAGAATGCCAACATAGAATGCAAAAGTATCCTTGGACCATCAAAGTTCAGATCAGCACACATGTATGAATGGGTCTTGCATACAATAAATGCCAAGACACTTTATTATGGTACTGAAGCTTGGGTAGGAGAATCAATTTCCAATGGTAAGAGAAGACATCAAAATAACAAATGTTTTAATTGTGGTATAATGGGACATCTGAGAAGAGATTGTAGACAATAGATCCCTAGGACTAATGTAACCTCTGGGAATAGCAGAAATAGGAGGACTCAGCCTTCAGGTATATGTAGGAAATGTGGCAAAGGCTGACATTGAAACGATGAAAGGTAGGTCTACAAAAGATAGGCAAGGCAACCTGATACCATTGGGAAACTCCATGGGGGACCTCTTTCAAACCCCCAAGATGAATGTGGTCCAGTCATTCCTGGTTACTGTGGAGAATGTGTCTCACCAAGAAAATTAAAAATTCTAATGCCTGCTGTATAAAGCAATAGTGGTTTGAATGATGGGTAAATGTGGAGGATGAGTCAAAAACTCCAGTAGGACAGAGAAAATATATATGCTGGCAGACTTCTACAAATGATCAAAGACCAAAGCTAAGAGTGTGTATAAATGGCAGATTTATTGAAGGCTTACTAGATACAAGTGTGGATGTAAGTATCATTACTCCAGAATCTTGGCTTCAGAATTGGCCTCTTAAAGAGGAAGATGTTCAATTCCTGGGAATTGGAACACTGTCTTGGGTAAAACAAAGCAAGAGATGGGTTGAATGCATAGGAGTAGAAGGTCAAATAGGAAGACTAAAGCCATATATAGCCAATGCTATATAAAGTGTTTATAAGTTGTAGAAGTTCCTTGGTAGAATTTATGGGATCACTTATGTAAACTATAATATCATTAGCAAACACTCAAAGTTTGACTTCTTTTCTGTTTTATATTCCCTTGACCTCCTTTTGTTGTCTTATTGCTCTAGATAGGACCTCAAGGACTATATTGAATAGACATGAAGAGAGTGGACAACCTTGTCTTATTCATGATTTTAGTGGAATCACTGGGATTTTTTTCTCCATTTAGTTTGATGTAGCCTGTTGGCTTGCTGTATAGTGAATTTATTTTGTTTAGATATGTTCCTTGTATCCATGTTATCTCCAAGACCTTTATCATGAAGGATGTTGTATTTTTTGAAAGCTTTTTTGACATCTAATGAGATGATCATGTTTATTTTTTATGTTTGTTTATATGGTGTATTACGTTGTCAGATTTTCATATATTGTATCATCCCTGCATCTCTGAGATGAAACCAACTTGATCATGGTGGATGATAGTTCTGATGTGTTCTTGGATTCAATTGGCCAGTATTTTATTTATTTTTGCATCAATGTTCATGAGTGAGATTGGTCTGTAATTCTCTTTCTTAGTAATGTCGTTCTGTGGTTTGGGTATCAGTGTACTTTTGGCCTCATAAAAAGAGTTTGTCAATGTTCCTTCTGTTTCTATTATGTTCAATAATTTGAGGAGTCGTGGTATTAGTTGATCTTTGAAAGTCTTGTAGAAATCTGAGCTGAAACCATCTGGTCCTGGGCTTCTTTTGGTTTGGAGATTTTGATGACTGTTTCTACTTCTCCAGCAGTTATAGGTCTGTTTAATTTGTTTATTTGTTCTTGATTTAATTTTGGTAAGTGATATTTACCCAGAAAGTTGTCCAATTCCTTGAAGTTTTCCAATTTTGTATAATACAGGTTTTCAAAATATGACGTGATGATTCTCTGTATTTCTTCTGTGTCTGTTGTCATGTCCCCCTTTTTATTTCTGATTTTGTTAATTTGGATATTATTTGCCTGTCTTTTGACTAGTTTGTATAAAGGTTTCTCTATTTGGTTGATTTTGTTACTGAGTATTTGATCAATTTTTGAGAAGGTAACATGAGGTTCTGAGACAAATGTATATTCTTTTCTGTTTGGATCAAAATTTCTATAGATTTCTGTTAAGTTCAATTAAATCATAACATCTGTTAAATTCCTTATTTCTCTGTTCATTTTTTGTCTGACTGACATGTCCAGTTGTGAGAGGGGAGTGTTAAAGTCTCCCACTATTAGTTTGTGGTGTTTAATGTTTGATTTAAGATGTGTTTTTTTTTCTTTTACATATGAGAGTGCCCTTATATTTAGGGCATAGATTCTCAGTATTGAGATTTCCTCTTAATGGATTTTTTCTGTGACTAATATAAAATGACCTTCTTTGTCTTTTTTTATTTATTTAATTTAAAGTCTATTTTGTTAGATATTAGGATAGCTACATCCTCTTGTTTCTAAGGTCCATTTTATTGGTATATTTTATCCCAACCCTTTAATCTAAGACAATGTCTGTCTTTGAGGTTGAGATGTGTTTCTTGTATGCAGAAGAAGCATGTAGTCTTTTTTTTGTATCCGATCTGTTATCCTGTGCCTTTTTACATGTAAGGGAAGTCTATTTATATTAAGGTATATTAATGACCAGTGACTGCTATTTCCTGTCAATTTAGTCTTCAATATTAGTGATGTTAATTTATGTGTTTTTTCCTTCTTTAGGATTTGCTGCTATGAGACCATCAATTGTATGTGTTTTTGTTGGTGTAGCCAACTTTCTTGGGTTGGAGTTTTCCTTCTATATTTTGTGTACAACTGGATTTGCAGCTTGGTATTGGTTAAATCTGGTTTTGTCATAGAATATCTTGTTTTGTTCTTCTGTGGTAATTGAAAGTTTTGATGGGTATAATAGTCTGGGCTGGCATCCATGGTCTCTTAATGTCTGCATAATGCTTGACCACAACCTTCTGGCTTTCATTGTTTCCAATGAGAATTCAGGTGTAGTTCTGATAGGTCTACCTTTATATTTTACTTGGTCTTTTTCCTTTGTAGCTCTTAACATTCTTTCTTTACATTGTAGTTTATTCTTTTAATTATTATGTGGCAAAAGAACTTTTATTTTGATCCAGTCTATTTGGTGTTCTGTAAGCTTCTTGAATCTTCATAGGCATATCTTTTTTTTTTTTTTAGGTTGAGAAAGTTTGATTCTATGATTTTGTTAAATATATTTTCTGTGCTTTTGAGTTGAACTCCTCCTTCTATACCTATTATTCTTAGGTTTGGTCTATTTATGGTGTCCCATATTTCCTGGATATTTTGGGTTAAACTTTTGTTAGATTTAATTTTCTTTTCTGATGAGTCTATTTCTTTTATTGTGTCTTTAGCACCTGAGATTCTCTCTTTTATATCTTTTATTTTGTTTTCATGCTTGCATTTTTGGTTCCTTATCATTTTATCATAATTTCTGTTTCTATAAGTCCATTGGCTTAAAACATTTTTATATACTGTTACAATTTCAGGTTATACTTATCCTATGGCAGTTTACATTTCTACCTCTGATCAATATACTTATACATTGTTTACATTTTGAGGGCATTATTCTTATTTGTTGCAAGTTGTTTATTGTATACTATTCTAATATGAAGTCTTAGTCTTTAAGTTATATATGTACTAAGAATTATAGATCAACATTCATCTATGTTTGTCATACTTCTAGTTAGACTATATTCTGCATGGTTAAGTAATCTTCAACCACTTCAAGAGCTTTAGAATATAATATTTAAATAATTTAAGGTTTTGTTGATGTGAGACATGATTGCTTCTGGTAGCAACAATCTTTCGCTGAGAGAATGTTGAGCATTAAAGACACTCCACTTGGAGCTTGCTTTCTTCTTGGCAAAACTGGCCTTTGGTCAAGGAATTGCCCATGCCTCAACCACTGACAAGGTACATTGTTTCCAAAAATGTATAATCAGGACACAAGGAAAAAGATTTTCAAATCTTGCCAAGACAGGGTAAGATGGTTGAAAAATTTCCTGCCTCTGAAAATCATCTGTCAGTTACTTTAGGCCTTAGTCAAAGTTGGTTGCTTCAACATTGCAAATGAGTCTTTGGGCAATTGCCCAAGTAGCCAGTTGTCTCTGTCATTTGTTGCACATTTTGGAAGTTGCTTGATTGTACTTCTTGCTTACTCAAGTAATATTATCTCCTTTCTTGGATCTTCAATGAGGTTGAAGACTAGATAGTTGTAGTTACTTTCCTCTTATGACTTGGCCAAGTTATTTATTATACAAGACTTAAACTCATTACATTAGTATTATTATTGAATATATTTGTTCTTATTGTATATAAGTTTGTGTTATGCTTAGAACTCTCTTATTTAAACAAAAATGGGGAGGTGCTATAGGAAATTCTACAGCCGGTAGCCCTTAAGTTACCTGCCCACTGGGACATGGCCTCTTATATTTTTATGCTGAAGTAAATACTACATCCACCCTCTTCTTGGTTTGTGGGGTTGGTTGCTATTCTCCATTCCAGCAGAGGATATTTATTTGTGAGTCTACCCCTAAATAAATAGTCATCTATTATTCTCAATTCTGACCTAGTGTGGGATTTCTTTAAAGTGTCCTTCTTTACAAATGTTATGAAATCATTCTAATTGATGTAAAAGCCTAAAAGATAGAATTTTTCTCTTTTCAAGATGCTGTGGTTAATCAACTTCTTTCCAAAAACATAGACTAAGAAGTACTAATGTTGTGTCTAGTCTAACACTCAACTGTAAATATTTAATGATTTTTGCAAACACTCTATATGGTTTATTTTTCTTAGTATCAGCTGATTGTTATGTTCATAGATTTGAGAAGACATTTGTTTAATAATGACTCCTAAAATCATTTACACTTATAATAGACACATACTCTGAATCCACTTCTTAAAGTTATACATGGAGACTCTACTATGAATTCCTTCAAAAATAAATTCTGAATTTCTAACTCAGCACTTATTTTGTTTCAAATAAGATAGAATATTCTATCACTACTTAGAAGAATAAGCCTATAGGATATATCTAGCATAAGTATGGTGTCAGAAACAATGTCAAATTATATAATATGATACTAGAATTAGTATGCATTTAACAAATGATAACACAAGCAAAAATTCTGTCTTAGGCTAAGTTCACGAGAGGCAAAGCCTGATATAGGAATTTGAAGTGTTTGGATTTATTAAGAGTTTTTCAAGAAAAAAAAAAAAACAGAGGAAAGAATAGTTAATAAACCAAAACTTATAATGTAGCCTTAGGTGTCTATGCTTTTAGCTATCCAGAGCAAATAGACCCTAGAGAATATATCATCTTTCAGAGATCTCATTGCACTAGGTACCATCTGACAAATAGATTTCATTTGAATTTTAATAAATAAAGCTTGCCTGAGGATCAGAAAAGTCAAACAGCCACACAGGACAGTCTTGTAGATTGGGTAGCAATTACACATGCATTTAATCCCTGTAGCCACACTAGTTGTCATAGAATCCGGGCAGTTCATGCCTTTAATCACAGTGGTAAACACCATTAATACAAGATTTAGAGAGAAATATAAAATGAGGGGAGACAGCTTATAGTCTCAGTCTCATTCTGAGATTCCTGAAAGCACGATCACCATTTTCAGACTGAGGTCAAACTAAGAACCAGTGGTGGGCTTCTTTGCTTTTCTGGCCTTCAGATTGAACACCAGTAGCTGTCTATGAGTATTAATTTGCCTTATTTGGCACCCAACTTTTGGGACACAAATTTATTAAAAAAGCCATTTGTCTGAGACTATGTAACCACCAGCCAAGGGCAGAGCTGTGATTGTAATTCTAGAATATGAATTTGAACCTAAATCTAGCCACCTGGATATGGGGGAAATACTAACACTTCTAAATCTCATCTGTTCCAGTTTAGTTTCCTCTCCCACCAAGTCCATCCCAATTGCCATGTCATGTGGTACCCACATGGCTTCCCATGGCCCCCAGAAGTTCTCTGTGGCTCTTGTAGTCCTGGAGTTTTCTCCCAGCTCTGTTTGCATGCAGCTTCACGTGGCTACCACAGCTTCCCCTGACTCCTGTAACCCATGTACAACTGCTGCCAATTTTGAGTCCTTTGTGTATAACACTAATGTTTGGGTAGAGTAAGTGATTTCCAAAGATATGAAGAGACATCAAAATACCACATGCTTTAATTGTGGTAGAATAGGCCATTTGAGAAGGAATGGTAGACATGAAATTCCTGGAAATAATGTTTCTTCTGGGAATCATTCAAGTAGTGTTGTACCCAAGTTGAGACCTTCAGAGAGACCACCACCAGAACCCAGTCAATTCCAGAATGCAAAAGCAAGGTTTATTCTGGGTGCATATAGACCAGATAGTTGGAAGCTCAAAGCCACCAAGCAGTGCAGTGGGGAGAAATCCCTTTCCTCATTTGGGGTTCTGATATATAGGCAAAAGCCACAAGCCAGGTTTACTTAGGGTCAAGGGGGTTAGTTTTGCTGAATACAGGGTATGGACTACTTTTGCTGTACAGCTTACACACTACTTCTGCATACCCTCTTCTTCCTTTAAGTGGCTACTTATGCTGCTGTGCATGTCCCTGCCCTTCCCCCAAGCAGTTATTTTTGCTCCTGTCTAAACCACAAAGCTAGGTGGCTACTGCCAGGGACAGTTTTTTATTCCATCTAACTCCTATTGTGTTGCAAAGAGTTTAAAGCATGTGTCTTAACTGGCTCCTATCCAATCAAAGCTTTTTAAAGTTTTCCATATCCTTACATTTCCCCCTTCTCAAGTACCTTGGGGAGCCAATCCTGGGACTTTTAACATCAGGAGAAAGTAATAATATATCTTTTCTTTATTATATCGAGGGAGACATAGTCTCATTGCACCATTAGCTGTATTGCACCCAATCTGTGTTGCATGAACTATACTAATATATTTATGATGCAGAGTCCTAATGTTAATAGCAACAAGATAATTACTATGGGTCCCATTAATCCAGTTACTAATGTAGTTAGCCAAGGGGAAGATGAAAACCAGGACTCAAACCATCTTTCAAAGGGTCTATCACTTTTCTCTGCTTAGTCAATCTGTCTTTAAGATTAACGAAATTGTCTCATAATTCCTGAACTGTTAATGTTAAAATAGAATTTCTCTCCTAAAACTTCAGAGTTTTCCTATGCAAGGGAATTCCTTTTTTTTTCCCCTAACCCTAACCCTAAGGCTAAACCTAAGGCTAACCCTAACGCTAACCCTAACCCTAAACCCTAACCCTAACCCTAAACCCTAACCCTAACCCTAAACCCTAACCCTAACCCTAACCCTAACCCTAAGGGAGTTCCCTTTTGACTTAGCATCTCAACCAGGGATTACAGGATGATGTATTCTTTTAATTGTTTTCCTCTGACTTGGGGCATCATTGTCAAGAGTTAACAAAGGTAAAATGCTAGTAAAAACCAGAGAGAATATTTAGGCAATAGGTATTTATTGGTAGCATTTGGTTTGGGGACTCTATTGAAGATCCAGGGAACATTCATATCTGCTAGATTTCTCCACAAGTTTTCAGCAAGTCCAGGGTTCACAGTCATTTGGAGCAGACTGTCATCAGCAATTGATGTTTGGTTGTATCTACCAGCCAAAAGGAAACCTGTTGAGACAAATTCAAACTAGGAACAATACTTTAATATATTTGAAACTTTTAGGCCCATATTAAAATCCATTTTATAGAAAAAACAAATAACAGATATAAATCAGCAAAAATAAATGCATACCTTTGAGTCCTAGCAAAACACAGATTTTGGTTATAAGTGTGTAGACAACTAAAAGAAATTTAAACTCTTGATCTTGTGACCCAAACAGTAAGTAGTCATATTTTAATTAAATTATATTTTATCTTAAACTTTGATGTTGTCAAATTAACAAAGCTATAGTTATCTCATCCATCAGTACTGTCAGAGATCTCAGAACTATACATAAATTATATTTAAGTTCAGACCAAACAGATTTTGAAACTATTGCCCGGCGATGGTGGCACACGCCTTTAATCCCAGCACTTGGGAGGCAGAGGCAGGCGGATCTCTGTGAGTTCGAGACCAGCCTGGTGTACAGAGCTAGTGCCAGGACAGGCTCCAAAGCTACAGAGAAACCCTGTCTCGTAAAACCAAAAACAAACAAAAAAAAAAGAAAAAAAAGAAAAATGACAGAGACCAGCCCATATACAGTCATACCCATGTCTCCATAGCATTGGAGGCAAAGTGTCAGAACAGCAGGCTTTGCAAGGCCCATAAGATGAAAGATTCCTGTGGAAGAGGGACATGGAAAAGACTGAATTTATTTTGTTGAGCGAAAAGTGGCGCAATCAATTCTCCAGTATCCATAGTCTGGGCTGGGTCCTGGCAGCAGGTAGTGTATTGAGGTATCATCATTTTCCAGGTGGAGACATCATGGTGTCCCATAATCTTCTTTGGAGATTTTGGGTCACCACTAGGATCTGGGAGTCTCTGTCTGAGATAAACTTTTTAGTCATTATTTTAAGTGCCATATCCCATAGATCTCTGAAGTATTTAGGGCTGGCCAGGTATATTTGAATATACAAACTTTATTATTAATTACTTCTTTAAAAGATAACTGATTATTAATTTGTCTTTCTAACAGTCTACAATAAGTTTGAATCTTATCAGATTTAACTTTTAACTGATGTTTCTGGTGAATATCACCTAGCCTAGCATTGGTGTTTCTATAATTGTTAAGGTCCATCATTGCAAACGTTCTTTCTTTGGGACTCTGGTCTCAACTCTTCTTTATGATCCCTTTTAGTCTTTTATCTGGGTGGCTCTTGAATTACAAGGTTTAACTGACAGAACAAAAGCACATTCTTGTGTATAAAAGCATTGAGTTGTAGCTTTTCAATAAAGAAGAACATCAAACAGTTTTATCATTATCTATATCAAAAAGACATCCAAATTTCTGCTAACTCAAATCTAGTGACCAGAGCTCAGAGAAGAAGTACAAAATTTTCAATTACCATAGACTAATTTTTCAACAAAAAAAGCCTACATAATTTTCTCAAGAAATAGACATGACTATTTAACAAGACTTTTTTAAAACCAGAATTAACCCAGTGTGTTAAACATCTAGCTTATTTTTATATTTTATTTTTAAATTTAATATTTACAGGTATGAGAAGCTATTAGAAATCATAGCAAATGAAGTTCACATCCTTTGGCCTTTTATAATTTTCATATACCTTCTATAACTTTTCATATACCTTCTGCATTTTTTTTTTGCTTTTCAGACAACACAAAAACTTCCATCGAAAACTTTCTTTTCTCTCCTCTCATTTCCCAGACAATATCCAAATTTCCATTATTCTTTTTCTCTGATTTTGCCCAGCAGAACATTGTATAGATATAATATTTAAAATGAAAGCAGAAATGTATAAATCTTAATCAAAAGTGATAAGTATTTGTAACCCATTGGATATAAATGACTAAAATCCATACATTTTTTCCTGTGGGAAAAAAGCATAGTTTTTTGCAAACATAATTTTTTTTTGACATTAACTTTAAAATCAACGTTTTCTAAAGTATACAGTTTAGTATAATTTAATATTTCTTATAAACAATATCAGGACAGAGAAGGATTAAGATGGGAAATTGTTGGCAAGCAGAAGAGACCTTGAATGTTATCATAGTAAAGAAAAACTTGGCTCAGGAAAGAGAAGAGGGAGCAGTAGTGGTGTGCACAAGACAGTGTCCTTGAATGCCAAAGTTCTTAAAAAAAAATTGTTAACTTTTCTCTGGCCACAATCTCAGATTCTTTGTTTTACATTCACACGGTTTTTCAATTGTAAGCAGTTAATTCCTTATGCAAGGGAATGTGGGTTCCTCCCTCCTGCCCAAAAATGTCTGCAGAGACCCTCAAGATATTGAGACAAGGCCTGCAGAGGAGGGCATGGAGGAATATTCTCATGTTCCTGACTGTTCCCTTTGGGCTCCCTGACTGTAAGGCCCAGCTGTGCCATGGAACTCTAGCACTTCTTGGGCCACTGCTGTTTTCTCCTCTTGCCCAATCAACATGCTTTGACTCTGCCCTCTGCCCTCAGTCGGGTGCACACCAACATTGCCACCCACTACATCCCAGGCACCTCTGTTCGGTCGCCTGGGTACCCTTCGTGCCACACTCTAAAGCCCTGCCAGAGTCACCATCCCCGGAGGGACCCCAGGGCTGTGCATCCAGCATGCACAGAATTTGCCATCACATGGCCCCAGGTCCTCTGCCACATTGCACTTCCCACAGTCTCACGGCTTGGCTCTCCTGTCGTGTATTCCCTTTTTCCTCCACACATTTAAGCTCTGTCCCATTTAGACAATAATCAGACAAGCAGACTTCCCGGAATTCCAGGGGGTAGAGGGAGTTTTTCCTATGATGACAGAGGGAGAGATGGAATGACTTTAGACAAACAAAGAGACAAAGACACAGGCAGAACTAGAACAAAGAAAAGACAAATCCAAACTGTAACAATGTCCTGGGACCAATAACAAAGTGGTTTCTCTTCCTTTGTTGTGGGAAGAAACTCAAAGGCAATCCTAACCAGAACCAGACCTCCACAAGAGGTTCCTGGTCGCTCCCTGTCGGGGCTGCTGATACAAAACAACCATATTTGTGACCCTTTCAAATGACTTGAGGCTTGCAACCCTTGTCCCAAAGGGGATCGAGATGTCTGTCTCTCTCTCCATGATCACTCTCTGGACATGTCTGTCTCAGTGAGAGTCTGCAAATTACAATTTTCTGGCTAGACAAATTAGAATAACATGTATTACTCTCAGAAAAACAGAACATATATACATATATATCACTGGTATAGAATAAGCCTCTAGACCTTCAGGGGTTCTGGCAGGGGTCTTTGGGATTCCCATCCAACTCATGAAATGTTGTGCCCAAGTTGAGACCACCACTGGAATCCATTCAAGTCCAGAATGGTAAAGCAAGATTTACTCTGTGTGCATATAGACCAGCTAGCTGGGAGCTCAAAGCCACCACTCACGGTGGAGCACACTGGGGAGAGATCCCTTTCTTAATTTGGGGTTCACATGTATAGGCAAAAACCGCAAGCTAGGTTTACTTAGGGTCAAGGGGATTAGTTTTGCTAAGTACAGGATATGGACTGTTTACTTCTGCATTACAGGGTATGGACGACTTCTGCATTACCCTCTTCTTCCTTTAAGTGGCTACTTCTGCATCTGTGCATGCCCCCACCCTCCCACCAAGCAGTTATTTTTGCTCCTGTCTAGACCACAAAGCTATGTAGCTCGCTGCCAGGAACAGTTGTTTTTTCCAGCTAACTCCTATTATGCTGCAAAGAGCTCAAAGCATGTGTCTTAACTGGCTCCTAACCAAGCAAAGCTTTTTAAAAATTTTCCATGTCCTCACATTAGAAGGCCCCATACTTTTTGGTTAAGCAGAAGATGCAGCAAAGACTAACATTTGAACAATGAGTGTCAAGCAATAGGAGACAAACAGGCAACCCATTATCCTTGAGTACTCCTTGAGGGACTTTTTTAAAAAGCAGGCCCTCAGGATGAGCCTAGTCCAGTCATTCCCAATCACTGTGAAGGACACATATCCTCAGGAAAATTAGAAAATCTAATGTCTGTTATAAAAAATTATACTGCTCTGAATAGTAGAATAACCATGGAGGATGAATCAAAAATCCCAACAGAAAATAGAAAACATATATTTTGGCATACTTCTCTAAATGATCAAAGAACAAAGCTGAGAGTATGAATAAATAATAGATCCTTATAATGGAAGGATTATTAAACACAGGTCCAGATGTGATTATTATTACTCCAGAATCTTTGCATCTGAATTGGCCTCTTCAGGAGGCAGATGTTTAATTCTTAGCAACTCGTACCATATCTCAGGTAAAACAAAGTATTATATGGTTTGAATGTATAAGGCCAGAAGTAAAGGAGGAAGGCTGAGGCCATATGTGGCTAACACAGCAGTGAATCTATGGGACTGTGATCTCTTACAACAATGGAAGACCCAGATGAACATTCTTGTAGTCTCAGAAACAGACCATAAAACAACTCATGTTCTGGGAAGGATATTGTAAGTCACTATAAAAAACATATAGTGACTATTCAGGCTGTACAAAAACATAGAACAACAACTGTTGAACTCTCAGAGGTACACTTGGCTCTGCCTTTAGAATTTTTGACAGAAACACCTGTAGGGGTTAAGTAATGGGCTATTACAATAGAAAAACTGGAGGCTTTAGAACAGCCTATCCAGGAGAAACTAAATGCTCAGCATATTGAAGAATAAACCAGCCCTAGTAATTCTTTTGTATTTGTTGTTAAAAAGAAATCTGAGAAACAGAGAATGGTAACAAATTAAGAGGAAAAATTTGCCTTAACAATGCCTAATTATAATAATTATCAGTCTGCTAAAAGATATCAATGGAAAATTCTCCCACAGAGAATTGTAAATACCCCCAAACCTGTGCCAATATTTCATAAGTCAGTCATTGGAAATGATACTTAAGCAATTTCCTGAATCTATAGTTTACCATTACATGGACATTTTGCTATCTGATTCAAATGTAGATACATTAGAAAGGATGTTTAAAGAAGCAAAGAAAATTTTGCCTCATTGGGTACTTCAAACTGCATCTGAAAAAATGTAAAGAGGAGATTCTATCAATCTAGGTTATAAAATAAGTTTATGTACAATTAATACACAAAAGTGTAAATTAGGAAATATAGAGTGCAGACTGTTAAACTTCTTAAAATTACTAGGAATAATTTCCAATATATGGCTTGCTACTGGGATAAAACCTGATCAAATAATTCCATAAAACAAAACTTTAGATGGTGACAAAAATTTAAACAGTGCCAGGGAATTATCAGCTGAAACTGAGGGAGAATTGACTTAGATTGAAAAGAAATTACAGAAGGCATATGTGGATTGTGTAGATCTGAATTTTAACTGCTATCTTGTTTTGCCCTTCAAATTATTTCCCTACAGGAATTTTAATACAAAGGAAAGATATTATCTTAGAATGAATCTTTTTACCACATAAACTGAGCAAATTTTTTTTTTAAAAAATCTGTGTAAAATGTTTATGGATTAATTATAAAAAAATGAGACCTCATCAATAAGCAGGGATAGACCCAACAGAAATTATAGTACCTTTTACTAAGGATGAAATTAACAAATTATGGGAAAACAGTGAACTCTGGCAAAGATCGTGTACTAATTTTTTGGGAGAGATTAAAAACAATTACCCCAAAATTGAGCGAATTCAATATATAAAGAGAGTTAATTGGATATTTTCTCACATTGAATGGGACACATCAATAACTAGATCTCCTAAATTCTCTACTGATGCAAATAAATCAGGAAGAAAAGGTTACAAATCAGAAGATTTAAATAAAGTAGAACAAAGTTCTTATAATTCTGTGCAAAAGTCAGAATTATATGATATTTTCATGGTACTCAGTAATTTTAAAGATGTTCTCAATATGTAGAAAGAGATGTTTTCTTTGCCTATTAAAACCATTGAATTTATACCAGATGATACAGAATTGACTTCATTATTTATTCAGGTTCAAGAAATAATCAAGAATAGGCTTCATTCAACATACATAATACACATTCCACATGGGTCTGCCAGGTCCTCTAGTACCAGATAATACAGAAATTGATCTGTTATTAATTAAAAATCTGCTGAAGGCCTCAGAATTTCACATAAAAAATCATGTGAATAGCAAAGGTTTAAAAAAGGACTTTTTCACATATTGCTATAAGACAAGGAAATTATAGGAAGAAGGCCCATTTGTTCTTCATAAAACCAAACACCACTTCCTTCAGGAAGTAGCCCAAAGGGTACTTAAAGGAATGACATTTGGCAGATGAATGTGTTCCATTTTGTAGAATTTGGAAAACAAAAATATTTACATTACAGCATTGATACCTATTCAGGCTTTCAATAGGAAACTGCTTTGAGTTTGGAACAAGCAGACACGGTTATCACACATTTATTAGAAGTTATACCCATAATGGGTAAACCTACCCAAATAAAGACAGACAGTGCTCCATTTTATGTCGCTAAGCAAACAAAACAGGTTTTTGCTTATAATATAAAGCGTATTACAGGTATATCACATGATCCTACAGATTAGGTGGTTTTAGAAAGATCAAACCAAACTATAAAGGATATGTTATACATACAGAAAGGGATGGTAAAGACCCCCAGAAATAGATTGCATAATGATTTATTAACCTTGCATTTTTGTAATGCTAATGAGAAAAGACCAATGGCTGTAGAAAGACATTGGATAACAGAAAAAACTTCTGAATTAAATCAACCAATTTATTTCAAGGTGTTGACCTCAGAATGGAAACCAAGTGATATGCTACATTGGGAATGAGGGTTTGCTTTTATTTTCACAGGAGATGAAAAGCTATGAATACTATCAAATTAATCAAGTTTTGGTCTGAAAAAGAGAAACCTCTGGATAAATAGAAATGACAGGTAATCCACAGAGGTGACAGTCCTGTGACTTGTAAGGAAACCTCTTAAAGTTTGGCACAGGGTTCTGTTTTGTCTTTACAGAAAATAACCATTTTCAAAAAGTTAAGAGACTGTGGACATGTTGATGCCCAAAGAAGAAAAATTAGTTATCCAGGAAGAATCACCATGCAAAGACATATCTATTTTAGGTTAAAAATATTTTCTGCAGGGTAAAATCTCACTACCTAAGCATACCTATCTTCCAAATTCTCAGTATAATTTATGACTTTTGTGACTCACTAAAAAAATCAAAGCTGTCTTTGGAGTTGGACAGTGGCTCTCCTTCTCTAAATCCTAGCCTGTTATTAAAAGAAAAATTTAGAGTTTATGTCAAATATCACCAGCTAACTGGTGTGGGAGAGATGGAAGATAGAAATATAGAGACTAAGGTTATCAAAATTCTGTTTTCAAAAAATTTACTTCTCTGCACACATATTTTAATCTTTATGATACAATTTTGAATATATATCTATTTAAATGCAAACTTTCTGTTTTGATAGAATGTTTTTTAAGTTTTCAACAGTAAACAGTAAATTTTCCAACAATAATCTTTGAAGTCCCAGGAAGAAGAAGGGGCTCCACAACAACATTTCTTCCTAGTTTATATAATGCCATTTACATCAAAGCACCCACTTAACGATCAGCTTTGGACTACAAACTGCTCAGAACAATTTCAAGATGTCTAGCTGAGATTACCCAGTCTCACAGGGCCTGAATTTTCCTATTATACATAGACTTAACAAAAACGATAAAACAATCTTTCCCAGGACTGAACCATTAACCCAAATTTTTCTTTCAAAGTCCCTTAAATGAACCATCACCCCCAGACAGCAAGAAGTAAATTTAATAATCTGATACCCATATTTCCAAGAGGTGGGGTTGGTGTTTTTTATCATTCACCAGATTATGAATAAATGGTAGATTATTGAAACTACTCTGAAAAGAAAAATAGAGGATATAGATATGATAAGATAAAAATGTAGATTATTGAATCTACTTTTAAAAAAACAACTATTAGTTTTAAATGTTTTACATTGGATTGGACTAATATAGTTAGTAGTTATTCACCTAGTATAACCAAACTTGTAGTCACATTAGGTATGCTTATAAGGGCAAGCAAAGATATATTCTAGATACACAGATAACTTACAAACAATTCAAAAATCTAACAGAATATGACATTTAAAATGTTTTAATAACCTAGGTTCTTCTTTTTTAGGAAAATTAGACAAGAGTGCTTCTGGCAGCACTAATCTACTTCAGTTAATAGAATAGGTATCAAAGAAACTCAACATTGAGTTGACATTCTCTGGGACAAAATTAAGCCACTGGGCAAGAAAATGCCTCTGCCTCAAATGCTGACAGTATGCTATCCTAATTAGACAAGCAGGGCACAAAAATGTGACTGCCAATCATTGTCAATACAATGAGGTACAGTCTTTCAGAATGTCCTACTTCACAGAAAAATCTGTCAGATATGCAAGGCCAATAGACTGATGTTAGATGCCCCAATGTTGCAAAGTAAATTTGGGTGGCTTTCCAAACATCTATTATTTCTGTCATTTCTCACATTTTTTGGAAGTTGCTTATTTGCCCTTCTTACTTCCTCAGTTAATACTATTCCCTTCTTGGGGCTCTGGGAAACTTGAAGGCCAGAGAGGTATCATTTTCTTTGTTTACCTGACAACAAAACAAATTATCATAGAAAGTAAATTAGACAAAAGACTTTGGACTCACTAAGATAGGAGAGATATGGAATATTTTCTATGAATTTGTCAAATGCAAATGGACTAGAAATTCTTGATGCATTTATTGTCTGTATATATTGTATATAGCTATTATACTTATTGTATTAACTTTTTCTTCTATTGGTTATAGACTTCTTTATTATTTTAAACATAAAGGGGAAATGTAGTTGCACTTTACTTGTATTTTATAAATAAAGTTTGCCTGAGGATCAGAAAACTAAAACAGCCACAGTGGAAACTCTGACACTCCAGGCAGTAATGACATATACCTTTAATCTCAGTAGCCACACTAGATACCACAGAAACCAGGTGGTGATTGCCTTTAAACCCAGTGGTACAAGTTTATAATCCCAGGCCTAGGTAGGAATATAATGTTGGAGGAGATAGCTCATAGTCTTAATCTCATTTTGAGATTCCTGCAGGCAGGATTACAATTTCTGGACTAAGGTTGAAGTAAAAGTCAGTGGCTGGCTGCTTCACTTTTATGATGTTCAGGTTGAACCCCAATGTCTATCTTTAAGTTTTTATTAATCTTGTTTTATAGATGCTCATTTATCATTGGATCATTCATTTATTCATTTGTTAAAATCTGCATTATAAAAACAGATAAATATCACTTGCCATATGAAAGGTGGTTAATCTTTATTTTCAGTTTACCCAGACGTAAGAACACATAGAATTCAAACCTCTGGGCAGGTCTTTGTGTTCATAATAACTAAAGAGAGTATATCTACCCTAAATTTAAGTAGCACCATCCCTTGGTCTTCAATCTTAGACATATTTTGAATGGAAAAAATAGAAAATGAACTAAAAACCAGCATCTCTACTCGCCCTGTGCTTCCCGACTATATGTAGAGTGTGAATGACCACCATATACTCTCAAACATACTGAATTGCATCCTCTCAAGTCCCAAAGTAGAAAAAAAAATCTTCATTACATTAGTTTTTTTTTGGCTTCTTGATAAGACATAAAATAATATTTCATGGCTAGTATTTGCAGGAAGATTTGGACGAAAATAAAATAGGGAAATTATGATCAAAATTTATTGAATGTAATAAATTAAAGAGAACATAGTAAATAATTTCTCAGAGAAAAATTCTGGGAAAACCTTAACAGAAAATATTTGCTAAGTGATTGTGGGCCTAAAACTACATATATTAAGATATTTTCCATTTTTATTTAAATTATTTTTTCATTTTATATTCCAACCCTATTTCCCCCTGTTTCTGCCTCCAACTCCCCTCTCATCCCACAACCCACCCACTACTCAGAGGAAGTTAGGTCTTCCATGAGTTGTCAATGAAGTCTGACATACCTTATTGAGGCAGGATCAAGCCTCCCCTCTATATGAAGGGCTGAGCAAAGTATCCCAGCATAGGAAATGAGCTCTGAAAAGCCAGATCATGCACTCAGGATAAGTTCTGGTCCTATTGCCATTCACCCCCAACAGATCAAGCCACGTAACTGTAATCCACATTCAAAGGGCATAGTTTAGTCCCATGCAGGGTCTCCAGCTGTCAGTCTAGAGTCTGTGAGCTCCAACTAGTTTTGGTCAGCTGTCTCTGGTTTTTCCAATCATAATCTTGATTCCCTTGCTCATATGACACTTCCTCCCTCTCTTCAACTGAATTCCAGGAGATCATTCCAGTGTTCAGCAGTGAATCACAGCATCTGCTTCCAATATTTACTGTATGTAGCTCCACGATGACAATTAGGGTAGTCACTATTCTGATTATAGGGGAAGGCCAGTTGAGGCACCCTTTCCATTATTGCTGGAAGTCTTAGATGGGATCATTATTGTAGATTCTTGGAAATTTCCCTAGCCCCAGATTTCTCCCTAACACCTCAATGACTCCCTCTTTCAAGATCTCTGTTTCATTGCTCTCCAACTTATTCCCTCTCCCAACTCAGCCAACTTGAACATTCATATTCCCATCCCCCATCCTCTCCCTTCTACCCTTCTCTGGAAAAATGTTCTTATACAATGTAAATATTTGTTACTCTTATTGGTTTAATAAAATGATGACTGGCCAACAACCAGGCAAGACGTATAGGTGGGGCGACCAGACTAGGAGAATTCTGGGAAGAGAAAAGTCAGAGACACAGTCACATGCCAGATGCAAACGAAGCAAGATGATAATGGCTTAATGAGCAAAAGGTGCCAAGCCACGTGGATAACTATAGATAATAATTATGGATTAATTTAAATTGTAAAAGCTAGTTAATAATAAGCCTGAAAAGTAGGCCAAACAGTTAATAATTCATGTAAACCTCTCTTTGTTTCTCTGGGACTGAATATCTGTTTGAAAAGGTAGGACAGAAATGTCAATTGACACCACCCCTTCCCAGTTTACCAAGGAGATCTTAACTATTTTCTCTTCCTGGGGCATGCCATGTGTATCCCTCTTAGGGTTTTCCTTCTCTGGGGCTGTGGATTATAGCCTAGTTATTCTTTGCTTTACTTCTATTATCTACTTATGAGTGAGTACATACTGTGTTTGTCTTTCTGGGTCTGGGTTACCTGACACAGGATGTTTTCTTTTTCTAGTTCTATTCATTTGCCTGCAATTTCAACAAGTCATTGTCTATTACCACTAAGTAATAATCCATTGTATAAATGTGTCATATTTTATCTATTCTTTGGTTGAGGAACATCTAGATTGTTTCCATTTTCTGGCTATTATGAAAAATGCTGCTATGTCCATAGTTAAGCAAATGTCCTTGTGGCACACTTGTGAATCCTTTGAGAATATGCCCAAGAATAGTATTGCTAGGTCTTGAGGTAAATTAATTTCCAGTTTTCTGAGAAATTGCCATACTAGTTTTCAAAGTGGGGTAACCTGTTTGCACTCCCAAGAACAAGAGGTGAGTGCCCATTTACTCCAATCCTTTCCAACATAAGTTGTCATCAATGTTTTTGATCTTAGCTATTCTGACAGGTGTAAGATGGTATCTAAGACTCAATTAAACTGTATTTCCCTAGTGGCTAATGATATTGAATAATTCCTTAAGTCTTTAGGCCATTTGCAATTCTTCTGTTGAGAATTCTCTGTTTAGATCTGTACCCCATTTTTCACTGAATTGTTTTGTATTTTGTTTTAGTCCTCCTATATGCAAATGAGAAATGTACTGAGAATGAAGTCAGAGAAACAATACCCTTAAAAATAGACACAAATAATATAAAATATCTTTGAGCAACTCAAACCAAACAAGTGAAAGAATTATATGACAAATATTTCTTGTCTTTGTCTTTGAAGAAGCAAATTAGAGAAGAGATCAAAATGAAAGAGATACAAAAATGATCATGGATTATTAAAATTAACATAGTAAAAATGACAATCTTACCAAAAGATATATATATATTAAATGCAATGTCCATCAAAATCCCAGTACAATTCTTTGTAGACCTGGAAGGAACAATACTCAACTTCACAATGAAAACAAAAATTCAGGAGACCTAAAACAAAGATGGACAAAAAGGAACTTATGGGGGGTATCACTATTCCTGAGTACGATAAACTATATAGCTATAGTGATAAAAACAATTTTGTATTGGCATTAAAATAGACACATGGATCGATGCAATTGAATCAAAGACACAGATATAAATCTACATACCTAGGGACATTTGATTTTCAGCAAATAATCAAATATTTATAATAGAAAAAAATAAAGTATCTTCAACAAATGATGCTGGCATCACTATATGATGGAATGTAGAAGAGTTCAAGCAGACCTATATTTATTGCCCTGCACATAACTCAAATCCGTGTGGATCAAAGACCTCAAAATAAGCCTAGTTACAACAAACTTGAAAGAAGAAAAAGTGGAAATTAGCCTTAAATGTATGGGTACATGAGACTAGTTCCTGAATATAACTTCAGTAACACAGACACTAAAATTGACAATAAATGAGTTCTCCTGAAACTCCTGAAAGGGTTTGTAAAACAAAGGACATTGGTAAAAAGAAATGAAAGGTAGCCTACAGAATGGGAAAAGATCTTTGCCAACCCTATCTCTGACAAAGGGCTCATCTCCAAAGTATATAACAAACCCAAGAAACTAGACTTCATGTGTTGAGATTTTAAGCCCTATTATGGTAACAGGAATATTGTTTTTGTAGGCGATGGTACTATAAGCACAGTTTGTGATTTTATCAAAAAAAGTTTGGAAAGCCCACTGATTCCTTCCCATATGTATGAAAGCATTTAAAAAAATGGTTTTCTGTGAACCAGGCAGAACTTTACCTTATAATGATGAGCTTTGCAGCCTCCAGGAATGTCAGAAATAAATTTCTGCTCTCTCAGCCATTCAGTTAATCCTATTATGACTCAGAAGAAGAAATAATGAAACAATAATTCAAAAGTACATTTGATTTTAAGATATAGTCTCAGAAGTTATGTGGCATTATTTCGGTTACAATTTATCAAATCATTCAGAAGTACACTTGAGGGGACAAGACAGATATATGAACTTCCATGAAAAGATGCCATTTTTACCTTCATTAAAAATAGCAAAATAAATTAAAAGAGACATCTTTTAATATAAAATTAGAGATTTATGAAGAAGGGTAGCTCATTTTCAGAATATACTGAACTTCAAATGATATTGATGGGGATGGTACTTATCATTCTAAGAAGGCTAATTCAAGGTATATGAATCTAAAGAAATCTACATGAAAACACTTTATAGTCAAATTGTATCAAAATCAAAGACAGAGTATTTGGGCATTAGATTTAACAAAATGTATCTCCTATAGTGGAATGCTTTAAACCTGCCAGCATATTTACAGACCAGAAAAGTCTACTTAAAATATTGAAAGAAAAAAAAATTACCAACTAGGACTAGTATTCATGTAAAAATGTTACCAGAGTCTGCTCGTTCATTTTCTGGCTGCCCAGACCCAAAATAATCACACAGAAATGGTATTATTACAAACTGCTTGACCTATTGGCTCATGCTTCTTATTGGCTAGTTTTGTGTATAGCCACCTGATTGTGGCCTGCTTGTAATGCTTCATCCAGAGTCTGGAATCTGTCTCCTGTGGTGGCTGAATGTCTTCTCTCTGATTCCACATACTCTGTCCTCCTCTGTCTGCTTGAAATTCCTGCCTTGCCCTATTCTGTGTTGTAATAGGCCCAAAGCAGATTCTTTATTAACCAATGGTATTTATAGTGTAAAAAAGAGAATCCCATATCACCTTCCTTTTTTTGTCTAAATAAAAGGAAGGTTTTAACTTTAACATAGCAAGATTACATACAACAAAACAGTTATCAAGCAAGAATTATAGTTACTATATATATATATATATATATATATACATTTTATTATCATAACTAAGGAATACTATAATTATAACTATTTATTCTTCAACTCCATCAAAGACTCCAGAAGGATATAATTTTACCTAAGTAAATAGGAAGTGCATTGAAAACAACTTCCAAAACTCTAGAATTTATAGAGACGTCTCACTGCCAGGACAGTCACCCAAATTTCTTTGGTAACATTGGAGCACCAATCTTCAGCCTACAGGCCCAGAATACATAAAAAAAACAGTAAGAATTGCTGTTTGATGATGTCAGCATTACTATAACATACTAACCAGTTGTTTGAGAAGTGAAAAGGACAATTGAGTTTACCAGTTAATTTGTCACTAGTCCTACGTGTAAAATGAACAAATGAAGAAGAGCTTATGTAAAATAATTTTATGTAATCTTTTATTTCACATTTCCTTTATAATAATTTTGGGGAGATGAATAAAGAAAATAAATACTGTCTTTTTGAAATGAAGGAAAAATAAATACCTCCCCAAAGTAAAAATAGAAGGTAAAATTAGTAAAGGAAGCTCTTAAGAATGATACAAAAAATGAAACTGAAAAGTTGAGATTCATTAAGTTCCTTATGCAAATTTGATGAAAGACAAACTTGAAAGTGTGTGCCTCAAGTCCCACCAAAAATCTAATTTTGAAACATGACTGATGGATTCTATTTATACATAGATAATTGAAACTGTAATTATCTGGTTAGGTGTTTTGAAACATAGTGTCTGCTAGCCTACCTAGCATTTTACTCACTAAATATCTGATGGAGATGATGACCTATTATTTCCTGCCATTGTTTTCTAAGTGCTAAGATTGCAGGCATGCAAGAGCCTGTCCAAATGGTACTAATATTATATGATGTTCTGCTCTGCATTCATATAGCTCCTTTCCCAGAAACATAAGAATGTATCTCACATTAAGAAATTAAAAGCTAAGTATATTGAGACATTGTCTGCTTTTCAGCCAGGGATCTGAGGTACTGAAATAAAAAGGAAAGACTCCAGTCTAATGCTGTAGACCAACTTACTTCAGTTTCAGTGTACTTTTATACATGAACATAACAAAAAAGTAGTGATCTAAGGAAGGTTACTTGAGTTCAGATAAACATGATCCAATGAACATATATATAAATGCCAGTAAACACATACTAAATATTGACAAACCAGCCATTTCCCAGGATGTTCTCAGAACAGGACAATTTAATCAAACTTGCCTGGAACATACTAAGTTTTTACCTGGAAAAGTACAAAACCAAGATAGATGGAGGTCAAATCCAGATTCATGGAACACTGATGACATCAGATTCTATACCTATGTTCTGACACCCAACAAAAATAAACATATCTCCCATCCCACCCCACCCCCCAGTTCCCAAATTTTTGCCCAGCAATCTTGACTACTTCCAATAGGGGAGATGGGAAGAGAAAAGTGAGAAGTGGAGGATAGGGAGAATTTGGGGGAATGGGATGGTTGGGATAATGGAAGGTTGGATATGGGAGCAGGGAAGTATATATCTTAATTAAGGGAGCCATTTTAGGGTTGGCAAGAGCATTGACTCTAGAGGGGTTCCCAGGGGTTCAGAGACATGTACTCAACTAGGTCCTTGGGCAGCTGAGGAAAGAGAGCCTGAAATGGCCCGATCCTATAGCCATATTAACGAATATCTAGAACCTTCATCTGGCAATGGATGGAGATAGAGACAGAGACCCACATTGGAGCAATGGACTGAGCTCGCAAGGTCCAAATGAGGAACAGAAGGAGGGAGAACATGAGCAAGGAAGTCAAAACTGCAAGGGGGCACCCAGCCACTGAGACGGTGGGGCTGATCTATTAGGAGATCACCAAGGCCAGCTGGACTGGGACTGATAATGCATGGGATAAAACTGGACTCACTGAATATAGTGGACAATGAGCGCTGCTGAGAAGCCAAGGACAATGGCACTGAGTTTTGATCCTACTGCATGTACTGGCTTTGTGGGAGCCTAGCCTGTTTGGATGCTCACCTTCCTAGACCTGGATGGAGAGGGGAGGACCTTGGACTGCCCACATGGCAGGGAACACTGACTGCTCTTTGGACTGGAGAAGGAGGGGGAGGGGAGTGGGGAGTGGGGGGAGGGGGAGGAAAAAGGGAGGGCAGGAGGAGGCGGAAATTTTTAATTAAAAAAAAATTAATAAAATAAGGAAAAAATAAACATATCTCATAAATTAAATGTAACTGTTATAGGAGTGTAGTAGTATTTCAATTGTATTTTAATAAATAAAGCTTGCCTGGGATTGAAGCTGTGTGTTACCAGTAGTCATACCATTAGACCTAGAAACCAGGCAGTGCATGCCTTTAATCCAAGAGGTGCATACCTATAATCCAATCCCTAGATAAAATTGATTATAAGGTGGAAGGAGACAGCTCTCAACACAAAGTCTCATTCTGAGATGCATAGAGGAAGAACCATCATTTCGGACTGAGGTCAAGGTAAGGGTTAGGAACTGTATGTTTTGCTTTCAGATCCTCAGGCAGACTTTATTTATTAAAATACAATTGAAATACCACTACACAGGAGTCATGGAATCACATCCAAGCACAATCCAGAGAACAAAATGCACCTGAGGTATAAAGTCCTTTATCTTTTTTTTTCTGGAGACTTACTCACAGTTACCAAGTCATTTTTGATCATATATCATACTTTTGACCGTGTCCTGATAGATCATCTTACTTTTGTTCAAGTTCAACCACAATAAATTTTGGTAAAGTAGTCTATATGTTTTGTGATTCTTCAAGGTTAGCATTTTGGACACTATGTAATGTCAGAGTTACACCTTTCAATACTCTACTTATAACACAATATCATTTCTATTGTGTATAGTTTTGTGTAAGTTCTGAATCCTAGAGCTACTTAAATTTTATATATATATGATATTATATATGATAATACTAGGAAGAATTAAATAGAACAATAAATCACCTCAGGAACAACAGGAGAAATTGCTCCAAAAAAATCACTGTTATTCATACCTATTATAGGGTTAATATATAATTGTCCCCAACACACTTAGTTTTCTTTCTTTACTTTTGAAGATTTATTTTATTTATGTGTATGTGTGAGTGAGTGCACATGTATAAGTGTACATGGATGCAGCTGCCCACAAATTTTAGAAGAGCATATCGAATTCCTCAGTGCCAGGGTACAGAAAATTTTGAACAGTCTCACATGGGCACTATCAGCTTGACCATGTAAATTTTCCAAGAGTAGCTAGCAACCTTAACAACTGTTCTTTTCTCCAGCCTGAAATATTACGTATTTAAAGCCTAAAACCTTAAGTGTGAATTGAAAACCTGTGGTCTCACTTTGATGTTGGTGCATGTAATTAATCCAATTGCTTTTAAAAAAAAAAACAAGAAAACAAGGATAATTAATTACTGTGAATGTGAATAAAAGCAGGTAGATTTCTGAAAGAGAAACTACAACATTAAATATTAAATGCATATTTGAACTAATACACAAGTTTTATATCTTATATCTATATAAAATTATTTATTTACTCAGCATCTATGAAGAAAACTATTAATCTTATTTTATATAAAGAAAATTATTCCATATAAAAGTGGATATGAGGGAATATTTTGAAGACAGTATTTAATTCTCAAAAGAAACACCTTTTTTCCATAGTTGCCGTTTTCAGTTGTATCAGTATTATGCCCCTGTCTCTTTCTCAGACACACACACACACATACACACACACATCAATCCTCTATGTTGACTAGGATTGTAAAAACTTTGCTGCATCTGTGGAAAATATTGATGATATATGTAATAACATGACTGGTACACATAATATAATTTGACAACCAAACAAGACCTAAAAACAGAGGGAAAAACTTTATTTCTCCTCAAAGCAATGTATTCTTTCACCTAAAACCATCTGACTTAACAATTAATAAGCCAAATAGACAGGCATGAAGGATACTGTTGCTGGAAAAGGTAGAAAGATTTATTTTAAATCATTATTGAAATTTACTGTCCTATTCTGAAAATTAAAAAGTTAGGTTAGACAATGCTAAACTGATGTTTTTGAAAATCTCAAAGTATACCTGCATTTCATAGTATGTGTTTTTAGTTACATATTTATGTAGTAGTGGTAGAAATAATTTTAGAAATATCAAAATTCTTCTAAAGGAACATAAGAAAATCAACAATAATAGTATATAGTAAAGCAATATATAAAATATAAAAAACACCAAAATATTCCAGAAAGCCTAATTTTATTCTGTTTGAGCAAGAGGTGAAAACAATTAATTTTACTATCTTAATGACAGTTATTTACAATTTCATATGTATGTCACCAGTTGTAGTTTTTCTCAGTCATGCATATCTCTTAGTAGAAGGTTTCTCATCTTTATTACGTCATATGCATTTCCAGACACTTCTTTCTGAATGAAGATTATATTTGAGTAGAAGAACATATACATCATATGCACATGTTCTTGGGCTTATTATCTAGCTTCCATAATGAAAATAAAGCTTTTCTTTTATAATATGTAAATAGCTATAAACATGGTGTCGATTATCAATAATAAGTTTATATAATAATAAGACTCATAATTTTTCTTCAGATCCTTTCATTTATGATCATATGTTTTACATACAATGCAATATAATGTGAGCCTAGTGAGTTTTCCTTTTACTATTTCTTGAATTTATTGTTTTTATTCTATTTTCTCTACCTGAATCTAAGTATAATTATACATCACTTTCATCCAAGTTAATACAACATCTAAATACTTTGCACTTCCTCCAGACTCTTATGACCCTTTTCGTTTTCACATTGATTAAAATAATCTTCCTGAAACACTTACACAATGTAGTTGAGAATATTTAACCTACTGTTCAAAACTCTCCTTTTTCAAACATTAATAAGATTTCCATAATCATCTCTCATTACAATCTTCCAAGGTGTTTGTTGTCTATTAACATTTTTATGAGATCACCAAAGATATTGCTCAGTATTGCCTTGTTTTCATATTTCTATTTTCTTCTCAATGTAAGCAAACCCAACAGCTAAAGCCTTGAAAACTATTTCCACCTTCTGGCTAGTTTCATAATAACACTTCAACAAACAAACATGAGTTAACAATGATGTGAAAAAGCACTTCAGTCAACTTAAAAGATTGATGTTAACTTTCAAATTGTCATGAAGTTCCACAAAGAGTGCATGACTGAATAGTTTGAATTGATATTTTAAATAGCAGCTTTTAACAGGCAATAGGTCATATTACAATTTGGACAGTATTTGAAATTTTAATAAATAATGCTAATAGAATCATGTTATATAATTCAATAAAGTTAAAATCAGAATGTTGTTCAATTTTTGCAACAATTAATCTTATCAAGAAATATATGAGAAGTTCAAACCTAGTTACTAAGTAGAGGGTTCAATGAGTAGAACCTTTCCACAATTTTTCAACTAATTCAAAATCTCCATTAGTAAAATTTTAAGAAAAACTAAGTTGGCATTGGTGTAAGTGCCTGTATCACCAGAGCTAGCAGTAGTGCAACACAGATTCCTGAAACTCATTGACTATCCTGTCTAGCTGATAGAGTTTAGTGAGAGACCTGATTTCTAGGATGTAAGAGAAGGGCCACCTTGTTGGTCCTGTATGCCCAGAAATGAAATAATCAAACAGTAACTGTATTAATTAAATAACTGCTCAGCCCATTAGCTCTAGTTTCTTGTTGGCTAACTCTTATATCTTAATATCTTAATTTAACCTGTTTCTATTAATCAGTATATCACCATGAGGTCATGTCCTACCAACAAAGTTCTAGCATGTCTGACTGTCAGTATCACCACAGTGTCCTCTCTGACTCTGCCCTCTATCTCCCAGAATTCAGTTCTGTTTTCCCCACCTACCTGTTGTGATCTATCAACAGGCCAAGGCAGTTTCTTTATTCAATAGTGGTAATCACAGCACACAGAGGGGACTCCCACATTACCTCCCCTTTTCTGTTTTTTTTTTCTTCTTCAAAATGCTTTATTTTATTTTATTAATCCTTTTTTTATTACTAAGAAATACCAATCCAAATTGCCACTCCCTCCCCTCCTCCCAGTCCCTTCCATCTGCCTCCACCAACCCTTTCCCAACCCTTCCATCCCTAAGGGAGTGCCATGCACCGCACCCTATGGAAAGTCCAAGGCCCTCCCTACTTTGTCTAAGTTGAGCAAGGTTTACATCCAAAGAGTATAGGATCCCATAAAGCTGGTATATGCAAGCAAAGACACATCTCAGTGTCACTAACAGTGGCCCCTCAGTCTTCCCCAGGCATGCATCTGTCAACCACATTCAGAGGGTTCAATTTGGTCCTATGCTTGTTCCTTCCCAGTCAGGCTGGTGTTGGTAAGCTTCCATTAGTTCAGGTAGACTGTATCAGTGGGTGTGCCATCATGATCTTGACCTCATTGTTTGTATTCTCATTCCTCCCACTCTTCAACTGGACTTTGGGGAGCTCAGTCCAGTACTCCAATGTGGGTCTCTGGCTCTGTTTCAATCAATTGTTGGATGAAGGTTCTATGGTGATATTTTAGATATTCATCAGTCTGACTACATGGTAAGGCCAATTCAGGCACCTCTTCTCTATTGCTTAGGGTCTTAGCTGGAGTCATCCTTGTAGATTCTTGGGTATTTCTCTAGTGTCAGGTTTCTTGCTAACTCCACAATTACTCCCTCATTTAAGATACATTTTTCTTTGATTTCATCTCTGTCTTCCATTTCAAGTATCTGTTTCCCTCAAGTTCTTCTTGCCTCTCTCCCTTTCCCTTCTCTCCCCTTTCACCTTCCCTATAGCTCATCCTATATTCCCAATTTTGTCAGGTGATCTTGTCTATTTTGACTTTCCAGGTGGATTTATTTATTTTTCTTAGTGTTCACCTTGTTACTTAGCTTCTCTAGGATCATGAACTATAGGCTCAATATTCTTTTATTATGTCTAGTACCCACTTATACATGAGTACATACCATATTCATCATTTTGGGTCCTAGTTACCTCACTCAGGATGGGTTTTTCTAGTTCCAACTATTTCCATGAAAAATTCAATATGTCATTTTTTTGTCACTGAGAAGTATTTTAATGTGTACATGTGTCACATTTTTTTATCAATTTTTTGGTGGAGTATCCAGGTTGTTTACAGGTTCTGGCTATTATAAATAATGCTGCTATAAACGTAGTTGAACAAATGTCTTTGTTGAATGACTGAGAATCTTTTAAGTACATTTCCTGTCTTCCACTCCTCCTGGATGCATCTGCTTCTTTTTGTTCTAGAGCTTTCAGGTGTGTTTTTAAGTCACTGATGTGAGCTTTGTCTACTTTGTTTATGTGGGCACTTACTACTACGAAATTTCCTCTTAGCACTGCTTTCATAGTGTCCCATAGGTTTGGCTATGTTGTCCCTTCATTTTCGTTGAATTCTAGGAATTTATTAATTTCTTTCTTTATTT
Source organism: Chionomys nivalis (assembly GCF_950005125.1). Taxonomy (NCBI): domain Eukaryota; kingdom Metazoa; phylum Chordata; class Mammalia; order Rodentia; family Cricetidae; genus Chionomys; species Chionomys nivalis. The sequence continues at coordinate 50,947,640 of NC_080112.1, read as the reverse complement.
CTTCCTTGAACTAGGTGTGGTTCAATAGTTCACTGGTGTAGGCTTTCTGAGAGTAGTATTGTTGTTAAATTCTAGCTATGAAGCATGGTCACCCTAAAAGATACAGGGGGTTATTCCAAATTTTTGCATATGTAGAGGTTTGCTTTGGTACTGAGTATGTGATCAATTTCAGAGAAGGTTCCATGAGGTGATGAGAAGAAAGTATGTTCCATTCCATTTTGTTTGGGTGGGAATGTTCTATAGATGTCTGTTAAGTCCATTTGATTCATGACATGTGTTAGTTCTCTTATTTTTCTGTCAAGTTTCTGTCGGTTTGACCTGTCCATTGGTGAAAGAGGAGTGTTAAAGTCTCCTACTATTAGTGTGTGGAGCTTGATGTGAAATTTAAGCTTTAGTCATATTTCTTTTACATATGAGGGTGCTCTTGTATTAAGGGCATAGATGTTCAGGATTGAGATTGCATTTTGATAGATTGTTCCTGTATGAGTATAAATGGTCCTTTTCCATCTATTCTGACTGATTTTATTTTGAAATCTATTTTGTTAGATATTAGGATTGCTACACCTTCTTGTTTCTTAAGTCCCTTTTATTGGATAATCTTTTTCCAATCCTTTACTCTGAGATAATATTTGTCTTTGAAATGGAAGTGTGTTTCTTCTATGCAGCAGAAGGCTGTATCCTCTTTTCATATCCACTCTCTTAGAGTCTGTCTTTTTATAGGTGATTTGAGACCATTGAAATTAAGAGATATTAATGACCAAAAGTTGTTAATTACTGTAATTTTTTCATAGTAGTGTCTGTGTTTCCCTTCTCTGAGTTATACTAGTGGAAGGTTATCTCTGGCCTGTGTTTTTGTGGGTGGTGATAGCTTCCTTGGGTTGAAGTTTTCTTTCTAGTACTTTCTGTAGGGTGGGATTTGTGAATATGAAATGCTTTAATCTGGTTTTGTCATGAAATAACTTGTTTTCTCCATCGAAGTTGACTGAAAGCTTTGATGGGTATAGCAGTCTGGTCTTGCATCTGTGGTTTCTTAGTGTCTGCAGCACATGTGCCCAGAAGCTTCCAGTTTTTATAGTTTCTATTTAGAATTTCGGTGTAATTCCGATAGGTCTACCTTTATATGTTACTTGAATTTTTCCATTGTAGCTCTTAATATCCTTTCTTTATTCTGTTTGTTTAGCACTTAGATTATTATATGGTGCGCATATGTGTTTATGTTTTTTTTTTTTATCCCGGCGATTTGGTGTTCTGTAAGTTTCTTGTATCTTCATAGGGCTATCCTTCTTTAGGTTGGAAAAGTTTTCTTCTATGATTTTGTTGTATATGTTTTCTCTGCCTTTGAGCTGAAATTCTTCTCTTTCTTCTATCCCTATTATTCTTAGGTTTGGTCTTTTCATAGTGTCCCAGATTATAGTGAGGAGTCCACTTTTTTTCCCCGACAACCCAGAACTGAAATAACCACTGTATAGTAGAGTTTCAATTCAGGAATTGAGATGCCTCCAAAAGTTCCTTTATTGCACAGAATTGTTTTGGCTACCCTGGGTTTATAGCTTACCCATATAAAGTTGAATAATGTTCTTTCAACATCTGTGGAGAATTTTGTTGGGATTTTGTTAGGTATTGCATTGAATCTGTAGATTGCTTTTGGAAATATTGACATTCTTACTATGTTAATCCTCTCAATCCAAGAAATGGGGAGATCTTTCTATTTTCTGAAAAAAAAAATCTTTAATTTCTTTTTTCAGAGAATTAAAATTCTTATTATATGGGTCTATAAATTTGGTTAGAATTTCCCAAGATATTCTATGTTATTTCTGGCTATTGTAAAGAGTGATGTTTCTCTGATTTCTCTTTCAGCTAATTTATTATCTGCATATAGGAGGGTTACTGATTTTTTTGAGTTAATCTTGTTTCCTGCTACAATACTGAAGGTGTTATCACTTGATGTGGGTGTCCCTTCTGTGTGCTGTGATTACCATTAATAAATAAAGAACCTTCCTTGGACTGTTGATATGGCAGAATTTAGGTAGGTGGGGAAAACTGGACTGAATGTAGGGAGAAAGAAGGCAGAGAGAAATGATGCTATGAAGCCACAAGAGATAGACATGCTGAAACTTTGCTGGTAGGCCACGACCTTGTGGTGATTCACAGATAAATAGAGATTGGTTAAATTAAGATGTATGAGTTAGCCAATAAGAATCTAGAGCTAATGAGCCAAGTAGTGATTTAATTAATACAGTTTCTGTGTGACTATTTCAGATCTAAGCTAGCTGGGTGGCCAGGACAAACAAGGGACCTTTCTCCTACAATCAGTTGGAGGATATTATTAAATATAGTACTTGAAGTTCTAGCTAGAGCAATAAGTCAAAAAAGAGATCAAGAGGATACAAATTGGAGAAGAAGTCAAACTTTAACTATTTACTGATATGATAGTATACATAAATGAACTCCAAAATACAATCAGATAACTCATTCAACTGGTAAACCATGGAAATTACTTTTTGTTTTGTTTTGTTTTGAGACTGGGTTTCTCTGTAGCTTTGGAGCTTGTACAGGAACTAGCTCTTGTAGCCCAGGCTGGCCTCAAACTCACAGAGATCCACCCACCTCTGCCTCCCCAATGCTGGGATTAAAGGCGTGTAAAACCACTGCCCAGTTTATCATGGAAATTTTTACAAATGAAAACATTTAATTGGTGCTGGCTTATAGTTTCAATGGTTTAGTTCATTAATCATCATGGAAAAGAGAATGTTATAATTCAAGTGGACATGATGATGAATGAGATGTGAGTTCTATATCTTGATCCTGAGGCAACAGAATGAGACTGCCACACTAGGCATAACTTGAACATATGATACCTCAAAGTCTGCTTCAACAGTGACACATTTCCTCCAACAAGTCAATACCAATTCTAACAAGGCCACACCTCCTAATAGTGTCACTCTCTAAATGGTAAGCATTAAAACATGAGTCCATGTGGGCCATTTCTATTCAAGCCACCACAGATTTACAACAGTGACCTGACTGCAAAATATACTCAATAAAGTAGGGGCTCAGAGATTACAGAAGCAGCCAAATTTTTTTATTGGATTTGATGCTCACTCTATGAAATGGACCCTATTGGACATGTTAAAATGGCCAAGAACTTGTGGCTAGATAAGTAAGGTGCGTTGAATAAAACCTGTTATTGATTCTGCTATAAGAGCATAACCTTAAAATGACTCTTTTAAGGTTTTATAAATAAAATTATTTATGGCATACTGCATAAATCAGATCCAACCCTCAAGAGAGAACACTCTTCGTGCTGTAGATGGAAATTAACAAAGCAATCCACAAATGGACAATGTGAAAAGACTGAGAGACTTTTGAGAATACAGCTCTAAATTTATATTTTCACAACCCCTGCAAACACGTACTAAGGCTTGGGAATGTATGTGGAAGGGTATGTGGAGAGATAATAAGAGCCAGCAATGGTGGATGACTCCAAGGAAATAGTGTCTTTCAGATAAATTGGGTTGACATGCATAAGAACTCAGAGACACTGTCATAGTATACATAACACCTATACAGATTCAAGTCAGAAAATAATTTTAGCTATAAACATGGGAAGTAGATGAAAATTCCCAAGCTTAACCAAGAAATGATTTGCCATTGGCACCTAGTATAATTAGTTTTCTCAAAATAAAAAAGTGTCACTTAGTATATCAAACACATTCCTGGGTAGGTCTCATGTTCAGAAGTGGGCCAAAACAAAACAAACTCCATGACATTTTGTGAGTGTTTGCTTTGTTTTGGTTTTTGTCTATCTTATCTTTTTGTTTATTTTATTTTCATTTTCTTTTTAAAGAGAATATAAAATTTGGTTTTGAAGGTTGGAAGATCTAGAAGAAGGTGGAGAAGTAGAAAACATGATCAAAGTATAGTGGGAATAAAATTTTAAATTAAATAATTTTATATAGAATGTAAAGAAATATAAAGTAAGATAACAACACATAAATATAAGTAATTTTAAGAACCACAAATGTAACCAAACAAGCTTGTTATATATTTCTATTAAAATCAGTAGGATCAAAGATTCAATATTTTTCTTCCTTATTTCTATTGGTCCATGTATTTTAAAAGTATTCAAATAATGTTTAGTTTTACACAAAATAAATAATTTTTGTAGTTTATTACTGTCATGGGGTGAGAATAATTTCCTGAAAGTATTTCCCCCTTCTACATTCAGGTTCTTTAAATCCAAAGTATTGTCATTCTTTCCAATTATTTGGGAAACATGAACAATAAAGAATGTTGGAGAAATTGTGATATTGAACTGAATGTAAACAGTAGGCAATAAACTAAATTGACAATAATTCTGGTGTGTGCATGTGAAACTGTGTTTATGAGTAATTCTAGACATGTGCATTTGAAGAGAGAATAGTAAAAGTCACTTCAGGTAGAAATCTCTAAATTTAGGCTAAAATAGGTAGATGATAAGAAGTAGAATTTCTCGCAGTTACTCAAGCTAGTAATAGATAAACCCCGATTATTACTGATTTTTATCAAGCTAGGCACATTAACCATACTTCTTATCTCTCAGTGAGTCTGTCATTCTCTCCAGTTTTTCTTGTCTCTGTATCTGTTTTTGTGTCTCTGTTTCTTTCTTTCCCTGTCTCTCTCTTTCGCTCGCCTTACAAGTTTTGTGCATTTATGGCCTCTTAGCTACTGCTCCAGAAACATTCCTGCCTGCCTCTTGCCATACTTCCTTCCCTAACAAGCACAGAATAGCCCTTTGAAACAATAATATTGCTCTAAATTAAATACTTTATTTTAATAAGTCACTTATTTGGGCCTGGTTTCTCATCACAACAATAGAACAGTAACTAAGACACTCTGATATTACCTATTTAGTAGAGTATAATTATCAAAAGAAAAAAACTCCATAATTAATTCTAGTTAGTCTTAGACTTGTTTGTAGCTAACCAATGGGGATTTATAAAGCCACATTCTTGACTTTAACCTGAAGTCTACAGTGTACTTACCTTTGCATTAACCATATTTTAGTCAGTACTTTATACAAGAAATGTCAACCAGTTCAGTTTGATTTTGTTTATTCCATTGCAATTAGGATAAATTATCTTTAAGGCACTTTCTCAGCATTTTCCTTCATAGCTTTGTATCGTTTTATTTTTTTCTCATCCTCAAATACTCAAATGGCACATAATTCTTATAGACATCACTTATCCTGTGATAATATTGAAGGCGAAGGTGTAAGTCACAAACACCAGTTTGGAATTATGATTAATAAAATGGTTATTTATTAAAAAGGGAAAAAACCTACAGATCACCATCACAGAAAACAGCCCTCTGTGCAATAAAGAAGGGAGTCTAGTCACTGGAAGCGGAGCAGGAAGTAAGAGAGAGCAAGGAGGGAAGTGGCCGCTTTCTTAAAGGAAGATAGACCACGCCCCAATGGGCTGATATCTCAGCGGCTATTGGCTGGAGGAGCAGAAGGACCTCCCGCAACACCTCCCCCTTTTGTTTAAGTAAGAGAGTGCTAAAACTATTACGAAATTATATACAATAAATACAAATATCCTATTCTAACTAGATTAAGTATTATATAATAAATAGCTTGGCCAAGTCATGAGTGGAAAGTAACTATATTTATATAGTCTTCAACCCCATTGAAGATCTGAGAAGGGAAATAATGTTACCTGAGTAATTAGGAAGTGCAATCAAACAACTTCCAAAACATGCAACAAATCACAGAGAAAACTAGCTACCTGGGCAATCACCCAAGGTCACGTTTGCAGGGTTGAAGCAACCAACTTTGGCTAAGGCCTAACATAACTGACATACCATTTTCAAAGGCAAGCAACTTTTCAAAACTATCTAACCCTGTCTTGGTAGGATATGACAGTCCTGTTTTATCCATTGATGCATGCTCTGTATCTCTGTCAGTGGTTGAGGTATGGGCATTTCTTTGCCCAAAGGCCAGTTCTGCCAAAAAGAAATGCTACAGGTGGAGTGTCTTTGGTGCTCAACATTCTCTCAGGAGTAGAGCGGTGTTCTCAGGAGCAATTGTGTCTCACTACCACAAAACTCTGAGTTAGATTAAAGGCCATTTTCTACAGCTCTTTGAAGAGGTATATCTATACTGAGTATAATCTCTATGTATCTAAAGAACCTGATTAGTCTAATTATAAATGACAAACTCAGAATACTATTGATCTATGTAATTCTCAATACCTATCTAACTTAAAGACTAAGACAATAAATGATTGTGAAACAAATGAGGAAAATGACCTCCAAATATGAACAATGTACAAATATACATTGCAGTATGGTAAATATATATCAATACACAAACAATATATAAGTATCTTAATCAGAGGTAGAAATGTACACTGCAATATGGTAAATATATACAATATATATCAATACAATATATGTCAATGCATAAAAAATGTTTTAAACAGAGTTAGAAACATGCATGCATACAATAGTCAATATAATTTCACTTTGTATCAGTATCTAAGAATCGATACCAATATATTTGTCTCAAAACAATAACTCACAAGTGTCAACAAGTACCAATCTATTATCCCATCATCCCATTATCCCTCTTTTTTTTCAAATGATCCCTTAGCTTATAAAATTCCTTCCCCAATCCTCAACCGTGTACCAATTATAATCAACCCCTAAATGATGTCCCTAAACCCAAGGGCAAACTTTACTGGAAGAGGGGACGTCGTGCTCTAGAATTACTTCCAGCTGTCATGGGGGCAATGTTCTTTCTGGGGGATCCTGTGAAAGTAAAATGATGGTTAAATTTCAAGATCAATGTCTTTTACAATTGCAAATAGTCTTTGAGTATTTTGTGGAGTTCTGGCCAGAATGTTGTACAAGATGTACAACATTTCAGCTGACCAAGTTGGAACTGTCTTGTGCAGCTGGTACCCAAAACAGGTCTTGTAGTAGCGCTATCAGTATCATGACATCATATCAACCAGGAGGAGTTGTTGTGGGACACCATCTTCTTCCTGCAAACTTCAAATGCCACTTCAGGAAAAACGCACTGTTCATTGTGAAAAACTTAAACATTAATCATATAGACATATATATATACATATATATATATACATATATTCAATGAAAGGCATGATAAATATATTCAATGAAAAGTATGATAGATATGAAGAAAAGCAAAGATGTCTTCTAAACTCATATTTCTTTCTGTCCCCTATCATGACTCTTGACATGAGACAGAAACTCCAGAATCTCTGGGTTTTTCTCTTACCAACAGGCTTGGAATTGGAGAGGGACTGAGACAGAGTCCAACTTCAAAACTAGGTCTATAAATTTAGAAATATGGTTTAGTATATTTTACTTACATAACCTATTCAGTTTTCTTGATATTTCCTATTGTGCAGGTATTTTTCCATCTGTCAGTATCCAAACATCAAGAGTCCCTTGAATTTTTCAAAGATGAGTGTTTTCCTGTGGAGATAAGAACAGAACCCTGCCCCCATTCTATATGTTTTTATTACCACCTGTGTGAATATCATCATTGTGGATGAGTTGTCATTTCTCCTTTCCAAGAGGTTTCTCCTCTTCAAATCGAACCTTTATTAATTTTGATGATATCCACAATTTTTCTTCTCCTGTGGAAACAAAAGCAAAACCCCTTCCCCAACGTAGCACATCTCCTGGCTTCCATTGAGAGGTCAGCACATCTTTGAAATAAATTGGTTGATTTAGTTCAGTAGACTTTTCCATTATCCAATGTCTTTCTGCTGTTGCCATTCCTTTCTCATTAGCATTAAGAAAATTCAAGGTTAAAAAAGCATTATGTAATCTATTTCTGGGGGTATTTTTGGTCCCTTTCTGTTTGTTCAGCATATCCTTTATAGTACGATTTGATCTTTCTTTAACTGCCTGACCTGTAGGATTATGTGGTATACCTGTCATGTGTTTTATATTATAATAAGCAAAAAAGCATTTCATTTTCTTAGATACATATGCTGGACCATTGTCTGTCCTTATTTGTTCAGGTATTCCCATGATGGCCATAACCTCCAATAGATGTGTGATTACTGAATCAGCCTTTTCTGAGCTCAGGGCAGTAGCCCATTGAAAACCTGAATACATGTCTATGGTGTGGTGTACATATTTTAATTTACCAAATTCCATAAAGTGGAACACATCCATCTGCCAGATTGCGTTTCTCTTAGTACCCTTTGGGTTACTAGGGTAATGGTGTTTGATTATAGAAAGAACAAGTAGGACATCTCTTTATAATGTCCTTAGCTTGTTGCCATGTAATGGAAAATTATTTCTTTAGGCCTTTATTATTGACATGATGCTTTTTATGAAATTCTGAGGCCTGCAACACGCTTCCAATCAATAATTAATCAATCTCAGCGTTGCCTTTGCTAGAGGATCAGGCAGACCTGTATGGGACCGGATGTGTGTTTTGTACATCGGACAAAGCCTGTTCCTGGTTATGTCTTGTACCTGGATAAACAATGAAGTCAACTCTGTCATCTGGTATAAATTCAGCGGTTTCAATATTCAAGATAACTCTTTATGCATATTGTGAATCTGAAACCATATTAAGAGTTTTTTTTTTCTTTTAAACACTGCCTGGTCTATTATATCTAGCCTCTTCTCGGCTAACTCTAGCACCTGGACTAGCCCATTTCTAATAATGTGTGTAGCACCCCAAAGTGCACTTACCGGGAAGATTATAGCCTATGTCCATCCTGGGTCGGAGCTTTATCGCATCTGCCCTGGGGAGCAGCTGCATTGGCATCTGAGCTCACTTCCTCTTCCTCCAGCATTCTGTTCTGTTTACTCCACCCACCTATGTTCTAACCTATGAGGGCCAAGCAATTTCTTTATTTTTTAACCAATGACCTTCCTCCATAATTTCCCCTTTTTCTGTTTAAACAAAAAAAAAGGAAGGCTTTAACTTTAACATAGCAAAATTACATATAGCAAAACAGTTATCAAGCAAGAATTACAGTTGCAATATTTATATATATTTTATCTCTTATCATAACTACGGAAAACTATAACTATCTATCTATTCTTCAACTCCATCAAAGACTCCAGAAGGATATAATATTACCTAAGTAAACAAGAACTAAGAAACTTCAAACTCTAGAAATGACAGAGACATCTAGCTGCCTGTACAGTCACCCAAAGTTCTTTTGTACCATTGGGGCATCTGTCTTCGGCCTCAGGCCCATAATGTTCAGCAGCCATTTCCATGAAGCAGGAAATTTCAAAGACAGTTCAGTCACTATCTGCTGTGTCCTGCAGAATGTCTCGTAGACTCTTTCATAAATCAGTAACCCCGAAAGATCATCTCACCTTCAGGCAAGTTCAGCAGTCTTCTCTGTGGGTTTTCTGTGTCCAGTTAATGCAACAGTCCAGGCAAGAGCAGTTTCTTGCCCAAATGGCTATCAAACTCCATAAGGAGCCTCTTCGATGCTCATCTTCCTCTTGAAGTAGATTGGTGCTGCCAGGAGCAGACGTGTCTCATTGTCATGAAAAGACCTAATATATTAAAACATTAAATGCCATATTCTGCAGTTTTTGAAAGATATGAAGAATGTCTGTCTAACTGAAATATATCTCTATATATCCAGAAAATCTAACTAACATGACTACAAATTTGACTATTATAGATGATTATCCATTAACAACCTATATACGTTACATTTTTAAATGAACTACACAATCACAATACCTTAATCAATATTAGAAATACATATACATATAACAAAGTTGACCTTAAAATCCATATCAATGCAAATTATTCATATCTATCTCATATCCCCCTTTAAATGTAAAAGAACATTTATAAACAGTATTTGGGAATATGGGCACAGTTATTTCTCTCCAAACTGCTTCCTGCTGAATGGGGGCGCTGCTATTCAGGTCTTTTATGGGATAACCTGTCTGCTAGTTTCATCTCAGTCGGCAGTTGAGCTAAGCAATTTTTTGAAGGTGTTCACAGCAACCTTTCAGGAGGGCATGGTCTATCATACCATATTGGGATCAAAGCAATCCATAGAGTCTCATCCTCTGTGAAAACAAAAGAAGAAACTCTTTTTCAAAGTATCATATCCTTAGATCCAAATTCTGAAGTCAAGGTATTTTCAAAATATCTATCTTGGATTAGTTCAGCAGCATTTATGAACAAATATCTTTTAGCAGCTGTTTCTCTTTCCTCAGCATTCAAACAATTCAAAGAGAGCATAATAGCATACAGTATCAAGATTCTCTGTGTATTTTCCATCTTTGTATGGCTTTATTTTAACCTCTATTTCATTTATTTTTACTTTTATTTTTGAGACAGGTTCCCTGTCTATTTTTGTCCTGGAATAACTCTGTAGACCAGGCTGTCCTTGAACTCTCAGAGATTCTTCTGTCTCTGCCTCCCAGGCATTGGGATTAAAGGCCTGTGCTACCATACCTTGAAGTCACAGAGTTCAACTCCGAGGTCAATCTCCCTCTGCCTCCCAAGTGTTGGGATTAAAGGTGTGTACTACCACACCCAACTACTCTCTTTCTTCCTTTTTTTGATTTTTACTTTAAAAACTTTAACTTTTAGTCTGCATATATTTTTAACGCACTGTAAATCATTTAAAGGTTTTCTTTGTCTTTGAATCTCTCTTTACTGTATATCTCTCTTTTTCTGACCACACAAGCCTTTAAATTACTGAGCAATATGGGTAGGGTTAAAGCTGTGGCTTTGCCATCTAGATCCAGCCCATTCCTTAGCTTTCCAGCCTCATGGCAGAGGTACTGCTGGAGCCAATTTTATCGCCACAAGTCTATGGTGTTTCAAGGTCCCTGCCAGCAAGCAAGCTTCAGCAGCTTGGGCTTGCAAACCACATAAACCGCCTGCCTGAGAGAGTAAGAGTTTGCCCTGGCAGGACAGACCAGAATGCCAGCATTTTAAAACAGCACAACTTTTTTCCTGCTATGGCTGAAAACAAACAATCATGCTGTCAGCTTTTATCAATACCATTTAAGTGTTTCGTGGCAGGACCTCTTAAAAGAGCTGCAAGCTTTGCAGCTAAAGCTGAGTCAGGAAACCTCTCTTAGATGAGAGTGCTTGCTTGCCTCTAGTAAGCAGAGGAGACCCAAGAAATTGCTGCTACCATGTCGGGCGCCATTCTGTAGTAGGAGCTGCGGGCTGTGTTCCTGCTGCCCCAGCTCCTGGTTGCCTGGCTAGCTTATGCCCCGAAATAACAACACACAAACGCCAGATGAAGGTGAAGGCATAAGTCACAAACACCAGTTTGGAATTATGATTAATAAAATGGTTATTTATTTAAAAAGGAAAAAACTTACAGATACCGTCACAGACAACAGCCCTCTGCACAATAAGGAAGGGAGTCTAGTCGCCAGAAGGGGAGCAGGAAGTAAGAGAGAGCGACGAGGGAAGTGGCTGCTTTTTTAAAGGTAGAGAGACCGCGCCCAATGGGCTGATATCTCAGCAGCTATTGGCTGGAGGAGCGGAAGGACCTCCCACAACATAATATAGTGGTTGACATACAAGTAATTAGCATCCCACATATATTAGATATCAGATGAGTTACTACACGATATCAGAAGCATTCAAAAATAACAGTTAAGTTGAATGAACAAAATAAAAATCCCCCTCACTTTGTTAACTGTTCCAAACATCAAGAAATGATGTTTAATGCTAAGTGCTCAGTTCTTATATATTTTTATCAATTAAGAAATGTGACATCAGTGAAACAAGCAAATAGAAATTTAATTTGCTTGGAAATCAGAGTGGACTTTAAAAATCAGAATCAAATTTTCAAAGGTATTGCTATATTTTGGCTTCCCACATTACTGTGGAAAATTGCTCGCAAATACCATGCCAAATTGTCATTAAACTTTATAGAATATGCTTGTTTGAAAATCCTCATTTGTCCCAACTCCATGGAATCCTCAAGCTTAAATCTTTTTCTGTCTGCCAAAATCTTAGCATGAAAGAGTAGCTGTCGCCGGGCGATGGTGGCACACGCCTTTAATCCCAGCACTCGGGAGGCAGAGGCAGGCAGATCTCTGTGAGTTCGAGACCAGCCTGGTCTACAGAGCTAGTTCCAGGACAGGCTCCAAAGCCACAGAGAAACCCTGTCTCAAAAAACAAAAAAAAAAGAAAGAAAGAAAGAAAGAAAGAAAGAAAGAAAGAAAGAGTAGCTGTCTAGATGAAATTTAAAAATCAACAAAGTCATTGAAATAACAAGAAATGTGCTCATTTCTTTACATTTGACAGTTGGAGCAGAATGAAAATTGGCTCTAATTAATCCAGATAATTTCATTTGTTATTATATAGTCATCTGAAAAGCTTAGGAATATAAATATCTTAGGAAAATAAATCTGTCCAAATATAAAATTATTAGTCTTTTCCACAGTCAAAATATTTCTATATGTTCCTCAAATCCAATGTTCATGTCATTGCCTGGCACAATTAGTATATTTCACTAAATCTTATTGAAAATAAATTCTGAATCAAGATAAAGCAAACATTTTGTCATTTTATGACAATATCTCACTGTATATTTTCTGTTTTTTTTCTAACTTCAAAGTAAAATGGTTCAAATTAATAATATTATTGACAACTGAAATATAAGTGTAGTCAGAAATAATTCTAGAATTGTGAATCAAAATGAACCTACTAACAAGCACAAAGCTGTATTCTTAGATAATACAACCTTTAACTTTTTGATGCGGTCCATTTCAGCAGCTTGATTCCATAACATGACCATTGTCTCTCTTTTTTCATTGTGTTATTAGTTGTATTCTAATTTGCTAACACTTATCTAGAGGTTTTGTGTGTACGCACAATATGTTTGTATGTATGTACTTGTTTATATGTGAGCCTGTGTGCATGTATGATTGCATTTTTGAAAGCCCCTATTCCAATAATCTTGCCTGTTTTTTCCTTGAGTATGTGATATTTCTTTTCACTATCCATCTTTGTTGCCATATTACTTATCCACTGTGCAATATTATTATGATCACTGATGTAGTAACATAAAATAATATGCACTAACTGTGTATTGGTGTTGAGAGTAATTTTAGCTAATTCCTCTAATTTATAGTTTCAAAGATTGATAATCCAGATGTCTTCTATCAAGGCTGGGAAAAATGTCTTATCAGGACAAGAGATTGCAATATTAGATAACAAATTTATGAAATGTATTCAGTATGTGCTAATGTTGAAATTTCTGTTCAATGAGGAAACTATTGACCATTTATGTAACATTATTTACCTATATGCTATAAATGAAAAAAGTAAATGTATATAATGTATAACACAGAATATTAGTAAAATTTAAAAAGCCTACCAACAATCTAACTATAAAGAAATATAGTAACATTTCTAGAACAAAACATTAAAGACTACCTGTACAACATCAGAATTATAGCTACTTATCTGTATGTTTTCTTCAAATATATCTAATGAAATAGAATTAATTTTCAAAATACACATGGAGCAGTGGCTGAATAGCTAGCTAGTAGTTAAGCACTCTTTCTGCTCTTTTATAGTCTCAATTTCTATATCTATATTGGTATTGAAATTGATATAGGTATAGATATAGGATAAAGATTCCATAGCGAAAATTTCATAAATGGTAACTACAATTCAATACTGTTTCACACTTTAACAGAGTGGCACAAATGCAAAATTTGATAGTATAAGTTGTTTACAAAACTATGGTAAAGAGACATCCAATATTTTTATGATGTAACTGTATAATGGAACAAACATAATGGTGGATCCTTATTTGAAAATGTAACAGCCTCATTGATTTTCATGATGGTAGTTCAAACCTCTTCTCCTAGGAAAAGTATACAACATGCTATGGACTTGGTTTAATTTAATTGTATAAACTCACCTGCTTATTCTTAAAATTAACCTTTACACATTTATACAAATGGTCTTGTTTGTAGGGGAATCCTTACCTTCCTGTTTTTAATCACCTTTTACCTAAAATCTGTCCAAACTTCATTTTCCAGTGAGGAAATACCTTTTGGTATCGTGGCACATGGTTTTACTCTCAGCATTCAGGAAGTAGAAACAAGCAGATTTCTGTGAGTATAAAATCTGCCTGATCTACATAGTGAGTTTTTGAACAGTCAGAGCTACACAATGAACTCCTGTCTCAAAACAAGCAAACAGCAAGAAAGGAATACCATCCTAAATAGCCCTAACTAATTTTCTGTTATCTTTATGGTTCGTTGTACCATTGTTCTTTGTCTGGAAGTATACATTTTGCTGTATTATTGATTAAATTTAGTTAATAAATCTCTAATTGGTATTCAAAGCCACCTAAGTTTGCCAGGATTTAGTAGTTCACAGCCACCACACTCAGAGAGCACAGAGTTACCACATGTGACTCTCACCCAGATTGATGCAACAGAAATCAAAGAATGAAACATTCACCCTTCAAAGGTTAGACTAGATATTTCCAACAAGAAGAACCTCAAAAACCCCATTCTCAGATGCCAGAAACTTACCACAAAAGTGCAAATGAGAAAAATCCACACAATGTACATTTTTAAGAAACCAGCAAACTATTATAATAAGCTCCTAATATGGCAGTTTAGCTAAAACAAGAACTAATTATCACAACACTGGGACTTCAAAATAGCATTTATGAATGTAGAATATCTTAAAGGGTTCATGCATCTTAAGAAAGACCATAAAACAGAAATAACTGAATGAAATATTGAAAACAACACAAGACATGAAAGAAGAATTTAATGAAAAAATAAAAATTTTAAGGAAAAAATCCAAAATAAAAAATTGAAATGAAAAACTTGTAAAGTCAAACAAAATCATTATATGTAAACCCCAACAAACATATTAAAAGACATGGAAGAGAGAATTTCATGTCTTAAAGACAAGGTAGTAAAACTGACTTACTCAGTCAAAGAAAATACCCAGTTATATTGCATCAAGGAATTCTTGGACAATATGATATACCAAACACATAAATAATTAGTATAGCACTTGGGAGGCAGAGGCAGGTGGATCTCCGTGAGTTCGAGACCAGCCTGATCTACAAGAGCTAGTGCCAGGACAGGCTCCAAAACCACAGAGAAGCCCTGTCTCGAAAAAAAAAAAAAAGAAAAAAAATTAGTATAGAAAAGGGGAAGAAATCCTGATCATAAGCATAGAAAATATTCTTACAAAATAATAGAAAATATACTATAAAGAAAGAGATTCCTCACCAAAAAGGAATCATTAGAAATTTCCCATGACACACAATAATCAAAGCACTCAATGTGCAGAATAAAGAAAATAAGTTACATTAAAAGACACAAGGGGGAAGATCAAGTCAAATATAAATGCTGTAACATTAGAATAACTCCTGAAATCAATGGTACTTCAAAAGCTGGAAGGATTTAGATCACTATTTGCTAGTTCCAAAAGAGAACCAAACCAGCCCATACTACTACATACAGCAAAATTATTCATAGCAATAAAGAAAGAAAGAAAAATGCCTTATATTTAAAAGCAAATTTAAATGATTTATGTCAACCAATCTTACTCTAAAGCACTAGGAGGAAAACTTCATTCTGAATGGAAAGTTAAGTACACAAAGGAGGAAATAAGATATAACTAATCACAGTACAATTGATGAACAGAGGGGAAAGAAATCCATACCAGAAAAACAAGAGAAGAGGATTAATAAACACTATATATTAATAACAAGAGTTATACAATTTTTCAATAGAAATATGTAAACTAAAAAGCCAGGCATGGTGGCCCTAAATTCTTTTGATTATAGACTTTGATATTGTAGTGTAACTCCATAAACTCATTCCTCCTAAGTCCCACAAGTTATTGGTCCTTTTTTTTACCACAATTAAATTCTAAATAATACCAAAATTGAGTAAATGAGAGTGAATTACTGTTGTGAGATGCCTGACCATGTGTTTAGGGGAAGATGGTTATATTATTTAAACTTTGAACTGGAAGAGCAATTGAGTGCTCAGAGCTCAGTGGAGTTCCTGTTGGAGTTTAGAAGATAATGCTGAAAGTGGTGCACATGATTGTTTATGACGTTTTAGAAGTTTTTGAAAGATATTTAAATTCTTGATTGGGGCATTTGAGTGATATTTGTAAATTAAGAAAATATGGTTCTGCTTAGCTGAACTTGAAAAATTAGCAGTAATTAATGAGAACAGACCAACTAACGTAAAACCTTACTTTCTAGAACAGTGGTTAATTGGGGTTAGAGAATGCGCTGCGGTGTAAAAGAGACTAGCATCACTAAAACAGACCTTCTATGAAGTGTTTCGGTCCAGAAGAAGCCATGACTTCATCTCCTGATGAAAGAGTCATCCAGAGGGATCTGATTTTGAAGTCATGAAAGAGTAATCAACAGCAGTTGAGTTTTGGTACCATTTGACCTGGATAAAGTCCTTGAAAGGAGGCCATTAAAGGCCCTTGGTGGATCTCTAGCTGCAAATGAAGTAAAATTTCCAGGATTGAAGGATTCATGGAGAGATGAATGGTACTCATTTAGAATACAAGGAGATATAAAAGCGAGCAGCTAAAGCTTGGCATCATGTGCAAGGGCAAGGGTCTGATGTAGGATTTCCCTATGTATTCTGTGAATACCATTGGTTAATAAAAAAAAATCTGCTTTGGGCCTATTATAGCACAGAATAGAGCAAGGCAGGAATTCCAAGCATATCGATGAGGAGAGAGTAGACAGAGTCAAAGAGAAGCCATGTAACCACCACAGGAGACAGATGCTGGATACCAGACAGAAACTTGCCATGTGACAAAGCATAGATTAATAGAAAGGGGTTAATTTAAGATTTAAGAGCTTGGCCGGGTGGTGGTGGCGCACGCCTTTAATTCCAGCACTTGGGAGGCAGAGGCAGGTGGATCTCTGTGAGTTCGAGTCCAGCCTGGTCTACAAGAGCTAGTTGCAGGACAGGAACCAAAAGCTACGGAGAAACCCTGTCTCGAAAAATCCTCCCCACCCCCAAAAAAAAGATTTAAAAGCTTGCTGGAAATATGCATAAGCTATTAAGCCAAACAGTATTTTAATTCCTACAGTCTGTGTGATTATTTCAGGTCCAGGCAGCCTGGAAAGAACAGGCATTCTCAGCCAACAGGTTGGTACCCAATGAGGAGCTGATTATATCCACATAAAACCTAAGAGAGCTTGAAAAGAAATTCTAGACAGAAAAAAAAAAAACAGAGCTAAGTGCAGTTTCTTGGAAGCCACTTTTTATTGTTGGATGGGATTTTTTTGCTGGCAGTGAGCAGGGATGCAACAGCTCCTTTAAGAGAGGTCTTTCTGATTCAGCGTTGGCAGCAAACAATGAGTAGCTTCTTTAGAAACCAGCTTTCTGGTTCATCAGCAGAAATGGTTCTGACTCATTTGGGAGGTCCACCTATGGAGCATTTAAATGAGGTTCCAGAGTAGAGTGCTACAACTTGCTTAATGACAACATAGACCAGATATGTGCCTGAAAATGGAGTTGTGAGCATGGCTGGCAGACCTGACACTGAACAAACCTCAACCATGTTGGACTGGACAGAGCCAAAAAGCAAAACAGCCTTAGTCCTACCACCTCGATTACCATTTTAAAAGCACTTCTGATCCAAGTGATTACAAATAAGCAATAAAGACAGATTCAGACAGAAATAAACCTCTGAACAGTTCACAGTGTGTTGAAAAAAATGTGCATAGACCTGAGAGAGATAAGAAAAAAGAATATCAGTTATAAAAAATATAAATGGTATTAGGAAATGAAAGAATGTCTTTAAAGAGACAGAGTACAGACAGTCATAGTATAAAGCGGTTAAAAAACATAAATATGGAAACTACCGAGAGTGGATTATGTATTTATTTTGTTAACAAACTCTGGTGCCCACTTACAATAGAATCTGGCCCTCTCTTTGAATTATGGTTATATTTTGGATATTAACCCTCTGTCATATGTGGAGTTGGTAAAAAGTTTTTCCCATTCAGTATACTACCTTTTTTATTCCCCTATTCTTGGTTTATTTTGCTTTACCCACCCATGTTGGTTTCATGAGTTTCCCATCATTAATTGTTGATCTTACTGTCTGTGCTTTTGGTGTTTTATTCAGGAAGTTATCTTCTGTGACAATATGTTAAATTCTATCTGCCACATTCTGTACTACCAGTTTCAGTGTACCTGATTGTGTGTCTTGAATAAACTTGGACTTGAGTTTTGTATAGGATGATAGATATAGATCTACTTGCATTTCTCTACATGCTGACATCCAGTTAGACTGGCACTATTTGATAAAGATGCTTTATTTTCCATTATACACTTCTGGCTTCTTCATAAAAATCAAGCCTCCATAGGTATGTGGTGTTACATGTGTGCCTTTGGTTCAATTCTGTTGATCAACATGTCTACTTTGTATGCCAATAACGGTTTATAGTACAACTTGAAATCAGGGTTGCTGATACCATCTGAAAGTTTTTTATTGTACAGGATTTTGTTTTTCCCTATGATGTTGAGTAACACTCTTTCAATATCTGGAAAGAATGTTGTTGGAATTTTGATGTTGACTGCATTTAAGCTGTATATTACTTTTAGTAGCATGGCCATTTTTACTGCAATTATCCTTTGAAACCATGAAAATGGGAGATTTTTCTACCTTCTGATATCTTCTTCAATTTCCTTCTTCAACAACTATTTTTTTTTAATTTAGGTTATTCACTTGCTGTGTTATAGTTATCCCAATATATTTTATATTATTTATGGCTATTGTGAAGGATGATGTATCACTGATTTCATTCTCAGCCAATTTGTCATTTAGATATAGGAAGGATACTCATTTTTTAGTTAATCTTTTATCCAGACACATTGATGAAGGTACTTTTCAGTTGTAGGAGTTCCCTGGTAGAATTTTTGGGGTTACTTATGTAAAGGGGGATATGATATAGAAATTTGTATTGGTATGGATCTTGGTTTATTTTTTTTAAGATTTATTTATTTATTTATTTATTAAGCATCCAATGTACTGCTGGCAAGGAAGGCACCAGGTCTCATTACAGATGGTTGTGAGCCACCATGTGGTTGCTGGGAATTGAACTCGGGACCTCTGGAAGAGCAGCCAGTGCTCTTACCCTCTGAGCCATCTCTCCAGCCCCCTGGATCTTGGTTTATTGATTCCAATTTAAGGTCAATTTTGTTATTTGTATATACCTGTTCTTGATTAAGGTATTGTGTAGGGATAAGCTCTGCCCATTAGGGGACGTGTTTGCCTAGGACTAATGTTTTACTGATTAACCTGCCAGGCGTGCTCAGAGCCGCCCCTTATCCTTTCCAGTTCTCCGCGGGAACCTGTGGTTCTGTAAGTCTATTTCCCCATTAAAGCTGTATATATTTTTACAATCTTTCTGCATTCATTTACGCCATTACATTTTGGCATCCAAGGTAGGGCTATTTTGCCCCCACCCCGGCACAGGGGGCGCAAGCTCAATCTTTCCCAGCCTTTTCAAGCAAGTTAGCTACCGGAGCTCAGGAAGCACGACTAGGCTCCAGCAAGCATAGCCTGCTAGCTTTCAAGCACGCTCCTGGCTCGTTTTCCCTTTCTCCACTCCAGGCCACGGGACACTTGGCCCCTTAAGCGTAGCCTGCGGGCCCTGCACTGTCCTTCAGACTTACTTGGGCCAGAGCATGTTAACCGCTCCCTGCCTGCCTTGGCTAAGTTTGCAGCAGAACCCCGCTGTCTGAATTAGCGGAAGCACCTAAAGTAACCCCTTCCATGACCAATCTAACTTCTCAGGCAGTACAATAATTTTCGGATTTGAGTTAATTGTTTCAGACCGGCTCTGGCTTAGACCACGTGCACTCAGGTGCATTTCTTTGGCCACCACTGACAGGAAAATGTCATTACAGTTAAATAATATTCTTTTATAAATAAGAAAAATGTCTGAAAACATTACCATTCAAGACTTTAACAGCCTTTTTGATTGTACCATGTGAGAGATTTTACAAGAGGTATCTGTCACCCTACAGCTATATATTTTTCTGGGATTCGTAGTTTTCCTTGGTACTATATGGTTTGATAATAAAAATATGATAAAGTCTTTACGAGACAAATCCAGGATTCTTAAGGCAGAGGTTGAATGCTTAAAAACAATTGAGAATGACAACAATCTTCTCAAGAATCAGTTTGAAGTTCTCCAGGCAGAGAACAGATCTTTGTATCACACAACTCGACAAACTGAGCAAAATTTAGAAGAGGTACAGGCTGATGTTAAGGAGAAATTCATTACTATGGAAGAGGGAACAGCTGATTTGGATCATAAGCTTCAGTCCCTTCCTGTAAGAACTGAAATATTAACGGCTGATATTAAGGAGAAATTCATTACTATGGAAGAGGAAACAGCTGATTTGGATGGTACCCTTCAGTCCCTTTCTGTAGGAACTTAAACATTAACTGAGAGAATCAAAACTGCTGAATGTGACAATCGAATTTTGTCTAAAGCTTATGACAGATTGGCGGAAAGATTGTCAATACAAGAAGGCACGGTTTATGCTATAAAAATTATGTCCAAAGATGAGATGTTATCTCTATTGGACAAACTTCATACTTTAGAATCCTCAATGAAGGCTTTGGAACATAATTCTGGACAGGAGACTCAGACATTGTAGAAGGCAATGGTGAATAGAATTGAAAAGATTGAGGAATTTCTAAATTCTGATGAAGAAGAGCAAGGGGTAGAAAGGCAAATTTTAACTACATCTGTGGATAAATCTCTCTGGGACAATTCCCACAAAGCTCTACCTACAGTTCTACCTGCCTTTCCAGTAATAACAACAGAGAAAGTGGTTGGTTCCAGAAACCCTAGGGTCATCAAGGAAGATACATGGGAGCCTGTCCGTATGAATGATCTCAAAGAAATTAAACAGGCTGTAATGACTTTTGGGATGCATGCCTCTTTTGTTAAAGAGATGCTAAAATCTTGGGCCACAACAAGCAGAGCAACGCCCTCTGACTGACTACAATTGAGTTCTGCGGTCCTTGAGAGTGGACCACAACTGAAATGGAAATGCTTATTCAGGCAAGAGGCTAGATTTTTAGAACAGCAGGAAAGAGCGAAGGGAATTGAGATTTCCCTAGATCAAATTCTAGGAGAGGGCCTCTTTTCCAACCCTCAGGAACAAGCTAATTTGGATGAAAACACACTCTCCATGTGTACTACAGCAGTCTTAAGGGCTTGGGACAGGGTGCAAGACCCAGGATAGAGAATGGACTCATTTGTCAGAGTTAAACAGGGTCAGAGAGAACCCTTTAGTGACTTTTTACAAAGACTAACTAAAGCTGCACAAATAGGGATATCTGACCCAGAAGCAAGATGTATAATGATTGAGTCTTTGGCTTATGAAAATGCAAATGTGGTATGCAAAAGGATTTTGGGGCCTTTAAAGCTCAGATCAGTGCCCTTGGAAGAATGGGTCTTGCATAAACTGAATGTTGATACATTTGACTATGGCACTGAAGCATGGGTAGAAGAAGCAATTTCCAATAGTAAAAGGAGACATCAGAATACCAAATGTTTTAATTGTGGCAAAATGGGTCATATGAAAAGGAATTGTAGACAATGAATTTTCAGAAATAATAATAATGCATCTTCTAGAAATAACAGAAATAGGAGGACTCAGCCTTCAGGTTTATGTAGAAGATGTGGAAAAGGCAGACATTGAATGAATGAGTGCAGGTCTACAAGAGATAAACAAGGCAACCTGATACAGATGGGAAACGTGAGAGGGAGGGCCTCACAGGCCCCCATGGCAAACATGGTTCAGTCATTTCCAGTTACTGCAGAGAACGTGCCTCGTCAGGACAATTAGGAAGCCCCATGCCTACTGTTACAAGCAATAATGATCAGAAAGATAGGTTCTGTGTGTTTGGCAAACTTCTATAAATGATCAAAGACCAAAGTTAAGAGTGTTTGTAAATGGCATTTTTATTACTGGTCTGCTAGACACAGGTGCGGATGTAAGTATCATTACCCCAGATTCTTGGCATCCATATTGGCCTCTTCAGAATGTAAATGTTCAGCTCCTGGGAACTGGAACCCTATCTCGAATAAGGCAGAGCATGAGATGGGTTGAATGTATAGGGCCAGAGGGACAAATAGGAAAATTAAGGCCATATGTAGCCAATATTGCAATGAATTTATGGGGTTGTGACCTATTACAACAATGGAATACCAAGATTAACATTCCTGCTACTTCTAGAGCCTATATTTCTGAGAATAATATTAAAAGATATTACAAACAAAGAAAACTGGCCATTCGCGCTATACAAGAACAAGTAATTGATGTCCCTTCAGAGATACAAACAGTCTTGCCTCTAAAATGGTTGACTGAGAAACCAATATGGACAAAGCAATTGCCTTTAGCTGGGGAAAAGTTTCAGGCTTTAGAACAGCTGGTACAAGAGCAATTAGATGCTAGACATATAGAAGAATCTACCAGCCCTTGGAATTCTCCTGTATTTGTGGTTAAGAAAAAATCAGGTAAATGGAGAATGGTGACAGATCTCAGGGCTATCAACAAGGTTATTCAACCTATGGGCCCTCTGCAATCTGGAATTCCTTTGCCCTCTTTATTGCCAAAAGGATGGCCTCTCATAGTTACTGATTTAAAGGACTGTTTTTTCACTATTCCTTTACCAAAAGAAGATAGAGAAAAATTTGCCTTCACAGTGCCTACTTATAATAATTCTCAACCTTCGAGGAGGTACCACTGGGCCGTCCTCCCCCAGGGTATGTTAAATAGACCCTCCCTTTGCCAATATTTTGTGAATCAACCATTGCAAATAATACGCAAGAAATTTCCCAAATCGATCGTATATCATTACATGGACGACATTTTTTATCCGATTCAAACATGGATACCTTGAACAGACTGTTTGAGGAGATAAAGATACTTTTACCTAAATGGGGATTGCAAATTGCTCCTGAAAAGATTCAGAAGGGAGATTCTGTTAATTATTTAGGTTATAAAATAGGTTTGCAAAAAATTAAGACACAAAAGGCACAAATTAGGAGAGATCACCTACGGACTCTTAATGACTTTCAAAGACTGTTAGGAGACATTTCCAGTCTACGACCAGCTATTGGGATAAAACCTGATCTAATAATTCATTTGAACAAAACCTTGGATGGTGACAAAGATTTAAACAGTCACAGAGGATTAACAGCTGAAGCAGAAAAGGAACTGACAATGATTGAGGAAAAATTACAACAGGCAAATATGGACAGGGTAAATCCAGAGCTCGACTATATTCTCGTCATACTACCATCAAAAATTTCTCCTACAGGAATTTTAATGTAGAGAGATGATATTATCTTGGAATGGATCTTCATACCACATAAACCAAGTAAGAAACTGAAAACTTATGTGGAAAAAGTCTCTGACTTAATTACAAAAGGCAAGTTGAGACTTCGCCAACTAGCAGGCATAGACCAAGCAGAAATTACAGTGCCTTTCACTGCTGATGAACTAAAGAAATTATGGAAAGATAATGAACCATAGGAAAGAGCTTGTGCTAATTTTTTGGGAGACATTAATAACAACGATCCAAAAAGCAAGAGGCTTAACTTCATAAAGGGAACTTCTTGGATCCTTCTTCGAATCGTCCGTGATGCTCCAATAACTGGAGCCCATACATTCTATACTGATGCCAATAAATCAGGAAAGGCAGGTTACAAATCAGAAGACTTGGGTAAGGTGGAACAAAGTCCTTATGATTCTGTCCAGAAGGTGGAATTATATGCCATTCTTTTTTTTATAGGTGTTTCTTTTATTATTATTATTATTATTGAGCTCTACATTTTTCTCTGCTGCCCTCCCTCCTTCCCTCCCTCCCTCCCTCCCTCCCTCCTTCCCTCCCACCCTTTCCCAAGGTTCCCATGCTCCCAATTTACTAAGGAGATCTTGAATTTTTCTACTTCCCATGTAGATTAGATCTATGTATGTCTCTCTTAGGGTCTTCATTGTTGTCTAGGTTCTCTGAGATTATGATTCATGGGATGGTTTTCTTTTTTTTATTTTTATTCTTTTTTAATTAAAATTTCCACCTGCTCCCCATTCCCCATTTCCCTCCCCTCCTCCCAAATATTGCCCCCTCCCCCCACTCCCCTCCTCCTATCCCCACTCCTCTTCTCCTCCTCCCACCCCATTCCCCCTCCTTCTCGATACTGAAGAGCAGTCCAAATTCTCTACCCTGCGGGAAGACGAAGGTCTTCTATCTATGTCCAGGAAAGTGAGCATCTAAACAGGTTAAGCTCCCACAAAGCCAGTTCATGTATTAGGATCGAAACCTAGTGCCATTGTCCTTGGCTTCTCATCAGCCTTCATTGTCCACAATGCTCAGAGAGTCCAGTTTCTATGGTGCTAAGGGATTTTAAAGAACCTATTAATATAGTTACTGATTCACAATACGCAGAAAGAGTTATTTTACATATTGAAATAGCTGAATTCATACCTGATGATACAGAACTAACCTCATTGTGTATCCAGGTACAAGATTTGATTAGGAACAGGCTTTGCCCTATGTACATAAAACACATCCGATCCCATACGGGTCTGCCAGGTCCTCTAGCACAAGGAATGCAGAAATTAATCAATTATTGATTGGTAGTGTGCTACAAGCCTCTGAATTTCATAAAAAAATCATGTTAATAGCAAAGGTTTGAAGAAAGAGTTTTCTATTACATGGCAACAAGCTAAGGAGATTGTAAAGAAATGCCCTACTTGTTCTTTCTATAACCAAACGCCACTGCCTACAGGGGCTAATCCAAAGGGCACCCAAAGGAATGAAATCTGGCAGATGGATGTGTTCCACTTTGCAGAATTTGGCAAATTAAAATATGTTCATCACACCATTGACATGTATTCAGGCTTTCAGTGGGCAACGGCTTTAAGTTCAGAAAAAGCTGATTCAGTAATCACTCATTTATTAGAAGTCATGGCTATCGTGGGTATACCTACACAAATAAAGACAGATAATGGTCCTGCTTATGTCTCTAGGAAAATGAAACGGTTTTTTGATTATTACAATATCAAGCATGTTACAGGTATACCATACAATCCTACAGGTCAAGCAGTCATAGAAAGATCAAATCGAACTATAAAGGATATGTTGAACAAACAGAAAGGGGTGGAAAACACCCCCAGAAATAGGTTACATAATGCTTTGTTAACCTTGAATTTTCTCAATGCTAATGAGAAGGGAACAACGGCTGCAGAAAGACATTGGATAATGGAAAAGTCTACTGAAGTAAATAAACCAGTTTATTTCAAGGATGTGCTGACCTCAAATGGAAGCCAGGAGATGTGCTGTGTTGGGGAAGGGGATTTGCTCTTGTCTCCACAGGTGAGGAAAATTGTGGATACCGTCAAAATTAATAAAGGTTCGTTTTGATGAAGAGAAGCCATTTGGGAAAGATAAATGACAATTCAATCACAAGGATGGCAATCATACTGATGGTAAGTAATACAGATAGGTTGGGGGCAGGGTTCTTTTCTTATCTCCACAGGAAAATACCCATCTTCAAAGAATTTAAGGGACCCTAAATATTTAATTACTGATGGATGGACATGTTCTGTAAGTATTAATTTATATATATAAAATTATATATTTTTATATATAATTTTATATATATAAATATAAATTTATATGTAATTTATATATATATAATATATATATATATATTAAACTTTCTTTGCCTTTCCTCATATCTGTGTCTTTCTTTATATGTCAGTATATGTCCTTGTTGTTAATGCTTAAATTTCCCATAACAAGCAACAAATTTTCCTAAAGTAATCTGTAAAGTTTCCAGGATGAAGATGGGGCCCCACAACATCAACTCAATCTGGTTTTTATGTTGTAATAAATTTTTTTTAAGCGCCAACATTAGACCTGTTTTTTTTTTTTTTTTTTTTTGTACCAACTACACAAGACAATTTCGAATGGTGCACATTTTTGACAACACTCTGGCCGGACCTTCTCAAAATGCTCAGAGACTAGTTACAATTTTCTTAGGTCAAAGGTTAATTTGGAATTTTACCATCATTTGCTTTCACAGGACCCCCTAAGAAGAACATTGGCCCCATGTCAGCTAGAAACAATCTTAGAGGACAACATCCCCTCTCCCAACAGAGTTTGCCCTCAGGGTTAGGGACATCTTTTAGTGGTTGGTTTAGGGTTGAGGGGATGGGGTGATATTTTATGGAATTAGGGGTATTTTCCAAAAAAGGGGGGGGGATTAACTGGTTTTATGGGATGATTGGTATTTGTGAATTACTGTTTTTAGAAAATTGTATTGGTACTGTTTCTTGTATATTGATATGTTGAGTATTGAACGTGTGTATTCCTACCTCTATTTTTGTATAAGAGTATGCTTATAACTTTGTCTATATTGTATTGATACATCTACCAAATTACAATGTACATTTCTACCTCTGATACTATTTATATAATGACATTGTTTACAGTTGAAGATCATTGTCTTCATATATTGTACAGTTGTTTATTCTTTTAGTCTTCAAGTTAGATAGGTATTGAGAATTATATGTTTGTCATATTTATTTTTAGGTTAATCAGGTCTTTTAGATACATAGAGATTATATTTAGTATAGATAGTATAATCTTCAACCTCTTCAAAGAGCTGTAGAAAATGGCCTTTAATCTAACCTAAAATTCTGTGTCAACAAGACACAATTACTCCTGGCAATGCCACTCTACTCCCGAGAGAACGTTGAACACCAAAGACACTCCACTGGGAGCTTGTCTTCTTGGCAGAACTGGCCTTTGGGTTAAGAAAAGCCCATACCTCAACTTCTAACAAAGATACAGAATATCCCTAAGTGGATGAAACAGGATTGTCTTATCCTGCCAAGACAGGGTAGGATAGTTCTAAGAAAGTTCCTTGCCTTTTATAATGGTATGTCAGTTATGTTAGGCCTTAGCCAAAGTTGGTTGACTCAATATTGCAAACGAGACTTTGGGTGATTGCCCAGGTAGTCAGTTGTCTCTGTCAATTGTTGCACATTTTGTATATCTCTCGTTTGTTAAGTAATATTTATTCCCTTCTGAGATCTTTGACGGAGTTGAAGATTATTTAATTGTAGTTACTCTCTACATTATTTGGACTCATTGAGATAGAATGTTTAGCAAAACTTTTGTTCTCAATATTGTTTGTTATATTTATTATTTGTTATTATTGTATATAGTTGTATTAGGTTTAGTTCTGTCTTATTTAGAAAAAAGGGGGAGATGTAGGGATAAGCCCTGCCCATTAGGGAGTGTGTTCGCATGGGGCTAATTTTTTTATTCATTTATTTATTTATTTTCTTTTTTAATTAAAATTTCCACCTGCTCCCCGTTTCCCATTTTCCTCCCCCTCCTCCCACATATTGCCCCTTCCCCCAACTCCCCTCCCCCTATCCCCACCCCTCTTATCCTCCCCCCACTCTATTCCCCTTCACTCTCGATAATGAAGAGCAGTCCAAATTCCCTGCCCTGCGGGAAGACTGAGGTCCTCCCATTTCTATCTATATCCAGGAAGGTGAGTGCCCAAACAGGCTAAGCTCCCCCAAAGCCAGTTCATGTATTAGGATTGAAACTTAGTGCCATTGTCCTTGGCTTCTCATCAGCCTTCATTGTCCGCCATGTTCAGAGAGTCCAGTTTCAACCCATGCTTATTCATTCCCAGTCCAGCTGGCCTTGGTGGGCTCCCAACAGATCAGTTCCACTGTCACAGTGTGTGGGTGCACCCCTCATGGTCCTGACGTCCTTGCTCATGTTCTCCCTCCTGCTCCTCATTTGGACCTTAAGAGCTCAGACGGTTGATCCAAATTGGGTCTCTGTCTCTTTCTCGATCCATCGCCAGATGAAGGTTCTAAGGTGATACGCAAGATATGCATCAGTATAGGAGAGGGTCATTTCAGGTTCCCTCTCCTCTGTTGCCCAAGGTACTCGCTGGGGACATCTCCCTGGACACCTGCGAGCCCCTCTAGAGTCAAGTCTCTTGCCAAGCCTAAGATGGCTCCCTTAGTTAGGATATATATTTCGCTACTCCCCCGTACCCACCCTTCCTATATCCCAACCATCCCATTCCCCCAAGCTCCTCCCATTTTCCCCTTCTCTCGTTTCTCACCCTATTTCCCCTTAGCCACATGCCACCTCACCCACAAGTTCCCAGTTTTTGCCCGGCAATCCTGTCTACTTTCCCTATCCAGGCAGATGACTATACGATTTTCTTTGGGTTCACTTTCTTATTTAGCTTCTCTAGGATCACAAATTATATGCTCAATGTCCTTCATTTATGGCTAGAAAACAATTATGAGTGAGTACATCCCAAGTTCCTCTTTTTGGGTCTGGGATACCTCACTCAGGATAGTGTTTTCTATTTCTATTTTCTATTTGCATGCAAAATTCGAGAAGTCATTGTTTTTTACTGCTGAGTAGTACTCTAATATGATTTCCAAAGTGCTTGCACAAGTTTGCAGTCCCACCAGCAATGGATGAGTGTGCCCCTTACTCCACAACCTCTCCAGCAAAGGCTATCATTGGTGTTTTTGATTTTAGCCATTCTGACAGGTATAAGATGGTATCTCAAAGTTATTTTAATTTGCATTTCCCTTATTGCTAAGGAGGTTGAGCATGACCTTAAGTGTCTTTTGGCCATTTGAAGTTCTTCTGTTGAGAATTTCTGTTCAGTTCAGTGCCCCAGTTTTTAATTGGATTATTTAGCATTTTAAAGTCTAGTTTCTTGAGTTCTTTATATATTTTGGAGATCAGACCTTTGTCTGTTGCAGGGTTGGTGAAGATGTTCTCCCAGTCAGTGGGTTGCCTTTTTGTCTTAGTGACAGTGTCCTTTGCTTTACAGAAGCTTCTCAGTTTCAGGAGGTCCCATTTATTCAATGTTGTCCTTAATGTCTGTGCTGCTGGGGATATACGTAGGAAGTGATCTCTTGTACCCATATGTTTTAGAGTACTTCCCACTTTTTCTTCTATCAGGTTCAGTGTGTTCAGACTGATATTGAGTTCTTTAATCCATTTGGACTTGAGTTTTGTGCATGGCGATAGATATGGATCTATTTTCATTCTTCTAGAGGTTGACAACCAGTTCTGCCATCACCATTTGTTGAAGATGCTCTCTTTTTTCCATTGAATACTTTTAACCCCCCATATCAAAAATCAGGTGTTCATATGTTTGTGGGTTAAAATCACGGTCTTCTACTCGGTTCCATTGATCGACTTCTCTGTTTTTATGCCAATGCAAAGCTGTTTTAAATACTGAAGCTCTGTAATAGAGTTTGAAGTCACGGATGGTAATGCTTCCAGACAATCCTTTATTATATAAGATTATTTTGGCTATCCTGGGTTTTTTGTTTTTCCATATAAAATTGATTAATGTCCTCTCAAGATCTGTGATGAATTTTGATGGGATTTTAATGGGGATTGCATTGAATCTATAAATTGTCCTTGGTAGAAGTGCCATTTTTACTATGTTGATCCTCCCAATCCAAGAGCAAGGGAGATCCTTCCATTTTCTGGTGTCCTCATCAATTATTTTCTTCAAAGACTTAAAGTTCTTGTCAAATACATCCTTCACTTCCTTGGTTAGAGTTACCCCAAGATATTTTATGCTATTTGTGGCTGTCGTGAAGGGTGATGTTTCTCTGATTTCCCTCTCTGCTTCCTTATCCTTTGTGTATAGGAGGGCAACTGATTTTTTGGCATTGATCTTGTATTCTGCCACACTACTAAAGGTGTTTATCAGCTGTAGGAGTTCTTTGCTGGAGTTTTTGGGGTCGCTTATGTACACTATCATATCGTCTGCAAATAATGCAAGTTTAACTTCTTCCTTTCCAATTTGAATCCCTTTGATCTCCTTATGTTGTCTTATTGCTATCGCTAGAATTTCATGCACTATATTAAAGAGGTATGGAGAGAATGGACAGATTTGTCGTGTTCCTGATTTTAGTGGAATAGCTTTGAGTTTCTCTCCATTTAATTTGATGTTAGCTGTCGGCTTGCTATGAATAGCCTTTATTATACTTAGGTACGACCCTTGTATCCCTAATCTCTCTAAGACCTTTATCATAAAGGGATGTTGAATTTTGTCAAATGCTTTTTCAGCATCTAATGAAATGATCATATGGTTTTTTTTTCTTTCAGTTTATTTATATGATGGATTACACTAATAGATTTTCGTATGTTGAACCAGCCCTGCCTCTCTGGGATGAAGCCTACTTGAACATAATGGATAATTTTTCTAAAGTGTTCTTGGATTCGGTTTGCCAGTATTTTATTAAGGATTTTCGCCTCGATGTTCATAAGTGAGATTGGCCTGTAATTCTCTTTCTTGGTTGTGTTTTTGAGTGGTTTTGGTATCAGAGTAACTGCAGCTTCATAAAAGGAATTTGGCAATGACTTCTCTGTTACTGTGTTGTGAAATACATTAAGGACTATAGATATTAGGTCTTCTTGGAGTTTCTGGTAGAATTCTGCATTGAAGCCGCCTGGACCTGGGCTTTTTTTGGTAGGGAGGTTTTTTTTATAACAACTTCTAATTCTTCACGACTAACAGGTCTATTTAGATTGTTCACCTGGTCCTGGTTTAACTTTGGCATATGGTACTTATCTAAAAAAGTGCCCATTTCTTTTACATTTTCCAATTTTGTGGCATACAGGCTTTTGTAGTAAGATCTAATGATTCTCTGAATTTCCTCTGTGTCTGTGGTTATGTCCCCCTTTTCGTTTCTGATCTTGTTAATTTGCTTAGTATCTCTCAGCTGTTTGATTAGTTTGGATAGGGGTTTATCAATCTTGTTGATTTTCTCCAAGAACCAACTTTTTGTTTCATTGATTCTTTGGATTGTTTTCTGTGTTTCTATTTTGTTGATTTCCACCCTCAGTTTGATTATTTCCAGTCTTCTACTTCTCGTAGGTGAGTCTGCTTCTTTTTTTTCTAGAGCTTTCAGGTGGGCTATTAAGTCTCCAATGTGTGCTATCTATGTTTTCTTTAAGTGGGCACTTAATGCTATGAACTTTACTTTTGGCACTGCTTTCTTAGTGTCCCATAGGTTTGAGTATATTGAGTTTCCGTTTTCATTGAATTCAAGAAAGACTTTAATTTTCTCTTTATTTCTTCCTTGATCCAGGTGTGGTTCAGTAGTTGACTGTCCAGTTTCCATGAGTTCGTAGTCTTTCTGGGGGTAGCATTGTTTTTGAATTCTAACTTTAATCCATGGTGATCTGATAAGACACAGGTGGTTACTAATTTTTTTTGTAACTGTGTAAGTTTGCTTTGTTACTAAGTATGTGGTCTATTTTCAAGAAGGTTCCATGAGCTGCAGAGAAAAAGGTATATTCTTTCCTATTTGAGTGGAATGTTCTATAGATGTCTGTTAAGTCCATTTGATTCATTACCTCCCTTAATCCTCTTATTTCTCTGTTAGGTTTCTGTCTGATTGACCCTTCCATTGTTGAGAGAGGAGTGTTGAAATCTCCTACTATCATTATGTGTTATTTGATGACTGCCTTGAGTTTTAGTAATGTTTCTTTTACATAAGTGGGTGATTTTATATTAGGGGCATAGATATTCAGGATTGAGACTTCATCCTGATGAATTGTTCCTGTTATGGGTAAAAAATGTCCCTCTCCATCTCTTCTGATTGATTTTAGTTTGAAGTCAACTTTGTTAGAAATTAGTATGGCCACACCTGCTTGTTTCTTAGGTCCATTTGCTTGATAAACATTTTCCCAGCCCTTTACTCTGAGTAGATGTCTGTCTTTGTGGTTGAGGTGTGTTTCTTGTAAACAGCAGAATGTTGGATCCTGTTTTCGTATCCAATCTTTTAGCCTGTGCCTCTTTATAGGTAAGTTGAGTCCATTGATATTAGTGATATTAATGACCAGTGGTTGTTAACTCTGGTCATTTTTTCTTTCTTTCTTTCTTTCATTTTTTTTGGTAGTAGAGTTTGTGTGTTTCCCTTCTTCGAGTTGTGCTGGTGAAGGGTCATTAGACGTCTGAGTTATTGTGTGCATTGTTGGACTTTTTGGGTTGTGATTTTCCTTCATTTACTTTCTGTAAGGCTGGATTTGTGGCTACGTATTGTTTAAATTTGTTTTTATCCTGGAAAATTTTGTTTTCTCCATTTATAGTGAATGAAAGCTTGGCTGGGTATAGTAGTCTAGGCTTGCATCCATGGTCTCTTAGTTTCTGCAGTACATCTATCCAGGACCTTCTGGCTTTCACGGTTTCCATAGAGAAGTCAGGTGTAAGTCTGATAGGTTTACCTTTATAGGTAACTTGACCTTTTTATTTCGCAGCTCTTAGTATTCTTTCTTTATTCTGTATGTTTTGTGTTTTGATTATTATATGACGAGGAGATTTTTTTTTTGATCCAGTCTATTCAGTGTTCTGTATGCTTTTTGACTTTCAAAGGAATATCTTTCTTAAGGTTGGGAAAGTTTTCTTCTATAATTTTATTAAATATATTTTCTGGACCATTGAGCTGTACTTCTTCTCCTTCTTCTTTCCCTATTATTCATAGGTTTGGTCTTTTTATTGTGTCCCAGATTTCCTGAATGTTTTGTGATGAGAATTTGTTGGTTTTGCTGTTTTCTTTGATCAGTGTGTTTATTTTCTCTATGGTATCTTCAGTTTCTGAGATTCTTTCTTCTATTTCTTGTAATCTGTTGGTAGCACTTGTCTCTGTAGTTCCTGTTCATTTATCCAAATTTTCCATCTACATCCTTCCCTCGGTTTTTGTTTTCTTTATTACTTACACTTCATTCTTCAAGTCTTGAACCGTTTCCCTTACCTGTTTGATTGCTTTTTCTTGTTTCTCTTGGTTTTCTTTGGTATCTTTCAGAGATTTATTCATTTCCTCTACCTTTTTGTTTGTAATCTCTAATTGATTATGGAAGTTTTTCACCTCCTGTTTAAGGTCCTCTATTATTTTCATATAATTCACTTTTGAGTCGAATTCTTCTAATTCTTCTGGAATAGGGTGTACAATCTTCTTATTTCGGGATTCCTGGATTCTGGTGATGTCACATTACCTTTCAGGTTGTTGGAGGAATTCTTGCATTGGCGCCTGCCCATCTCTTCCTTCAAATGGAGCCAGGAGAGGCCTGGTGTCTTGGTCTAGCCTTTGCTGTGACTAACTCTCTGGGTTTATCTCCTCAGTGTAGGGGCAGGAACCATTCCCTTCCAGATGGACTCCTCAACACCAAAACATGGACGCCTGGTAGTCCAATGACCCATGGACAAAAGGGCGAATGCGGGGGGGGGAGGTAGGGAGGGGTCGAGTAGAGCACAGGCGACCCTGTAGCACAAGCTGGAGGTGCCTGTGCTCCCTTTTGTTGGTTCTTGAGGCCTGCCCCGTAGGCAGGCACTCACCACTCTGAGTGGGTAGCCTTAGTGTAGGAGCAGGAAGCTATTCCTAAGCAAAGGACCTTGCAGAAAAGGCAGGCTTGGGGGGGGGGGCGCATGTGTAGGAAAGAAAGCCCTGCAGCAGGAGCTGGGGGAGGGGCATTTGCTCTCTTCTGGGACTGTCAGCCCCTGGATAGCACACTCACCCGTACAGATGGAACTTCTCATCACCTACACAGGGACACCTGGTAGCCCAATGAGCCAGGGACAAAGGGCCGGGCTAATGTTTTACTGATAAATCTGTCAGGCGTGCTCCAAGCCGCCCCTTATGCTTTCCGGTTCTCTGCGGGAACCTGTGGTTCTATAAGTCTATTTCCCCGTTAAAGCTGTATATACTTTTACAATCTGTCTGCATTCATTTCCGCCGTTACAGTATTGTGTTTGTGCAGTTCAATTAAAAATGCAATGTATGATTAAAAAGTATAGATTAATAGAGTGTCATCTATAATAGTCAAGCTTCTAGTCATGTTAGCTAGGTTTTCTAAATATGTAGAGATATATTTCAATTAGATAGGTATTCTCCAAACCTTTCAAAGACTAACATAATATGACACTTAAAATTTCAAAAACTTAGTACTTTTTATGACAATGAGACACATCTGCTTCTGGAAGCACCAATCTACTTCAAGAGGATGGTGGGTATCAAAGAGGCTTGTCACAGAATTTGTTAGCCATTTGGGGAAGAAACTGCTCTTGCCTGAACAGCTTGATATCATGCTGTATGAACTGGATATGCAGGATCCATAGAAAAATGACTGCAGAAGTTACTTAAAGAAAGTGAGACAATCCTTTTGGCTTCCTGCTTCATGAAAGAGTCTGCCAGACATTCTGTAGGACAGAGAAAAAACAACTGGATGGACTTTGCCATTGCAAGGAAGAACAGATCTTCAAATTTCCTGCTTCATGGAAAAGTCTGCTGGATACGATGTGCCTATGGACTGAAAATTGGATTCCCCAATGATACAGAAGAATTTTGGGTGACTGTCCAGGCAGTGAAATGTCTCTGTCAATAATAGAGTTTTGGAAGTCTCTTGCAATGCACTTCCTGTTTATTTATATAATATTATATCCTTTTGGAGTTTTTGGTGGAGTTGAAAAATAGATAGTTACAGCTATCATTATCTTTAGTTATGATAAAAGATAAAGTAGTAATAAATATTGTAACTATAATTTTTACTGGGTATCTGTTTTGTTTTATGTAGTATTTCTGTGTTAAAGTTAAGGGAACCTGAAATGACCCTATCCTATAGCCATACTGATGAATATCTTGCATATCACCATAGAACCTTCATCTGGCGATGGATGGAGATAGAGACAGAGACCCACATTGGAACACCGGACTGAGCTCCCAAGGTCCAAATGAGAAGTGGAAGAAAGGAGAACATGAGCAAGGAAGTCAGGACTGTGAGCGGTGTACCCACACACTGTGACAGTGGGGCTGATCTATTGGGAGCTCACCAAGGCCAGCTGGACTGGGACTGAATAAACATGGGATAAAACCGAACTCTCTGAACATGGCAGACAATGAAGGTTGATGAGAAGCCAAGGATAATGGCACTAGATTTCAACCATACTGCATGAATTGGCATGAGTGGGTGCATGTTTACTGCTGCTTTTACAGTGTAAGGGACGATAGCCAAGGGGGCTGGTATCTTAAAGGCTATTGGCTGAAGAAGCGTAATGTGCTCCCACAGCAAGTTTTATTGAATAATAAATGTCATTTGTACTTTTTTGTCAACTTATATTAAATTTACCTGGAGACAAAGTTCACCTTTATTAAATAAAATCATCAGGTGCTTCAAAAATAAGTTTTATATATAGATAATGTTAACAATATTTGTTGCCATCCAATTCATAAAATCAGACCTTTGCAATTTAAGTCTTTTAACAGTAAAATGAACATCTGGCATTAATGTGAATGATAATTTAAATTCAATTTGAACATTTAATATTAAAATTAGAATTATTTTAAGTGAATATATATTTATTTTTTTACAATGGTATGGTGAAAATGACTTCACTAAGATTAAGAAATAAATAGACAGCAAATTAATTGTAATTCAAAAAATTATGTTGATCAATCAAAATAAAACTGCATCAGTGTTTGTAGTAATGTATAAAAATATTTGAGACGTCCCTGCAGGGGCTCTACACCCTGCATACTGCCTCTCTCTTCTTGTCCCACCCAGTTTGCATCCAGAACCCTTCTTCCTTCTGCCCCCTTTCCTCTTTGGGCACATAACACCATCTAGCCCAGTCTGTCTGGCGCTGGGGGCAAATCCTCAGGGCAAGTAGGCAGGCGAGACTTCCTTTGTTTCTCCAGCCTGCCTGCACCAAGCAAGGTAAGGCCTTTGTTTACAAACTACCCAACCTGCAGGAGATCTGATCTAGGCACCAGGAGAGACAGCAGCGGGGTGAGTTTGTGACCTGACTGGCGGCGGCGGAAGCAGCCCTGGACAGGGAACTCTGAAGTTCCTCATCCCCCACACTATACTCCCTGGGCTCCCTGCAGGGGCTCTACACCCTGCATACTGCCTCTCTCTTCTTGTCCCACCCAGTTTGCATCCAGAACCCTTCTTCCTTCTGCCCCCTTTCCTCTTTGGGCACATAACACCATCCAGCTCAGTCTGTCTGGTGCTGGGGGCAAATCCTCAGGGCAAGTAGGCAGGCGAGACTTCCTTTGTTTCTCCAGCCTGCCTGCACCAAGCAAGGTAAGGCCTTTGTTTAGGAACTACCCAACCTGCACGGAGATCTGATCTTGGCACCAGGAGAGCCATCAGTGGGAGAGCTAATCTGGGTACCAGGAGAGCCGTCTTTGGGCACGGAGATCTGATACTGGTACCAGGAGAGACATCACTGGAGCACCAGGAGAGCTATCACTGCAGGGTGCCATCACTGGGAAAGTACATCAGTAGGCAAGGAGACCTGATCTGGTAAAAGAAGATCCATAGGGGAGCATTCGGAGAAAGAGATGGGCAGGCGCCAATGCAAGAATTCACCCAACAATCTGAAAAACTATATGAAACCACCAGAACCCAGCGACCTCACAACAGGAGGACATGAACACCTTAATCATGAAGAAGTAGATAAAATTGAATTTATGAAAGTGATTGACGCCCTTAAACAGCATGTAAAAAATGCCCTTATAGAAATGGATGAGAAGTATAACAGAAAGTTTGAAGAATTGAGTAAATCAGTGAGTGATACCCTAGGAAACCAAGGAAAAACAATCAAACAAATAATGGAAACAGTTCAAGACTTAAAAACTGAAATGGAGGCAAAGAAGAAAACACAAACAGAAGGCCAGCTGGACAGGGAAAATCTAGGTAAACGAATAGAGACTACAGAAGCAAGCATAACCAACAGAATACAAGAGATAGAAGAAAGAATCTCAGATTCTTAAGATACCATAGAGAAAATAAACACGCTGATCAAAGAAAACAGCAAGGCCAACAAATTCTCATCACAAAACATTCAGGAAATATGGGACACAATAAAAAGACCAAACCTAAGAATAATAGGAATAAAAGAAGGAGAAGAAGCGCAGCTCAACGGTCCAGAAAATATATTTAATAAAATTATAGAAGAAAACTTTCCCAACCTAAAGAAAGATATACCTATGAAGGTTCAAGAAGCATACAGAACACCAAATAGGCTGGATCAAAAAAAAAATCCTCTCGCCATATAATAATCAAAACACAAAGCATACAGAATAAAGTAAGAATACTAAGAGCAGCAAAGGAAAAAGGCCAAGTTACTTATAAAGTTAAACCTATCAGACTTACACCTGACTTCTCTATGGAAACCATGAAAGCCAGAAGGTCCTGGATAAATGTACTGCAGAAACTAAGAGACCATGGATGCAAGCCCAGACTACTATACCCAGCCAAGCTTTCGTTCACTATAAATGGAGAAAACAAAATTTTCCAGGAAAAAAACAAATTTAAACAATACGTAGCCACAAATCCAGCCATACAGAAAGTAATAGAAGGAAAATCACTAATCAAGGAGTCCAACAATGACCACAGTAACTCAGATATCTAGAGACCCTTTACCAGCACATCTCAAAGAAGGGAAACACAAAAAATCTACTACTAAAAAAAATGACCGGAGTTAACAACCACTGATCATTAATATCACTTAATGTCAATGGACTCAACTCTCCTATAAAAAGGCACAGACTAAGAGATTGGATACGAAAACAGGATCCAACATTCTGCTCTTTACAAGAAACACACCTCAACCACAAAGACAGGCACCTACTCAGAGTAAAGGGCTGGGTAAGGCTTATCAAGTAAATGGACCTAAGAAACAAGCAGGTGTGGCCATACTAATTTCTAACAAAGTTGACTTCAAACTTAAATCAATCAGAAGAGATGGAGAGGGACATTTTCTACTCATAACAGAAACAATTCATCAGGATGAAATCTCAATCCTGAATATCTATGCCCCTAATATAAAAGCACCCACGTACGTAAAAGAAACATTGTTAAAACTCAAGGCAGCCATCAAACTGCACACGTTAATAGTAGGAGACTTTAATACTCCTCTCTCACCAAAGGACAGGTCAATTAGACAGAAACCTAACAGAGAAATAAGAGAATTAATGGAGGTAATGAATCAAATGGACTTAACAGACATCTATAGAATATTCCACCCAAATAGGAAAGAATATACCTTCTTCTCTGCAGCTCATGGAACCTTCTCAAAAATCCACCACATACTCGGTAACAAAGCAAACATTCACAGTTACAAAAAAATATTAATAACCACCTGTATCTTATCAGATCACCATGGATTAAAGCTAGAATTCAGCAACAATGCTACCCACAGAAAGCCTACAAACTCATGGAAAATGAATAGTCAACTACTGAACCATACCTGGATTAAGGAAGAAATAAAGAAAGAAATTAAAGTCTTCCTTGAAGAAAATGAAAATAAAGAAACAACATACTAAAACCTATGGGACACTATGAAAGCAGTCCTGAGAGGAAAGTTCATAGCACTAACTGCCCACTTAATGAAAACAGAGAAAGCACACATTGGAGACTTAACAGCCCACCTGAAAGCTCTATAAAAAAAAAGAAGCAGACTCACCTAGAAGGGGTAGAAGATGGGAAATAATCAAACTGAGGGCTGAAATCAACAAAATAGAGACACAGAAAACAATTGAAAGAATCAATAAATCAAAAAGCTGGTTCCTGGAGAAAATCAACAAGATTGATAAACCCCTATCCAAACTAATCAAACGGCAGAGAGAGAATTTGCAAATTAATAAGATCAGAAATGAAAAGGGAGACATAAACAAAGACACAGAGGAAATTCAGAGAATCATTAGATCTTACTACAAAAGCCTATATGCCACAAAACTGGAAAATGTAAAAGAAATGGACACTTTTTTAGATACCAAAGTTAAACCAGGACCAGGTGAACAACGTAAATAGACCTGTTAGTCGTGAAGAATTAGAAGCGGTTATCAAAAACCTCCCTTCCAAAAAAAGTCCAGGACCAGATGGTTTCAATGCGGAATTCTACCAGAACTTCCAAGAAGACCTAAAACCTATACTCCTTAAGGTATTTCACAATATAGAAACAGAAGAGTCATTGCCAAATTCCTTTTATGAAGCTACAGTAACTCTGATACCAAAACCACACAAAGACCCAACCAAGAAAGAAAATTACAGGCCAATCTCACTCATGAACATCGACGCAAATATCCTCAACAAAATTCTGGCAAACCAAATCCAAGAACACATTAGAAAAATTATCCATTATGATCAAGTAGGCTTCATACCAGAGATGCAGGGCTGGTTTAACATACGCAAATCTATCAATGTAATCCATCATATAAATAAACTGAAAGAAAAAAAACATATGATCGTTTCATTAGACGCTGAAAAAGCATTTGACAAAATTCAACATCCCTTTATGATAAAAGTCTTGGAGAGGTTAGGGATACAAGGGTCATACCTAAATATAATTAAAGCCATATACAGCAAGCCGACAGCTAATATCAAATTAAATGGAGAGAAACTTAAAGCCATCCCACTAAAATCAGGAACACGCCAAGGCTGTCCACTCTCTCCATACCTCTTCAATATAGTTCTCGAAGTTTTAGCAATAGCAATAAGACAACATAAGGGGATAAAGGGGATTCAAATTGGAAAGGAAGAAGTTAAACTTGCATTATTTGCAGATGATATGATAGTGTACATGAGTGACCCCAAAAACTCCACCAAAGAACTCCTACAGCTGATAAACGCCTTTAGTAATGTGGCAGGATACAAGATCAACACCAAAAAATCAGTCGCCCTCTTAAACA
This sequence comes from Chionomys nivalis, assembly GCF_950005125.1. Taxonomy (NCBI): domain Eukaryota; kingdom Metazoa; phylum Chordata; class Mammalia; order Rodentia; family Cricetidae; genus Chionomys; species Chionomys nivalis. Next base: position 50,907,815 of record NC_080112.1, on the reverse strand, counting down.
CAAAGGATATGGAAGCAGAGAGGGAAATAAGAGAATCATCACCTTTCACGATGGCCACAAAAAGCATAAAATATCTTGTGGTAACTCTAACCAAGGAAGTGAAAGATCTATTTGACAGGAACTTTAAGGCATTGAAGAAAGAAATTGAAGAGGATACCAGAAAATAGAAGGATCTCCCTTGCTCCTGGATTGGGAGGATCAACTTAGTAAAAATGGCAATTCTACCAAGGGCAATTTATAGATTCAATGCAATCCCCATTAAAATCCCATCAAAATTCTTCACAGATCTTGAAAGGACAATATTCAACTTTATATGGAGAAACAAAAAACCCAGGATAGCCAAAACAATCTTATATAATAAAGGAACTTCTGGAGGCATTACCATCCCTGACTTCAAACTCCATTACAGAGCTACAGTAATGAAAACAGCGTGGTACTGGCATAAAAATAGAGCAGTCGACCAATGGAATCGTATAGAAGACCCGGATTTTAACCCACAAACCTATGAACAACTAATTTTCGATAAAGGAGCTAAAAGTATACAATGGAAGACAGAAAGCATCTTCAAAAATGGTGCTGGCACAATTGGATGTCAACCTGTAGAAGAATGAAAATAGACCCATATCTATCACCATGCACAAAACTCAAGTCCAAATGGATCAAAGACCTCAATATCAATCTGAACACACTGAACCTGATAGAAGAGAAAATGGGAAGTACCCTACAACATATGGGCACAGGAGATCGCTTCCTATGTATAACCCCAGCAGCACAGACATTAAGGGCAACATTGAATAAATGGGACCTCCTGAAACTGAGAAGCTTTTGTAAAGCAAAGGACACTGTCATTAAGACAAAAAGGCAGCCTACTGACTGGGAGAAGATCTTCACCAACCCCGCTACAGACAAAGGTCTGATCTACAAAATATATAAAGAACTCAAGAAACTAGACTTTAAAAGGATAATTAACCCAATTAAAAAATGGGGCACTGAACTGAACAGAGAATTCTCATCAGAAGAAGTTAAAATGGCCAAAAGATACTTAAGGTCATGCTCAACCTCCTTAGCGATCAGAGAAATGCAAATCAAAACAACTTTGAGATATCATCTTACACCTGTCAGAATGGCTAAAATCAAAAACACCAAGGATAGCCTTTGCTGGAGAGGTTGTGGAGAAAGGGGTACCCTCATCCATTGCTGGTGGGACTGCAAACTTGTGCAACCACTTTGGAAATCAGTGTGGCGGTTTCTCAGAAAAATTGGGATCAACCTACCCCTGGACCCAGCAATAGCACTCTTGGGAATATACCCAAGAGATGCCCTAGCATATGACAAAAGCATTTGTCCAACTATGTTCATAGCAGCATTATTTGTAATAGCCAGAACCTGGAAGCAACCTAGATGCCCTTCAATAGAAGAATGGATGAAGAAAGTGTGGAATATATATACATTAGAGTACTACTCTGTGGTAAAAAACAATGACTTCTCGAATTTTGCATGCAAATGGATGGAAATAGAAAATACGATCCTGAGTGAGGTAACCCAGACCCAAAAAGAAGATCATGGGATGTACTCACTCATAATTGGTTTCTAGCCATGGATAGGGGCCACTGAGTCTATAATTTGTGATCCTAAAGAAGCTAAACAAGAGGGTAAACCCAAGGAAAAACATATAGATATCCTCCCATCTATGGGAAATAGACAAGATTGATGGGCAAAAAATGGGAATCTTGGGGGGTGGGGTGGGATGGGGATGAGGGGAGATGGGGAGAGAAAAGTGTGAAGGAGAGGATGAGGGGAACTGGGGGAATCGGGGTGATTGGGGGTAAAGGAAGGTTGGATGGAGGAGAAGGGAAACTCATACCTTAGTTAAGGGAGCCACCTAAGGGTTGGCAAGAGACTTGAACCTGGAATGGCTACCAGAAGCCCAGGGCAATGTCCCCAGTTACTTCATTGGGGCCCTTGAGGATAGGGAACCTGAAATGAACCTATCCTATAATCATACTGATGAATATCTTGCATATCGCCATAGAACCTTCATCTAGCGATGGATGGAGATAGAGACAGAGACCCACACTGGAGCACCGGACTGAGCTCCCAAGGTTATAATGAGGAGCAGAAGGAGAGAGAACATGAACAAGGAAGACAGGACCATGAGGGGTGCACCCAACCACTGAGACAGGGGGGCCGATCTATTGGGAGTTCACCAAGGCCAGCTGGACTGCTACTGAAAAAAACATGGGATAAAAACGGACTCTCTGAATGTGTTGGACAATGAGAGCTGACGAGAGGCCAAGGAGAATGGCACAGGAACTTTCATCTGGCGATGGATCGAGAGAGAGACAGAGACCCAATTTGGATCAACCGTCTGAGCTCTTAAGGTCCAAATGAGGAGCAGAAGGAGGGAGAACATGAGCAAGGAAATCAGGACCACGAGGCGTGCACCCACCCACTGTGACAGTGGAACTGATCTATTGGGAGCTCTCCAAGGCCAGCTGGACTGGGACTGAATAAGCATGGGTTGAAACTGGACTCTCTGAACAAGGCGGATAATGAAGGCTCATGAGAAGCCAAGGACAATGGCACTAGGTTTCGATCCTAATACATGAACTGGCTTTGTGGGAGCGTAGCCTGTTTGGATGCTCACCTTCCTGGACCTAGATAGAAGTGGGAGGACCTTGGTCTTCCTGTAGAGCAGGGAATTTGGACTGCTCTTCAGTATCGAGAGGGAGGGGGAGTGGACTAGGGGGAGGAGAAGTGGAGTGGGGATAGGGGGAGGGGAGCGGGGGGAGGGGGCAATATTTGGGAGGAGGGGGAGGGAAATGGGAAACGGGGAGCAGTTGGAAATTTTAAGTAAAAATAATAAAAAAAATATTTGAGACTAGCATTGATTAATCATTTTCTAATATTGCTGTTTATTTCTGTTTTTACCATAATTTTAGAAGTGTTTCTTCATCTAAAGCACTGTTTTGCTGTTTATATAGCATATAAACTAACCTGTGTTCTACTTTTGTACTAAAGTTTTTGTAATACTGATCTTTTACTATCTTTTAATTATGTGTATGGATGTGTGTATCTTATTATGTGCCAATGTGTGCAGCTATATGCAGAGACCAAAGACATATCTGAATCTGGAGTCACAGGCTGATATAGGTGCTAGGAACTCAACTCAATTCTGCTAGAAATCCAGAAAGTTTCTTGACTACCAAGCCATTTCCCTAGCACCCTGTTACATTAAAACTTTTAAGAATGATTTTTTTATACATGACTTCAGAAGTAAAATTCTCACACAACCCAGAGTATCTTTTTGGTAAAAGTAGTTAGCAACCTATTATTGTAATATCAATGCTGCACGTCTTTAAATACCTCTATAATTCTCATGGGTAAAACCAAGGAAAATACTTGAATTAATTGACCGCGTAAGCCTTTTTAAACCAGGTTTACACAGTTCATTAGAACTCTAATCTCACATGTTCCTTTCTGTGTGATTGCCTATTTATATGATCATGCTATAAACCATTGTCAGTCTTGGGAAATATTTTGGCCCTTCTGTTTGGTGTCTTCTGTGAAGTCTGTTCCTGACCTCTAGCCTTGCTCACAAAAAAAACAAGTCTCTTCTCTTATAACTCTCCTTATTTTATCTAGAAAGAATGGGGAAATGATCTCAAGTATTTTTGGTACCATAGATAATCAGATAATTATACATTTTGCAGTTATTTTTCAGTTATAGATTCATGTGGCATATTTAAGTTTTGTTCTTTTTTGCTTTCTTTTCTCTCTTAGAGATTACTAACTAAAACATTTTTGAAATAGAGTGGTAAATCAACAACTTCTCAGAGTGATGATTGATGACAATCATAGAGAAAAAATAAAGCAAAGCTAGAGAACATTAATACTTGTCTTACTCTCCAAAGTGAAAAAATTTAATAAGATCATAAAAATGAAAAATTCCATCATAAAATTTTCTATTTGTACTTTTCAATATCTTTAATTGTTAGAAATATATTTTCACTGAGCACTTAGTAAAGTATTCAAAGATTTGTAAATAGACAGTAATTGTTTGTCAAGTTTATAAGAACTCTGTGAAGTAAAAATTTAGGATAATGAGTTCAGCATTTAATTTAAAAATTGAGGTAGATTCAGTACAGCATTTGAAGAAAGAGGGGTAAAAGTTATACATATGCCTAGATAAAGAAGATTCTGGACAGTGAGAAGAATAGAATTAAAAGTTCAAAGGTGAAATTATGGCTAAGGAATAGCCACAATATCTATGAGTTGGAAGTGGAGGTAGCCAGAATTGGAAAGCATGAGATATCTGGCCAGAAAGGTGGTAGTACAAGATCATAAGAGATCTTGACAAGAATTTGAATTGCATTGGAAAATAATATGATTCTTTCATAAACAGTTCCCTGTAGAGACTGTGCTACTGTTTCCCTTTTGCCCAAACCTGAATAATCACACATAAACTATATTAATTATAATACTGTTTCACCAATGGCTCAGACATATTCCTAGCTAACTTTTATATCTTAAATTAACCCACTTCTATTAATCTATCTATTGCTATGAGGCCATGGTTTACCAGTTATGTTCTGACATCTTTCTCTTTCAGCAGTTACATGGTGCCTTCCTGATTCCACCTCTTTTGTCTTTGCATTTAGTTTAGGTTTCTCAGCTATCTATTATTTGCCCTGTCATAAGTCAAAGCAGCTTCTTTATCAACCAATGGTAATAAAACATATTTATAGCATACAGAGTGAAACCCATCATCATCTCCCATTTTTGTCTAAATAAAAATGAAGGATTTAACTTTAACATAGTAAAATTACATATAACAAAACAGGTAGTAAGAAAGAATTGCAGGTACAGTATTTAGTCTATTTGTATCTGGTAAAATTAAAGAAACTATTCTATCACCTATCTTATCTTTGTTTGTCTAAAGTTTCATATCTAATTTATCTTATATCATAACTAAGGAAAACTGTAACTATAACTATCTGTCTTCAATATTATCAAAGACCCCAGAAATATAGTATTACCTAAGTAAACAGGAAGTGCATTTTAAACAATTTCCAAAGTTTTAGAAATTCTGCTGCCTGAACAGGCATTCAAAGTTTTCTTGAAGCATCCATCTTTATCCTATTGGTTCATAATATCTGGCAAACTTTTCAGTGAAGCAAGAAATTTGAAAATCTGTTCTGTTTGTACTCTCAAAGTTCATCAGTTGCTTTCTTCTGTGTTATGCAGAATGTCTGGCAGTTTCTTCTGTGAAGTATGAACAATGAAGGACTATCCTATCTTTTGTAAAGCTCAGCATTCACTTTTTTGTGGGTCCTACATGTCTAGTTCATTCAGCATACCATCAATCAATCTAGACAAGAGTAGTTCCTTGCTGAAATGGCTAGCAAGCTCCATAAGGAACCGATTGAATGCCTATTATCCTCTTGAAATGGATTAGTGCTGCTAGAAGCAGATATATATGTCTCACTGTTCAGAATAGTCTGCATTCTTGAAACATTTTAAATTCCATAAACTGTAGGCCCTCCTGAAGATTATCTATCTAAATTAAATATCTCTCTATATCTAAAAAACCTAACATGACTAAAAGTTTGATTATTATTGATGACAATCTATTAATCTGTGTTTTTAGTTACACATTATATTTTAAATGAGCTGTATAAGCATAATACTCAAACAAGAGTAGAAATATACATATAACAAAATTGACCTTAAATTTGTATCCAAATACCAATGTCCATACCAATGTAAAATGTTCATTTCTATGTCATATCCTCATTTATTCTTTAGAAAAACCTTAACTGTGACAATGAAGCATTTATAATCAATACCCTTTAATGAAAACAAACATTTATAAACAATATCTGGGAATTTGGGTACAGTTTTTTGGATTACTTTCTGATGACATTTTAGACTACATTTCTGTTACATGTCATTAGACTTAAATTTTGAAGTCAAGATACCTTTAAAATATATGTTTGTTTAACTTAGCAGCCTGTACAATGAAATGTCTCTCTATAGCTAACTCATTCATTGACAAAAATTCAAAAATATACAATATATAAACAAATCAGACTCTGTTTATTTTCCACTTTCAAATGGCCTTTTTACTATCTTTTACTTTTCTTTTTAATTATTGATTTTTTGAGACTGGGATTCTTCAAGTATTTTTGGCTGTCCTATTGCTTACTCTGTAGACAAGGCTGTCCTTGATCTCAAAGAGTCCTGCCTGCCTCTGCCTTCCAAGTATTTGGATTAAAGGCATGTACCACCATATCTGTATATGCTAATTATTTATAAAGGACATTCTCTATCCTTTTTCTTTTGTCTCCCATGCTTATATATACTTTTAAACACACTGTAAACCATTTAGAGGCTTTTCTTTTCCTTTTGACTCTGTCTTTATTGAGTATCTGCAATCATTTTGTGATTTGGCGAGTTCGTAATGCTCTAAGTAATATGTCTAGGATTAAAGCTGCAGCTTTGGAAACTGGCTTCACCTCATTCCTTAGCTTTTTGAGAGTCTAGCTTCATGGCAGAGATAATGACAGTAGTCACATTAATTGCCACAACTCTGTTCAGTTTCTAGGCCAATTTCACCATTGAGAAACCTTTTGCCAGCTGCTCATAAACACCATTTAAGAGTTTGTTGGCAAAGACTCTTAAATGAGATGCAAGGTTTTTGCTGCTAATGCTGAGTCAAGAAGCCTCTATTAAGGAGGGTGTTCCTCTGCTTGACTCTAGCAAACAAAAACCACCTGAGACAATGCTGCTACCAAGAAGCTTTGCTTGACTTTGTTCTTTTCTTTCTAGAATCCTTTTCTTTAAGCTTTCACAGGCTTTATGTGGAAATTCTTGCCAAACATTTGGGTGTAATTATAGAAATGGGGACTGCACTTCCATTTCCTAGCCACCCAGACAAGAATAATCACAAAGAAACTATGTTAATTGCAAAAGTATCTGGCCAATGGCTCAGGTGTATTCCTAGCTAGCTAGCACTTACATCTTAAATTAACCCATTTCTATTAATCTATATATTGCCATCTTTCTCTTTCAGCAGCTATATGGTGCCTTCCTGATTCTGCTTTCTTTTTCTCTGCATTCAATTTTGTTTTCCTGCACACCTATAGTCTGTTATGCCATAGGGCAAAGCATCTTCTTTATATCCAATGGTATTGAGGCATATTTATAACATACAGAGGGGAATCCCACATCAGTTCCCTTCCCACTTTATCATTCTCATTTATCATTTTTTCCTATGTCTCCTAAAACATTCTTCCTAAAATTTACCCTGCAATAAATTTATCCTATTGTTAGTCAGAAGATGTGTTCTCCTATTTGCTAACCCAATTTGTATTACTTGTCTATGATAAGCCTAGATATCCCTTTTTGAAAAGCTAGACCTGACATACTGGGTTACAATGGGCACCTATACTCGATCTTTTTGGTTGTTGTTGTTTTGTTTTGTTTTTGAGACAGGGTTTCCTTGTAGCTTTGAAGCCTGTCCTGGAACTAGCTCTTGTAGACCAGGCTAGCCTCATGCTCACAGAGATACACCTGCTTCTGCCTCCTGAGTGCTGGGATTAATGGTGTGGGTCACCACTGCCTGGATTCTACTGAATCTTATAAAGCATTCCAACCATTTAAAGCCTGAAAAAAAAAAGATTTATGAATTACAATTCTTTCTGTGTGAGTTATTTTGTGTTTGTAATCTCTAGCACAATAAAATATGATAATAGTATATACATGTACTGAAATTCAAGGCAGTACATGTGATTACAATTCATTGTATATATTCATGAAATTATCAATAGTAAAGAATAATTTTAAAATGTTTCTAAGTTATTTGAAAAGATGTAGTTTCCAGCAGTTTTGAGGCATTGTATTCATAGTAATAAAAATCAGTGCTCATTTCAGATCTTATAATCAATTCCTACTTTTACTGCTCTAATGTAGGTAAAATTTTATCTCATTGGTATATTTCTAGGTATCTGTATGATTCTCTGAAGGCTTGCATCTCTTTCTCTGACATTGCAAACCACCAAAAATGTGTACACTATTTCCTCTATCTCTGCTACCTGCACTTTCCCCAACGAATCCCTAAACATTTCTAAGAAATTCTTCATCATCAATATCTCTCTGAAGTGTCAGTGCTCTCCTACTTATACCTCTACTGACTTTGTCTCCTAAGTTCCCTGGTCTTCATGTCTATGTTATTTCATAACTATCTAGAACTTCATCCAAATTGAACCAAAGAAGAACTAATAAAACATTCAGCTATCTTCTACTTATACCTCTGCTGACTTTGTCTCCTAAGTTCTCTGCTCTCCATATCAATGTTCTTTCATAACTATCTAGAACTTCAACCATATTGTACCAAAGAGGAGCTAATAAAATATCTAAAGAAATAAAATATTTTATTCTACGTATTTTCAAAAGTCACATGTGAGTACTCAATTAATTTTCCCTAATAAAAGGTGGATTCTGTCATGTATTTTAAATTAACATTTATATTTATTATTACTTTTTCCTATCCTAAATGCTTTTCATTTAATTTTGTAAGAATATCATTAGATAAAGCAAGAATAGATATGAGAGGAAGGAAAGCAATATCTTGATTGTGGGAGCCAGTATGGGGTTAGCAAGAAACCTGGCTCTGGAAAAATTCCCAGGAATTCACAAGAATGACCTCAGCTAAGACCCTAAGCATTAGATGAGAAGGTGCCTGAATTGGCCTTGCCCTGTAGACTGAGTTCCCAAGGTCCAGTTGAAGAGTGGAAGGAGAAAATAAGCAAGGAGGTCAAGACCATGAGGGGTTCACACACTGAGACAGTGTGACTAAACTAATGGGAGTTCACCTACTCCAACTGGAATGGGAGTGAACAAGCATGGGATCAAACTAGTCCATCTGAATGTGGTTGAGAGTTGGGGCAGACTGAAAGGCCACTGGCATTTTTCTCTACTACATGTACTGACTTTTTGGGATCCTATTCTCTTTGGATGTATACCTTTGTTAACCTAGATGTAGCAGGGAGGGCCTTGGACTTACCACAGGGCAGGGTGCCTTGCACTCTCTTAGGATTGGAGGGGGGAGTGGTGGGAGGATATGTGGAAGGAGAAGGGAGGGAGTGGGAATTTGGATTGGTATTTTTTTTTCTTTTGGCCATTTGAGATTCTTTTTTTAAATTTATTTAACATTTCTACCTCCTCCCATTCTCCCTTTTCCTTCCCACTCCCCTCACTCCTCCTCCCTCACTTGCACTCCCTCCACTCCCCCTCCCCCTTGCTCTCCAGTCCTAAGAGATGTCAGGGTGCCCTGCCTTGTGGGAAGTCCATCTGGATTCTCTGAATGTGACTGACAATGAGGGTGAACTGAGTAGCCAATGATAATGACACTGGATTTTGATTCTACTGCATGGACTGACTTTTTGGGAGCCTAGTTTGTTTGGATGCACACCTTCCTAGACCTGAATGGAGGGGATTGGTATTTTTTAAAGTAATAAATTAATAAGTAAAAAAAGAAGAAAAGAATGTATCAATAGATGGTATATAACCCTCTAATTTTTTATCACAGTACTATCTGAGAGAAAAAGTATAATCTACATGAATTAACATAAGGCTGATCAATTTGCATTCTGTAATATGGATATTTTATGAATATCACATAAATGTGTATATCAATATATTTAAAAGGCAAAATATAATATTTTGTATGAGTATAAAACTTGAGATATATTATTATCATCACTTTGAACTTAGAGTATTAGGGAAATATATACACTTTGTATTCTGCCTTCCTGTGCTGTAGGCAATAGCGGCAGAGTCAAGTACACTTTCACAGACTATTGGCATCTAAAAGTGGAGCACTCTATTGTTTTAATAATGCTTATTCTACCTGAAGCGTTAAGAAAAAAAATTTAATCTTTAGCAAAGTGGTTTTATTTAAATTATATGTATCTCTCATGCCATCTAGTGATATAAAAGTAAAAAAAGAAAACAGTGCACTTATAATGTGTTTAGATCAGTAAGTCAGTATTCTGTCTTCCTTGGAGAATTACCTCCAAGCTCTCAAGATCCCTCATTTTCCTGAGTGTTCTAGGCATTGCATTAATTACATATAACATGTTCAATATTTCATATTGGAATATATTATAGAAGAAAATAAAATAAGTGGTAGTGCACTTGCTTTATGGGAAAAAAGCCCTGGATTCAATTTCTAGTATTAATAAAAAATAAAATAACAAAGAGACTTTTAAATTTTTATATAATTTCTGCAATTGCTGCATATAGGTCTGAAAATAATATGTTTCAGACTTTCAAGCATTTGTGATTCTACTACGGCTAATAAATATTGTCCATATATTAATATCTTAAAGTTTAACCTTCCATTGTCTCTTCTGTACGAAAGGAAAGAAATGAAGGATTTTCTTTCTTAAGAAAATGTTAATAAATTCAGCAGAAAATCAAGGGATAAGCTTAAATTTTGACATGACAACATAATAGTGTCATCTACAAATGTGTTGGAATGTTTTCCATAACTATGGTGGAATAAAAAATACTCACAGGAATCAAGTTGGACATTAAAGTTTCTACTCTAGAACAACAGTGAAATATCATGGTGAAAGGATGGTGATGAGATCAGAATATCTAATAAAAGATCAAGGTACAATGTCCAAGAAAAGCAAGACATGCATCAAAAGCAACAGTGTTTGCAAAAACATTTCTTCTTAATACTTTCTATCTTTCTACTTTTATAGGATATTTGTTATCCTATAAAATCATCCTTCCAGAGAAATAAAGCAATAAAGCTAGTAATGATGAAACAGGAAATTCAGAGAGCTAAATGTTATTAAATTCTACTTAAAATAGTAAAATGTATACAGAACACAGGGGAAAAATATATACACATATACATGAGTTTAGATAACGCATATGGTATCATATTATAATTTTTCTTATTATGTCCATCTTATAGATTTAAAACTAGTCTGTTATTGCTACTCAGGTTGAAACAATCTATTATGATACAAAGTTCTGTAGTTACTACCATTTTTTTTGCCCATAATGCCAGCCTTTGTTTGGTGTATGGGGTATTTGCTTTGCATTTTCTTTTCTAAGCATATGGAGCATATTGTTTTCAAATTATACTCTAGTGGTATTGAATTTTCCAATCTTTCATTCTACTCTAGTGAGCAATTCAGTTTTAAATCATGTCCTGTCCCATATTAAAACATTTACGTGTGAGATTCCCCTCTGTGTGTTGTGAATAAGTTCATTACCATTGGTTGATAAAGAAGCTTCTTTGGCCTGTGGCAGGGCAGAATATAACCATGCTGAATAAGATATAGTGAGAGAGTAGGTGGAGTCAGGAGACACCATGTAGCTGCCAAAAGGGGAGGGCACTGCAAAATCTTATTGGTAAACCACAAGCCTTGTTGTAAAATATAAAGTAATAGAAATTGATTAATTTAAGATGTAAGACTTAGTTAATAAGAAGCCTGAACTAATAGGCAATATATTTTTATAATTAATATAGATTCTGTGTTAAAATTTAAGACTGGGAATATGGAAGAACAAATTAAGTGTCTCTGCTTACAAAATGGTGCCTACTGTCTGGGACTTGGATCAACATAAGACCTAAAAAAAGGCCTTAAAAAAGCACTTCTTGACCCACAAAAATGGGAGCCAAGCACCGCTCTTTAATAACTGTATTTTTTTCAGATATGTTCTCCTTGATGATGAACAGAGGTACAGCTCTTTTAATAGAAGGCATACTTCCTCTATATTAGCAGCAAAAGATGCTTGGCTTCTTCAAGAACTGGTTTCTTGGTTCATGCTGGCAACATGAATAGCTCTGGCTCTTTTGGGAGCTCCTGCACTTAAATGAGGTTTGTGAGCAGTGTGCTGCTAATTGCTTATTGGTTACATAGACCTTCTGCATCCTTGGAGCTGGGGCAGTGAGCATGGATAACAGAGGAGGTGAACATATGTCTGCCTTGTTGGACAAGGTGTGGTCAACAGTCAGAGAAAAGGATTTAGTCCTAGCCAAGCCTACTTAGCATTTTAAGAGAAGGGCACTCCTGGTTAGAAAATGATTACAGATATGCAATAAAGAGAGATTCAGACAAAAAAAAATTCTGAACAGGACACAATATGTTTGAAAATGTGCATAGGTTTGAGAGAGAGGGAAAAGAGTATAGAGAAGAATACATACACTCATATATTTAAAAAGTAAAGATAATATGAAAAAGAAATAGAATAAAAAATAAGTAAATCAAAGATGGAATATACACAGAGGGTCTGGATTATTCATATTATTGTGTTGTCTTTGAATTTTTTACTGCAGAGAGACATTTGATTCTGGGGGTTTCTAAGATAAAACAACATGTATCTTGACTTCAAAATTTGCGTCTAAGAACATGTTACTTTGAAAAAGAGCTTCTGTTTTTGTTTTTATACAGAATGAGAACCTATGAATTGCTTCCAGACTAATGTGGTTTGATCAAACAAGACAACCTGAAAGGTTCTTGTAAATCCTCAAAATACTTTATCCAACAAACAGTAGGTAGAAATTGGAATAAAACAATGCCCCAAATCCCAAAATGATTGTTTATAAATGTTTGTTTTGATTTGAAAGGGGTTGATTATAAGTGATTAATAGTTAATTTAAAAAATAAGAGGTATATGTTATAGGGATGAATACTTTGCATTGGTATGGATCTTGGTCTAGTGATACATGTTTAAAGTTGACTTTGTTGTACTGTGTATATGTATTTCTGCTCTTGTTTAAGGTATTTTACTTGCATAGATCAATTAAAATATAATTTATGGTTAAGAAATACAGGTTAATAGATAGTCATCTGTAATAATCAAGCTTTTAAATATATTAGATTTTCAAGATATACAGAGATATATTTCAGTTAGATAGATAATTTTCAATGTTTCAAAGACCTATGGAATGTGGCATTTAAAAAGTTTTAAGAACTTAGAATTTTCTTGACAGTGAGGCATGTCTATTTCTGGCCTCACCAATTGCTTCAGAGAGGTTGGTGGACATTGAAGTAACTCATTATGGAATTTTCCTTCAATGTGACAAGGTTAGCCATTTGCCTTGCCTGGACTACTTGATGCTATGCTGTATAAACTGGACATACAGGACCCAAAGAAAAGTGACTGCTCAACTTTAAAAAACATGGAATGGTACTTTATTGTTCCTACTTCACAGAAGAAACTGCCAAATATTCTGCAGAACACAGAGGAAAATGACTGACAAACTGCCAATATATGCAAAACAGTCTTTCAGATTTCCTGCTTCATAGAAATATCTGCCAAATACTATGGACCTGTAGGCTGAAGATTGGTACCCTAATGCTACAGAAGAACATTGGGTGGCTATTCAGGTATCAAGATGTCTCTGTCAATTCTAGAGTTTTGGAAGTTGCTTGCCACGCACTTATTGTTTGCTTAGGTAATATATCCATCTGGGGTTTTTGAAAAGTTGAAGATAGATAGTTATAGTTTTCCTTAGTTATAATAAAAGATAAATTAGATGTAAAGCTTTAGACTCACAAAAAATATTGCAACTGTAATTCTTACTTGACACCTGTTTTGTTATATGTAATTTTACTATGTTAAAGTTAAAACCTTTCTTTATATTTAGACAGAAAAAAGGAGATGATGTGGGATTCTTCTCAGTATGCTGTGCATATATTTTATTGCGATTGGCTAATAAAGGAGCATCTTTGGCCTATGACAGGGCAGAACACAGCCAGGCTGGAAGAGATATAGTGAGAAAGTAGGCAGAGTCAGGAGATACCATGTAGCTGCCAAAGCAGATGGACAGTGCTGAACATTACCGGTAAACCATGAGCCTCACAGTAAAGTATAAAATAATAGAAATGACTTAATTTAGGATGTAAGAGTGAGTTAGATATCCACCTAAGCTATTTGCCATACAATGTTGTAATTAAACATACTTTCTGTGTGAATATCCAGGGTCTGGGTGGACAGGAAATTAATGAGTCCACTCTTTTTTTTTTTTTTGGTTTTTTGAGACAGGGTTTCTCTGTGGCTTTGGTTCCTGTCCTGGAACTAGCTCTGTGGACCAGGCTGGTCTCGAACTCACAGAGATCCACCTGCCTCTGCCTCCCGAGTGCTGGGATTAAAGGCGTGAGCCACCACCGCCCGGCAATGAGTCCACTCTTACACTTAAGTATTTCCCATTCAAATATAATCCTGCAAATTTTCATATTCTCATAGTCAGTTACTAAAAAACCTACAATGTTGTCTCTCCCAGTACTCTGGGATATGGGTGTGCATCTTTGGAATGAGCTACAAACCTAAGGCAATGGAAACTCCCAGGAATCTATTAGAATGACATTAGCTGTGACTTCTTGAAATGGGGGATACAGAGCCTGAACATACTGCTTCCTACAACAGGAAAGACGTCCAGTGGAGGGATTGGGTCACCAACCAGGTGACAAAATTTCAACCTATGATTTTTTCTGCCTATAACATGTGCGGGGATGAAGGTGGCACAGAAATTGGGGGACTTAACAAGCAATAACTGGTCCAGATTGAGACCCATACCATGAGAAGGAGCTTGCCACCTGACACTGACTAGAGGGCCAGTACACAGAAGAGAGATAAAATAACTAGGATTGAGCAAACATAACTGGAGAAAAGTCAATGAAATTATTTCTATTTATTTATTTATTTATTTATTAAAGATTTCTGCCTTATCCCCGCCACCACCTCCAATTTCCTTCCCCCTCCCCCATCAAGTCTCCCTCCCTCATCATCCCTAAGAGTAATCCAGGTTCCCTGCCCTGTGGGAAGTCCAAGGACCAAACCACCTCCATCCAGGTCTAGTAAGGTGAGCATCCAAACTGCCTAGGCTCCCACAAAGCCAGTACGTGCAGTAGGATAAAAAGCCCATTGCCATTGTTCTTGAGTTCTCTGTAGTCCTCATTGTCCATTATGTTCAGCAAGTCCAGTTTTATCCCATGCTTTTTCAGACCCAGGACAGCTGGCCTTGGTGAGTTCCTGATGGAACATCCCCATTGTCTCAGTGTGTGGGTGCACCCCTCGTGGTCCTGAGTTCCTTGCTCGTGCTTTGTCTCCTGCTCTTGGTTTGGACCTTGAGATTTCAGTCCGGTGCTCCAATGTGGGTCTTTGTCTCTGTCTCCTTTAATCGCCTAAATGTTTTTCTTTGAGTTCACCTTCTTAATTAGCTTCTCTAGGATCAGGCATAATAGGCTCAATGTCCCCTATTCATGGCTAGAAACCAAAAATGAGTGAGTACATCCCATGTTCCTCTTTTTGGGTCTGGATCACCTCACTCAGGATAGTGTTTTCTATTTCCGTCCATTTGCCTGCAAAATTCAGGAAGTCATTGTTTTTTACTGCTGAGTAGTACTCTAATATGTATATATTCCATACTTTCTTCATTCATTCTTACATTGAAGGGCATCTAGGTTGTTTCCAGGTTCTGGCTATTACAAACAATGCTGCTATGAACATAGTTGAGCATATACTTTTGTTGTATGATAGGGCATTTCTTGGGTATAATCCCAAGAGTGGTATTGCTGGGTCCAGGGGTAGGTGGATCACGAAATTCCTGAGAAACCACCACGCTGTTTTCCAAAGTGGTTGCACAAGTTTGCATTCCCACCAGCAATGGATGAGTGTACCCCTTTCTCCACAACCTCTCCAGCAACGGCTATCATTGGTGTTTTTTATTTTAGCCATTCTGAGAGGTGTAAGATGGTATCTTGAAGTTGTCTTGATTTGCATTTCCCTGATCGCTAGTGAAGTTGAGCATGACCTTAAATGTCTTTTGGCCATTCGAAATTCTTCTGTTGAGAATTCTCTGTTCAGCTCAGTGCCCCATTTTTTAATTGGGTTGATTAGCTCTTTATGGTCTACTTTCTTGAATTCTCTATATATTTTGGAGATCAGACCTTTGTCTGTTGCGGGGTTGGTGAAGATCTTCTCCCAGTCAGTAGGCTCCCTTTTTGTCTTAGTGACAGTGTCCTTTGCTTTACAGAAGCTTCTCAGTCTCAGGAGGTCCCATTTATTCAATGATGCTCTTAATGTCTGTGCTGCTGGGGTTGCATGTAGGAAGTGTTCTCCTATGCCCATGTGTTGTAGAGTACTTCCCACTTTGTCTTCTATCAGGTTCAGTGTGTTCAGACTGATATTGAGGTCATTAATCCATTTGGACTAGAGTTTTGAGCATGGTGATAGATATGGATCTATTTTCATTCTTCTACAGGCTGACATCCAGTTTTGTCAGCACTATTTGTTAAAGATGCTCTCTTTTTTCCATTGTATACTTTTAGCTCCTTTATCAAAAATGAGGTGTTCATAGGTTTGTGGGTTAAAGCTAGTGTCTTCTATTCGATTCCATTGGTCGACTTCTCGGTTTCTATGCCAATACCAAGCTGTTTTCAATACTGTAGCTCTGTAATAGAGTTTGAAGTCAGGGATGGTAAGGACTCCAGACAATCCTTTATTGTATAAGATTGTTTTGGCTATCCTGGGTTTTTTGTTTTTCCATATAAAGTTGATTCTTGTCTTCTCCAGATCTGTGAAGAATTTTGATGGGATTTTGATGGGGATTGCATTGAATCTATAGATTGCTTTTGGTAGAATTGCCATTTTTAATATGTTGATCCTCCCAATCCAAGAGCAAGGGAGATCCTTCAATTTTCTGGTGTCAAAATAGAGAAAACTTCTTCCCATAGCAATTAAAAAACTTAATGCTTTTTGTAAGAAATAATATTGCTCTGGATAATGGAACTGATATAGAAGAGAGAATAAAAATTTAGGAGAAACAATAAGGTAAGTATTCTGGTAGATTTTTATAAATGAATAAAAACCGTAATTGAAAAATATCAATAAATGGTATTGTCACTGAAGGTCTGGTAAACAGGTACAGATGAAACAATAATTTCACCAAAGTCTTTGCATCCAAATTGGCCATTTTAGGTAGTAAGTATTCAGAATTTAGGGAACAGAACTTCATCTCAGGTAAAAACAGAGTACAACATGCATCAAATTTATAGGGCTGGAAAGGCAGAGAGAAAAATAAAGCTATATGTGGCTAACATAGCAATAGATTTGTTGGGACATGCATGACTTGTTACAGCAAGAGAATACTCAGAATAACATTCCCCAAATCTTAGAAACAAAACATAAATTAACATTTGTTTCTGGGAAAAATATTAGGAGTTATTATAAAGAACAATCACTGAGCATTAAGGTTATACCTGAACACTGCACTGTTCTAGAAGGCCATTTGTATGTTCCCCGCTGCTCAGCCCTAAAATAGCCACACAGAAAGTATATTACTTAAATCAATGCTTGGCCTATTAGCTCTAGCTTCTTCTTTTTTAAAAATTTATTTATTTGTTATGTATACAATATTTTATCTGTATGTATGCCTGCAGGCCAGAAGAGGGCACCAGACCTTATTACAGATGGTTGTGAGCCACCATGTGGTTGCTGGGAATTGAAGTCAGGACCTTTGGAAGAGCACACAATGCTCTTAACCGCTGAGCCATCTCTCCAGCCCCTAGCTCTAGCTTCATATTGCCTAGCTCTTACATCTTAATTTATCCCATTTCTATTAATCTGTGTATCGCAATGTGTCTGTGGCTTACTGACAAGGTTCTGTCTGGCATCTGTGTTTGGTGGGTCTAAATGACTTCTCTCTGTCTCCACCTTCTTTCTCCCTGCATTCACTTTAATTTTCCCCATTTACCCCTATTCTGTACTGCCAGGTCCAAGACAGATTCTCTGTTCATTAACCAATAAAAAAGCAGTACATGTATAGAAGCACAACAGCTCATGATATTCCAAAGGCATCAACAACCCTGCTTTTAAAATAATTGACAGATGAACCTGTATGGGATTCTCAATGGCCTTTAATAACAGAAACTGCAGACTTTGAAGAGCTGTTACAGGAGTGACTAAATACTCAGCATATGAAATAATTGACCAGGACTTCTAATTCTCCTATATTTGTTGTTAAAAAACATCTGTAAAATCTAGAAGGGTAACAAATTTAAGAGCTGTTAATAAGGTGATTCAGCTCTCCTTCTGTTTCTTCAGCGTGGCCGCGCTCTCTCTGGTTCTCTTTCCCTCTCTTTCCCTCTCTCTCTCTCTCTCTCTCTCTCTCTCTCTCTCTCCCTCTCTCTCCCTCTCTCTCTCTCCTTCCCTCTCCCCTTTCTCCCCTTTTAATAAATGCTTTTATGGCTAAAAAAAAAAAAAAAAAAAAAAAAAAAAAAAAAAAAAAAAAAAAAAAATAAGGTGATTCATTCAACAGGCTCTATACAATCTGGAATTTCTTTGTCTTCCTCACTGCCTAAAGGAAGGTTTCTTATAGTTGTAGCATAATTAATAAAAACTCAGAGACAAATGTTGGGATTCAATATTAAGGTCAGAAAAGCAAAACATCCAGCCATTGGTTCTTACATCTACCTCAGTCAGAATGGTGATACAGCCTCTAGGAATCTTCAGAATGAGACTGAGCTTCAGAGCTCTCTCCTTCCAATTTATATTCCATTCTAGTGCTGGGATTAAAAACGTGTACCAGTACCGCAAAATAGTGTAGCTCCTGGGATTATAGTTGTGTGTTAACACAGAATGATTTGTAAGGTTGTCCAGAGTGGCTGTTTTACTCTCTGATCTCCAGGAAATCTTTGTTTATTAACATGCAAATGAAGTATCACTAAATGTCCCATTTTCATCTAAAATAAAAAAGAAGGCTATAACTAATATAAGAAAATCTATGTACAATAAGTACAGTGACTATATAAAATATATGCAGACAATAAATACATCAACAATATCTTGTCCATTTGCATTTGACAAATTCAGAGAAAATATGCCCTATCTATCCTAACTTGGTAAGTCCAAAGTCTTACATCTAATTTACTTTCTAGAATAAGTTGCTTTCTGCATCAGTTCGATTATTATAGGTGACTAATTACTAACCATCACTTTCTTATTATCTGCAACAGTTGGTAATAACTTTCAAAGATTAGAAATTTGCATTACATTGTTAAATGAGATGTATATGTACAATACTGTGAACAAGATTACAAACAAATGTGCAGTATGTGTTAACAAAATTTATAACAAATTTACATCTATATACAAAATTTTATACAATATACAAAAGTCCAATCAAATTTAAAACAATTAAACCTAGTAGCTGCTTTCTCAAATCAGATTCAATAATCTATCTTGATATTTTATCACACACATGTGTGCATATATAGTCCCTTTTTTCTTTCAGAGTAGATTCAATAATCTACCCTTCTATCCTATCATAACTGTATCCCCCTTTTTTCTTTTCAAAACAAGAACTTTGAATCTAATTTCCTTTGTTTATCTTTTTCTTGACCATTATCAATAATACCTTACAACCCACACCCCTAAAATATGACTAATATCCCTTTGAACGATCAAAAACCATCCACCTACTTTTGGGAATGTGAGTTTCATATTCTTAAATTTAGTTCTTGATTTCTGAGGGTGACAGTATCTTTAGGTGATCCTGAAAAGAAAAATTTGGTTTATTGTCAAGTCCTGGGAGAGGTAGCTGTATCATTTTCTGTATAGTCTGTGCATAATGGAAAAGTGCGGGGCTTGTCTCAAATACAGGCTAGAGTACTCTGTTAGGCTGAATCATCTCAGCTAGCCACCTTGAAATTATTTTGAGAATTTAGTAATCCAAAGCTTATCTTTAAGTGATCCTATCAACTGAATGGCATCATAGGAACGCAATGAAATCATTGTTATAGGGTGCCATCTTCTTCTTGGAGACTTGAGAGATTATTGTAGGAAAATTTACTGTGCACTGTGGAAAACTTAAACATTATCCATATCCAAAGAAAAAGTAGAGGTAAGAGCCATCAGCTGGCTGCTTCACTTTTCTGACCTTCGGTCTCTGGGTTTTTCCTTAATCTTGCCACATTTGGTGCCCAATGTTCAAATGCCCAAATAATCCACTTACCTGAGGTATTTTACTCACAGGCACAGGCAAGAGCTGAACCCAAACCTAGTGTATGGAAGAAAAACTACGACTCCCAACTCTTCTCTGGCACTGCATGTATGCCTGTGGCTTCCCGTGGCACTGGAGGCTTGCTGCCATCCAGTGTAGCACCTGCATGGCTTCCAGTGTCCCCCTGCAGCTTCATGTGGCTTCCGTGGTTCCCATGGCTTTCCACCAACACCATGTGTGGCTCCTAACCAGCTAATGCAGTTTTCCATGGCTCCCACTGCATGGGCACCCACTGCAGGGCTGCCCTGACAGATCACTTTAACAAAAATCTGTTTCTCTTTCATTTTGAGTTCTGCTTAGAAAACCAACAGTCTATCGACATGGGAACAAGTAAAACTTGAGCTCCAGCATCTGTGGACTGCCTTGGTGGTATAACTGCGACAACTGCTGACCCACATTTTTATTATGTCTTAAAATTCCCATCTGAATCAGGATTTTAATGGAGGTAAGTAATCTAATAATTTCAAATAATATCACCATCCAGGAATTTAAAATCCTTTTATTTTCTACTCTGTAGGGAATTCTAGAAAAGGTATATGACCTACCTGGGATGTACACATTCATTCTTAACCATAGCTGCTATTAATTTGATACTGCATATTATATCTTTATAGAAATGGTTTGATAATAGAGTCAAGAAGGAGAAGCTTTTAAGAAATGATACAGATTTTACAGACTAGAAGTTGTTTACAATGAGAAGCTGGTTGAAAAGATTCATACCTTTGAAGATGATAATCATAGTTTGAAAGGCAAAATTCATTCCATGTCAAAGAGCATGAAACCTTACAAAATGGTACTGAGAGATTATCTGAATGGATTCATACTGTTGAAAATGACAATCAAAATCTGTTCAAAAGTTATGACAAGTTGACAAGTTACCAGATAAAATATCCCTCCTGGAAAGTAATATACATGCCATCCAAATAAACTGTAAGGATAAGAAAATATCATTAATGGAAAAACCTAAAGACTTGGAATCACATGTACATGATGAGAACCAGAAATTGATTTATTTGATTAAATCATTTAAAATATTCACAGGTCAAGAAAATCAGACTCTAAAAAAGGCAGTGATACATAGATTTGAAACCATTGAAGAACTTGTCAGAACTGATAAGCAAAGAGATGAGGTACAGTACCTTTTACTAATGATGAAATTGAAAATTATACAAAGAAAATTAACCTTGGCAAAGAGCTTGTAGCAATAGTTCTGGGAGAGATTAAAAACAACTATCCCAAATGTGAGAGAATTCATTTTAAAACAAAAACTAATTGGATCATTGCTCTCATTGTATGGGATGTATAAATAACTGGAGCCCCTATATTTTATAAATTGATGCAAATAAATCAAGAAAGTCAAGTTACAAATCAGAAATTTTTTTTTTTAATTTATTTATTATGTATACAATATTCTGTCTGTGTGCATTTCTGCAGGCCAGAAGAGGGCACCAGACCTGAGAACTGAAGAACAATGGCAATGGGTTCTTGATCCTATTGCATGTAATGGCTTTGTGGGAGCCCAGGTAGTTTGGATGCTCACCTTAATAGACCTGGATGGAGGTGGGTGGTCCTTGGACCTCCCACAGGGCAGAGAAACCTGCTTGCTTTTTGGGCTGAGGAGGAAGGAAGACTTGATTGGGGGAGGGGGAGGGAATGGGAGGTGGTGGCGGGGAAGAGGCAGAAATCTTTAATAATTTAATTAATTAATTAATAAAAAAAATAAAAAAAAACAAATCAGAAAATTTAAGTAAAGTGGAACAAAGTACTTATGCTTTTGTCCAAAAGTAAGAATTGTTTGCTATTCTTGTGGTACTAAGGGATTTTAAAGAACCTCTCAATATAGATACCAATTCACAATATTCAGAAAAGAGTTTTTGCATATTGAAATCACTGAATTTATGCCAGATGATACAGAATTGACTATTATTTTTCAGGTTCAAGATATAATCAGGAATATGCGTTGTCCCATATGTGTGTGTGTATATATATATATATATATATATATATATATATATATATATGATCACATCTGATCTTATACATGTCTGCCAGGTCATCTAGTACACAGTAATGCTGAAATTGATTGATTATTGATTGGAAATGTGCTGCAGGCTCCAAAGTTACATAGACACCTTGCCCTGAAAAACTAAAAGAAAAAAAATAAAATAGGTCTTTTCCGTCACATGCCAACAAGTCAAGAAAATTATAAGATTTCCTACTTGGTCTTTATACAATCAAATACCACTACCTGCAGGAAGTATCCCAAAGGGTACTCAAAGGAATAAAATCTGGCAGATGGATATGCTCCACTTTGTAGAATTTGGAAAAATAAAATATGTACACCACACAATTCTAATCTATTCAGGTTTTCAATGGGCACATGCTTTGAGTTCTTAAATGTCTAATTTAGTAATTATACATTTCCTAGATGCTTTGGTTATCATAGGCGTACATGCACAAATAAAGACAGACAACACTCCACATATGTCTCTAAGAAGATAAAACCTTTTTGATTATTACGATATAAAACATATTCCATATACTACACAATCATACAGGAAAGGCAGTTATAGGAAGATCAAATTAAACTCTAGGCGATATATTAAAGACCCCCAGAAGTAGATTGTATAATGCTTTATTAACTTTGAATTTTCAAATTGCTTATGAGAAAAGAACAATAGCTGTGGAGAGACATTGCATAGCAGAAAAAACTGCAGAATTAATTTACTGACCTCAAAATGAAAACTAGGACATGTTACATTTGTGAAGGGGTTTTACTTTTGTTTCTACAGAAGAAGAAAATCTTCAGACACCATGAAAATTGATAAAGATTCAATTTGAATAAGAGACACCTCTTAATGAGAAGAGATGATAGTTCATTAAACAACATGGCTATTTAATTGAAACTCACTTATATAGCTAACCAATGCCTTTCATTTGATTAGGCATTGTTTGTGTAAAGACAATTTTCCCAAAATTAGGGTTAGCAAAGGGTGTTATTTCTGTCTTTTTAAGCGAATAAAGGCATATAGTTAAGAAATCCAAACACCACTGCCCAAAGAAGACAACTAAAGGAAAATGTCAAATCATCCAGAAAAAAAAAATGTTCCAAGAAAAGCGTAAATTGGACTATTGGTATATCACATTTTCAACAGGATAATACTTTATAAATCTTACTAAATGTTTGTTTCTATTTATTATAGAAATATAGTACAAATGGTATTTTTGTAGTCACATTTCAGTTAAAGATTGACTCCTTGCTTCTTTAATCTCAAGCATGATTGTTAAACTAAAATCCAAACTCTCTGTCTCATGTCAGAAGAGCCATCTGATGTGGACAGAAGAAAAACAAATATTTAAGAACTATTTTTGCCACTAATATCATAATCTTTTGGTTTATAATAATTTGCTAACAACTTTTCTTAAAGTATAAATTCTATAAGATTCAGGTGTGTGTGTGTGTACATTTTAAATTTTTTGTCATTATATTAATGGTCATAGAGAGTACTAATTCTAGAAAAAGGCCTTATATACCTTTCTGCTCCTGATTTCTGATTTGAGTTTCTATCAGTTTTCTGTAGTGAAACATGAGCAAGTCTAAGAGTGATATTTGAAGTCTCCAAATGGAGGATGGGGTCCCCCAATTCCTCCAGGATTATGATAACATCACTAAGCTGAAAAACATTTAAGATTGGCTTTGGACTATAATCTACTCAGAACAATTTTAAGCTAATAATTATGGCTAACTGAAATCATCTAGCCTCACAGACTATTCAAGTTGGACCTGGAGACAAGTCACACACTTTCCAATTTCACGAAGAATGAACAAGAAATGATACAGCTACTTTTCCCAGGATTTTACAATTAATCTAAATTTTTCTTTTCAGGACACCCTAAAGATGTCATTGTCCCAAAACAAAAGGAAGTAAATTTAAGAATACAGTGCCCACATTTCCAGGAGGTGGGGTGGTTTATCAAATGTACTCTGAAACAAAATAAGGGGGATATATAAATAGGACTAAAAAGTAGATTATTGATTGTACTATTAAACCAAAAGAGTTATGGCTAGTTTTAAATATTTTAAAATGGCTTGAATTTTTATATATTGATTCAAAGTTGAGATTATTTTTCTTAGAACATATTGTACATATATTTCTAATTTTGTTTAAGGTATTGTACCTATGCAACTCCTTTAACAATGTAATCAAAATTCTATACCTTGAAACTTATTATTATCAATTATTTAAGATAATAAGGAAATGCAGGTTACCAATTAGTCACCTATTACAGGTGAACTTGTAGTTATAATTGGCATATTTTCAAGGTCCTGGTCATTTTCAAACCCCAGTATCTATCTCTGGAATTTTATTACTTGTGCTAAAGATAAGCATTTTTTTTTACATTTGATTTTGTCATAAAATATCTTATATTCTCCATATATGGTGATTGAAAGTTTTACTGGTTATAGATTTTTGAACTGGTATCTGTGGTCTCTTAGTGTCTGCAAAGCATCTGGCCAGGCCCTTCTGACTTTTAGATGTTTGTCTCAAGTTTTAATAGTCTTTGGTTAGACACTCCCAGATGTTCCATGTCTCCTTTGTTCCAGTACATCTTATAGGCAGGATAATTATAGGTTAAAGGTTTTGTGACTGGCTTGGTATAACAGTACTAGTTCTCAAAGCCTTGCTTGGTTACAGAGAATGACCTGATCAGGCTCAAATACTCCATTACTAGGAGTACTTACTTGGTCATCCTTGTAGACGCCTGATATTTTCTTCTAGACTCAGTTTTCAAATCACCTCCGTAAATACCTACCAATTAATTCGAGATATTTCTCCAATTTCCCCCCATCCTTCACCTTCTATCTCTGCCTGATCCCTCCAATTTTCATCACCATTGGCACTAAATTCACCCACAAAATCTATTTTGCTTCCCATGTCAAGTGTCTTTCTTTTTTATATTTTATTTTTTATTAATTAATTAATTTATTTATTAAAGATTTCTGCCTCTTCCCCGCCACCACCTCCCATCCCCCCTCCCCCAATCAAGTCTTCCTCCCTCCTCAGCCCAAAGAGCAAGCAGGTTTCCCTGCCCTGTGGGAGGTCCAAGCACCACCCACCTCCATCCAGGTCTATTAATGTGAGCATCCAAACTACCTAGGCTCCCACAAAGCCATTACGTGCAATAGGATCAAGAACCCATTGCCATTGTTCTTCAGTTCTCAGTAGTCCTCATTGTCCATTATGTTCAGCGAGACCGGTTTTGTCCCATGCTTTTTCAGACCCCTGCCAGCTGACCTTGGTGAATTCCCGATAGAATATCCCCATTGCCTCAGTGTGTGGGTGCACCCCTCGCGGTCCTGAGTTCCTTGCTCGTGCTCTCTCTCCTTCTGCTCCTCCTTTGGATCGTGAGACTTCAGTCCAGTGCTCTCTTCTTTCATCGCCTGATGAAGGTTAATATTCAGGAGGATGTTTATATGTTTTTCTTTGGGTTCACCTTCTTATTTAGCTTCTCTAGAATCACGAATTATAGTCTCAATGTCCTTTATTTATGGCTAGAAACCGATTATGAGTGAGTACATCCCATGTTCCTCTTTTAGGGTCTGGCTTAACTCACTCAGGATAGTGTTTTCAATTTCCGTCCATTTGTATGCAAAATTCAAGAAGTCATTGTTTTTTACTGCTGAGTAGTACTCTAATATGTATATATTCCATACTTTCTTCATCCATTCTTCCATTGAAGGGCATCTAGGTTGTTTCCAGGTTCTGGCTATTACAAACAATGCTACTATGAATATAGTTGAGCATATACTTTTGTTGTATGTTAGGGCATCTCTCTTGGGTATATTCCCAAGAGTGGTATTGCTGGGTCGAGAGGTAGGTTGAACCCGACTTTCCTGAGAAACCGCCACACTGCTTTCCAAAGTGGTTGCACAAGTTTGCATTCCCACCAGAAATGGATGAGTGTGCCCCTTTCTCCACAACCTCTCCAGCAGAGGCTATCATTGGTGTTTTTGATTTTAGCCATTCTGACAGGTGTAAGATGGTATCTTAATGTTGTCTTGATTTGCATTTCCCTGATTGCTAAGGAAGTTGAGCACGATCTTAAGTGTCTTTTGGCCATTTGAACTTCTTCTGTTGAAAAGTCTCTGTTCAGCAAAGTGCCCCATTTTATAATTGGATTGATTAACCTTTTACGGTCTAATTTCTTGAGTTCTTTATATATTTTGGATATCAGACCTTTGTCAGTTGCGGGGTTGGTGAAGATCTTCTCCCAGTCAGTGGGTTTCCTTTCTGTCTTAGTGACAGTGTCCTTTGCTTTACAGAAGCTTCTCAGTCTCAGGAGGTCCCATTTATTCAATGATGTCCTTAGTGTTTGTGCTGCTGGGGTTATACGTAGGAAGTGTTCTCCTGTGCCCATGTGTTATAGAGTACTTCCCAATTTCTCTTCTATCAGGTTCAGTGTGTTTGGACTGATATTGAGGTCTTTAATCCATTTGGACTTGAGTTTTGTGCATAGTGATATATATGGATCTATTTTCATTCTTCTACAGATTGACAACCAGTTTTGCCAGCACAATTTGTTGAAGATGCTCTCTTTTTTCCATTGTATACTTTTAGCTCCTTTATCGAAAATCAGGTGTTCATAGGTTTGTGGGCTAAAGTCAGGGTCTTCTATTCGATTCCATTGGTCGACTTCTCTGTTTCTATGCCAGTACCAAGCTGTTTTCAATACTGTAGCTCTGTAATAGAGTTTGAAGTCAGGGATGGTAATGCCTTCAGACAATCCTTTATTGTATAAGATTGTTTTGGCTATCCTGGGTTTTTTGTTTTTCCATATAAAGTTGATTATTGTCTTCTCCAGATCAGTGAAGAATTTTGATGGGATTTTGATGGGGATTTCATTGAATCTATAGATTGCTTTTGGTAGAATTGCCATTTTTACTATGTTGATCCTCCCAATCCAGGAGCAAGGGAGATCCTTCTATTTTCTGGTGTCCTCTTCAATTTCTTTCTTCAAAGACTTAAAGTTCTTGCCAAATAGATCTTTCACTTCCTTGGTCAGAGTTACCCCAAGATATTTTATGCTATTTGTGGCTATCGTGAAAGGTGATGCTTCTTTGATTTCCCTCTCTGCTTCCTTATCCTTAGTGTATAGGAAGGCAACTGATTTTTTGGAGTTGATTTTGTAACCTGCCACATTACCAAAGGTGTTTATCAGCTGTAGGAGTTCTTTGGTAAAGTTTTTGGGGTTGCTTATGTATACTATCATATCATCTGCAAATAATGAAAGCTTAACTTCTTCCTTTCCAATATGGATCCCCTTGATCCCCTTATGTTGTCTTATTGCTATTGCTAGAACTTCAAGCACTATATTGAAGAGGTATGGAGAGAGTGGACATCTTTGTCGTGTTCCTGATTTTAGTGGGATGGCTTTGAGTTTTTCTCCGTTTAATTTAATGTTAGCTGTAGGCTTGCTGTAAATAGCTTTTATTATATTTAGGTATGACCCTTGTATCCCTAATCTCTCCAAGACCTTTATCATAAAGGGGTGTTGAATTTTGTCGAATGCTTTTTCAGCATCTAATGAAATGATCATATGGTCTTTTTCTTTCAATTTATTTATATGGTTGATTACATTGATAGATTTGCGTATGTTGAACCAACCCTGCATCTCTAGAATGAAGCCTACTTGATCATAATGGATAAATTTTCTAATGTGTTCTTGGATTCGGTTTGCCAGTATTTTATTGAGAATTTTTGTGTCGAAGTTCATGAGTGAGATAGGCCTATAATTCTCTTTCTTGGTTGGGTCTTTGTGTGGTTTTGGTGTCAGGGTAACTGTAGCTACATAAAAGGAATTTTGCAATGACTCTTCTGTTTCTATATTGTGAAATACATTAAGGAGTATAGGTATTAGCTCTTCTTGGAAGTTCTGGTAGAATTCTGCATTGAAACCATCTGGTCCTGGGCTTTTTTTGGAAGGGAGATTTTTGATAACTGTTTCTAATTCTTTGCGACTAACCGGTCTATTTAGATCGTTCGCCTGGTCTTGGTTTAGGTTTGGTATATGGTACTTATCTTAAAAAGTGTCCATTTCTTTTGCATTTTCCAGTTTTGTGGCATACAGGCTTTTGTAGTAAGATCTAATGATTCTCTGAATTTCCTCTGTGTCTGTGGTTATGTCCCCCTTTTCATTTCTGATCTTATTTATTTGCGTGTTCTCTCTCTGTCATTTAATTAGTTTGTATAGGGTTTTGTCAATCTTGTTGATTTTCTCCAAGAACCAACTTTTTGTTTCATTGATTCTTTTGACTGTTTTCTGTGTTTCTATTTTGTTGATTTCTGCCCTCAATTTGATTATTTCTAGTCTTCTACTCCTCCTGGGCGCGTCTGCTTCTTTTTCTTCTAGAGCTTTCAGGTGTGCTGTTATTTCCCCAATGTATGCTTTCTATGTTTTCTTTAAGTGGGCACTTAGTGCTATGAACTTTCCTCTTAGCACTGCTTTCATCGTGTCCCATAGGTTTGAGTATGTTGTCTCTTTGTTTTCATTAAATTCAAGGAAGACTTTAATTTCTTTCTTAATTTCTTCCTTGACCCAGGTATGGTTCAGTAGTTGACTGTTCAGTTTCCATGAGTTTGTCAGCTTTTTGGGGGTAGCATTGTTGGTGCCTTCTAACTTTAATCCGTGGTGATCTGATAAGACACAGGAGGACACTGATATTTTTTTGTATCTGTGGAGGTTTCCTTTGTTTCTAAGTATGTGGTCAATTTTTGAGAAGGTTCCATGAGCTGCAGAGAAGAAGGTGTATTCTTTCCTATTTGGGTGGAGTCTTCTATAGATGTCTGTTAAGTCCATTTGATTCATTACCTCCAACAATTCTCTTAATTCTCTATTAGTTTTCTGTCTGATTGACCTGTCCATTGGTGAGAGATGTGTTGAAGTCTCCTACTACTAGTGTGTGTGGTTTGATGTCTGCCTTGAGTTTTAGTAATATTTCTTTTACATAAGTGGGTGCTTTTATATTAGGGGCATAGATATTGAGGATTGAGACTTCATCCTGATGAATTGTTCCTGTTATGAGTATAAAGTGTCCATCTCAATCTCTTCTGATTGATTTTAGATTGAAGTCCATTTTGTTAGAAATTAGTATGGCCACACCTGCTTTTTTCTTAGGACCATTTGGTTGAAAAACCTTTTCCCATCCCTTTACTCTGAATAGATGCCTGTCTTTGTCGTTGAGATGTGTTCCTTGCAAACAGCAGAATGTTGGATCCTGTTTTCGTATCCAATCTTTTCGTCTGTGTCTTTTTATAGGTGAATTGAGACCATTAATATTAAGTGATATTAATGACCAGTGGTTGATTACTCTGGTTATTCCTATTGTTTTCTGTAGGAGAGTTTGTGTGTCTCCCTTCTTTGAGTCGTGCTGGTGAAGGGTCGCTAGATGCCTGAGTTATTGTAGGCAGTGTTGGCTATGTTGGATTCCTTGTGTTGTGATTTTCCTTCTCTTACTTTCTGTAGGGCTGGATTTGAGGCTACGTATTGTTTAAATTTGTTCTTATCCTGGAATGTCTTGTTTTCTCCATTGATAGTGAACGATAGCTTCGCTGGGTATAGTAGTTTGGGTTTGCATCCATGGTCTCTTAGTTTCTGCAGTACCTCTATCCAGGACCTTCTGGCTTTCATGGTTTCCATAGAGAAGTCAGGTGTAAGTCTGATCGGTTTACCTTTATAAGTAACTTGCCCTTTTTCCTTTGCAGCTCTTAGTATTCTTTCTTTAATCTGTATATTTTGTGTTTTGATTATAATATGGCGAGGGGATGTTTTTCTTTGATCCAGTCTGTTTGGTGTTCTGTATGCTTCTTGAATATTCAAAGGAATATCTTTCTTTATGTTGGGAAAGTTTTCTTCTATAATTTTGTTTAAAATATTTTCTGTACCTTTGAGTTGTGACTCTTCTCCTTCTTCTATCCCTGTTATTCTTTGGTTTGGTCTTTTTATTCTGTCCCATATTTCCTGAATGTTTTGCGATGAAACTTTGTTGGTTTTGCTGTTTTCTTTGATCAGTTCGTTTATTTTCTCTATGTTGTCTTCAGAATCTGAGATTCTTTCTTCTATCTCTTGTAGTCTGTTGATTATGCTTGTTCCTGTAGCCTCTGCTCGTTGAACTAGATTTTCCATATCCAACTGGTCCTCATTTTGTGTTTTCTTCCTTGCTTCAATTTCCGTTTTCAATTCTTGAACTGTTTCCATTACCTGTTTGATCGTTTTTTCTTGGTTTCCCAGGGCATCATTTACGTATTTACTCATTTCATCCAACTTTTTGTTATACTTCTCATCCATTTCTATAAGGGTGATTTTACATGTTGTTTAAGGGACTCTATTGCCTTCAGAAAGTCAATTTTTCCACTTCTTCTGTGTTAGGGTGTTCAAGTCCTTCTGTTGTAAGATCTTTGGGTTCTGGTGTTTTCATGTTGTTTTTCTTATTGTTGGGTGAATTCTTGCCTTGGCGCCTGCCCATCTCCTCCTAACAATTCTATCTAATGGGTCTTTTAAGTCAAGAACAGGTTTCCCTGCTGGCCAAGGGCTCTGCTTACAAAGTGCCCTCGCTCTGTTTCCTGGCTCCTGCCGTGGGCCAAGATCACTCTCACCACTCAGAAGGATCTTCAGGACCAGGACCAGGCTCCCTGTTTGCCCAGGACCTCGCCCACAAAAGGCCTACCCCTCTGTAGGCCAGCCACCAAAACAGAGAAACTCCCGCTGTCCTCTGCCCCAAGCTCCCGAACCAGTGCCCAAATAGGCTATTCTGGGTGATCCTGCAGCCCCGCAGAAGGGAGGGGGAGTGGAAGAGGGCCCTGGGCACAAGCTGGGATGTGCCAGAAATAGAGAGTTTGCAGCAGAGGAGGAGCAGCCCCCGCAGAGTGTATCAGCCTTCGCAGGCTTACCAGGGCGGTGAAGGGGGTCTGAGAATGCTCCCGCTCCGTTTCCTGTGTCCGAGCATGGGCCCAGAACACTCTCCCCAC
This sequence comes from Chionomys nivalis, assembly GCF_950005125.1. Lineage (NCBI taxonomy): Eukaryota > Metazoa > Chordata > Mammalia > Rodentia > Cricetidae > Chionomys > Chionomys nivalis. Next base: position 50,876,696 of record NC_080112.1, on the reverse strand, counting down.
TCAGGAGGGTCTTCATGAACAGGACCCGGCTCCCCGTTCGCCCGTGGACATTGCCATTAAAAGGCCTCCCTCTCTACAGGCCAGGCCCCAAAAAACCTACTTGATTTAATTGTAGTGGGGCGAACTGCTCTCGGTGTGGGCTTCACTATTTCATGCCTGGACTATCTCCCAACCACTGCTTCCGTCCGCGCAGGCAGGGGGTCTGCTGCTTCCGTCCACGCAGGCCGGGGTTCCGCCACTTCCGTCCGCGCAGGCCGGGGTCGAAATTATTTCTAATATTCTTCTATATTCATTGACTGGTAGCTAGTTCAACTGTCATCAGAGAAACTTCACCCAGAATTTGATGAAAACTGATGCAAAGTCCTACAGCCAAACATTAGGTAGAGCTAGGGAATCCTGCAGAAGAGTAAAAGGAAGGACTGTAGTAATCAGCAGGGCTGACTATACCACAAAGCAACCCATAGAAACAATTAAACTGGGCCCATGGTGACCCACACAGACTGATCTGACTACCAGGGAACCTGAATGGAACTGGCCTATGCCCTCTGCACATATGTTGCAGTTGTGTAGCTTGATCTTCTTGTGGGATGACTAACAGTGGGATCAGGGACTGTCTTACTCTGTTGTCTGCTTTTGGAGCCCTTTCCTCCTACAGGGTTGCCTAGTCTAGCCTTAATAGGTGAGAAGAAACCTAGTCTTATTGCAGCTTGATATATCATGGATGATTGATATCCATGGGAGTCCCACCCTTTTCTGAAGATAAAAGAAGGATGAGAGGCTTGGGGAGTGTCTAAGACAGGAAGTGGGGTAGACTTGGAAGAGAGGACTGGGGAAAACTTTGACTGGAATAAAAAAGCAAAAATTAAATAAATAAGAGTAAAAAACTTTCACTGAAGCTATCAGTGTTTTGCATAATAAATATTCATTGAGTAAGTGGGTGGATGAATGAACGGTTAATGAAAAATATTATTCATTTTCAGTATTGATTCCCTAAGGCTTTTTTCCCTCTACACCTGGAATGCAGTACTTTATATATGACTCACAAATACACCTTAACACTTTTATCTTAGAAATGAATAAAAAAAATGGTCCATTTATCTAGTATTGTGTAATAAATGGTCTAAAACCTACTTCAAACACAGATCTTAAAAATGAATGTGCAATAATCTACCTTGTCTATGTGGGAAAATTTCAAAACTGCCACTGGAGCCCTACACAACAAAGAATGATTTTGCTTTAAGATATGCCTATAAGAAAATGTCACATAATAAAAAATATAAAATTAATGATTAATAATGCCATAGAAAATAATGATATAATATAAAAAGTGGAGGTCTAGTCTCTTTCAAAATGTCTAATTTTTCTGTAGACTCTATTTAGTGCTAAGTACCTTAGAACATATTGAACATAACTATAGTTGTGGAGAGATAACTGGACTACTTTTCCTCAAGACTCTGCAAACTAACTTAGCGCAATTGTTTCAGCTTTGCTTGAGACCTTACCTGCATTTTCTAGACAAACACTGTTGTAAATGAAGACTGATCCTTCATTTCTCAGCTATCAAGACCCCTCAAAAATGACACATAGATTGTATTAACTGCAACACTGTTTAGCCTATTAGCTCAGGCTTATTATTAACTAAGTCTTGTATTTTAAATTAACCCATTTTTATTAATATGTGTATCATCATGAGGTTGTGTCCTACCAGTATGGTTCTGGAGTGTCTTACCCCTTTGGCAGCTACATGGTGTCTCTCTGACTCCAGCTACTCTCTCACTCTCTCTATCTCTTTTCTGATTTCCCAGCTGGCTTTATTTATTCTGCTAAGCCATTGGCACAAACACCTTATTTATTGACCAATGGTAATAAAACATATTCACAGCATACAGAAGGGAATCTCATATCACACTGTAGCTGAAGTCATCTGACAGTTTAAGGAGGCTTGATGATTCTCTCACTATAACCATGAGATGTATCATTGGTAGCTAAGAGTATTGCTGATAATTTTAACATCCTCTATGTGCATGTGACCTTCACTTGAGGCTCAGTCTTTAAAATATTTGTGTTTGGATTCTTTGAGAAATTATACCCATAGCAAGAATTCCAAGTGACAGAGGGCAAAAAAAGTCTGAGTCTAGAATTTGAGATACCATAACTTTTGTAGTACTCCGCTATTCAAACCAGTCTGTAACAATTCAGTTCAAGTGGAGATAATATGAATACAAACTCTTATATGAGAGAAGTTAGGAAAATATTATGGTGGATATTTAAAGTCCTGATTGAATGTTCTGTTTTGTTTTTATTTGTTTATTGACATGATCTTGGCATGTCAAGGACCCCAGTGCCTTAAATCTACTTGAATAGCAAAGCATTTCATGTCAGAATCAGAGTAATTTCAAAGCCTTCTTTTGTTCCAAGTATGAATGATGTAAATACCTGACTATAGCTAAAATCTTTGTATGCAGAAACTATCAAAAAAGATAACTATAACATGCAACTGCTCCCGTACAAAAACCCCCTACCATGATTGATGACTGACACACCTCCTTCAGCTAGATAAAGTAAATGCACTGAGGTTTCTGGCCACTGAAGTAATTCCATGAGAGCACACAGCCCACCCAAAGACAGCTTTTCATCATATGTGTCTGTTATTCTTTATCTGCAGTTACTTCAGTCAAGTCAGTCCTGAAGTTATACAGGTTATGGCAAAACCTAGAAGTAATAAATGGTAATAATTGTTTTGATTAACAATAATAAAATAATGAATATATTTTATGATGAAGATGAGTAAAATGCAAAGAGGAAAGGGAAAGAAGGATATGACGGTATATTTTTCCTTGGCCCTCCTATATCCATATGACAATGCAAGTCACCTTATACATAAGAAAACTGAGAATGAAAATGACAATCTAACACAGTGACTGTTACAAAGTAAGAGTCAAACCAAAAGTGCATTTCCAAATTATTTTACCATTTGCTCAATCTAACATCTGATTCCCTATGCCAAACTATATAAAAATTAATTTCCTACATATAATTTCTGATATATTTATTATAATCTATTTTATTCCTGCTTTTGCAATCTTACCTCTCTCCTTATTCTCTACTCCCCAGAATACCTACTTTTATCACATGCAATTCTTTCATCCTTGCCTTATTTCCTGATCCTGGAATGTCTCCATTTGTAACATCAGCAATTTAATCCCTTAATCCCTCCTCATACCACCTTCCTAATCCACCACATCTTTCCTTTGAATGCCTACCCAAACTGTAGTATCCTATAGGGGATAACATAACCCTTTAAAATATTGTTTGTGGACTTGTACTCTATCTGTCTCCATGAGCTTATTTTTATTTTTTTATTTTATATCATATTTTTCATGATTCTGATATATATTATCCAGCATGGTAGTCTTCCTTAGTTACTCAAAATCTCCTACTTTCTAAACCTGTTCACCAAAGATTTTGTAATGAACTGCACCACAATGCTCTTTAGTCATGCTAGACTGCAATTAAAGACCACAGCAGAAAAATGTTCAATGGGAACGTTATTCTGAAATAAGTTGTTTGACCACAGTCAAATTGTGCATAGTATTCAGACCATATACTCATGCAAATTAGATGTCATTTTCACCCTTGAGACTTCTCAGTAAATTACAGGAAAATCCCTCAAGAGCAAACTGGCCCAGCAAAGCAGTAGAGTTAGGGACTACCTGCTGTGATTTCTTAGTTTCCATTAAAGAGCATTATCCTTTCTACTAGGTGGAGATTGAAATGTCTTTGATAGGATGATTTATTCCACAATTAAGAATGAAACTTAAGGCACACATTCACTAAAATTATATGTTTTCCCATAGCACATACTAAATTGTCTTATGAAGGACAAAGGAATGAAAAGTACATAGACATAGTTAAGGGAAACAGATTTTTCAACAAAGGCAAAAGATAAAATACAGAGGCCATGAAAAGTTGTTAATAATTTCCCTCAGGTCTCATCTGCTAATGTTTCTGATTTTACAAAGAGCAGAAAATGATGTCATAGGGCATATATTCTCCAGGATTCATCAATGAAAAAAATACCCTATGATCTGCCAAGTCCAGCTGAGCAGATTCAGTCTCCCTGCGTCCTTTAAAAACACATATATCCATTTTTTGCATGCTGCTGATGTTTTGCAAAATGAAACTTAAAGTGTTGGTGAGCTGTGGATATGGGATAAAAGAGAAATGTTCTATAGTATCTTTAACTGTACTACCTTCCAAATCCTACAGACTTAGTAAATGCTTTCATGTACCACATTGTAACTCAACATTAAGATTTAAATAATAAAATGAGCTGATCAAGGTTCCCATCAGGTTAAGTTCTCATTTAGGAATTGTAGATGGGAGTATAGAAGGCAGGGTAAAGAATGTAACAGCCTGCTTGTCTTTATTTTCCTGCCTATCAGGGATGAATAATCTTGTTCAGCTGACTATTTACTCTAACTGAAAGGCCAAATGGGAATGATAAAAATCTCATTTCTGAACATCAGATGATTTCTGGTTACCAGAGGCATAATTTTCTCACTCCGATTGTTCAGGCTTTTTTTTTTTTTTTTCACATCTTCTGGGGTGAGAAAAATGGTTTTATAACCGAGAACTGAACAAATGTTTGGGGTTTATTTTGTCTTCAGGGCAACTGTTACTAGAATTTGCTTTCCTGTTTTACAAAATGAATAGTTGCTATTTCTACCCTACTCCTTGCTTTATGTTGTGCTGTTACTGCCTCAGCTACTGCCTACCTTTCTGAGTATGGTAGGAGACAAGTTAAATTGTTTCGAGGCAAAGACTCTACAATGCTTTTTGCTGTGGCCACTGCAGGTGGGTTTAGGGAGACACAGCATCTGCACATGCTGAAGGAGTTGAATTCTCTCTGCCTTTTCTTTGTACAGACTGGAAAGGCCAAATGTGCAGTCATTCCAGCTACATTTATAGGGAAGACTCAGAGGAATAAGAATGGGATGTGCACAATACAGAGCTAAGGGACACCAAAAGTGTGAATTTTAAGCTTTGATTTTTCTCTCACTGAAGCTACAAAAGGAAACACTATCATGATCCTCTCCTCTCTAACTTAGCCAAGGAAAAACATACCACAAGCTAAAAAGCTTCATGGAGTCTCCTACTCACTATTATGTTGAAGAAGGAGAATGTTGAAAAAAGGATTTCAAAAGATCAGGAATAGGATTATTATGAAAAAGCAACAAATAGTGGATTCCTTAAGCAATGTAAAATACTCAAAGTAAATCAACTAATTATAAAGTTATCTAAGAATTACACTAGTCAGAAGTGCCTTGAAAAGCTATTGTTAAAGCCTATGATTTTCTTTGCAGAATTGTGTATAGTACTTCCTGGCATGCATATATATGATTGTGCATGCATATGCATGTATGTATGCATAAGTGTATGATATTAAGCAAGTTTCCCCTGAAAAATACTTATTCTTGTCACATATATTGCCTATTTTGACCATTTAAAAATATTTTTATGTGTTTTACAATTGAACAGTGTTCGGTTGGAAGTTCCATCCCAAACCCCCTCCCATGAAAGTTGTCAAAGTCCAGACTCTACCCCCAAGAAAGCCTCAGAGATACTCAAGAACACTCTCACAGGGTATTTGAACTCCCACGCACCAGAAATAAATGTGGTTTTCTGCTCTTACTTCCCTGTCTCCTCTCTGGGGGAATAGAAGGCCATCAGGGAGTATTTGTATCCATTAAACCCAGGCTTTTGCTTTGATTTGTTCTGATTTGTTTTTTTGCATTGGCACAGATGTTTACAGGTGATGGAGGTGGGTCATCTTTCTATCTGTTGTTTCATTGGTTAAGTAATAAAGAAACTGCCTTGGCCCCTTTAATAGGATAGAAAATTAGGTAGGCGGAGTAGACAGACAGAATGTTGGGAGAAAGAAGCCGAGTCGGGAGTCGCCATGATTCTCCCACTCCAGACAGACGCAGGTTAAGATCTTTCCTGGTAAGCCAGCTCGTGGTACTACACAGAATATTAGAAATGGGTTAGATCAATTGTAAGAGCTAGCCAATAAGAGGCTGGAGCTAATGGGCCAGGCAGTGATTAAAAGAATACAGTTTCCGTGTAATTATTTCGGGGCATAAGCTAGCCATGTGGGCGGCTGGGTGCCGGGGACGCAGCCCCGCCGCTCATATTACAACAGAGTGGCACCCAACGTGCTAATGAACTCCACGTAAAACCTGAGAGGGCTTAAAAAGGACACAGAGAGAATTTAAGACAGTTTTTGCTGTTTGTGGGTTGCGTACCGCAAAGAAATTTTCCTGACTCAGCAGCAGGAAAAAACTGTCTATTTTAAAATGCCGGCTTTCTGGGCTGTGCCGGCATCGCGATCTCTGTCTGGCTCCTGCAGGAGACAGAGTTTTTGAATGGAGCATTTGGAGTGAAGTGCTACGATTTGTTTGATGGCAACTAGACTCACTGTGTGCCTAAAAGGAAGTCATTTTGTGCTGCGGCTCAGAGGCACAAGCAGCTCCACCACGCTACTGGTACAATGTGCAAGGATCAGAGGCACGAGCAGCTCCGCCATGTTGGACTGGGCGGGGCAAGCAAGCAGTACCTGTTTTTGTTAGCGATTTAAAAGCACAAAACAAAGTGCTCCTGGATAGTAAAAAAATTACAGATTCACAATACAACTGATTCAGACACTGTTGGATGAATATACGTAGGCTTGAGAGAGAGAAAAAAATATATATAAAGAATAAAGTTAATGGTTTTAAAAAAGGGTAAAGTCTTTAAAGAGACAGAGTACAGATAGTTATAGATTAAAAGAAATAAAGAAAAATAAGCCACGTAAAAATGGAAAATTCACAGAGAGTCTGGATTCTTTGTATTATTGTGTTTTCTTTAAAATTTTTGACTGTGAAGGAGCTAAGTACAGAGAGACATTTCATTATATGGGCTGCCAAGCTAAACCAGAATGGATATAAGGGTATTATGATTTCAGAATATGGGTCTAAGGATATGATGCTTTGGAGAGGGTCTTCTTTTGTTTTCACAGAGGATGAGACTCTGTGGATTGCGTCTATCCCGATATGGTATGATAGACCACGCCCTCCTGAAAGGTTGCTGTGAACACCTTCAGAAAATTACTTCATTCAACTGCCGACTGAGATGACCCTGACACACAGGTTACACCATAAAAGATCTGAATACAGCGCCCCCATTCAGCAGGAAGCAATTTGGAGAGAAAAACTGCGCCCATGTTCCCAAATATTGTTTATAAATGTTCTTTTACATTTAAAGGGGGATATGATAGAGATATGAATAATTTGCATTGGTATGATTTTAAGGTCAATTTTGTTATATGTTTATGTATTTCTGATCTTGATTAAGGTATTGTAATTATGTAGTTCATTTAAAAATATAATGTAAAATAGGAAATACAGGTTGTTAATGGATAATCATCAATAATAGTAAAGCTTATAGTCATGTTAGTTAGATTTTCTAGATATATAGAGATATATTTCAGTTAGACATTCTTCATATCTTTCAAAGACTGCAGAATATGGCATTTAATGTTTTAATAACTTAGGGCTTTTCATGACAATGAGACACATCTGCTCCTGTCAGCACCAATCTACTTCAAGAGGAAGATGGGCATCGAAGAGGATCCTTATGGAGTTTGATAGCCATTTGGGCAAGAAACTGCTCTTGCCTGGACTGTTACATAAACTGGACACAGAGAACCCGCAGAAAGAGGACCGCTGAACTTGCCTAAAGGTGAGATGATCTTTCGGGGTTCCTGACTCATGAAAGAGTCTGCGAGACATTCTGCAGGACACAGCAAAAAGTGACTGAACTGTCTTTGGAATTTCCTGCTTGATGAAAAATGTCTGCTGGATACTATGGGCCTAAAGGCTGAAGATGGATGCCCCAACAGTACAAAAGAACTTTGGGTGACTGTCCAGGCAGCAAGATGTCTCTGTCATTTCTAGAGTTTTGGATCTCTTGTTTGCTTAGGTAATATTATATCCTTCTGGAGTCTTTGATGGAGTTGAAGAATGGTTAGTTATAGTTATAGTTTTCCTTAGTTATGATAAAAGATAAAAAAGATATAAATATTGTAACTGTAATTCTTGCTTGATAACTATTTTATTATATGTAATCTTACTATGTTAAAATGAAAGCCATTTTTTGTTTAAACAGAAAAAGGGGAAATGATGGAGGTGGGTCATCTTTCTATCTGTTGTTTCATTGGTTAAGTAATAAAGAAACTGCCTTGGCCCCTTTAATAGGACAGAAAATTAGGTAGGCGGAGTAGACAGACAGAATGTTGGGAGAAAGAAGCCGAGTCGGGAGTCGCCATGATTCTCCCACTCCAGACAGACGCAGGTTAAGATCTTTCCTGGTAAGCCAGCTCGTGGTACTACACAGAATATTAGAAATGGGTTAGATCAATTGTAAGAGCTAGCCAATAAGAGGCTGGAGCTAATGGGCCAGGCAGTGATTAAAAGAATACAGTTTCCGTGTAATTATTTCGGGGCATAAGCTAGCCATGTGGGCGGCTGGGTGCCGGGGACGCAGCCCCGCCGCTCATATTACAACATACAGGGTAAAAAAACTTTTCAAATGGGTCACCTAATTCTATTTTCATCTGTTCTTCAGAAGGCTGAATAAGCTTCTCACAGAGTGGAGAAAGAGTTGCTAGTCTGAAACATTTTTCCATACAAAACAAATATAATTTTACACTCAGATTATGTTAATGGGTTCTGTCCATAAAATATTAAACATTGCCTCATATATAAAAGAAAGTAAATATATTTGTCAAATTTTGGTTATATTATCATTTTCACTTAAAATTTTATTTATTTTTTATTTTAAATTTTTTATTTATTTTACTGAAAAACTACAGCTTACTCTCCATCCTCTTCTTCCATTCCCTTCCTCCTCCTCTTTTCTAACCCCCTAGCATCAACTCCTCAGAAAGGGTAAGGCCTCCCATAAAGAGGTAACAAAACCTGGCATATCAAGTAGAGGCAGAACCAAGGTCATTTCCCCCTGCATCAAGTCTGAGCAAGGCATCCCATCATATGGAATGTCAACAGAAAGCCAGTTTATATGCCAGGGACAGATCCTGGTTCCATTTCTAAGGGTTCCACAAACACATCAATGTACACAACTGTCACCTATATGCAGAGTGCTTGGGTTGGTCCCACACAGGTTCCCTATCTGTCAGTCTAGAGACCATAATACCCCATGACCTCAGTTCAGCTGTCTTTGTCGGTTTCCCCATCATGATCTTGATCCCCTCCCTTGCACATATAATTTCTTCTCTCTCTTTTTGACTGGACTCCTGGAGCTTGGCCCTGTACTTGACTGTGGATCGCTGCATCTGCTTTCATCAGTTACTGGATAAAGGTTCTATGATGACAATTAGGGTAGGGGGATGGCAATGTGAAGGATCAAAATGGCCGAGTTTGGGAATGGATGTAGAGAGGGAGAGCAATGTAAGAGGTATCTTGATAGAAGGGGCCTTATAGCGTTAGGGAGAAACCTGGTTCCAGGCAAACTCCTATGAATCTATAAGGATGACCCCATGAAGACTCCTAGCAAAAGTCGAGAGGATGCTTGAACTGATATGCTCCTGTAATCAGATTGGTGATTTCCATGATTGTAATTATATAGTCAATTATTAAAAATCACTTATCTCACAGGATTTTCAGCTAAGTAACAATGATGATTTTTCCCCATCTGATGGCATACATAGAATTTTCCAGCACTATAAAGATAACCAATGGGAATAAAACTTCCAGGTTAGTATCAATTTTATTTCTTCATGTCCTATGAGATAAATAAGTGTTATCTTCAGCACCATAGTTTTACCATCAAGTTGTAGAGAGTATCTTAGACTGAGTTCAGAGTGATTGTAATATTTTGAGGGTTTCTAGGACCACACTGGTAGTTCTAAAAGATTTAACCCATTCCTAACATGGGCATTTACTAGCCTGTAGTGTCTAGTAGGAAAATGTAATCCTGTCATTTGATAACAATGTTTAAAATATTTTATATACATAATATATATATATATATAATATTTTATGGTATTATTTTCATATTTCTTTTTTACAAGATCTTTTGTGTTATTTAGGTTTTTCTGTACTTTCTCCACTACCTCGCCTTCCTATGATGCACCTTTTCTGTTCTGTTAATCTCTTCAAGTTTTTCATAATTGATGACTACAAAGAAACAATATCCTCTGGCTAACACAGGACAATGGCACATATGAATATATAGTGGATATGACCACATGCACAAGCCACACATAACCTCAAACTAAACTAAATCCCAGCTTGGAAACGGGAGTTGGGCACTAGCCTCCACCCCTAGCTGACACTCCATTCACAATTGGTAACTTCTAGGAGCAGAAAGCTCAGTTGTCTTTAAGAGTTAACTCTGGTAAGTTAACCACACTTCAGTGGAAGGTTACATATCCAATAATGTATGGATATCACAAGTTGCATTTTTGAAAATAAACAAAAATGAAAAATAGTACACAACATGAGTGAGTAGGGAAAAGTAGGTGAATCTTGGAAGAATGTGTTGAAAGACCCCCCCAGAGTGAGGAGACTCTCACTCAAGTCTCGGGATAATCCCCTTCTAGTATGTAAGACCACTTCTGAGAGGGAAGTCAATGCCTCTTCAAGTTTGGAAATAAGTTGTTCTAGAACCCTCAAATCTTCATCCATTGCTATTCTTAATTCATTAAAAGTACTGAGAGGCCTAGATTAGGGCAGTGGTGCCTGTCCCAACACCAGCAGCTACCCCCAAAGCCCAGGATTCCTGCTAGTGTCAGAGAAATAAGTTCTCATTGAAAGTGAGTTGGGTGTTATCAAAATCATCTTCAAACGTTTTATCTGGATGATAAAAGATCCTAGGTACCAGTAGTACAAGCACCCGGTAATCTTTGGCATCATTAGAATCTGATGTCAATATGCAAGGTGTCAGCCCTGTACTATAAGCTCATCATTTATCTAAACTGGGAATCAAGTACCTGGTATCAAGACTATTAGGGCTATTAAGAATCTCATTACATAACCTCAGTAAGAGTCAGCCTATGATTATTCCCCCAAACACAAGCATCCTGACTGGTGGTGTTGTTAAAAGCCCCAGATACTGCAGTTTGGCTAGTTTAGGAGCTCGCTTCACATGGGAGGCATGGATCCAGGCCGAGATGCATACTTCTTTTAATTGTTCCCAGATCTGGCCTCTTACTACTTCAAGGGCCTTTAGGCAGGCAAATAAAAGTCTAGAGAGAATAGCATCAGGATTATATACTCCACCTAACTCAGTGAGTGGTGGCAGTCCCCCACATAGGATCTCATAAGGGGTGAGTTTAAATCACCCTGGGGTATTCCAAACCCATAACAGGTCAAAGGGAAGGAGGTCTCTCCAGTCATTTCAGCCTATCTCTAGGGCTAATTTTGTCAGGGTCTCTTTTAGGGTTCTATTCATGCTTTCTACCTGACCTGAGCTCTGGGGTTGGTAAGCACAATGTAATTTCCAATTGATCCCCAGTTGGGTGGTCAGTCCCTGACTTACCTGGGCAACAAAGGCAGGTCCATTATCAGACCCAATTACCTTGGGTATCCCAAACCTTGGGAAGATTTCTTTTATGATCTTCTTAGCCACCACATTGGCCGTCTCAGTTCTGGTAGAAGAAGCTTCTACCCAGCCTGAAAAAGTATCTATAAAAACTAATAAGTACTTGTTACCATATCTGACTGGCTTAATTTCTGTAAAATCTATCTCCCAGTAGGCCCCAGGCCGGTCGCCCTGAGCCTCGTCCCAGGAGTATATATGGAGTGTCCTTCTTTTTGTGGGAGGACTAGTTTTCCTCCTTCTGTCTCTACTGACCCATAAGGGGTTTCCTTTACTACTCCTAATTTGCCCATAACGTGATCGTCCTCAGGGGTATATCTATAGTTAGTTTCACTGATATCATGATAATCTTTAGGCTCTTCAACTTCCAGGATCATTGCTCCTTGGGCCGCCTGTTTAGCGGTTAGGTCTGCCATCTGATTTCCTTTAGCCACAGCATCTCGAGCTTTTTGGTGTCCTGGACAATGTATGATGGCTACATTCTTTGGAAAATGTATGGCTTTGAGGAGGCTCAAAATTTCTTTTTTTCTGTTTTATGCCTTTTCTTGCAGATGTCAACAGTCCTCTTTGTCTGTATATTGCTCCCTGCATGTGGGCAGTAGCAAAATCACACCTGCTGTCAGTGGAAATGTTGATAGGCTTCCCCTCTGCCATCCATAGAGCTTGTATCAAAGCCACAAGTTCTGGTTTCTGGGACGATGTCCCTTTAGGGAGGCCACTGGCCTAGATTACTTGCTTCCCATCCACCACTGCTGGCCCTGCCTTCAGCTTACCTTCAACCATGAAACTGGTGCTGTCTGTATACCAGCTTGAACTCCCAGGCCAACACTGATCCTTCAGATCATTTCATGTGCCAGCCTCTTCAGCCAAAATGTCAGCACAGTGATGGGTAGATGAGGAGCCATTAGTCTTGGGCAGTAGGTTAGTGGGACTGAGGATAGCTGGGGGAGCAAAGGTCACTCATTCGGTCAACAAAAGGCTTTGATCACCTCTGGCCCAGTAAAACTGATCTGGGCCTTCAAATTTGTTAGCAAGTCTCTTTCTAATAAAGGCATAGAACACTCAGGGATAACCAGGAAGGAATGAGTTACTTGTCCTCTCCCCAATCTACAGTTCATAAGGTGGTCCAGAGATATTGTTTTCCAGTTGTTCCAATTACTATAGTCTTTGCATTCTTTAGCTTCCCCGATGGTTGTTTCAGCACAGAGTGCTCAGTCCCCATGTCCACTAGAAAATCCATAGGGGTCCCCTCCATAGTCAGGGTTACCCTAGGCTCAGGGAGGGTATCCGAGCTCCATCCTCTCTAACCATCTTCTTCTATGGCCAGTACCTTAGAGGCCCTTCCTTTCTTCTTTGGGCATTCTCTTGCCCAATATTGTTTTTCTTTGCAATAAGCACATTGGTCTTTGTCCAAGGGGTGCCTCTGTCTGTCTTCACTCATCTTTGGTCTTCTGTTGCCCAGGTTCCCTATCTGTCTAAGTCCTGTCTTCACTTTCTCTCCTATCACTGTGGCCAAAATTCTAGTCAAATTTCTATCTTATCTATGATCCCTCCAGTCCTCTCTTTCCTCTGCCTCCAGCCTCTCTCAAACTTATCTTCCTCTGTCTCTTATGAAACACTTCCTCTGCTTCCTTAACCAAATCCTGCAAGGTATAATTCTGCAACCATTCTAACTGCTGTAACATTTTCTTAATATGTGATGCTGACTATCCTATGAAGGCCATAGCTACCGCTGCTTGCTGACCCTCAGAGGTTGGGTCAAGAGGAGTATAATGCCTGTAAGCCTCCATTAAATGTTCATGAAACACAGATGGTGGTTCAACCAGCCCCTGAAGAACCTCCCTTACCTTGGCATCTTGTGGCTTCTCAGAGACCTGCCATGGGAGCCCAGTGATAGACCATCAGCCACTCCCTACCTGCTGCTGTATTGAAGTCCCAAACAGGTCGGTTCAATACTGGAGGGGATGAAGGTGGGGTGGGTTGAATCTGGTCTTCCAGGACCCTGTGCAGGACTCTGAGCATGCCAACATCATCTGCCCATCGCAGCCCCCTCCCCATGCCACCACTATCACCAGGATCAGGCATCTGGGGCAGCAGGTAAGTGGGTGGTGAAGGACTCAGCCATTCAGGTGACTCTCTGACTCTGGGAGAGCAAGGGTTTGGGAGCCTGGCTTCCATCCACACACCCAGGGCTTAACCCAAGATGGGGAATCCTGAACCAAATCTTGTCATACAGTAATGAATGGGTGTTGATAGGGATGGGGTCCTGGTCCTTTCTGAAAAACAAGAGCTTTAATTTTAAAACTAATGATTAAATCATAGGTGCCCTCTGGAGGCCAGCCGACATCAAGCGCCGGCCACTCTGAGTAGCAAAAATTCTTTTATGGACCTTTCTTAATCTCAACTGACAAGTTGTGTGCTCTAGTCCTAACTCAGTCCAATGATCCAGAGTCAAACTCAGAGGGGTCATCACAGTCTGCCCCATTGTCAGGGTTACAAATAAGACAAAATAAAGATAGAAGACACGCAAACAAAGGCTAACAAAGCCTAGACAGACAAAAACACTCCAGAAATACAGGCAGCCAGGAGGGAATACAGTTCCTCCAATCCAGGAGAACTTTCGTATCCTCACCAGCAACCAGATGGGAATCTCCCAGGCATAACTAGTGTCCCTCCTGATGTCCCAGGAAATCTCCCAGGGCAGTAGTCAGTGATCTCCTAGCATGTTTGCTGATCATTCCGTCCATCTCCTCCTGAGACATGAGTGACTGCAAAACCAAAACTGAAAGTACAGAATCTGAATTCAGCCTTCACGGAAACATAGACACAGAACAAAGACACAAACAATGTCTCACCTCCAAGTGGCTCTCTGGAGATGAGGGTGGTTGCCAACCCCAGCTGAGCCTCCAAATGAAAGACCCCCCCAGAGCAGGGAGACTCTCACTCAAGTCTCAGGATAACACGACCCCCCAGGAACTCACGAGAGATCGTCCTTGCTGCAATCACATGTAGTTTATTGATAGGAACCAGCTGGGACCAAAACTCATTTCCCATGCAGGGGTAGAGAGTTTGACCCCAAGTAGCTGGAAGAGGGGATATTTAGGGGAAGAAACCACAACCCAAAGGGGGTAGGGAGGGCGTCATTGGAAAATTCCAAAAATACCAGTGATTATTATGAGGGGATAAATCTCCATTTTTCAAGATTACTCTCAAGATTATAATCTATTTTTATGGTCAGCTAGTTCCTGGAACAGAGTCACTGAACTGGCTAACCTAGATTTTTGGTTCTTCTCTCCCTGCTAGATTTTTTTGTCTCTATTCTTTCTGCTAGAGGGGATTGGATTTATCCAGGTCTTTCAGTGTGTGGGAGAATTGTATGAAATTCCAAAAAAGAAAAAAAAGACAATAAAAATCAAATGAAAATTAACTAAATAATTTGGATATTTTGACTGGGGGATAAAGCATTAGTTGTAATTTACCTGGCAAGGTATTAATGTAAATAATGAAAATAAATGTTGGAATCAGTTGGTAGAAGGATAGGCAATATAACTGTTATGCCCAAATCCATGTGGTCCCCACAAAAGCCAATATAGGAAACCGAGTCCCATATGTAAAAGCAAAGAGCCTTTAATCAAATTTGCAAACTCAGTCTCTCTGCATGTCCAATGTATGAGAATATCTGAAGAGCCCTGAGCTCAATTAGAATTGGGTTTTTATGATAGTAAAGGTGGGGAAGAGGGGTCTCTGAGGTTCAAGACCCCTGATTGGCCAACATTTGCCTAGGGGGTTCCGGTGAGGTGTACTGGCAGGTGATCCTATCAACATCAGTTGGAATGTCAGCCATTTCCTTTGAAAGGTCTGTCCTGGGGTAGGGGGCAGGCAATCTTGGCCTACCAGGCATTGTCTCAAGGTAAACTATTGAGACTCCAGACATCATTTACATCCATCCATGGCCAGAGTCCCAGGTGATAATGGTTGGAAATAAACAACTTCCTTTAGGTGACCTGCTCAGACTTAGATTATCATGGCTGACCCCCAAAATAACATTGAATTAGTCTTCCTTTTTACTCATTCAGTCTTCTACTTTATGCTTTGGCTTTGCCCTAGAAACTGTTGATAGGATAAATCCAATATTTCCAAAATGATGCCAACATAAATACATGAGAACATCTCAAAACCCCCAATCATTTTCAGCCTCTGACTCTTAGAAATTGGAAAGTTTCTTTTGACTTGATCTCCTATTTTTTCATATTTTATTGTTCAAACTGTACTATCATTTATTTCTTTTTATAGATATTTATTGAGCTCTACATTTTTCTCTGCTCCCCTGCCTCTTGCCTCCTCCCTTCAATCCTCCCATGAGTGAGTACATGTGATTGTCTTTCTGTGGCTGGTTTACCTCACTCAAAACAATTTTTTCTAGTTCCATCCATTTTCCTGGATATAAAGATGTAGAAGAATGAAAATAGACCCATATCTATCACCACACACAAAGCTCAAGTCCAAATGGATCAAAGACCTCAACATAAAGCCAACCACACTGAATTTTATATAAGAGAAAATGGGAAGTACACTTGAACACATTGGTTCCTGATCTGTTTCTCATGATTTTTGTTTGTATAAATCCTTCAGCTTGTGTTTTCTGTATTGATTCTATCTCAGTTTTCAGGTCCTGAATAGTTTCTTTTATATGTTTGATTTCTTTTTCTTAGTTTTCTTTAAGTGATTTGCTGATATCTTCCAATTTTTAGTTTGTTTTTTCCTCCATTTCTTTAAGGGGAGTTCTCATTTCATCTTTAAGAATTTCAAACATTCCCCTGAGGTTATTTTTTAGATAACCTCTTCTGGTTAATTCATATTTGGCTGCTCGGGTTTGTTTTTGTAGGGTCTTTAGGTTTTACTGGTCTTGCATTGCTCTTTGTGGTGTAGTGTGTGATCTTTCCTTTTCTACTCATCTTTTCCTCTAATAGGTGTAGTTGGGACTGTTTGAGATTCTGTTGAATAATCTTCTAGGTGCCAGTGAATTCAAAGCTCAGATGGTTGGCTCTTGTGGTACAGTCAGCGTTAGAGTTTTAGTTAACCTGTTGGTTATTACTGTTCCTAGAAATAGGTCAGTGCTCCTGTGCTTTGGTCTCTTTCCTTAGAATTTGCTGTCTGAGGCTTACTTTGGTCTAGGCTGCTGGCTTTAAACTGTTTCTGTAAATCTTGGTCTGGATCTCCTCCTGCAGAAGTCCCTGGCTTGGAATTGGACCTGTTCTTTTTTTTCTTCTTCTTCTTCTTTTTATTGTTTATTTATTTATTAAAGATTTCTGCCTTCTCCCCGCCACCACCTCCCATTTCCCTCCCCCTCCCCCATCAAGGCTCCTCCCTCATCATCCCTAAGAGTAATCCGGGTTCCCTGCCCTGTGGGAAGTCCAAGAACCAACCACCTCCTTCCAGGTCTAGTAAGGTGAGCATCCAAACTGCCTAGGCTCCCACAAAGCCAGTACATGCAGTAGGATCAAAAACCCATTGCCATTGTTCTTGAGTTCTCAGTGTTTTTATGGAGATAACTGACTCTGGATCTGGTCACTGGCTCAGTCCTGATCTGCCAATGTTCTGGGACTGGACTGGCTCCCAGGGCTGGATTTGCTCCTGGGGTCTGCGCCAGGGAGAGCTTGTTTCTTCAGGCTTTCTCTGTCCTGGGAATCTCCTTCATTAACATTCCTGTGGAATTTGTTGTCCAAGGTGAAGTTCCTTGCCTCAGGGCAACTTTGACCTAGCTTGATGGCTTTAATCTGTTTCTGTAAATCCTGGTCTGAATTCCCTCCAGCAGAAGTCCCTGGGTTGGAGTTGGACCTGAAAAGGTTTTTGATTCTGGTCTACTGCCTCAGAGGTCCCAGGCTCGGGTGCACACCCGAACCTGCAGAGTTCCTGCTCACTACTTCAGAGGTCCCAGACTCATGCTCAGACATGCAGGGGTTCCAGGGTACTGCCTATTCTCTTTGATGTCCCAGACCAATGCCTGAACCCACAGAGGACCTAGCTCAGGCCTACTCTCTCTGAGATCCCAGACTTGCACCTGGTCCTGCTGAGATCTCTTGTTTCTGCCTGTTACCTCAGAGGACCCAGATTCACCCACATCCAGGCTGACAGACATCCTGGTTCTGGCATAGCTCTTGGGAGGACCTAGACTCTCATCCAGACCCATTGGAGTGTTGGCTTAGGTCTACTCCCTTGAAGGTCCCAGATTCACATCTGGACCCTCCGGGGTCTCTGGCTCTGGCTCATTTGCTCAATGGTTACTCCCCTGTACCTATTCCAGTGGAGATTGTTGACTCTGGATCTAGTAGCTGGCTCAATCCTGATCCACCTATGTCCCAGAACTGGGTTTGCTACTGGCTTCTGCTTCTGGTGGAGCTTGTTCTCTCTGTGTCTCAGGTAGCTGGTTCAGTCCCACTCTGATTCTGGTGGAGATAACAGACACTGAGTCAGGTCATTGGCTCAATCCTGATCTGCCAGGGTCCAGAACTGGGTTGGCTCTCAGGAATGGATTTGTTCCTGGCTTCTGCTCCTGGTGGAGCTTGTTTCATCCAGCCCCATCTATCTTAGGAGTCCTAACATTCATTTCTACACCTATCATGAGGTATCAAAAATTAGGAGATAGTAATCTTCGGAAAGACTAACATATTAACCACTTATAGTTTTCTAGCATAAAGATACAATTTTCCAATGATCTGCTCCTGTGATCTATTTCACCATTTAATTGACTATGCATTTAGTTATATCAGGAAATCATGGAAAATTACAGATTTTTTAATCATAATTCAGTGACATAGTAATACTTATTCTTAACTTCTTTAGCAACCTGAAAACAAAACTCAGTTATCCTAGTATGGAATCTCCAATTCTCCCTCCTACTTAAAAAAATTTTAAATAGAATAATAAAAGCAAAATTATATAACAGTTCTAACACAGAGAAATATTATTATTTGAAATCATCCTGGACTTACATTTTTTTCTTCTGATACTGTGAAAAATTGAAAAAATAAAAAATAAACCAAAGAGGCAGTAATTCCAATTTATTGCCAATCCGACAGATATATGAAAACCAATAAAAAAATACCTCCTATTCTAAAAGTAAACATTAAATGTGTATATTGAGTTGCTGAAAAGAAAGCCTTTATTCAGTAGAAAAGTCAGTCATTTTCATATTTAGTTCTCATCTACAAAATTCCTAAATTAATTTTTTAATAATTTATTTTTGTCTAGAATATAGTTAAAATTTTGTCTACTTCTCCTGACCTAGATATTTTTTATGAATATTGAAACAGTTTTAACATGAAAAATAAGAAATAGCAATAATATTTTCATGTAAACTAAAGTGATGGTTTTAAGCAGTATTTTTATATGCATATATATCTTCATGTGTGTTCAGAGATTTATTTGTGGGGTACAGTCTATATTAACCACTTTCTACTCTTGATTTTGAGTTAGGGTCTCTCACTGAACCTAAAATTCAACAACTTAGACAGATTACAAATAGTTCAAGCACTAGGGATCTTCTTAATTCTTATTCTACAATGATGGAGGTACAAGCTCAGATATAATCATTAATTAATCCATAGATGAGGGTCATGTCAAGTTTACTCAATTTCCTTTCAACATATAACCTCTAAATGTTGCTACAATGCAAACTGAAACTTCAATGTGTGAGTCTCTGCAGGATGCTTATTGGTTTATTATGACAAGGCATCTCTATATAGCTCTATCTGTACTAAAACACACTTTGTAGACCAAGATGGTCTGACCCCAAACTCACAAAGATCTGCCTGCCTCTGCCTCCTGAGAAAAATAAAGTCAGATGCTACCATAAATGGCACAACATGTCATGTTAAATCATTAGGATATGTTACCATGGAGTCACTTTAACATAAACCTACATAAAAAGATATTTAATGAAAGCTTTGTTAAGAACCAAATTTATTCTATTATTTAAATCTTATGGTTAAGTACCAGTAAGTCAAAGTCTAGGATCAATGAAAATGTGTTGTTTTTTTTTTTTTTTTGGTTTAAGGATGCATGAAATAGATGCAGTTTGAAGGTAAACAGTAAAAAATACAGAGCAAAATAGAAATTTTCTAAATTATGAAATTTGAAAAGAGTTTGGATCTCAAAAAACTAAATAGGATGCAATATTTTTAGGAATTTCAGTTTTGTTATTGTGAAGATTGTTACTAAAAATAAGTAAACAAGTGGAATCTATAAAAATGAATATGAGCATGAGATTTTGAAAATACCTTGACTTCAAAATTTGGATCTAAGGTTATGATGCTTTGGAAAAGTTCTTCTTTTGTTTTCACAGAGGAGGAGTCCCTGTGGATTGGTTCTATCCCAATATGGTATGATGGGCCACGCCCTCCTGAAAGGTTGCGGTAAACACCTTCAAAAAATTACTTCACTCAACTGCCAACTGACAAGAACCTAGCAGACATGTTATACCATGAAAGGCCTAAATAACACCACCCCCATTCAGCATGAAGCAGTTTAGAGAGAAATAACTATGTCCATATTCCCAAATATTGTTTATAAATGTTCTTTTACATTGAAAGGGGGATATGATATAGATATGAATAATTTGCATTGGTATGGATTTTAAGGTCAATTTTGTTATATGTATATGTATTTCTGATCTTAATTAAGGTATTGTGATTGTGTAGTTCATTTAAAAATGTAATGTATAATCAGGAAATATAGGTTAATGAATAATCATCCATAATAGTCAAGCTTGTCGTCATGTTAGATTTTCTAGATATGTAGAGATATATTTCAGTTAAATAGGCATTCTTCATATTTTTCAAAGACTAAAGAATATAGCATTTAATGTTTTAATAACTTAGGGCTTTTCATGACAATGAGACACGTCTGCTCCTGGCAGCACCAATCTACTTCAAGAGGAAGATGGGCATCGAAGAGGCTCCTTATGGAGTTGGTTGGCCATTTGGGCAAGAAACTGGTCTTTCCTGGACTGTTACATAAACTGGACACAAAGAACCCACAGAGAGAGGACTCCTGAACTTGCCTAAAGGTGAGATGATCTTTTGGGGTTCCTGATTCATGAAAGAGTCTGTGAGACATTCTGCAGGACACAGCAGATAGTGACTAAACTGCCTTTAAAATTTCCTGCTTTCTAGAAAATTCTGCTGAATACTATGGGCCTGAAGGCTGAAGATTGATGCCCCAATGGTACAGAGGAACTTTGGGAGACTGTATAGGCAGTGGGATGTCTCTGTCATTTCTAGAGTTTGAAATTTGCTTATTTCTTGTTTGCTTAGGTAATATTATGTCCTTCTGGAGTCTTTGATGGAGTTGAAGAATAAACAGAGAGTTATAGTTTTCCTTTGTTATGGTAAAAGATAAAATAGATATAAATATTGTAACTGTAATGCATGCTTGATAACTGTTTTGTTATATGTAATTTTACTATGTTAAAGTGAAAGCCTTTCTTTTTTATTTAAACAGAAAAAGGGGAAATGATGTACGTGGGTCTTCTGTCTATCTGTTGCTTTCATTGGTTAATTAATAAAGAAAACTGCTTTGCCTGATAGATCAGAACATAGGTAGGTGGGGGAAGACAGAACAGAATTGTGGGAGAAAGAATGCAGAGTCAGTCAGACACCATGATTCTTTGACCTGAGACAGATGTAGGCTGGAATCTTTCCTGGTAAGCCACCAACTCGTGGTGCTACACAGATTATTAGAAATGGGTTAACCAAGATGTGAGAATTAGCCAATAAGAGGCTGGAGCTAATGGGCTAAGCAGTGTTTAAATGAATACAATTTGTGTGTTGTTATTTCAGGTGTAAAGCTAGCTGGTGGCCAGAAGCTGGGCAGCAGGAAGCGGCCTGCAGCTCCTTCTACAAATCCCTGCAGGTAACCATATTTGGTTATAGAAAGAGCAAGCAGGACATCTCTTTATAATCTCCTTAGCTTCTTGCCATGTAATAGAAAACTCTTCCCTTAAACCTTTGCTATTGACACAATGTTTTTTTTTTTTATAAAATTCGGAGGCCTGCAGCACACTTTCAATCAATAATTGATTAATTTCTGCATTACCTGTGCGAGGGGACTTGGAAGGCCTATATGGGATTGGATGTATGTTATGTATATAGGAAAAAAAGCCTATTCCTGAATGTATCTTGCACCTGGATAAATAATGAAGTCAACTCTGTATCATCTGGTATAAATTCAGTAGATTCAATATGCAACACAACTCTTAATGCATATTGTGAATCAGTAACTATATTAAGAGATTCATTAAAATCCCTTCCTGTCATGAGTATAACATGTATTTCAGCCTTCCAGACAGAATTATAAGGGCTTTGTTCTACCTTACTTAATTCTTCTGATTTGTAACCTGCCTTCCCTGATTTATTTGAATCAGTATAAAATGCATGGGCTCCAGTTATTGGTTCATCATATACAATTTGGTGAAGAATCCAAGAATTTCTCTTTATAAAGTTAAGTCTATCACTTTTAAGATAATTGCTATTATTTTCTCTCCCAAAATAGCACAAGCTCTTTGACATGGTTCATTGTTTTCCCATAACTTTTTTCTTTTATCAGTAGTGAAACACACTATAATCTTTTCTGGATCTATACCTGCTAATTGATGAAGACTCAATTTACATTTATAACTAATTCAGAGAAATTTTCCACATAAGTTTTTAATTTTTTTTACTTGGTTTATGTGGTAAAAAGATTCATTGAAAGATAATATCATCCCTTTGTATTCAAATTCTATAGGAGAAATCCTGGAAGGCAATATGAATAGAATACAATTAAGATTTGGATTCATCCTATCTACATGTGCCTCCTGTAATTTCTCCTCAACAATTGTCAATTCATTTTCAATTTCAGCTGTTAATTATCTGGGATTATTCAGGACTTTATCACCACCTAAGGTTTTATTTAAGATAATAATTAGATCAAGTGTTTTCCCAACAGCCTCTCATAGACTAGAAATATCTCCTAATAGTCTTTGAAAGTCATTAAGAGTCAGCAACCAGACTCTCCTAATTTCTGCCTTTTCTGTTCTAAATTTCTGCAAATGTATTTTATAACTTACATAATTGAAAATCTCCTCTCCATATTTTTAGGAGCAATTTGTAATCCCCATTTTGGCAAAACTTTCTTTACTTCTTCAAACATTCTTTCTAAAGTGTCTATGTTTGAACCAGATAGCAAAATATCATCCATGTAATGGTAAATTATAGACATAGGAAATTATTTATGTATTATTTCCAATGGCTGACTTACAAAGTATTGGCATAGTTTGAGGCTATTGAGCATTCCTTGTAGAAGGATAGTCCATTGATATCTCCTAGTAGACTGAAAATTATTATAAGTAGGCACTGTGAAGTTAACTTTTTCTCTATCATTTTCTTGTAAAGGTATATTGAAAAAACAATTTTTCAAATCAATAACTATAAGAGGCCTTCATTTTGGTAATAGAGAAGGCAGAGGAACTACATATTGTATAGGGTCCATAGGTTGAATTAGCTTATTGACATCTCTTAGATATGTCACCACTCTCCATTTACCAGATTTTTAAACAACAAATACAGGAGAATTACAAGGGCTGGTTGATTTTTCAGTATAATGAGCATCTAGTTGCTCTAGTACCAGCTGTTCTAAAGTCTGCAACTTTTCTTCAGCTAGATGCCACTGTTTATCCCATATTGTTTACTCAGTTAACCATTGTAAAGGCAGGGCTTTTAGTACCTCTAAAAGTTTGATAGTTGCTTTATGTTCTTCTACAGCCTGAATGGCTGGTGCCTTTTGTGTATAGTACCTTATAATATCTTTCCCAGAATTATGAGTTCCTGGGACTGCAGGAATGTTAATCTTGGTATTCCATTGCTGAAACATATCACAACCCTTAATAACCACATATGGCCTCATCTTCTGTTTTTGACCTTCTGACCCACTGCAGTCAACCCTTCTTGTGCTTTGTTTAACTTGAGATATGGTTTCAATTCCTAGTAATTGAACAGCTGCCTCTTGAAGAGGCCAATTTGGATGCCAAGATTTTGGGGGTAATGATACTAACATCTACACCTGTGTCTATCAAAGCAACAATTACAATGCCATTTATATGCACTCTTCTCTTTGGTCTTTTATCATTTTTAGAAGTCTGCCAGAATATACATTTCCTTTTTTGTATTGGAATTTTGACTTATCCTCCATGTTTTTGTCATCATCTAGAACATTATGGTCTTTTACAGAAGGCTCTGGATTTTTTAATTCTTCTGATGAGGCAGTAACTAGGAATTACTTGGCCACTTTTGGCTTGGAGGCCTGCAAGAGGCCCCTCAAACAGTTAACCAATGGTATCAGGTTGCCTTGTCTGGCTTTTTTTATCTGCATTCATACATCCAATGTTGGCCATTGCCACACCTTCTACATATACCTGAAGGCTAAGTACTCCTATTCTTGCCATTCCCAGAGGAGATATTATTCCTAGGAATTCCTTGTCTATAATTCCGTCTCAGATGTACCATTATATCACAATGAAATCATTTTGCATTTTGATGTCTCCTCATTCCTTAGGAAAATGCTTCTCCTACCCAAGATTCAGTATTAGAGTCAAATGTCTCAATGTCCATTGTATGCAGGATCCATTCATCTATAGGTGCTGATCTAACCTTTAAAGGCCCAAGTATCCTTTTGCTTTCTAGGTTGGCATTCTTCAAAAGGCAGAGATTTAATATGTACTCGTCTAGCACCTGGGTCTGTTACTTCTATTTTTATAGCCTTAGTTAATCTTTGTAAAAAGACACTAAACAATTCGCTCTGGTCCTGTTTATCCCTGTATATGAGGAATATCCTTGTTATTGAATTCTGTGACAAGCATTTAAGGCTTGTTTGTGGCATACGAACAAGATTTATTCATTGTAAAGAGCTTGAACCTGTGGGTCAGGATAAGTGCCTTCAACAAGAACTTGATCTTGGGAAGTCTCAAGGCCTTTTGCTTTTCCCTGCTGTTTCAAAATGTTTGCTTTTTCTCTGAAATAATGTATACACATCAACTGGGACCCATCATCTAGGACTGCTTAAACTAACTGTATCCAATTATGTGGTGTTACTTTGATGCTAGAAGACTACATCTTTATCATCTCCCTAACAAATGTGGAATGTAAGACATATCTAACAACAGCTTGCTTAATTTTTTTTACATCATTCATTCCTATAGGTATACATCTACCTTCTTTGGATCATTTTGAGACTTTAGAACTTGATGCTTTGTCAGAGTAGATTACAGGATAGGAAGTTAAAACCATGGATAAGTCATCTCTGACAGCTATTGATTATGTTGAATCCTGTCCTTGTGCCTTCTTTCCCTGTTCATCAGCTCCAATAATTTCCTCAATTATTTCAAATCTTTTTACCATTGTCTTTTGTAAAGCTGGAATCTCCTGGCCCTTATATATTTATAGTGATTTTATTGAGGCACCTAGCCTCTGGTCCTCATTATGCACATGTGATTCCAAGGTCTGAAGTTTCTCCTTTAAAGATAACACCTCATCCTTGGGCATTACTTGGATTGCATTCATATTGCCATCCTGAACAGATACATCTGCTAACTAATTATAACTTTTTAACAAATTTTGATTGTCAAATTCAAAAGTATGAATTCTTTTAGATAATTTATTAATATCCTTAGATATGGATTCAATTTTGTCTGTCAAATTAATGTTACCCTTTTCAATAGTATTATTTCTTTCAGGTAATTTTGATTTTTAATGGTATTAATCCTGCCAACTAGCTGTTATTAGTTTGTAAAGACTGTATCATTCCTAAAAGTGCCACATTCTTTATTCATGATAGAATATGAAGAAAAAAATTGAGTCCCAATTCGCAATAAATTTAAGTATCACCATAACCATATATGCCTCACAGACTACTATCCATACTATTTAGCAAAAAAGTTACTAAAAGTTTCAATATTCATGTAGTCTTTCATATTGATTTATTAATTGCCTATTATGAGATATGGTAAATTGTTTTAGATGTAATAATCTTTATTTCCAGCAGATGTCCTGGTTGCAGAGTCATGGTGGTGACATGAACGGTTCTGAGCCGCTTTATTTTTCTGCCTTAGTACAGGTTAAATACTGAGAAATATGCTTTGCTCAACAAATTAAAAGCAATTAAATCAATTCTATACATGGAGCAAGAAACCCAGAACTCATGGGCATAGAGGACAAACCAAAAAGTGCAGAAGTTGCCATGCAGCAAGGAACCATGCCAGGAAATGTGGCATTCCTGTGTGTGCTTGGGAAATTTCCAAGTTACTACACACACTAAACTCAGTTGTGGAGGGAAATTCTGCAAAAACTGCTTAGGTAAATGTAGTAATATGAGCGGAGGGGCTGTGTCCCCAGCGCCTGGCTGCCCGCATTGCTTTACCCAAATTAATTACACGGAATCTGTATTCTTTTGAACACTGCCTAGCCCATTAGTTCCAGTCTCTTATTGGCTAGCTCTTACATATTGATCTAACCCATTTCTAATATTCTGTGTAGCACAACAAGTTGGCTTACCAGGGAAGATCTTAACCTGCGTCTGTCTGGAGTGGGAGAATCATGGCGACTCCTCACTCGGCTTCTTTCTCCCAGCATTCTGTTCTGTTTACTCCGCCTACCTAATTTTCTGTCCTATCAAAGGGGCCAAGGCAGTTTCTTTATTACTTAACCAATGAAACAACAGATAGAAAGATGACCCACCTCCATCATTTCCCCTTTTTCTGTTTAAACAAGAAAGAAAGGTGTTCACTTTGACATAGTAAAATTACATATAACAAAACAGTTATCAAGCAAGAATTACAGTTACAATATTTATATCTATTTTATCCTTTATCATAACTAAGGAAAACTATAACTATATCTAACCATTCTTCAACTCCATCAAAGACTCCAGAAGGATATAATATTACCTAAGCAAACAAGAGATCCAAAACTCTAGAAATGACAGAGACATCTCATTGCCTGGACAGTCACCCAAAGTTCTTTTGTACTGTTGGGGCATCCATCTTCAGCCTTCAGGCCCATAGTATCCAGCAGACATTTTTCATCAAGCAGGAAATTCCAAAGACAGTTCAGTCACTTTTTGCTGTGTCCTGCAGAATGTCTCGCAGACTCTTTCATGAGTCAGGAACCCCGAAAGACCATCTCACCTTTAAGCAAGTTCAGTAGTCCTCTCTCTGTAGGTTCTTTGTGTCCAGTTTATGCAACAGTCCAGGCAAGAACAGTTTCTTGCCCAAATGGCTATCAAACTCCTTAAGGAGCCTCTTCGATGCCCATCATCCTCTTGAAGTAGATTGGTGCTGCCAGGAGCAGATGTGTCTCATTGTCATGAAAAGCCCTAAGTTATTAAAACACTTAAATGCCATATTCTGTAGCCTTTGAAAGATATGAAGAATGCCTATCTGAAATATATCTATGCACATCTAGAAAATCTAACTAACATGACTAAAAGCTTAACAATTATCTATGATTATCCATTAACAACCTATATACATTACATTTTTAAATGAACTATACAATCACAATACCTTAATCAAGATTAGAAATACATATACATATAACAAAACTGACCTTAAAATCTATACCAATGCAAATTATTCATATCTATATCATATCCCCCTTTAAATGTAAAAAAGTATTCATAAACAATATTTGGGAATATGGGCACAGTTTTTTCTCTCCAAACTGCTTCTTGCTGAATGGGGGCGCTGTATTCAGATCTTTCATGGTGTAACCTGTGTGTCAGGGTCATCTCAGTCGGCAGTTGAGTGAAGTAATTTTCTGAAGGTGTTCACAGCAACCTTTCAGGAGGGCGTGGTCTATCATACCATATCGGGATAGACGCAATCCACAGAGTCTCATCCTCTGTGAAAACAAAAGAAGACCCTCTCCAAAGCATCATATCCTTAGACCCATATTCTGAAATCATAATACCCTTATATCCATTCTGGTTTAGCTTGGCAGCCCATATAATGAATTGTCTCTCTGCACTTAGCTCCTTTACAGTCAAAAATTTTAAAGAAAACACAATAATACAAAGAATCCAGACTCTCTGTGAATTTTCCATTTTTACGTGGCTTATTTTTCTTTATTTCTTTTAATCTATAACTATCTGCACTCTGTCTCTTTAAAGACTTTACCCTTTTTTAAAACATTAACTTTATTCTTTATATATATATTTTTCTCTCTCTCAAGCCTACGTACATTCATCCAACAGTGTTTGAATCAGTTGTATTGTGAATCTGTAATTTTTTTACTATCCAGGAGCACTTTGTTTTGTGCTTTTAAATCGCTAACAAAAACAGGTACTGCTTGCTTGCCCCACCCAGTCCAACATGGCGGAGCCGCTTGTGCCTCTGATCCTTGCACATTGCACCAGTAGCATGGCGGAGCTGCATGTGCCTCTGAGCCGTTTGGTGCCCCTGAACCACTCACAGTTCCAGGCACACAGTAGTCCACATTGCCATCAAGCAAGCCATAGCACTTTACTCCAAATGCTCCATTCAAAGACTCTTTCTCCCGCAGGAGCCAGACAGAGATCGCGATGGCGGCACAGCCCAGAAAGCCGGCATTTTAAAACAGCCAGTTTTTTCCTGTTGCTGAGTCAGGACAATTTCTTTGCTGCACACAACCCACAAACAGCAAAAAGCTGTGTTAAATTCTCTCTCTCTCCTTTTTAAGCCCTCTCAGGTTTTACGTGGAGTTCATTAGCACGCTGGGCGCCACTCTGTAGTAATATGAGCGGAGGGGCTGTGTCCCCAGCGCCTGGCTGCCCGCATTGCTTTACCCAAATTAATTACACGGAATCTGTATTCTTTTGAACACAGCCTAGCCCATTAGTTCCAGTCTCTTATTGGCTAGCTCTTACATATTGATCTAACCCATTTCTAATATTCTGTGTAGCACAACAAGTTGGCTTACCAGGGAAGATCTTAACCTGCGTCTGTCTGGAGTGGGAGAATCATGGCGACTCCTCACTCGGCTTCTTTCTCCCAGCATTCTGTTCTGTTTACTCCGCCTACCTAATTTTCTGTCCTATCAAAGGGGCCAAGGCAGTTTCTTTATTACTTAACCAATGAAACAACAGATAGAAAGATGACCCACCTTCATCAGGTAAAACCAAGCCAAGCAGGTGTGATTGGGAGAATTTCTGGGCCATGGACTGGCTAGGACTTTAGGCCGTCTACCCAGTAGGTGTGGAGTTGGAATCCACATAGGCTCCAGATAAAAAGGATGCTTAAAAGAAATTCAACAGTAGCTAAGAATTGAGAATAATAGATGGTTGATTATTTAAGGGTAGACTCAGAAATCAGAATCTTCTGCTGGAATGGAGAAGAGAAACTAAATCCTTCAGCTGGAACAAAGAGACCAGACGTATGCTTTACATCGCCATAAATAGTTTAAGAGACCATTCTCCATCGGGCTGTTAACTTAAAGGCTATTGGCTGTATAATTTCCTACAGCAATAAGATGTACCAACACAGAGTCAAAATGGCCAGTCACTTTGCACAGTACACTGTGTGGCTTGCCAATCTTGTTTTCCCAGTAGCTTCTCCTCACAAGGACAACAGAAAACTTAGCCAAGATGATGGTCCCTCAAATGAGACTGACTACCACCTTGGAGCACCTAACAGGAAGACAAACATTATCATTTTAGTCTCTAATAGTGAAGAAAACCTTGAAGTGGGTCTGCTGGCCAGCCAGAGTCACCTTCTGCAGAGGTATAATTTTTAGTAACTCATTCTTTAAGTATGCATCCATAAAAAATAACAATAATCTCAGATTCTCCAATGGGAAGGGAGAATAGGTAGATCTCTTTGTGGGACATGATCTTTATGTCCTTAACAAAGATGCCAAACATGGTGACTGGAATTCATTCCTTATGTTTTGCCTTATTTTCATAGGCCTGGAAGCCTTGACCAAGGCTACAGCTACTGGTGGCTGTGTAATCTTCCTCAGAAGTTACCTTGGTTTCTAAATCCTGGGCCCCTGGGTCCTCACAGCCCCCTTCCCTCCCACTGCAGGGGCAGTATCTACCAGTTGGTGTTTTCTTGAAAAACAAGCTGAAAGGTTTTTTTTAATAAATCCTAATATCCCTTGATTTGATCACTGACTTTTTCAGTGGTTTCTTTTTTCCACTTCCTCCCATTTTGTCTCTACTAGTTTGTCCTTTCCTTTTTTCTTTTATTTTTATTTAAAATAGATTCTTCTCTACAATTCATCCCTACAATTGTTTCCTCTTTTTCCAGCTTCTCCAACCCTATTATCTTCCCCTATATCCACTCACTCCCCATTTCCTTTTTAGAAAAGAACAGACCTCCAAGAGAAAACAGTCAAATGAGCCAAAACAAGATGCAATAAAAAAGGCAAAAATCTTCCTCTTAAGGCTAAAAATGTCAGCACAATCAGACAAAGAATGTGTCAAGAACAGGCAAGAGATTCAGAGAAATAACAGCTACCATTGTTAGGAGTCTCACAAAACCACCAAGATAATAGTCATAACAAATGCAGAGAACCTAGTAAAGATACATGCAGTCCTTATGTTTTCTGCTTCCATCTCTATGAGCCCATATGAGACCTGCTTATTTGATTCAATGACCCTTGTTCTCCTGTTGTCCTTGACCCCTCTGGCATCTACATTGTAATCTTTCCTCCCTGTGTTCCTAGGATTCCTCTGAATTCCAAAGAGAAGGACCTGTTGGAGATTCCAATTTAGACACTCTCTCAGCATAAGGTTTGACTGTGCATCTCTTCAGCTCCTCCCATATACTCCTGTAGGAAGTCTCTTTGATGACAATTGGACAAAGCATTGATCTGTACAGCAGAATATCATTAGGAATCATTTCATTGTGCTTTTAGTTTATTTGTTTTTAGTTGTTTTTGTTCTGACCCTAGGTCTCTGGATTATCCAGTCTCTTTCCTGGCAATGTAGGCAGTATAGAACATGGGCTGAAGCTCATGGCCTGGATCTCCAAACATTGCTTGGTCACTCCCATAAGTTCTGTGAAATCTTTGCCCCAGCACATGTTGCAATTAGGACAGATTTTATTTAGAGGGTTTTGTGACTGAGTTGGTGTCCACATTTTTCTTTTTGTAGCCTGCAGGGTACAGTTTTGGGCTGAAGTAAAAAGTATTGGTTGAAGACTCCATGTCTGCACCAGCTCTCTACATTCAATAATCTCTGTGAATTTTGTCCTCAGCAAAGGGGTTTCCACTGTAAGTTTTCAGAGAGGGACTTTCTATCGTAGCAGCAGCCTGGATTGTTTCAGGATATCCCCAGGAATCCCTTGGCCAACAACTAAACTTAATGTAATCGAGTGCCACCTCAAATTTGTATAATTTGCAAAAGAAGATATGGAAGTATTATGGCAATTATGAGTAAGTGGTTGAATCAAACAATAACTCTCTTTAAAAATATCAAAATGCATTTTAACTCTAGTTTTAAAGTAATTGTAGAAGAAAACCGCGTCTTGTCTCACACCCTAATCTTTTGTAAATCCATGAAGCACTTTCTCTGTTTCTTTTCAGGGAGTTACCAAGCCTTCCTGTCCTTATTAACTGAATAAAGTCTATGGACCCTATTTGAGCCATTTAAGCAATTTTTACTCATTTTTTTAAAAATATATAATTAAAGTCACTTTTGAAAGTGTAAACTCTGAAATATTCAGCATTAATTCTTGTCTCAATTCATATATTTTAGATGAACAACTGCTTAATAAAAGGAAGATAATACCACATATAAATGGCTTTAATGAAAACACCTCAATTTTCCTGGTATTTTTGACTATAAAGGGAAACCTTACTTACATTTTAAATCAAAAAAGTAAATTGCCTTAAAGAAATTTCATTTGGTCTTTAGTTCAGTGGTACAGTGTTTGTCTAAGCATCAATGAGTTTCTAGGTTCAACCTCCAGAACCACAAAATATTATCTAAAAGATTATGGGAAGACCTAAGTGTATACAAATACATCGTGTGGATGAATGATAAATTCAAGATACTGTATTTAAAATCCAAATACTTATTCTTTTATAGTTATCTATATTCTTTAAATGCTGAAGACATGGGTGGGAAGGTTGTAAGACCAGAAACCAATAGCACATACTTTCTCTCCTCTTCTCTGGCATCATTGCACACTTATCTCTAAAAGAGAAGTAAATTATTTATTCTGCTGACATTTGAAAATATCTAAACTCTGGACATATGCTGAGTATTGTAAAAAATAAAAAAGAAATCTAGCATTTAAAATAAGGCTCATATACCCTTAGTTAAGATCCTTAAACATCAGAAATAGAAGTTTCTACATGGGAGACTAACCCAGAACAGGATTTATACAGTAATCTGGAGAAAAAAGTAATGAAGACAGAATGGGGAAAAGAAGAAAATGAATAAAGATATGATTTCAAATAAGTCTCACTTCATAGTAGACAGAGCCTGACAGCACTGGGAAGATCTGGACAATAACTGAATCTCAGATTTGTGCCCTATAACCTCCCTGGAGGGAAGAAAATGGTGAGTATATAATTAAATGCTTATAGTGTATAAGCAAGAATTGTCTTAGGAGTTAAGCTAGATGGCACTGATTTCCCAGATTCTTCCTTCCGTCTCAAAAAAAGGAAAAAGAAAAGGAAAGAAAAAGAAACCCAAAACTACTAAACATACAGACTTTCCAAACAAGAAGCAAAAAGCTACGTTATCAACACAAATATTACACACATGCCTATGACACCCTGCAAAATGAAACTTCATAAAGTCCCCAAAATTTCTTTATAGGTAATTAAAGCCAAATAGCTGTAAAGCAAAGGTATAATTGTAGAAGGACATTATGTATACCATATAGTAATTACAGACACTAGGCTAACAGACTTTCTTGAGAAGACAATTGCAAAAAGATATTTGAAAAGATGATTTGGTGAGATAATATTTTTGATTTGTTTTGAATTTTGAATAAATGTTCCTTTGTTAGAAAGAACTCTGTGGATTGACACTTGTATTAGTGCTCCATGAAAGAAAATTAAGTATAGAGTATGCTTCTTTGAAATTACATTTGTCTAATTTTATGAGAAGCCAGAATTTTGAATAGGAAATTTTTGATGTTGAAATATAATGTGGGCAATCACCAAGAATAATTCTCAAATCCAGGATCAAAAATGTCCAGTGTATAAATGGTAAGGGTTAGGAAACAGCTACTAAAGGATGGAACATTCTAGCATAAAAATTTACTGGGTTTGAATTTGGAATGTAGCTTTGTTAAATAAAGACAGACTAACAGGAAAAAATAAGCATGCTTATCAAAATGACTATTTCATACATATTATACCTACAAATTAAAAAGCTCTATAAGCAATTCCTTTGAATTATACTGTATGCATGTTTTCTGACAAAGGAGATATGGTACAAGAGCAAAGACTTTTTCTATCAATATATAAATACTAAATTATTGGAAAAGAAAAACAAATTGAAGGTAAATATTAGTTATTGTATCCTGTTAATATAATCCTATTGTCAGTTTATTTTTTTACAGATAATAAAAGCATATAACTATCTTCTCTAATTAACCTTTCTTTTTCTGATGGAGGAGGACAAGAGTCATTGCTCTATAAATATATATGTTATGAAACATATGAATGTAAGAGTGAGCTCAGAGATCCATCTTTTATTGGTTTTCTCTTGTCTACATTTCAGCAATTCTTATATTTTGTGGTAGTGTGTTTTAACTTCCTATATCACAAACAGTGTGAAAATTATCATCTCTAATTTTATAACTACAATAGATGCTTGGTTTTGGAGATTTCTTGAGAAAATTAATAATTTTTCTCCACATTTAATTGAAGTATTAAATATTTGCTCAGAACTATATTTTTGCTTTACAATAAGAAAGACATTGTCTTTGACATAATCAGACAGTGAAAGAATTGTCTTTTAAACCATAGATGTGTTGTTATTTATAAATTCTCATTTCTGAACTTGGGTGGATGACTTCTGCATTTCTAAATAATTTTTTTTTTAAAACTTGACAATGTGGTTTTATTTTAAAAGGGAAATGTAATGAACTCTTTTTTTATTTATTTTATTTTTTTTTATTCTTTTTTAATTAAAATTTCCACCTGCTCCCCGTTTCCCATTTCCCTCCCCTCCTCCCAAATATTGCCCCCTCCCCCCACTTCCCTCCCCCATCCCCACTCCTCTTCTCCTCCCCCCACTCCATTCCCCCTCCCTCTCGATACTGAAGAGCAGTCCAAATTCCCTGCCCTGCGGGAAGACCAAGGTCCTTCTATCTAAGTCCAGAAAGGTGAGCGTCCAAACCGGCTAAGCTCCCACAAAGCCAGTTCATGTATTAGGACCGAAACCTAGTGCCATTTTCCTTGGCTTCTCATCAGTCTTCATTGACCGCCATGCTCAGAGAGTCCGAAATCGACCCATGCTTATTCAGTCCCAGACCAGCTGGCCTTGGTGGGCTCCCAATAAATCAGTTCCACTGTCACAGTGGGTGGGTGCATCCCTCGTGGTCTTGATTTTTTGCTCATGTTCTCCCTCCTTCTGCTCCTCATTTGGACCTTAAGAGCTCAGACCGTTGCTCCAAATTGAGACTCTGTCTCTACCTCGATCCATCGCCAGATGAAGGTTCTAAGGTGATATGCAAGATATTCATCAGTATAGGATAGGGTCATTTCAGGTTCCCTCTCCTTAGTTGCCCAAGGTACCAGCTGGGGACATATTCCTGGACACCTGCGAACCCCTCAAGAGTCAAGTCTCTTGCCAACCCTAAGATGGCTCCCTTAGATAGGATATATACTACGCTGCTCCCGTATCCATCCTTCCTATATCCCAACCATCCCAATCCGCCGAGCTCCTCCCATCCTCCCCTTCTCATATTTCTCATCCCATTTCCCCTTTGCCCCATGCCACCTCACCCGCAAGTTACCAGTTTTTGCCCTGCAATCTTGTCTACTTCCCCCTCTCCATATGGATGACTATATGATTTTCTTTGGGTTCACTTTCTTATTTAACTTCTATAGGATCACACATTATATGCTTAATGTCTTTTATTTATGGCTAGAAACCGATTATGAGTGAGTACATCCCATGTTCCTCTTTTTGGGTCTGGGATACCTCACTCAGGATAGTGTTTTCTATTTCCATCCATTTGCACGCAAAATTCGAGAAGTCATTGTTTTTTACTGCTGAGTAGTTCTCTAATATGTATATATTCCACACTTTCTTCATCCATTCCTCCATTGAAGGGCATCTAGGTTGTTTCCAGGTTTTGGCTATTACAAACAATGCTGCTATGAACATAGTTGAACAGATACTTTTGTCATTTGATGTGGCATCTCTTGGGTATATTCCCAATAGTGGTATTACTGGATCTTGGGGTAGGTTGATCCCAAATTTCCTGAGAAATCGCCACACTGATTTCCAAAGTGGTTGCACAAGTTTGCATTCCCACCAGCAATGAATGAGTGTGCCTCTTTCTCCACAACCTCTCCAGCAAAGGCTATCATTGGTGTTTTTGATTTTAGCCATTCTGACAGGTGTAAGATGGTATCTCAAAGTTGTTTTAATTTGCATTTCCCTTATCACTAAGGAGGTTGAGCATGACCTTAGGTGTCTTTTGGCAATTTGAATTTCTTCTGTTGAGAATTCTCTGTTCAGATCAGTGCCCCATTTTTTTATTGGGTTAATTAGCATTTTAAAGTTTAGTTTCTTGAGTTCTTTATATATTTTGGTGATCAGACCTTTGTCTGTTGCAGGGTTGGTGAAGATCTTCTCCCAGTCAGTGGGTTGCATTTTTGTCTTAGTGACAGTGTCCTTTGCTTTACAGAAGCTACTCAGTTTCAGGAGGTCCCATTTATTCAATGTTGCCCTTAATGTCTGTGCTGCTGGGGATAAACGTAGGAAGTGATCTCCTGTACCCATATGTTGTAGAGTACTTCCAACTTTTTCTTCTATCAGGTACAGTGTTTTCAGACTAATATTGAGGTCTTTAATCCATTTGGACTTGAGCTTTGTGCATGGTGATAGATATGGATCTATTTTCATTCTTCTACACGTTGACAACCAGTTCTGCCAGCACCATTTGTTGAAGATGCTCTCTTTTTTCCATTGAATACTTTCAGCTCCTTTATCAAAAATTAGGTGTTCATAAGTTTGTGGGTTAAAATCAGGGTCTTCTACTCGGTTCCATTGATCGACTTCTCTGTTTTTATGCCAATACCAAGCTGTTTTCAATACTGAGGCTCTGTAATAGAGTTTGAGGTCAGGGATGGTAATGCCTCCAGACGATCCTTTATTATATAAGATTGTTTTGGCTATCCTGGGTTTTTTGTTTCTCCATATAAAGTTGATTATTGTCCTCTCAAGATCTGTGAAGAATTTTGATGGGATTTTAATGGGGATTGCATTGAATCTATAAATTGCCCTTGGTAGAATTGCCATTTTTACTATGTTGATCCTCCCAATCCAAGAGCAAGGGAGATCCTTCCATTTTCTGGTATCCTCCTCAATTTCTTTCTTCATAGACTTAAAGTTCTTGTCAAATAGATCCTTTACTTCCTTGGTTAGAGTTACCCCAAGATATTTTATGCTATTTGTGGCTATCGTGAAGGGTGATACTTCTTTGATTTCCATCTCTGCTTCCTTATCCTTTGTGTATAGGAGGGCAACTGATTTTTTGGAATTGATCTTGTATCTTGCAACGCTACTAAAGGTGTTTATCAGCTGAAGGAGTTCTTTGCTGGAGTTTTTGGGGTCGCTTATGTACACTATCATATCGTCTGCAAATAATGAAAGTTTAACTTCTTCCTTTCCGATTTGAATCCCTTTGATCCCCTTATGTTGTCTTATTGCTATTGCTAGAATTTCAAGCACTATATTAAAGAGGTATGGAGAGAGTGGACAACCTTGTCGTCTTCCTGATTTTAGTGGAATAGCTTTGAGTTTCTCTCCATTTAATTTGATGTTAGCTGACGGCTTGCTATAAATAGCTTTTATTATAGTTAGGAACGACCCTTGTATTCCTAATCTCTCTAAGACTTTTATCATAAAGGGATGTTGAATTTTGTCAAATGCTTTTTCAGCATCTAATGAAATGATCATATGGTTTTTTTCTTTCAGTTTATTTATATGATGGATTACATTGATAGATTTTCGTGTGTTGAACCAGCCCTGCATCTCTGGGATGAAGCCTACTTGATCATAATGGATAATTTTTCTAATGTGTTCTTGGATTCGGTTTGCCAGTATTTTATTGAGTATTTTTGCGTCGATGTTCATGAGTGAGATTGGCCTGTAGTTCTCTTTCTTGGTTGTGTCTTTGTGTGGTTTTGGTATCAGAGTAACTTCAGCTTCATAAAAGGAATTTGGCAATGACTTCTCTGTTTCAATATTGTGAAATACATTAAGGAGTACAGGTATTAGGTCTTCTTGGAAGTTCTGGTAGAATTCTGCATTGAAGCCGTCTGGACCTGGGCTTTTTTTGGTGGGGAGGTTTTTTATAACAACTTCTAATTCTTCGCGACTAACAGGTCTATTTAGATTGTTCACCTGGTCCTGGTTTAACTTTGGTATATGGTACTTATCTAAAAAAGTGTCCATTTCTATAACATATTCCAATTTTGTGGCATACAGGTTTTTGTAGTAAGATCTAATGATTCTCTGAATTTCCTCTGAGTCTGTGGTTATGTCTCCCTTTTCGTTTCTGATTTTGTTAATTTGCGTATTCTCTCTCCGCCGTTTGATTAGTTTGGATAGGGGTTTATCAATCTTATTGATTTTCTCCATGAACCAGCTTTTTGTTTCATTGATTCTTTGGATTGTTTTCTGTGTTTCTATTTTGTTGATTTCAGCCCTCAATTTGATTATTTCCAGTCTTCTACTTCTCCTAGGTGACTCTGCTTCTTTTTTTTCTAAAGCTTTCAGGTGGGCTATTAAGTCTCCAATGTGTGCTTTCTCCATTTTCTTTAAGTGGGCACTTAATGCTATGAATTTTCCTCTTAGCACTGCTTTCATAGTGTCCCATAGGTTTGAGTATGTTGAGTCTTCGTTTTCATTGAATTCAAGAAAGACTTTAATTTCTTTCTTTATTTCTTCCTTGATCCAGGTGAGGTTCAGTAGTTGACTGTCCAGTTTCCATGAGTTCATAGGCTTTCTGGGGATAGCATTGTTGTTGAATTCTAACTTTAATCCATGGTGATCTGATAAGACACAGGTGGTTACTAATATTTTTTTGTAACTGTGTAAGTTTGCTTTGTTACCGAGTATGTGGTCTATATTCGAGAAGGTTCCATGAGCTGCAGAGAAGAAGGTATATTCTTTCCTATTTGGGTGGAATGTTCTATAGATGTCTGTTAAGTCCATTTGATTCATTACCTCCCTTAATCCTCTTATTTCTCTGTTAGGTTTCTGTCTGATTGACCTGTCCATTGGTGAGAGAGGAGTGTTGAAATCTCCTACTATTAGTGTGTGTGGTTTGATGACTGCCTTGAATTTTAGTAACGTTTCTTTTACATAAGTGGGTGCTTTTATATTAGGGGCATAGATATTCAGGATTGAGATTTCATCCTGGTGAATTGTTCCTGTTATGAGTAAAAAATGTCCCTCTCCATCTCTTTTGATTGATTTTAGTTTGAAGTCAACTTTCTTAGTAATTAGTATGGCCACACCTGCTTGTTTCTTAGGTCCGTTTGCTTGATAAAACTTTTCCCAGCCCTTTACTCTGAGTAGATGTCTGTCTTTGTGGTTGAGGTGTGTTTCTTGTAAGCAGCAGAATGTTGGATCCTGTTTTCGTATCCAATCTCTTAGCCTGTGCCTCTTTATAGGTGAGTTGAGTCCATTGATATTAAGTGATATTAATGACCAGTGGTTGTTAACTCCGGTCATTTTTCCTTTCTTTCCTTCTTTCCTTTGGTAGTAGAGTTTGTGTGTTTCCCTTCTTCAAGTTGTGCTGGTGAAGGGTCATTAGATGTCTGAGTTATTGTGGGCATTGTTGGACTCCTTGGTTTGTGATTTTCCTTCAATTACTTTCTGAAGGGCTGGATTTGTGGCTACGTATTGTTTAAATTTGTTTTTATCCTGGAAAACTTTGTTTTCTCCATTTATAGTGAACGAAAGCTTGGCTGGGTATAGTAGTCTGGGCTTGCATCCATGGTCTCATAGTTTCTGCAGTATATCTATCCAGGACCTTCTGGCTTTCATGGTTTCCATAGAGAAATCAGGTGTAAGTCTGATAGGTTTACCTTTATAGGTAACTTGACCTTTTTCCTTTGCAGCTCTTAATATTCTTTCTTTATTCTGTATGTTTTGTGTTTTGATTATTATATGACGAGGAGATGTTTTTTTTTGATCCAGTCGATTTGGTGTTCTGTATGCTTCTTGGACCTTCAAAGGAATATCTTTCTTAAGGTTGGGAAAGTTTTCTTCTATAATTTTATTAAATATATTTTCTGGACCATTGAGCTGTACTTCTTCTCCTTCTTCTTTCCCTATTATTCTTAGGTTTGGTCTTTTTATTGTGTCCCAGATTTCCTGAATGTTTTGTGATGAGAATTTGTTGGTTATGCTGTTTTCTTTGATGAGATTGTTTATTTTCTCTATGGTATCTTCAGTGTCTGAGATTCTTTCTTCTATCTCTTGTAATCTGTTGGTGGTACTTGTCTCTGTAGTTCCTGTTCGTTTATTCAAATTTTCCATCTCCATCCTTCCCTCGGTTTGTGTTTTCTTTATTACTTCCACTTCATTCTTCAAGTCTTGAACCGTTTCCCTTACCTGTTTGATTACTTTTTCTTGTTTCTCTTGGTTTTCTTGGGTATCTTTGAGATATTTCTTCATTTCCTCTACCTTTTTGTTTGTAATCTCTAATTGGTTGTGGCAGTTTTTCACCTCCTGTTTAAGGTCCTCTATTATTTTCATAAAATTCACTTTTGAGTCGAATTCTTCTAATTCTTCTGGATTAGGGTGTAGACTTCTCATTTCGGGATTCCTGGATCCTGGAGATGTCACGTTGCCTTTCAAGTTGTTGGGGGAATTCTTGCATTGGCGCCTGCCCATCTTTTCCTTCAAATGGAGCCAGGAGAGGCCTGACATCTTGGACCAGTCTTTGCTGTGACTAACTCTCTAGGTGTATCTCCTCAGTGTAGGGGCAGGAACCGTTCCCTTCCAGATGAACTCCTCAACACCAAAACATGGATGCGTGGTATTCCAATGACCCGCGTAAAGAAGGCCGAATGCAAGGGGTCGGGCGGGGTCCAGTAGAACACAGGCGACACTGCAGTACAAGCTGGAGGTGCCTGCTCTCCCTTTCGGGGGTTGCTGAGGCCTGCCTGCTAGGCAGGCACTCACCGCTCTGGTTGGGTGGCCTTAGTGTAGGGGCGTTTGTGCTCTCTACCGGGACCGTCCGCCCCAGGATAGTACACACTCACCCGTCCCGATGAAACTTCTTGGCACCTACACAGGAACTCCTGGATGCCCCAATGAGTCAGGGACTAAGGGAAGTAGGGCGCAGGCAGAGCAGGTCCAGCAGATCACAGCAGAGACTGCAGCCCCAGCAGCTGGGGCCCGCTTTCCCTGGCGGGGACCTTGAGGCCTGCCCTCTAGTCAGGGACTCACTGCTCCGGGTTGGTAGCCTTAGTGAAATGGGAGGAAACTGTTCCACAGCTAAGGACCTTGCAGACAAGGCAGGCTTGGGGGTGGGGGTGGGGGCGGGTGTGTAGGAGAGAAAGCCCTGCAGCAGGAGCTGGGGGAGGGGCTTTTGTGCTCTCTACCGGGACCATCCTCCCCAGGATAGCACACACTCACCCGTCCCGATGAAACTTCTCGGCACCTACACAGGAACTCCTGGATGCCCCAATGAGTCAGGGACTAAGGGAAGTAGGGCGCAGGCAGAGCAGGTCCAGCAGATCACAGCAGCAGCTGGGGCCCGCTTTCCCTGGTGGGGACCTTGAGGCCTGCCCTCTAGTCAGGGACTCACTGCTCTGGGTTGGTAGCCTTAGTGAAATGGCCCTAAATAAAATTTTTATAATGAACACAAAATAAGCATATGTAATGCTACCAAGGGGGAAAATCCATAATTTTTATTGTTGGTTGTCA
This sequence comes from Chionomys nivalis, assembly GCF_950005125.1. Classification (NCBI taxonomy): domain Eukaryota; kingdom Metazoa; phylum Chordata; class Mammalia; order Rodentia; family Cricetidae; genus Chionomys; species Chionomys nivalis. The sequence goes on along the minus strand of NC_080112.1, from coordinate 50,835,884 downwards.
TTAAATAGTGGTTTCTTACTCACTGTTATACTTGATAGGTGAACAGCTCTGACTTTCATAGTGGACAAAGCATAACACATACATTCCTTTTTACTCAGTAGTAATATTGCTTGTTAATATTCTGGAAACAGTAATGTGCTAACCATTTAATTCAGGCTTTGCTCAAAATACTAAAAAAAGAAAAGTGATACTGCCAAGAATTCTATAGCAGTTAGTAAGTTCTTATGAGGCTGCTCTCTGAGAAATGGCAGAATAAAATCTTTCTGGGAAAAGCAAAAGACAGTTTATTTCCAAAAGGAGCTCAATAGGTTTCAGATCATCCCATTAAATCACAGGTACCCTAAAGCCATAGTATGGGCACTGACTTTCAAGGAAGATGAATAATAAAAACAACTTAACTTTATGGATCACTTAATATGTGACAGTGGGATATACATAGGGTGGATTCTATTAATTTTAAGAGGCAGAGAAACTGAGGAAAGAATTCAAGATCACAAATCTAGTAATTTTTAAATACAGAATTGAAACATTGACATTTTCTTCCTACTGAAACTCTGATTACATATTTACATTATTTGCTGTTACCTCCAGAAAATATGAAAAAAAACTTTCTGTTTTTAATATGAATACCCCAGGTGTCCAGTCATAATCTCCTCTATGAACCTTTCTTGTCACAGAGAAATGGTACACTATGAAAGGCAAATAATTTCTTTTACCCTAAATTCAATTAGTGCCCATTAATCCATGTCCTCTTCTAAGGAAAAAGATTGCAAAATATTTGTAATTTTAAAGATCCTATTTATCCCTCCGTGATAAGAACTATGTCCCAATAGAGAAAATGCAGGGAAACTACACAGCAAAAATATGAAAATGCCCTTGTGTCATTTCAAACATGATTGATACTTTAGAGAAATATCACTGAGACCCAAAGCTTTGGAAAGTGTATGGCGGTAAACAATGTGGCAGATAAAACAAGAAAGGACAAAGGAGTACAAATAATTAATTATTACTAAATAGTGCAGTAAATCCTGGAGAATGCAAACATGATGATCAATGATTGAACATGTCTAGCTCATTAGAGTAGTCAAGAAAGGAAAAAGAGAAAATATTTTCCTAAATAGCATAGTGAAGACATGCATGTTGGCAATGGCTAAGCTGAAAGAACATCAAAATTTCTCAGTGATTACCTCTTTCACTTAGAGTACATTCCAGGTATATCATGAACCTGTAGATAATATTTCCTATTTCTTTTATAGAATCTACTTTTGTCCTGACTTCACCTTATTCCATCTATGCTAAACACATTTGCTTTGCTATTATTGCACCAAGAAAAGCAATTTGAAAAACAACTAGGGGAATTTCGCTTTCATTTATATTCATTGGTCAGCACACCTTAAGTGATTTCTTTGTGTGGTAAGACTGAATAGGGTCCTACTCTGTAGGTCAGGTTGGTGTCAAGTTTCTTACCTCTTTTCTTGGTGTCCCAAGTGTTTGAATTTTTCATAGCTTCCCATAAAGTTTTGACAGATAATACTTTTCAGAAGACCTAACCTTACTCTTTAACTTTCAATGTTTCTGCATCAAGGACCTCAACATGTTACACTTAAAGCACCATTAAAATAATTAATAAAACTCCAAACATATTTTTTGGACCATAGTAGAATGAAACCTACCACATTGATAAGCTCAGCTTGTTGATCTGATTTGCCTTAGCTAATTTGTTTTTTTTATTGAAAAAAAAATTTCTGCCTCCTCCCCGCCTCCCATTTCCCTCCCCTCCTCCCGCCCCTCTCCCCCTCCCCCACTCCCCTTTCCTCCCTCTCCAGTCCCAAGAGCAGTCAGGGTTCCCTGTCCTATGGAAAGTCCAAGGTCCTCCCCCCTCCATCCAGGTCTAGGAAGGTGAATATCCAAACTGTCCAGGCTCCCACAAAGCCAGAACATGAAGTAGGATCAAAACCCAGTGCCATTGTCCTTGGCTTCTCAGTATCCCTCATTGTCCACCATGTTCAGTGAGTCTGGTTTTGTCCCATGCTTTTTCAGTCAGTCCAGCTGGCCTTGGTGAGCTCCCAATAGATCAGCCCCACTGTCTCAGTGGGTGGGTGCACCCCTTATGGTCCTGACTTCCTTGCTCATGTTCTTCCTCCTTCTGCTCCTCATTGGGACCTTGGTAGCTCACTTCGGGGCTCCAGTCTGGGTCTCTGTCTCCATCCATCGTTAGATGAAGGTTCTATGGTGATATGCAAGATATTTATCAGTATGGCTATAGGATAGGGTCATTTCAGGTTCCCTGTCATCAGCTGCCCAAGGAACTAACTGGGGACATTGCCCTGGGCACCTGGTAGCCACTCCAGGTTCAAGTCTCTTGCCAACCCTAAGGTGGCTCCCTTAACTAAGATATGTGCTTCCCTGCTCCCCTATCCAACCTTCCTTTATTCCCAATCATCCCGTTTCCCCAAGTTCCCCCCATCCTCTCCTTCAAACTTTTCTCTCCCCATCTCCCCTTACTCCCCATCCCACTCCACCCCCAGGATTCCAATTTTTTGCCCGGCAATCTTGTCTACTTCCCATAGCCAGGAGGATAACTGTATGTTTTTCCTTGGGTTTAGCCTCTTATTTGGCTTCCTTTGAATCACAAATTACTACCTCAGTGGCCCCTATCCATGGCTAGAAACGAATTATGAGTGAGTACATCCCATGATCTTCTTTTTGGGTCTGGGTTACCTCACTCAGGATAGTATTTTCTATTCCCATCCATTTGCTGCAAAATTCAAGAAGTCATTGTTTTTTTACCGCTGAGTAGTACTTTAATGTGTATATATTCCAAACTTTCTTCATCCACTCTTCCATTGAAGGACATCTAGATTGCTTCCAGGTTCTGGCTATTACAAATAATGCTGCTATGAACATAGTTGAACAAATGCTTTTGTCATATGATAGGGCATCTCTTGGGTATATTCCCAAGAGTGGTATTTCTGGGTCCAGGGGTAGGTTGATCCCAATTTTTCTGAGAAACTGCCAAACTGATTTCCAAAGTGGTTGCACAAGTTTGCATTCCCACCAGCAATGGATGAGGGTACGCCTTTCTCCACAACCTCTCCAGCAAAGGCTATCATTGGTGTTTTTGATTTTAGCAATTCTGACAGGTGTAAGATGATATCTCAAAGTTGTTTTGATTTGCATTTCTCTGATCTCTAAGGAGGTTGAGCATGACCTTAAGTATCTTTTGGCAATTTGAACTTCTTCTGTTGAGAATTCTCTGTTCAGTTCAGTGCCCCATTTTTTAATTGGGTTAATTAGCATTTTAAAGTCTAGTTTCTTGAGTTCTTTATATATGTTGGAAATCAGACCTTTGTCTGTTGCAGGGTTGGTGAAGATCTTCTCCCAGTCAGTAGGCTCCCTTTTTGTTTTAGTGACAGTGTCCTTTGCTTTACAGAAGGTTCTCAGTTTCAGGAGGTCCCATTTATTCAATGTTGCCCATAATGTCTGTGCTGCTGGGGTTATACATAGGAAGCAATCTCCTGTGCCCATATGTTGTAGGGTACTTCCCATTTTTTCTTCTATCAGGTTGAGTGTGTTCAGATTGATATTGAGGTCTCTGATCCATTTGGACTTGAGTTTTGTGCATGATGATAGATATGGGTCTATTTTCATTCTTCTACAAGTTGACATCCAGTTGTGCCAGCACCATTTGTTGAAGATGCTTTCTTTCTTCCATTGTATACTTTTAGCTCCTTTATCGGAAATGAGGTATTCATAGGTTTGTGGGTTAAAATCCAAGTCTTCTATACGACTCCATTGGTCAACTTCTCTGTTTTTATGCCAGTACCATGCTGTTTTCATTACTGTAACTCTGTAATAGAGTTTAAAGTCAGGGATGGTAATGCCTCCAGAAGTTCCTTTATTGTATAAGATTGTTTTGGCTATCCTGGGTTTTCTGTTTTTTCATATAAAGTTGATTATTGTCCTCTCGAGATCTTTGAAGAATTTTCATGGGACCTTGATGGGTATTGCATTGAATCTATAAATTGCCTTTGGTAGAATTGCCATTTTTACTATGTTGATCCTCCCAATCCAAGAGCAGGGGAGATTCTTCCATTTATTGGTATCCTCTTCAATTTCTTTCTTCAATGCCTTAAAGTTCTTGTCAAAAAGATCTTTCACTTCCTTGGTTAGAGTTACCCCAAGATATTTTATGCTTTTTGTGGCTATCGTGAAAGGGGATGATTCTCTTATTTCCCTCTCTGCTTCCATATCCTTTGTGTGTGAGACAGCGATTGATTTTTTGGAGTTGATCTTGTATCCTGCCACATTAATAAAAGTGTTTATCAGCTGTAGGAGTTCTTTGGCGGAGGTTTTGGGGTAACTTATGTACACTATCATATCATATGTAAATAATGCAAGTTTAACTTCTGCCTTTCCAATTCAAATACCCTTTATCCCCTTATGTTGTCTTACTGCTATTGCTAAAACTTCAAGCACTATATTGAAGAGGTATGGAGAGAGTGGACAGCCTTGGCGTGTTCCTGATTTTAGTGGGATGGCTTTAAGTTTCTCTCCATTTAATTTGATGTTAGCTGTTGGTTTGCTGTAAATAGCTTTAATTATATTTAGGTATGACCCTTGTATCCCTAATATCTCCAAGACTTTTATCATAAAGGGATGTTGAAATTTTTTCAAATGCTTTTTCAGCATCTAATGAAATGATCATATGGGTTTTTTCTTTCAATTTATTTATATGATAGATTACATTGATAGATTTGCATATGTTGAACCAGCCCTGCATCTCTGGGATGAAGCCTACTTGATCAAAATGGATAATTTTTCTAATGTGTTCTTGGATTCGGTTTGCCAGTATTTTGTTGAGGATTTTTGTGTTGATGTTCATGAGTGAGATTGGCCTTTAATTCTCTTTCTTGGTTGAGTCTTTGTGTAGTTTTGGTATCAGAGTTATTGTAGCTTCATAAAAGGAATTTGGCAATGACTCTTCTGTTTCTATATTGTGAAATACATTAAGAATTATAGGTATTAGGTCTTCTTGGAAGTTCTGGTAGAATTCTGCATTGAAACCATCTGGTCCTGGACTTTTTTTGGAAGGGAGGTTTTTGATAACAGCTTCTAATTCTCTGCGACTAACAGGTCTATTTAGGTTGTTCAACTGGTCTTGGTTTAACTTTGGTATATGGTATTTATCTAAAAAAAGCGTCCATTTCTTTTACATTTTCCAGTTTTGTGGCATACAGGCTTTTGTAGTAAGATCTAATGATTCTCTGAATTTCCTCTGTGTCTGTGGTTATGTCCCTTTTTTCATTTCTGATCTTATTAATTTGCAAATTCTCTCTCTGCTGTTTGATTAGTTTGGATAGGGGTTTTTCAATCTTGTTGATTTTCTCCAGGAACCAGCTTTTTGTTTCATTGATTCTTTCAATTGTTTTCTGTGTTTCTAATTTGTTGATTTCAGCCCTCAATTTGATTATTTCCAGTCTTCTACTCCTCCTAGGTGAATCTGCTTCTTTTTTTTCTAGAGCTTTCAGGTGGGCTCTTAAGTCTCCAATGTGTGCTTTCAATGTATTCTTTAAGTGGGCACTTAATGCTATGAACTTTCCTCTTAGGACTGCTTTCATAGTGTCCCATAGGTTTGAGTATGTTGTTTCTTTATTTTCATTGAATTCAATGAAGACTTTAATTTCTTTCTTTATTTCTCCCTTAATCCAGGTATGGTTCAGTGGTTGACTGTTCAGTTTCCATGAGTTTGTAGGCTTTCTGGGGGTAGCATTGTTGTTGAATTCTAGCTTTAATCCATGGTGATCTGATAAGATACAGGTGGTTACTAATATTTTTTTTGTAACTGGATGTTTGCTTTGTTACCGAGTATGTGGTCAATATTCGAGAAGGTTCCATGAGCTGCAGAGAAGAAGGTATATTCTTTCCTATTTGGGTAGAATATTCTATAGATGTCTTTTAAGTCCATTTGATTCATTACCTCCCTTAATCCTCTTATTTCTATGTTAGGTTTCTGTCTAATTGACCTGTCCATTGGTGAGAGAGGAGTGTTGAAATCCCCTACTACTATTGATGGCTGCCTTGAATTTTAGCAATGTTTCTTTTACGTACGTGGGTGCTTTTATATTAGGGGCATAGATATTCAGGATTGAGACTTTCTCCTGATGAATTGTTCCTGTTATGAGTAGAAAATGTCCCACTCCATCTCTTCTGATTGTTTTTAGTTTGAAGTCAACTTTGTTAGAAATTAGTATGGCCACACCTCCTTGTTTCTTAGGTCCATTTGCTTGATAAGTCTTATCCCAGCCCTTTACTCTGAGTAGATGTCTGTCTTTGTGGTTGAGGTGTGTTTCTTGTAAACAGCAGAATGTTGGATCCTGTTTTCGATTCAATCTCTTAGTCTGTGCCTTTTTATAGGTGAGTTGATTCCATTGATATTAAGTGATATTAATGACCAGTGGTTGTTAACTCCGGTCACTTTTTTAGTAGTAGATTTTGTGTGTTACCCTTCTTTGAGTTGCGCTGGTGAAGGGTCATTAGATGTCTGAGTTATTGTGGTCATTGTTGGACTCCTTGGTTAGTGATTTTCCTTCCATTACTTTCTGTAAGGCTGGATTTGTGGCTACATATTGTTTAAATTTGTTTTTATCCTGGAAAATTTTGTTTTCTCCATTTATAGTTAACAAAAGCTTGGCTGGGTATAGTAGTCTGGGCTTGCATCCATGGTCTCTTAGTTTCTGCAGTACATCTATCCAGGACCTTCTCGCTTTCTCGGTTTCCATAGAGAAGTCAGGTGTAAGTCTGATAGGTTTACCTTTATAAATAACTTGGCCGTTTTCCTTTGCAGCTCTTAATATTCTTTCTTTATTCTGTATGCTTTGTATTTTGATTATTATATGGTGAGGGGATGTTTATTTTTGATTCAGCCTATTCATTGTTCTGTATGCTTCTTGAACCTTCATTGGTATATCTTTCTTTAGGTTGGGAAAGTTTTCTTCTATAATTTTATTAAATATATTTTCTGGACCATTGTGCTGTGCTTCTTCTCCTTCTTCTACTCCTATTATTTTAGGTTTGGTCTTTTTACTGTGTCCCATATTTCTTGAATGTTTTGTGATGAGAGTTTGTTGGCCTTGCTGTTTTCTTTGATCATCGTGTTTCTTTTCTCTGTGGTATCTTCAGAATCTGAGATTCTTTCTTCTATCTCTTGTATTCTGTTAGTTATGCTTGTTTCTGTAGTCTCTATTCATTTACCTAGATTTTCCATGTCCAGCCGGCCTTCTGTTTGTGTTTTCTTCTTTGCCTCCAATTCAGTTTTCAAGTCTTGAACTGTTTCCATTATCTGTTTGATTGTTTTTCCTTGGTTTCCTAGGGTATCATTCACTGATTTACACAATTTTTCAAACTTTCTGTTATACTTCTCATCCATTTCTATAAGGGCATTTTTTACATGCTGTTTAAGGGCGTCAATCACTTTCATAAAGTCAATTTTTTCTACTTCTTCATGATTAAGGTGTTCATGTCCTCCTGTTGTGAGGTCACTGGGTTCTGGTGGTTTCATATTTTTTTTTCAGATTGTTGGGTGAATTCTTGCATTGGTGCCTGCCCATCTCTTCCTCTGAATGCTCCCCTATGGATCTTCTTTTGCAGGATCAGTTCTCCTTGCCTACTGATGTACCTTCCCAGTGATGGCACTCTACAGTGATGGCTCTCCTGGTGCTCCAGTGATGTTTCTCCTGGTGCCAAAATCAGATCTCCATGCCCAATGATGGCTCTCCTGGTGCCAAGATTAGCTCTCCTTGCTGGTTGGTTCATAATCAAAGCGCCTACCTTGCTTGGTGCAGGTAGGCCAGAGTAACAAAGGGACTCCTGCCTGCCTGCTTGCCCTGAGGATTTGCCCCCAGCGCCCAGACAGGCTGAGCTGGGTGGTGTTATGTGCCTGAAGAGGGAAGGGAGCAGAAGGGAGGAGGGTTCTGGATGCAAGCTGGGTGGGATAGGAAGAGAGCGGCAGTATGCGGGGAGTAGAGTCCCTGCTGCCTTAGCTAATTTAATGTGACCATAAAAGACATGTGACACTTCTGATTGTAAACCTTCAGGAGTCAACACTTAATTTTTCACTTTCCTTTCCTACTGTTTTGCAAACAATCTCACTTCACATAAAAGGCTGAGAAATATAAATCTTTATTATTAAAGACAAATTTAGCTTTTGATGTTATCATATTATCAAATCCTAGCCTTTTTTTTTTTTTTTGATTTTCGAGACAGGATTTCTCCTTAGTTTTTGGTTCCTATCCTGGAACTAGCTCTTCTAGACCAGGCTGCTCTCGAACTCACAGATATCCGCCTGCCTCTGCCTCCTGAGTGCTGGGATTAAAGGAGTGCGCCACCACCTCCCAGCCTGTATATATTCTTTTTATGCATAAATGTGTTCCTTTCTAACATACATTGCATTATTTAGTTTGCTAATAGTTAAAGCACTAAGGAGCAAAGAGTAGATTTTACCTTATTACTAGATTATTATCTGCAAGAAAAAAAGAGAATATTTTTCCTCTGATACTTTCATCTATTTCCTAAACATTTAGAACATTTTATACATTCCATAGTAGGGTCTTAAAATGCTATGAAGAGTAACTCTGTATCAGTTGAATGAATTTCATATCCCATTAAGATATACTAGAATCAATGTAGATAAACTGAAGATATTTGAAGAGAGAGTATCCCTAAAATCATAAAATTCAAAAATTAGAAGATATGCTAATGCATTAAGTGACAAGAGTCTTGTAGGTACATATAGAAAATCTAATGCTCGCCATCCTTCCGGAAATGTGAAAAATAGAGAGGTGACTTGGAATTATATATCAATCAGAATTACTACTTCCACATCAAATCTTTATTCATGTATAATAAGTTTATGGGATATATCAAGCACATTAAGAAGGACAGGTTAAATTTGATAATCTGATGAAAGAGACAAACAAAAAACTTTAAGAACTCAATATATCTCTCAAAGAAATCCAAGAAAAAGCAATCAAACAGGTGAAGCCACCAGATCAAATGGTTCAAAACTTCAAGACTGACTTGGAGGCAACATAAAAAAAAAAAAAAAAAAAAAAAAACACAAACCACAAACTGAGTGGATCTTGGATATGAAAAATTGGGTAAATAAGTGGGAACTACAGTGGCAAGCATAACCAACAGGATATAAGAGACAGAAGAGGGATTCTATGGTGTTTAAAATACTATAGAAGAAACAGATTCGTTGGCCAAAGAAAACATTAAATACAGCAAATTCTTAACACAAAACATCCAGGAAATCTGAGTTACGATAAAAAGCCTGAGAATAATAGGGATAAAAGAAGGAAAGAACTCCAGCTCAAAGGAAAAGAAAATATATTCAACAAAATCATAGAAAAAAAACTCTCTCAAACTAAAGGAGGATAACCTTACGAAAGTACAAGAAGCTTACAGAACACCAAATAGACTGAACCAGAAAAGAAAGTTCCCTCACCGTAAAATAATCAAAATGTGAAACATACAGAATAAAGAAAGGATATTAAGAACTGCAAAGACAGCCGGGTGGTGGTGGCGCACGCCTTTAATCCCAGCACTTGGGAGGCAGAGGCAGGCAGATCTCTGTGAGTTCGAGACCAGCCTGGTCTACAAAAGCTAGTTCCAGGACAGGCTCCAAAACCACAGAGAAACCCTGTCTCGAAAAACCAAAAAAAAAAAAAAAAAAAAAAAAAAACTGCAAAGAAAATTGGTCAAGTAACATATAAAGGCAGACTTATGAGAATTTCACCAGACTTTTCAATAGAAACTATGAAAGCCGGAAGGTCCTGTACAGAAGTTCTGTAGACACTAAGAAACCATGAATGCAAATCTAGACTACTATACCCAAAAAACCTTTTAATGACCATCAATGAAGAAAACAAGATGTTCCATGAAAAGAAAAACAGATTTAAATAATACCTATTCACAAATCCAGCCCTACAGAAAGGACTAGAAGAAAAATCCAACCCCAGGAAGATAACTACACCCACAAAACCAAAGGCAACAGATAACTTCACACCAACAAACCCCAAAGAAGAGAAACACACAAACACTACCTTTGAAAAATAATAGAAATAAAAAAATCACTGGTCATTAATACCTATTCTTATCAATGGACTCAATTCACTCGTAAAAAGAAACAGGCTACAAGAATGGATACAAAATCAGAATCCACTCATCTGCTGTATGCAAGAAACACACATCAGTCTCAAAGAGAGACATTACCTCAGAGCAAAGAGTTGGGGAAATATTTTCCAATCAAATGGACCTAAGAAACAAGTGGATGTACCTATTCTAATATCTAACAAAATAGATTTCAAGGTAAAATAAATCAGATAAGATGGAGAAAGACATTTTATACTCATCACATGAACAATCTATAAAGATGAAGTCTTAATCCTAAATGAACATCTATGCCCCAAATACAAGAGCACACACATATGCAAAAGAAACATTACTAAAGCATAATTTGTACATCAAACCATACACACTAATATTAGTAGACTTCAACTTCCACAATGGACAAGTCAACCAGACAGAAAATTAACAGAGAAATAAGACAACTTACCAATGTCATGACTCAAATGGACTTAACATATATATACAAAACACTCCACCCAAACACAAAAGAATATACCTCTTCTCAGCAATCTCATGGAACCTACTCTAAAATTAACCACATAATCAGTAACAAAGCAAATCTCAACAGATACAAAAAAAAAATGGAGTAACCCTTTGTATTTTACAGGATCACCAAAGATTAAAGTTAGAATTTAACAACAACACTATTTGCATAAAGCCTAAAAAATCATAGAAATTGAATCATGCTCTGCTCATTTGTACTACCCCTAGGTCAAAGAAGAAATAAAGAAACTAAAGACTTCATAGAAGTCAAAGAAAATAAAGACACAACATACCCAAATCTATGGGACCCTATGAAAGCACCGCTAAGAGGAAAGTTCATAGCATTAAGTGCATGCATAAAGAAAGTAAAGAAATCTCAGTTTGATTATTTCCAGTCTTCTACTTCTCCTAGATGAGTCTGCTTCTTTTTTTTTCTAGAGCTTTCAGGTGGGCTATTAAGTCTCCAATGTGTGCTTTCTCCATTTTCTTTAAGTGGGCACTTAATGCTACGAACTTTCCTCTTAGGACTGCTTTCATAGTGTACCATAGGTTTGAGTATGTTGAGTCTTCATTTTCATTAAATTCAAGAAAGACTTTAATTTCTTTCTTTATTTCTTCCTTGATCCAGGTGTGGTTCAGTAGTTGACTGTTCAGTTTCCATGAGTTCATAGGCTTTCTGGGGGTAGCATTGTTGTTGAATTCTAACTTTAATCCATGGTGATCTGATAAGATACAGGTGGTTACCAAAATATTTTTGTAACTGTGTAAGTTTGCTTTGTTACCGAGTATGTGGTCTATTTTCAAGAAGGTTCCATGAGCTGCAGAGAAGAAGGTATATTCTTTCCTATTTGGGTGGAATGTTCTATAGATTTCTGTTAAGTCCATTTGATTCATTACCTCCCTTAATCCTCTTATTTCTCTGTTAGGTCTCTTTCTGATTGACCTGTCCATTGGTGAGAGAGGAGTGTTGAAATCTCCTACTATTAGTGTGTGTGGTTTGATGACTGCCTTGAGTTTTAGTAATGTTTCTTTTACATAAGTGGGTGCTTTTATATTAGGAGCATAGATATTCAGGATTGAGACTTCATTCTGATGAATTATTCCTGTTATGAGTAAAAAATGTCCCTCTCCATCTCTTCTGATTGATTTTAGTTTGAAGTCAAATTTGTTAGAAATTATTATGGCCACACCTGCTTGTTTCTTAGGTCCATTTGCTTGATAAACCTTTTCCCAGCCCTTTACTCTGAGTAGATGTCTGTCTTTGTGGTTGAGGTGTGTTTCTTGTAAACAGCAGAATGTTGGATCCTGTCAACAAAATAGAAACACAGAAAACAACCCAAATAATTAATGAAACAAAAAGCTGGTTCTTGGAGAAAACAAATAAGATTGATAAACCCCTATCCAAACTAATCAAACAGCTGAGAGAGAATACGCAAATTAACAAGATCAGAAAAGAAAAGGGAAACATAACCACAGACACAGAGGAAATTCAGAGAACCATTAGATCTTACTACAAAAGCCTGTATGCCACAAAATTGGAAAATGTAAAAGAATGGGCACTCTTTTAGATAAGTACCATATACCAAAGTTAAACCAGGACCAGGTGAACAATCTGAATAGACCTGTTAGTCGCGAAGAATTAGAAGTTGTTATAAAAAACCTCCCTACAAAAAAAAAGCCCTGGTCCAGATGGCTTCAATGCAGAATTCTACCAGAACTTCCAAAAAGACCTAATACCTATAGTCCTTAATGTATTTCACAATATAGAAACAGAGAAGTCATTGCCAAATTCCTTTTATGAAGCTGCAGTTACTCTGATACCAAAAACACACAAAGACACAACCAAGAAAGAGAACTACAGGCCAATCTCACTCATGAACATCGATGTGAAAATCCTCAATTAAATACTGGCAAACCGAATCCAAGAACACATTAGAAAAATTATCCATTATGATCAAGAGAAATCTCACACTAGTGATTTAACAGCACAACTAAAAACTTTAGATCAAAAAGAAGCACATTCACTTAGGATGCAAAGATGATAGGAAATAATTAAATAGAGGGCTGAAATCAATAAAATAAAAACAAAGAAAATAATAAAAATGATCAAGAAAACAATGAGCTGGTTCTTTGAGAAAATCAGCAAGATAGACAAACCGTTATCCAAACTAATCAAAAGGCACAGAAAGAATATCTAAATTAACAAAATCAGAAATGAAAAAGGGAACATAATAACAGATGCTGAGAAAATACAGAGATTTATTGTGTCATACTACAAAAAAACCTGTACTCCACAAAATTGAAAAATGTTAAAAAAAATGAACAGTTTTCTGGATAGATACCACATACTAAAATTAAATCAATATCATGTGAACGTTTTTTCGGGGCTTGGTACCTTTCTTCAATATAGCTTACTTTAAATGCTTCTCTGTATCTTGTTGGCTGGCATCTGATTGGCTTCTTTGCCAGGACATGTCCTTTAGTTTCTCCTCATTCTTTCTTTGTACCTTCCTTCTTCTTTCAAATTTAGGTTTGTCCTCCTATTTAATCTCTTTTCCTACTAGCTCCGGCTTTTCTTTCTCCTGCCAGGCTATAAGCACTAGCTCTTCATTAGACCTATCAGGTGTTTTAGGGAGGTGAGATAAAACAAATGCAATGCATCTTTATATAATTAAACAAAAACAACATAAGCAAAAGTAACATACATTTACACAATTAACATCATATTCTGCATTATAAAAACTCTAACACGTTTGCCTAGTTAAAAAAGTATTCCAAACATTTCTCCCTTTTTGTCTAACAGAAAAAATTTAAACTTTAACATAGTTAACTTGTCTAGTTAACTCTATAGACAAGATAAACAAATGTCAAATAAGGATTACATTTACAATTTCCAGTCCTTTTTTATGTGGCAGCTTCAAAGAAAATACTCTATTATTTATCCTATCTTGGTGAGTCCAAAGTTTTGCACCTAATTTACTTTCTCCAACAACTAAGGAAAACCACAGCTATAACAATCTAGATACTTCCTTCATTCAACTCCCTACCTCTAGGATGCTAGTGCCTGCACTTCAGAATGCATTTTCACCTAGATTTTCATTTCTATTTATCATGAAAAAAAGCTGTTTAAGTTCTCTGCTGGATGGCAAAGACTTTTTTTATTCATTTTACATGCCAATCGCAGTACTTCCTCTTATTCTTCCTTCCAACCTACTCTCCTCCCCCCAACCTACCCCCTCATCCACTCCTCCCCAAAGGTAAGGTCTTCCATGGGGAGTAAACAAAGCCTGGCATATCATGTTGAGGCAGAACAAAACTTCCTCCCCCTGCATCAAGGCTGAGCAACGAATCCCACTATAGGGAATGGGCTCCAAAAAGCTAGCTCATGCACCAGGATAGATACTGATACCACTGCCAGGAGCCATTCAAATAGACCAAGCTAGACAAATGTCTTCCACATGCAGACAGCTAGTTGGGTCTCATGCAGACTCCACAGCTATAAGTATAGAGTTTTTAAGATCCCAGGAGATTGGTTCATCTGTGGCAGATACTCTTAAAGAAGCCATATCCATTTTTTTTAGCTTCCTCAGGACCTAGATGAAATCATGCTTCATGTTGAAACATCAAAAATGTACCAGGGTTTTTTTTTTTTGTTTGTTTGTTTATTCCACCAGCCAGTTCTGAAATCATGTCACAGAGACTTATTACTTTCGAATTTTTGGCTTAAACTAGGCATGTTTCTGGCTAGCTCTTTTAAATTAACTGGTTTCTCTTTCTCTACATTTTACCTCAAGGTTTACTATCTTTCTCCTGTATGTCTTCATTTCATTGCTTCTTTATGTCTGGCTAGCTAGCATGTGTCTAGCTTCTTGCCCCAGGTATGTCCCTTGGTCTCTCCTTCTCTCTCATTCTTTTCTTCTTTCAAGCTTAGAAATATCCTCTTATTTAGTCTCGCTCCCTGACAACCCCACTTATCTTTTCTCCTGCCTAGCTATTAGTCCTTCATCTTTTTATTAGACCAATAAGGTGCCATAGACATAAAAGGTGTAACAAATGCAACACATCTTTACATAATTAAATAAATGCAGCATAGACAAAACTAGTAGGTCTTTACACAGTTAAAATAATATAATATTCTGCAACATAAACAAATGTAACACATATTTGCCTAGTTAAAACAAATTTGAAAACAAAGATCCAACTTCCTCTTTCTCCCAAGAGCTGGGAATAAAGGCATATGCCATGAAACCTGGCATTAGAATATCTTATCAGCAAAATTCAGCATCCTTTCTTCATCAGTTTTAGCTTGCATTTCTGTTTAGTGTATTACTATTGATTCACATTATCTAGTTGGGGTTAATATTTTACAATATGCTACAAATAACCTAAATTACCATGCAACTATAATGAAGGACAAACCATCCATTCCTTAAGATAACAGATGCAGTACTCTCTTATAATTAATACCACGATGGAATAGTTGTGGACTTAAAAAAATGATACAGTTTCCTTTTTAAAAAAATTATATATATATGTGTGTGTGTGTGTGTGTGTGTGTGTGTATGTATATAGTGTTCTGT
Source organism: Chionomys nivalis (assembly GCF_950005125.1). NCBI lineage: Eukaryota > Metazoa > Chordata > Mammalia > Rodentia > Cricetidae > Chionomys > Chionomys nivalis. The sequence goes on along the minus strand of NC_080112.1, from coordinate 50,820,630 downwards.
CTGCATGTATGCTTCCACACCAGAAAAAGGTACCAGATTTCATTCCAGATGTTTGACAGCCTCCATGAAGTTCCTTGGAATTAAACTCAGGACATCTTGGAGAACAGCCAGTGCTCTTAATCTCTGGGCCATCTCTCCAACCCTACAAATACAGTTTCACTCGTAGATCTGAAGAGGACAAACAGTAATCATTTTATTATTACCACTCATCCAATGCCAGGCCTTCTTAGCTTTATTCCCCAGAGAAAGGTGAGTGTACTATCCATCCATTCCATAGCCCCATGACACAGGACAATTAGAAGCAATAGGAAGTCAAGTCAAAGCAGAAACTCAGTTTATTATTGTGAGTGCCAGATTATATAGGTAAAGTGACATCACTAGGGCTGATGTGATGTGGGGGTTCCTCCAGCCAATGAGAGACAGCCAAGCCCTCCCTCTAGTTGGAGGAGCATCTGTTGTCTCATCGTCACTCAGTAGATTTGAGACTATCCTTCAAACTCAAGGCAGGCTTTTCTGTGTAGCAGCAGAATGTTTTTTTCTTCCCAGCCACCCAGAAATGAAATAACCACACAGAAACTGTATTAATCTAATCACAGATTGGCCCTTTAGCTCCAGCCTCCCACTGGTCAACTTCTATATCTCAATTTAACCCATTTCTATTAATCTGTATATCACCACGAGGTCGAGGTCTACCAGAAAAGTTTTAGCAGCTCTATCTCCAGTGGCTCCATGGCGTTCCCTCTGCCTTCCTTCTCCCAACATTCAGTCCAGTCCTCCATGCCTACCTAAGTTCTGCCCTATCAACAGGCCAAGGCAGTTTCTTCATTCATCAGCCAATAAAAGAAACACATAGACAAAAGGACATCCCACACCATCTCCATCCTACAGGCCTTGAGGTACAGGCCCTGATATAATTTTGGCTCAATATCTCCCCAATTTTGTTTTATATCCCACCCCCACCCCAGTCATCAAGCCAGAATAGCTCACTGGAGAGAGGGTACAGATCAGGTCCACCCCATCTGGATTTTTGGCCTGGATACTCTCAAACTGAGAGTTCATCTGTGGTGTGAGATGTATCAAGCCTATCATAATAAATTTGAAGGGCCATGAGTCGTACCTGTTGTAACTATTTTTGGAATGCTTGTTTCAGCCTTTGGAAAGCACATGGGCCAAAAAGGCTGATCAATAAACAAATGGCCATTGGCCCAAATAGGGTAGAGATGAGTATGGTAAGCAATGGGAACCAATTAAAACAGGTTTCGTGGGGGTCCTTGACTAAAATGAATCAATATCTTTTCTTAACTCATCTAGGGTTCTTGTAACTATACCAGAATGGTCTGCAAAGAAGCAGCATTCTTCCCCAAGAGCCCTGCAAATTCGTCCCTGTTCCATAAACAGTAAGTCCAAGCATCTCCTATTTTGTAAGGTTACCATTGATAAGGAATCCAAAGGCTTTTGTAAATAACATGTTGCAGTCTTTGTCTTTTCTAAGGTCACTATTAATTGTGAGCATATTATTCCTATTTCTTGTTGTAAAATCACCAGGGATGAGGTACCCAGGTCAGTCCCAGTCACCGCTAGCCCCATCAATGTGGTGATGGCCACGTTCATTAGGGTATCTCTCATGCCTTTGGGCCAGGAATTTTTGCATGTGTTAAAGCAAGTGAAGGAAAATTAATGTAAGCAAGCAAGCATCATTGTGTTGAATCATTAGTGTGTCAGACAGGCTGAGAGTAATCCCTTTCTCTTGGCAGATTTAAAAATGCCCATGATCTTTGGGCACCCTCCATGAAGCTATAGACCTATTGAAGCTATAGCCACATCACAAGTGAGGTTAAGACAAGGGTGTATGATACACAAGTTGCATTCGACATCTGCCTAAGGGGGATAGTCAGTCCCTACCTACATCTCTCCAATATTGAGATTTTCCCATCTACAAATATCATCTTTATCTAGTATCTCATAAGAGCCATTTACCCCAAAAGCTTCAAAGTAGGGGGCAGTTGCTGTAAGTAAAACCAACAGGCCTCAGTGGCTTCTGGGTGGGTAAGGTTTAAAGCCATAACAGACATCTTAATGGTCTCCATCAAATAAAGTGAGGCTTCTAATCCCCCCAAATCTCTAGCCGGCTTGGTAAAGAATACATTAGGGGTAGATGGTGTGGGGGTTGAGGTATGTAATGTTAAGGAATATAAAGGTATTTTCCCCATGGGTGTTAGCTTGGAAACAGGCCCCAGCATCCGAGGAAGGTCCTCAAGATGTATTTCCATTAGAAGCATGAGTATAAGGCCATAATCATATCCCTTTTGGTATAGCCTTAATCCCCATATTTTTCCAGATAACCAGGATAGGTCCCTTTTATTTCCCTGATCTGTGAACCTTAATATCAGGGGGTTACATCAAAGTCAAGTGCATCTTCCATATAGGGGGTTCTGGGATAGGGGTACCTGGGAGACCCTGAAGATGATTATAACTTCATGTTGTTTTATCCAATGTCCAGTCCCAGTATGCTCACATCCCCAGGAAGAACAACAGTAACCAGGACGACCCCCACACAGTTTCTAATAGCAGAGACAGTCTGGTTGCTTCTTAGACATACATAAAAGGATGTCTGCAAGAGGGCGTGTCTCCTAAGGATCCCTCCACTGCCAGTGCTCAACAAGATCCACATCACGTTCTGTGATTGGTGGTGGCTTACTGTCTAGACCTCGATCTATGTGAAAAGAGTTAGTATGATTACTACCAGGAGGGCCATCTGAAATAGATAAACAGGCAACACCTTTCTCAAGGGTAAGTCTCCCTTGGGCAGTGGGGATTTTTCTTTTCTTGTGTTTGAATGTGTGTTTGTCAATTATAATTTCTTTCTTTCTTTATTGATCATCTTTGTCTTCCCCATTGTCCTGAGGGGAGGGGAGAAATTTTAAGTTCAGAACGGGTAGCCATATAGGCATTTTCCTTCTGTTTGTGAAGCCATATCCATATACTCAGCCCTGTGACAAAAACAAATCTGGGCCCCTCCATTGGTTAGTGAGAGGATCCAAAACCTAACCTTAGGGAGGGCCTCATTGGTAGGGATCCCCAATGTTTCTGGAATCTATTTTGTTAATCTGATTTTTGAAAATTTAAAATATTGATGTTTAATAACACCTTTTGCAGTTGTAGATGGGGGAGACTTCTCCCCCATTTTGCTTCATAAGGACCTCTTTGAAATATGGGGATATCTTTTGACAATTTCCTGACCCTGAGGGTTGTATGGGATCTCAGTGGTATTGGATATATTCCATCTCTGGAAGAGTTATTTAATGTTTTACTTATAAAACAGGGGTTGTTGTCAATCTTGACCGGTTGTTGTAGTCCTATCATAGCAAAATAGTGTAAGAAATGGCTTTTGGCAAGGGCAGCCTTTTCTCCTGAGTGGGCAGTAACCTAATGTATCTTAGAGTGCATGTTTATGGTGACAAACATATATTTTAATTTGCCAAACAGAGGGTAACATGTTACATGTTTGCCAGATGATATTGGGTCCTAACCCTCTTGGGTTCACCCCCAGCCCTTGTAAAGGGGGGAGGTGCAGAAAAATAGTTGGCAAGTCTTATTTATATGAACAATTCTCTTTAATTCTGTTGTGGGGATCTGGGGGTATAGGTATTTGAGTCCTCTCCAGTTGACATGAGTTAAGTCATGCATTTGGATAGCATTTTGTATGGACAGAGTTAAGAGCTCTATGAGAGAGGCCCCTAAAGCTACAGCATGTGCAACAGCATGTCCTTGGGAAATGAGGCCAGGGAAGTTTGGTGTCCTCTGAGATACTGAATACACATGGGATTTGTTCTACCTCTAAGAGTGATCCATGTTATATCATCAAGGCAGAAATAAGATTATCTTCTAATCTGATATAGGCATAGGGTAAGTGTGGCAGCAGGTTCACCACAATAAGAGCTGCCTGAATAGAGGTTACAGGGTTCTGGGAACTCATGTATGGCACTTTATACAGCAATAATTTACTGGTATCAAGCAGATGTCCCACAGGAATAATTTTGGTAATTTTTGTCTTGGTCCTACCTGCAAAGAAAACTACAAAGGTGGCCCCAATTTTCCCGCCATCTGAACAAACAGTGAATGCTTGGACCAGGGGCCTAGAAGCAAAGACTAAGGGAACTCTACAGTGTAGTTCTTGATGTGGCTGCACTAACTGGGACTATACAAAGTGGGTGTCCAAGGTCCCCAGAAATCTCTTGAGAGGGTGTCTTAATCGAGAACAATGTCTGGCGACTCATTTTAAATCTTTAGTTTTGGATGGAATTATTAACTTAGAGGGATCTTTTCCACAGTGTCAGAGGGATGTGTCCCAGACTTTTATGATCATATCAACTATTTGATTGACTAGAGAGTACACCCTGAGGGGTGTATCCATTATAGTGGTTGTGACTGCTGAATGATGGCAGCCAGTCTGTTTTTTCCTAATAATATCCAGCTTTTGCTGTGGGACAATGGTCTTTCTTTCACTTGTATTATTTTTAATAAAACACTGATTGGCCAGTAGCCCAGCAAAAAGTATAGGTGGGGCAACCAGGCAGGAAGACATGGGGCAATGAGAATTCTGGTAAGCAAGATGTGAGGAAGCAAGATGTGACTGCCTCAACAAAAAAGGTACCAAACCATGTGGCTAACACAAACAAAGATTATGGGCTAATAAAAGTTATCAGAGTTAATAAGAAGCCTGAGATACTAGGCCAATCATTTTATAATTAATGTAGACCTCTGTTATTTCTTTGGGATTAAACAACTGCAAGACTTGGTGGGACAGAAAACCTCTGTTAAAAAATGGTGCCTAATGTGTGGACAACTGCATCTACATAAAGCCTGAGAGTGCTTGGGAGGTAATTTTAGACATAAAATAATAGAGTTAAGCATGGCGTATTGATAGCAGCACTTTCTCTGGTGGGCTCTGCTTACTAGAGGCAAGTACTCCCATTCAAGAGAGGCTTCCTGACTCGGATTTAGCTGCAAAACCTTGCAGCTATTTTAAGAGGTTCTGCCATGAAACACTTAAATGCTGTTGATGAAAAGCTGACTGCATGCATTTTGGTGGTGACAGGAACTTTGCAATGCCATAAAGTTGGGGCAAAAAACATGGCTCTGGCCAGTACCTCTGCCATGAGGCTAGAAAGTCAGAAAAGCTAAGAAATGTGGTGGATCCAGCCATCAAAGTTGTGGCTTTAATCCTAGCCATATCACTTAGCAAATTAAAATCTCAGGAGGTCAGAAAAAGAGAAATATACAGAAAAGAGAGATTCAAACAAAAAAAAAAACCTCTAAATGGTTTACAGTTTGTTAAAAAATATATGTAGGCTTAGGAGAAAAAAGAAAAAAGGATAAAGTCCTTAAAAGAAAAAAGAAAAAAAGCGTATATCGGTGTGGTGGCATACACCTTTAATCCCAGAACTTGAGAGAAAGAAGCAGGCAGACCTCTGTGAGTTCAAGTTGTAGTAGCACACACCTTTAATTCCAGCACTTGGGAAGCAGAGTCAGAAAGATCTCTGTGAGTTCAAGATGTGGTGGCCCACAATTTTAATCACTGAACTTGGGAGTCAGAGGTAGGCAGATCTCTGTGAGTTCAAGGACAGCATGTTATACAGAGGGAGTTAAAGGACCATCTAAGATACTCAAAGTAACCCTGTCTCAAAAAGCCAAAAATTAAAAATAAAGACAAAAGAAATAGAGGTTAAAATAAAGCCATCTAAAGATGAAAAATATACAGAGAGTCTGGATACTTTATGTTATTATGTACTCTTTGAGTTGTTTGATGACTGAGGAAGGAGTAAAAGCTGCCAGAAGACATTTGATTACAAATGCTGCTGGATTAATCCAATATATATATTTTGAAAATGCCTTGACTTCAAAATTTAAAAAAAAAGTATGTTACTTTGGAGAAGAGGTTTTACAGGAAATTTCACAGGAAATGAGAGTCTGTGAATTCATTCCAGGTTAAAAAAAATCAGGTTTGATCAAGGAAGAACCCCTGAGAAATCTCTGATAAGAGCAGATGGCATAGATATTTGAGTTCTACATCCAGAACAAATTGAAGACTGATACCTTAGATGATCAAGCCTCACAAGATACTCCAGTAAGGACTTGATCATAATTCTAAATTTTCCTTATGACGCTGTAAGATTACCAGCACTTTCAGTCAGCAGGAAGTAGCCTGGAAAACTATACCCACACTCCCCAAAAAATAGACTATCGATATTTTCATTAGAATATTTGTTACAAGTTGATATGGATAATGGTCAGGAGAAAAGCTAAATAAAAAATATTAGATTCAGAGTTCTTGTTTTTTTTTTTTAAGAGGGGAGTGCTGTGGGACAATAGTCTTTTATCCTGTCACTTGTATTATTTTTAATAAAACACTGATTGGTCAGTAGCCAGGCAGGAAGTATATGTGTGGCAACCAGGCAAGAAGTAGAGGCAGGACAATGAGAATTCTGGTAAGAAGGAAGTTTCAGTCTGCTATCATGATCCAGCCTCAGAGGAAGCAAGACATGATTCCCTTACTGAAAATGGTACCAAACCAAGTTGCTAACACATACAAAAATTATGGGCTAATATAAGTTATAAGAGTTAATAAGAAGCCTGAAATACTAGGCCCATCAGTTTATAATTATTGTAGACCTCTGTATTTCTTTGGAACTGAATGACTGCAGGACTGTTGGGACAGAAACCTAGGTCAACAAGGCTTGGATTGGAATGTTAGGATAATATCTCACCAAAGAAGCCTGATGGAGTTCATTGACAAATTCAGTGAGTGCCTGATGGCCATCAGAGGGCAAGGAAATGATCTCATAAGCTTGTCTCACTTTTAGGATATCATATAACACATCTAGGATCCCAGTCTCTACAGTCAACCAGGCTCTTACCCAGTTCATTTCTCCCAGTATGTTTTGTAACCCTGATAAAGCAAGAGGCTCAATCAGAATTATTTCACATCCTTTCACTTTGGCTTGAGTGAATGTTAACTGGGATCCCAGTATATGAAATGGGAGTACGTTTTGTATTTTGTTTGGGGCTATTTTAAACCCATATTATTGGAGGATATCAACAATAGTAGTTACCCAATGGTACCCCATGTGGCACCGAGGGCAAGAGAGACATGCTGCAGGAAGGTTTACAGGTAGTAATTACCCACCTACTGGGGAGTGGCCTCTTATATTATATACTCGGATGCCGCTGTGGAGTCTGTCTTTTCTCTCCTCCCCCCTGGTTCCCATTTGCTCGTTCGGATTGTTTGGATCCCATCTCCATCCACTGTTCAAGCAGAGAATCCTGATTTGTAAGTTTTCCCCCTAAATAAAAAACTATCTCTCACTTCTGAGCTAATGTGGGATTTCTTTTAAGTGTCTGAACTCTCCACCATCACTTGGAGCCACATGGGTTTAAACTACACACCCTCCATGATGTAGGCTTAGACCTTCCACAGCCCAGACAGATTTTCTTTTGCATGAGCAGTTTTTTTTTCTTTTCTTTTCTTTTTTTTAAATGAAATCCCTGTCAAAACGGAGTCTGCAGTGAGGTGGCTGGAGTGCAAGTAGAAATGTTGTTTACCAACTGCTGCAATCCCCCTGGGAGAGTCTTTGTTGCATGCCAGTCTGCAGCTTCTGAGTTTCTGTTCTCTGTGCCTGGACACTGGGTTTTCTTGTTCTATGTATGAAATTGATTTAATTACATTTACTTTGTTGAGCAACTCATATTTCCCAGTGTTTTTTTTTTAACAAGGACCAAGATAGAAATGATAGCGGCGCAGGACCAGTCCCAGACACTATTCCATTGCTTCTAGTCACAACTTTAAAACAGTGCCATCTGCTGGATGATAAATTGCTGATAACCAGACCACATTATCAGGTAACAGGTTTATAATAATGGCAGATTTCTCTGAACCCCTGGGAACCCCTCTAGAGTCAAGGCTCTTGCCAACCCTAAAATGGCTCCCTTAATTAAGATATATACTTCCCTGCTACCTTATCCCACCTTCCATTATCCCAACCATCCCATTTCCCCAAGTTCTCCCTATCCTCCCCTTCTCACTTTTCTCTCCCCACTTCCCCTTTCCCCCATCCCACCCCACCCTCCAGTTCCCAAATTTTTGCCCAGCAATCTTGATTACTTCCAATATCCAGTGGGATAACTATATGTTTTTCTTTGGGTTCACCTTCTTATTTAGCTTCTCTAGGAATCGCGAATTATACACTCACTGTCCTATATTTATGGCTAAAAACCAGTTATGAGTGAGTACATCACATGTTCATCTTTTTGGGTCTGGGTTACCTCACTCAGGATAATGTTTTCTATTTCCGTCCATTTGCATGCAAAATTCAAGAAGTCATTGGTGTTACCTCTGAGTAGTACTCTAATGTGTATATATTCCACACTTTCTTCATCCATTCTTCCATGGAAGGGCATCTAGGTTGTTTCCATGTTCTGGCTCTTACAAACAATGCTTCTATGAACATAGTTGAACAGATACTTTTGTCATAGGACATTTCTTGGGTATATTCCCAAGAGTGGTATTACTGGATCTTGGGGTAGGTTGATCCCAAATTTCCTGAGGAACTGCCACACTGCTTTCCATATTGGTTGCACAAGTTTGCATTCCCACCATTACTCCACATCCTCTCCAGCAAAGGCTATCATTGGTGTTTTGATTTTAGCCATTCTGACAGGTGTAAGATGGTATCTCAAAGTTGTTTTGATTTGCATTTCCCTGATTGCTAAGGAGGTTGAGCATGACCTTAAGTAAGTGTATTTTGGCCATTTGAACTTCTTCTGTTGAGAATTTTCTGTTCAGTTCAGTGCTCCATTTTAATTGGGTTAATTAGCATTTTAACGTCTAGTTTCTTGAGTTCTTTATATATTTTGGAGATCAGATCTTTGTCTGTTGCAGGGTTGGTGAAGATCTTCTCCCAGTCAGTGGGTTGCCTTTTTGTCTTAGTGACAGTGTCCTTTGCTTTACAGAAGTTTCTTAGTTTCAGGATGTCCCATTTGTTCAATGTTGCCCTTAATGTCTGTGCTGCTGGGGTTATATGTAGGAAGTGGTCTCCTGTGCCCATATGTTGTAGGGTACTTCCCAATTTCTCTTCTATCAGCTTCAGTGTATTCAGACTGTCCTTGGACAGCTGAGGAGAGAGAGCCTGAAATGGCCAATCCTATAGCCATACTAACAAATATCTTGCATATCACCATAGAAGCTTCATCTGGCGATGGATGGAGATAGAGACAGAGACCCACATTGGAGCAATGGACTGAGCTCCCAAGGTCCAAATGAGGAACAGAAGGAGGGAGAACATGAGCAAGGAAGTCAAGACCGCAAGGAGGGCACCCAGCCACTGAGACGGTGGGGCTGATCTATTAGGAGATCACCAAGGCCAGCTGGACTGGGACTGAAAATGCATGGGATAAAACCAGACTTACAGAATATGGTGGACAATGAGGGCTGCTGAGAATCCAAGGACAATGGCACTGAGTTTTGATCCTACTGCATGTTCTGGCTTTGTGGGAGCCTAACTGGTTTGGATGCTCACCTTCCTAGACCTGGATGGAGGGGGGAGGACACTGGACTTCCCACAGGGCAGGGAACCCTGACTGTTCTTTGGACTGGTGAGGGAGGGGGAGGGGAGTGGGTAGTGGGGGGAGGGGGAGGGAAAAGGGAAGCCAGGAGGAGGCAGAAATTTTTAATTAAAAAAATTTAATAAAATAAAAATTAAAATAAGGAAAAAATAAACATATCTCATAAATTAAATATAACTGTTATAATAAAAAATAATGGCAGATTTCATTTCAATTGCTACCTTTACTTCCTTTCTGCCATTGCTATGGATGGTGTTATGTGAAGCTTATATGACTATGTGAATACCTCAATTTATTGGTTACTAGGTTTCAGTTTTCAACTCCATATTCTATCATTAAGGAAGAATATGGCACTAGTTTACAGGACTAATATAATCGAAAATCAGAGATTATCTGAACAAGTGGATACTATGATAGGCAAAATTGACTCCAGGGTACTAGGAAGTTACCTGAAAGAGTTCATACTGTTGAATTTGATGTTTGGAAGTTATCACAAAGTTTTGATACATTAACAGATAGAATGTACCTACAGGATGGCAATCTACACGATATCCAAGAAAAGTTCAATGACGAGATGTTATCTTTATAGGGAACATTAAAACCTTGAAATCATAGGTGCAGAATGAGGACCATAAAATTGATACCTTAGTGAAATCACTAGAAACATATGAAGGTCAGGAGATTCGGGTTTTACAAAAAAACAATGATAAAAAAAATTGAAATGATTGAGGAAATTATTGGAGCTGATGAACAGGGAAAGAAGGCACAAGGACAGAAAATAATGTCACCACTGGCTGTCAGAACTGACTTACCCAGCACTTTAGCACCCTACCCTGTAATTTACTCTGACAAAGCATCAACTTCTACAGGTTCGAAGGGAGCCAAAGAAGGTAGAAGGATGCCACTAGGACTGAATGATATAAAAGAAATTAAGCCTCTAATTTGGGCCTCTAATGTCAGAACTATGCCCCATGATTTTTCTCAGTGTCAGCAGTCCCTTGATGATGGACCTTTTTTGATGTTTGGAATTTATTTCAGGGAGGAATCCAAAAGTATGGAACAACAAAGAATAGAAAAAGTTCTGGAGGTATCCCAAGATCAAATTCTTGATGAAGGGTGGTATGCTGACCCACAGGTCCAAGCTTTTTATGAGGAAGAAGTATCGTCCCTATGCCACAAAGCAGCCTTGAATGCTTGGGATAGAATTCAAGAACTAGAGAAAAAGTTAAAATCATATACCATGGATAGGCAGTGACAGAGAGATCAAAGATTAAGCAAGGCTCTATAAATAGGAGTAACAGACCCAGAATCTACATGAATACTTCTTGAATGCCTGGTTTTTGAAAAATTCAAACTTAGAATGTAAAAAGATAATTAGGCCTTTAAGGTTTAGATCAGCACCTATAGATGATTGGATTCTGTATACAATGAATGTTGAGACATTTGACTGTAATGATAAATCTTGGGTAGGAGAAGCAATTTCCAAAGCAATGAGAAGACATCAAACTGCCAAATGTTTTAATTGTGGTTAAAATAGGACATCTGTAAAGGGATTGAAGACAAGGAATTTCTAGGAATAATATCTCATCTGGGAATGGCAAAATAGGAGACCTCTGCTTTCAGGTATATGTAGAAGGTGTGTTAAAGAACGGCAATGTACCAATGAATGCAGATCAACAATAGACACTCAAGGCATCTCGATACCATTGGGAAACTCCTTGAGGGGCCTCTCTCTGGCCCCCAAGCCAAAAGTGGCCCAGTCGTTCCCAGTAACCATGGAGGGCATGTCAAACCAGGAAAATTAAAAAAAAATCCAGAACCTTCTGTACAAGACCATAATGATCTAAATGATGGTACAAATTTGCAGAATAAGTCAAAAACTCAAATAGGAAATAAGTGTATATTCTGGCAAACTTCTATAAATGATCAGAGACCAAATCTGAGAGTGTGTATAAATGGAAATGTGATATTTGACTTGATAAACACAGGAGCATATATGAATATCATCACTCCAGAATCGTGGCATTAAAATTGGCCTCTTCAAGTGGCAGATGTTCAATTACTAGGAATTGAAACCATATCTCGAGTTAAACAAAGATTGAGATGTGTTGACTGTATTGGGCCAGAAGGTCTAAGAGGAAAGCTGAAGGCATATGTTGCGGATATTGCAATAAATTTATGGGGCCATTACCTGCTCCAGCAATGAAATACCCAGATTAATATTTTTGCAGTCCCAGGAACTCATAATTTTGGGAAGGATATAATAAGGTACTATGAACAAAGGTCACCAGCAATTCAGGCTGTACAAGAATGTAAAGCAACTAACAAACCTTTAGAGGTACCAACAGCCCTACCTTAAAAATGGCTGAGGAGCCAATATGTGTTAAGCAATGGTCTCTAGCTGAAGATAAATTTTAGGCTTTAGAATGATTGGTACAGGAGCAATCAGATGCTTGACATATTGAGGAATCAACTCTCCCTTGAATTCTCCTGTGTTTGTTGTTAAAAAGAAATCTGGTAAATAGAGAATAGTGAAGATCTAAGTGCTGAAAACAAGGCATTTTATCCTCTGGGCCCTCTACAGAATGGAGTTCCTCTGCCATCCCTATTACCAAAAGGATGGCCTCTTATAGTTATTGATTTGAAAGACTGTTTCTTCACTATACTTTTACAAGAAAAGGATAGAGAAAAATCTGCCTTCACAGTGCCTACTTATAATAATTCTCAGCCTACTAGGAGATACCAATGGACTATTCTCCCACAGGGGATAGTCAATAGCCCCACATTGTGCCAATACTTTGAAAGTCAGCCGTTGGAAATAACACATAAGCAACTTTCTAAGTCTATAATCTACCATTACATGAATGACATTTACTATCTGATTCAAACATGGAAACTTTAGAAAAATGTTTGAAGAAGTATAGATAGTTTTACCTAAATGGGGATTGCAGATTGCTCCTGAAAAAATACAGAGAGGTGATTTTGTCAATTATCTAGGTTATAAAATAGGTTTACAAAAAATTAAGACACAAAAGGTACAAATTAGGAGAGACTGGTTACATACTCTTAATGACATTCAAAGATTGTTAGGAGACATTTCCAGTCTACAATACAATGTTGGAATAACACGTGATCTAATAATTCATTTAAGCAAAACCTTAGATGATGATAAAGATTTGAATAGTCCCAGAAAATTAACAGCTGAAGCAGAAAAGAAACTGACAATGGTTGAGGAAAAAAGTTACAGGAGCCACATATGGAAAGGGTAAATCCAAATCTTAGTTGTATTCTAGTCATATTGCCTTCCAGAATTTATTCCACAGGAATTTTAATGCAGAGGAAAGATATTATTTTAGAATGGATCTTTTTACCATACAAACCAAGTAAAAAATTAAAAGTTATGTGGAAAATTTCTCTTAATTAATTTTAAAAGGTAAATTGGGACTTCATCAACTAGCAGGTATAGACCTAGAAGAAATTATAGTGACTTTCATTACTGTTGAAATAAAAAAAGTTATAGGAAGACAATAAACCATGGCAAAAAGCTTGTGCTAATTTTTTGGGAGAAATTAATAACAACTATCCCCAAAGTGATAGACTTAACCTTATAAAGAGAACTTCTTGGATTCTTCCCTGAATTGTACTTGATGTTTCAATAACTAGAGGCTGTACATTTTATAGTGATACTAATAAATAAGGGAAGGGAGGTTACAAATCAGAAGAATTGAGGAAGGTGGAACAAAGTTCTTATAATTCTGTCCAGAAGGCAGAATTATATGCTATTAATGTGGTCCTGAGGGATTTTAAAGAACCTCTTAATATAGTTACTGACTCACAATATGGAGAAAGAGTTATCTTGCATATTGAAACCGCTAAATTTATACCAGATGACAAAGAATTGACTTCATTGTTTATCCTGGTGCAAGACATAATCAGGAATAGGCTTTGTCCTATGTATGTAAAACACATCCGATCCTATACATGTCTGCCAGGTCCTCTAGCACAAGGTAATGCAGAAATTGACCAATTATTGATTTGAAGCATGTTGCAGTGAAGGCGAAGGTGTAAGTCACAAACAATCCCATGCTAGTTTGGTATTATGATTAATATAATGGTTATTTATTTAAAGGGGAAAAAACTTACAGATCACCGTCCAAGACAACAGCCCTCTGCGCAATAAGGAAGGGAGTCTATTCGCCGGAAGTGGAGCAGGAAGTAAGAGAGTGAGGAGGGAAGTGGCTGCTTTTTTAAAGGGAGAGAGACTATACCCCAATGGGCTGGAATCTCAGTGGTTATCGGCTGGAGGAGTGGAAGGACCTCCCGCAACACCTCCCCCTTTTGTTTACGTAAGAGAGTTGTAAACCTACTATGAAATTATATATAATAAGTACAAGTATCCTCTTCTAACTAGCTTAGGTCTTCTATAATAAATAGTTTGGCCAAGTAATGAGTGGAAAGTAACTACATTTATGTAGTCTTCAACCCCATCGAAGATCTGAGAAGGGAAATAATGTTACCTGAGTAATTAGGAAGTGCAATCAAACAACTTCCAAAACATGCAACAAATCACAGAGACAACTAGCTACCTGGGAAATCACCCAAGTTCACGTTTGCAGCGTTGAAGCAACCAACTTTGGCTAAGGCCTAACATAGCTGACATACCATTTTCAAAGTCAAGAAACTTTTCAAAACTATCTTACACTGTTTTGGCAGGATATGACAGCCCTGTTTTTTCCATTCACAGGATACTCTGTATCTCAGTGGTTGAAGTATGGGCATTTCTTTGCCCAAAGGCCAGTTCAGCCAAGAAGAAAGGATCCAGGTGGAGTGTCTTTGGTGCTCAACATTCTCTCGGGAATAAAGCGGTGTTACCAGGAGCAATTGAGTCTCACTACCACAAAACTCTGATTAAAGGCCATTTTCTACAGCTCTTTGAAGAGGTTGAAGATTATCTATCTATACTGAGTATAATCTCTATGTATCTAAAGAACCTGATTAGTCTAATTATAAATGACAAACTTAGAATACTATTGATCTATGTAATTCTCAATTCCTGTCTAAATTAAAGACTAAGACAATAAATGACTGTGAAACAAATGAGGACAATGACCTCCAAATATAAACAATGTACAAATATACATTGCAGTATGGTAAATATATATCAATACACAAACAATATATAAGTATCTTAATCAGAGGTAGAAAAGTACACTGCAATATGGTAAATATATACAATATATATCAATACAATATATGTCAATACATAAAAAATGTTTTAAACAGAGGTAGAAACATGCATGCATACAATAGTCAATATAATTTCACTTTGTATCAATATATAAGAATCTATACCAATATATTTGTCTCAAAACAATAACTCACAATACCAATCTATTATACCATCATCCCTCTTTTTTTTTAAATGATTCCTGAGCTTGTAAACTTCCTCCCCCAACCCTCAACCATATACTAATTATAATCAACCCCTAAATGATGGCCCTAAACCCAAGGGCAAACTTTACTGGGAGATGGGACGTCGTCCTCTAGAGTTACTTCCAGCTGTCATGGGGGTGACGTTCTTTCTTGGGCATCCTGTGAAAGTAAAATGATGGTTAAATTTCAAGATCAATGTCTTTTAAAATTGCAAATAGTCTCTGAGTATTTTGTGCAGGTCTGGCCAAAATGTTGTATAAGATGTGCACCATTTCAGTAACCAAGTTGGAACTGTCTTGTTTTTTTTTTTTTGTTTTTTTTTTTGTTTTTTTTTTTGAGACAGGGTTTCTCTGTGGCTTTGGAGCCTGTCCTGGAACTAGCTTCGTAGACCAGGCTGGTCTCGAACTCACAGAAATCCGCCTGCCTCTGCCTCCCGAGTGCTGGGATTAAAGGCGTGCGCCACCATCGCCTGGCCTGGAACTGTCTTGTGCAGCTGGTACCCAAAACAGGTCTTGTAGTAGCACTATCAGTATCATGATGTCATATGAACCAGGTGAAGTTGTTGTTATGGGGCCCCAACTTCTTCCTGGAAACTTCAAATGTCACTTCAGGAAAAACTCATTGTTCACTGTGAAAAACTTAAATATTAATCATATATATATATATATATATATATATATATATATATTCAATGAAAGCCATGATAGATATATTCAATGAAAAGTATGATAGATATGAAGAAAAGCAAAGATGTTTTCTAAACTCATATTTCTTTCTGTCCCTTATCATGGCTCTTGACATGAGACAGAAACGACAGAAACTCTGGGTTTTTCTCTTACTAACAGGCTTGGAATTAGAGAGGGACTGAGCCAGAGTCCAACTTCAAAACCAGCTCTATAAATTTAGAAATATGGTTTAGTATATTTTACTTACACAACCTATTCAGTTTTCTTGATAGTTCCTATTGGGCAGGTATTTTTTCATCTGTCAGTATCCAAACATCCAGGGTCCCTTGAATTTTTCAAAGATGAGTGTTTTCCTGTGGAGATAAGAACAGAACCCTGCCCCCATTTTATATGTTTTTCTTACCACCTGTATGAATATCATCATTGTGGATGAGTTGTCATTTCTCCTTTCCAAGAGATTTCTCCTCTTCAAATCAAACCTTTATTAATTTTGATGGTATCCACAATTTTTCTTCTCCTGTGGAAACAAGAGCAAAACCCCTTCCCCAACGTAGCACATCTCCTGGCTTCCAATGAGAGGTCAGCACATCTTTGAAACAAATCGGTTGATTTAGTTCAGCAGACTTTTACATTATCCAATGTCTTTCTGCTTCTGTCATTCCTTTCTCATTAGCGTTAAGAAAATTCAAGGTTAATAAAACATTATGTAATCTATTTCTGAGGGTATTTTCTGTCCTTTTCTGTTTGTTCAGCATGTCCTTTATAGTACGATTTGATCTTTCTATAACTGCCTGACCTGTAGGATTATTTGGTATACCTGTAATATGTTTTATATTATAATAATGAAAAAAGTGTTTCATTTTCTTAGATACATATGCTGGACCATTATCTGTCTTTATTTGTGCAGGTACACCCATGATGGCCATAACTTCCAATAGATGTGTGATTACTGAATCAGCCTTTTCTGAGCTCAGGGCAGTAGCCCATTGAAAACCTGAATATGTGTCTATGGTGTGGTGTATATATTTTAATTTACCAAATTCCATAAAGTGGAACACATCCATCTGCCAGATTTCATTTCTCTTAGTACCCTTTGGGTTACTCCCTGCAGGCAACGGTGTTTGATTATAGAAAGAACAAGTAGGACATCTCTTTATAATGTCCTTAGCTTGTTGCCATGTAATGGAAAATTCTTTCTTTAGGCCTTTACTATTGACAAGTTTTTTCTTATGAAATTCTAAGGCCTGAAAAACGCTTCCAATCATTAATTGATCAATTTCAGCACTGCCTTGTGCTAGAGGACCAGGCAGACCTGTAACGGACCAGATGTGTGTTATGTACACCGGACAAAGTCTGTTCCTGATTATGTCTTGTACCGGGATAAACAATGAAGTCAACTATGTGTCATCTGGTATAAATTCAGCGGTTTCAATATGCAAGATAACTCTTTCTGCATATTGTGAATCTGTAACTATATTAAGAATTTCTTTAAAATCCCTTAGCACCATAAGAACAGCATATAATTCTGCCTTCTGGACAGAATTATAAGGGCTTTGTTCCACCTTACTCAATTCATTTGACTTGTAACCTGTTTTCCCTGATTTATTTGCATCAGTATAGATGGTATGGGCTCCAGTTATTGGAGCATCACGTACAATTCTAGGAAGAATCCAAGAAGCTCTCTTTATGAGGTTAAGTCTACCACTTTTGGAATAGTTGCTATTAATTTTTCCCAAAAAATTAGCACAAACTCTTTGCCATGGTTGTCT
Organism: Chionomys nivalis; assembly: GCF_950005125.1. Taxonomy (NCBI): domain Eukaryota; kingdom Metazoa; phylum Chordata; class Mammalia; order Rodentia; family Cricetidae; genus Chionomys; species Chionomys nivalis. The sequence goes on along the minus strand of NC_080112.1, from coordinate 50,803,121 downwards.
TCCCATAACCTTATTTATTTCTTCAGTAGTAAAAGGCACTATAATTTCTGCTGGGTCTATACCTGCTAGTTGATGAAGTCTCGGCTTACCTTTTATAATTAATTCAGAGACTTTTTCCACATAAGTTTTTAATTTCTTACTTGGTTTATTAGGTATAAATATCCACTCTAAAATAATATCTTCTCTCTGCATTAAAATCCCTGTTTGAGAAATTCTGGAAGGCAATATGACTAGGATGCAGCTAAGATTTGTGTTCACCCTATCCACACCTGCCTCCTGTAATTTTTCCTCAATCATTATCAGTTCCTTTTCTGCTTCAGCTGTCAGTTTTCTTGGACTATTCAAATCTTTATCACCAACTAAGGTTTTGTTTAAATGAACTATTAGATCAGGTGTTATCCCAACAGCTGGTCGTAGACAGGAAATGTCTCCTAATATTCTTTGGAAGTTATTAAGAGTCTTTAACTGATCTCTCCTAATTTGTGCCTTTTGCGTTTTAATTTTCTCTAACCCTATTCTGTAACCTAGGTATTAATAGAATTTTCTCTGTGAATATTTTCAGGGGCAATTTGTAATCCCCACCTAGGCAAGACTTTCTTTACTTCTTCAAACATCCCTTCTAAAGTATCTTTATTTGAATCAGATAACAAGATGTCATCCATGTAATGATAAATTATGGATTTGGGGAATTGTTTACAAATTATTTCCAATGGTTTACTTACAAAATATTGGCACAATGTAGGATTATTGAGCATATCCTGTGGGAGGATAGTTCATTGATACCTCCTATAGGCTGAGAATTATTATAAGTAGGCACTGTGAAGGCAAATTTTTCTCTATCCTTTTCTTATAACTGTATAGTGAAAAAACAATCTTTCAAATCAATAACTATAAGAGGCCATCCTTTTGGTAATAGAGAAGGCAAAGAAATTCCAGATTGTAGTGGGCCCATAGGTTGAATTAACTTGTTGACAGCTCTTAAATCTGTCACCATTCTCCTTTTACCAGATTTCTTTTTTACAACAAACACAGGAGAATTCCAAGGGCTGGTTGATTCTTCAATATGGTGAGCATCTAGTTGCTCTTGCACCAGCTGTTCCAATGCCTGTAATTTATCTTCAGCTAGAGGCCACTGTTTGATCCATATTGGCTTCTCAGTTAGCCATTTTAAAGGTAGGGCTGTTGGTACCTCTAAAGGTTTGGTATTTGCTGTATGTTCTTGTACAGCCTGAATGGCTGGTGACCTTTTCCCATAATACCTCATCATATCCTTCCCAGAATTATGAGTTCCTGAAACTACAAGAATGTTAATCTGGGTATTCCATTGCTGTAGCATGTCACGGCCCCATAAATTTACTGCAATATTGGCTATATATGGCCTTAGTCTTCCTATTTGCCCTTTAGGCCCTATGCATTCAACCATCTTGTACTTTGTTTTACACGAGATATGGTTCCAATTCCCAGGAACTGAACATCTACTTCTTGAAGAGGCCAATTCGGATGCCAAGATTCTGGAGTAATGATACTTACATCCGCACCTGTGTCTAATAAGCCTTCAATAAAAGTGCCATTTATACAAACTCTTAGCTTTGGTCTTTGATCGTTAATAGAAGTCTGCCAAAATATACGTTTACTCTGTCCTACTGGGGTTTTTTTTGACTCATCCTCCATGCCTAATTCATCATTTAGACCAGTAATATTTTTTTACAGCAGAAATTGGAGCTTTTAATTTTCTTGTTGAGGCACGTTCTCCACTGTGACTGGGAATGACTGGGCCACTGTTGGCTTGGGGGCCTGCGAGAGGCCCCTCAATGATTTTCCCAATGGTATTGGGTTGCCTTGTCTGTCTGTTGTTGACCTGCATTCGTTGGACCAATGTTGGCCTTTACCGCATCTCCTACATATACGTGAAGGCCAAGGTCTACTATTTTGTCATTCCCAGAAGAGATATTATTCCTAGAAATTCTTTGCCTGCAATCCCTTTGCAAATGTCCTAATTTACCACAATTAAAACACCTGGCAGTTTGATGTCTCCTCATTGCTTTGGAAATTGCTTCTTCTACACAAGATTCATCATTATAGCTAAACATCTCAACATTCATTGTATGCTGAATCCATTCATCCAAAGGTGCTGATCTAGACTTTAAAGGACCAATTATCTTTTTGCATTCTATGTTTGCATTCTCAAAAGCTAGAGATTCAAGAAGTATTCGTCTAACTTCTGGGTCTGTTACCCCTATGTCCAGAGCCTTAATTAATCTTTGCAAAAAGTCAATAAAGGGTTTTCTCTGTCCCTGCCTAATTCTGGTATATGATTCAACCCTCTTTGCTGATCTTGTAGCCTATTCCAAGCATTTAAAGCTGCTTGGTGACATAGACACAGTCCTTCATCGTCATAAAGAGCTTGGACCTGTGGATGAGCATATTCTCCTGCACCAAGAATTTGATCTTGGGAAACCTCCACACCTTTTGTTCTTCCTTACTGTTCCATATGTTTGGATTCTTCCCTGAAATAGATTCCAAACATCAAGAAAGGTCCATTATCTAAAACTTCAGACACTAACTGATGGAAATCATGGGGGGTAACTCTAGCATTAGAAGCCCAAGTCCTTATCATTTCCTTAACATATGCAGAGTGCAAGCCAAATTTAACAATAGCTTGCTTTATTTCTTTTAGAGCATTCATTGCTATTGGAGTCCATCTAGCGTCTGTGACTCCCTTTGAGCCTTTAGAAGTTGACGCTTTGTCAGAATAAATTACAGGGTATGTTGCTAAAACCCTGGGTAAGCCAGTTCTAATAGCTGGTGGTGGCATTGTATCCTGTCCTTGTGCCTTCTTACTCTGTTCACCAGCTCCAATAATTTCTTCAATCATTTCAAGTCTTTTTATTATTGTCTCTTTTGAATCCTGAATCTCCTGACCTTCATGAGTTTCTAGTTAAGATTGTATGGTTCTTAGGAGTGCCATATTCTTCCTAAATGATAGAATATTCAAAAGAATACTGAAACCTAGTAACCAGTAAATTAAGTTATCACCATAGTCATATAAACCTTACATGATATAACCCATTGTATTGGCAAACAAAACAGTAAAATTTGTTTTGGAAATGAAAACTGCCATATTACCTATTATCCAGCAAGTGGCAATGTTGCCAAGTCGCGACGAAAATGGTGTCGTGTTTCAGTGTCCGCCTAGTATTTGTTAAAAACTGGGAAATGCAAGTTGCTCAACAATGTAAATGTAATTTAATCAATTCCGTACACAGAACCATAAACCCAGAATCCAGGGGTAGAGAAGAGTAACCAGGAAGCTGTGTTTGCCTCCACGTGACAGAGTCGCCCCAAGGGGTTGCAGCTTTCGGCAACTGGCAACCGCATTCTCTGTTTCGTGCCACTCAAGCACCGCGCTTGCAAGGGAGATTTAAAAACGACTCAGAAAAGAGCAAACCATGCGGGCAGAGACTACGCAGGACTGTGGAGTTTAATCCACGTGGGAGGCAAACGATAGGCTGCGTGGAGACTTGAAGTCAATCTGAGGTGTCTAAAGGGAAAATATAAAGAACTGCAGCAAGAAAAGCTACTGCGTGATGATTTATGTTAAACTGCTGGCCCCACGCACAAGGCACAGGCCGCAAGGCACAGGCCGCAGCTGAGGGAGGGAGGGCTTACGCCAAGCCGAACTGGCAGCAGGCAGCCGAGCAGGGGAAGGAGGGGTCCTAAAACCAAATGTTGGGCGCCAGATGAAGGGGAAGGCATAAATCACAAACAATCCCACGCTAGTTTGGAATTATGATTAATATAATGGTTATTTATTTAAAGGGAAAACAACTTACAGATCACCATCCCAGACAACAGGCCTCTGCACGATCAGGAAGGGAGTCTAGTCGCCAGAAGTGGAGCAGGAAGTAAGAGAGCAAGGAGGGAAGTGGCTGCTTTTTTAAAGGGAGAGAGACCACGCCCCAATGGGCTGGTATCTCAGTGGTTATTGGCTGGAGGAGCGGAAGGACCTCCTGCAACATTGCAGGTCTCAGAATCTCATAAAAAAATCCTGTCAGTAGCAAAGGTTTAAAGAAAGACTTTTCTATTACACTGCAACAAGCTAAGGAGATTATAAAGAGATGCCCTACTTGCTCTTTATATATCTAAACACTGCTACCTGCAGGGACCAACCCAAAGGGTACTCAAAGGAATGAAATCTGACAGAAGTATGTGCTTCACTTTGTAAAATTTGGAAAATTAAAATATGTACGCCATACCATTAACACTTATTCAGGCTTTCAATGGGCAACTGCTTTAAGCTCAGAAAAGGCTGATTCATTATTCATACTATTATTAGAACTTATGAACATCATGGGTATACCTGCACAAATAAAGATGGATAATGGTCCACCTTATGTCTCTAGGAAAATGAAGCAGTTTTTTGCTTGTTATAATATTAAGCATGTTACAGGTATACCACACAATCCTTCAGGTCAAGCAGTTATAGAAAGATCAAATAGAACAATAAAGGCTATGTTAAACAAAAAGAAAGGAATGGAAAATGCCACCAGAAATAGATTATATAATGCTTTATTAACCTTGAATTTTCTTAATGCTAATGAGAAAGGGACAGCAGCAGCAGAAAGACATTGGATAATGGAAAAGTCTGCAAAATTAAGTCAAGTGGTTTATTTCAAGGATGTGCTGACCTCGCGTGGAAGCCAGGAGATATGCTGCGTTGGGGAAGGGGTTTTGCTTATGTTTCCACAGGAGAAGAAAAATTATGGATACCATCAAAATTAATAAAGGTTTGGTTTGAAGAAGATAAACCTCTTGGATGGGAGAAATGACAGGTTATCCACAATGATGATAACCATACAGGTGGTAAGAAATTCATATAGGATGAGAGTAGGGTTCTGTTCTTGTCTTTGTAGGAAAATATTCATCTTCAAAAATTCAAGGGACCCTGGATGTTCGGATTCTGACAGTTGGAATAATAACTACCCAATAAGGATCATGAAAAAACTGAATATATTCCATAGGCATAAATGTTGAGAATATACGTTTATATATAGAGAGAGTTGGTTTTCGAGTTGGACACTGTCTCTGTCCCTCTCTCATTCCAAGCCTGTTGTTAAGAGAAAAGCCCAGAGTTTCTGTCTCATGTCAGGAGCCATGATATGTGACAGAAAGAAAAATAATTTAAAAAATTTACTATTCCTCATATCTATTTTTGTCGTTATCACACCCTTCATTGAATATATATATATGTCTATATAAATAATGCTTAAGTTTTCCACAATGAATAATGAATTTTCCTGCAGTAATCTTTGAAGTTTCCATGAAGAAAATGGGGCCCCACAACAACTCCACCTAGTTGATATGACATCATGATGTTGATAGCACTACTACAAGACCTGTTTTGGGTACCAGCTGCACAAAATGATTCCAACTTGGTTAGCTGAAATGGTGCACATCTTTTACAATGTTTTGGCCAGACCTCCACAAAATACTATTTGCAATCATAGCAGACATTAATTTTGAAACTTAACCATTGTCTTACTTTCACAGGATCCCATACAATGAATGTGACCCTCATGACAGCTAGAAGTAATTCTAAAAGACAATGTCCCCTTTCCCAGCAAAGTTTGTCCTCAGCATTAGGGAAATAATTTAGGGGTTTATTATAATTGGTATATGGTTGAGGGTTGGGGGAAAAACTTTATAAGCTCAGAGATCATTTTGTAAAAAAAAAGGGGGGGATTGTATGGGATAATAGATTGGTTTGTGAGTAATTATTTATAGACAATCACATTGGTATAGATTCTTGTATATGGATACAAAGTTAAATTATATTGAATATTGTATGCATGCATGCTTCTACATCCATTTAAAGCATTTTTATATATTGATATATACTTATCATACTGCAGTGTACATTTCCATCTCTGATCAACATGCTTATACATTGTTTACATTTGGAGGTCATTGTCCTCATTGATTGCACAGTTGTTTATTGTCTTTAAGTTATATAGGTATTAAGAATTATAGATAAATAGTCATCTATGTTTGTCATACTTATATTTAGACTGATCAGGTTCTTTAGATACATAGAAATTTTATTCTGTATAGATAATCTTCAACCACTTCAAAGAGATGTGGAAAATGGCATTTAAATAACATAGAGTTCTGTTAAAGTGAGACACAATTGCTCCAGGAAGCACTGATCTAGTCCTGAGATAATGTTGAGCATTGAAGACACTCCACTTGGAGCTTGTATTCTTCTTGGCAAAACTGGCCTTAGTGCAAGGAACTGCCCATACCTCAACCACTGACAAAATACATAGTATCCAGAAATGGATAAGCAGGACTGTCCAATCTTGCCAAGAGAGGGTAAGATGGTTTTGAAAATTTTTTACCTTTGAAAATAGTCTGTCAGTTATTCTAGGTCTTAGCCAAAGTTAGTTGCTTCAATGTTGCAAATGTGACTTTGGGTGATTGTCCAGGTAGCCAGTTGTCTCTGAGATTTGTTGCATGTTTTGGAAGTTGTTTGATTGCACATCCTACTCACCCAGGTAACATTTTTTCCCTTCTTGGATCTTCAATGGAGTTGAAGATTAGATAAGTGTAGTGACTTTCCTCTCATGACTTGAACAGTTATTTATTATACAAGACTTAAGATAGTTAGAATAGTATATTTGTTCTTATTGTATATAATTTTATATTAGATTTATAACTTTCTTATTTAAACAAAAGGGGGAGGTTTTGCAGAAAGGTTTACAGCTACATGCCTACTGGGGCGTGGCATCTTACACTATATACTCGGATGCCGCTGTGGAGTCTGCCTTTTCTCTCTTCACCCCTGGTTCCCATTTGCTCATTTGGATTGTTTGGGTCTCATCTCCATCCACTTTTCAAGCAGATAATCCTGATTTGTAAGTTTTCCCCCTAAATAAATATCTATCTCTCAGTTCTGAGCTAGTGTGGAATTTAAGTGTCCAATCTCTCCACCATCAAAGACAGAGTGGGTCCCTTCCACACCTGTGTCTTACTGTCTTTTTTGTGAGAAATCCATCTTAAAATTTCTCAGTTGACAACATAAGAAACATTTCCTGGTTCTGGCTATTACAAACAATGCTGCAGACAACCTAGATGCCCTTCAATGGAAGAATGGATGAAGAAAGTATGGAATATATACATATTAGAGTACTACTCAGAAGTAAAAAACAATGACTTCTTGAATTTTGCATGCAAATGGACGGAAATAGAAAACACTATCCTGAGTGAGGTAAGCCAGACCCAACAAGAGGAACATGGGATGTACTCACTCATATTTGGTTTCTAGCCAAAAATAAAGGACATTGAGACTATAATTCGTGATCCTAGAGAAGCTAAATAAGAAGGTGAACCCAAAGAAAAACATATAGGCACCCTCCTGAATATTAAACTCCATCAGGCGATGAAAGGAGACAGAGACAGCGACAGAGATCCACACTGGAGCACCAGACTGAAATCTCAAGCTTCAAATCAGGAGCAGAAGGAGAGAGAGCACGAGCAAGAAACTCAGGACCTTAAGGGATGCACCCACACACTGAGACAATGGGGATGTTCTATCGGGAACTCACCAAGGCCAACTGGCCTGGGTCTGAAAAAGCATGGGATAAAACCGGACTCGCTGAACATAGCGGACAATTAGGACTACTGAGAACTCAAGAACAATGGCAATGGGTTTTTGATCCTACTGCACGTACTGGCTTTGTGGGAGCCTAGGCAGTTTGGATGCTCACCTTACCAGACCTGGATGGAGGTGGGTGGTCCTTGGACTTCCCACAGGGCAGGGAACCCTGATTGCTCTTTGGGCTGACGAGGGAGGGGGTCTTGATTGGGGAAGGGGGAGGAAAATGGGAGGTGGTGGTGGGGAGGAGGCAGAAATCTTTAATAAATAAATAAATTTATAAAAAAAATAAAAAAAGAAACATTTCCTGAGTGTTTGATTTTGCTGTCCAGCTGCCAGGTCTTGAGTAATAGAAGAGGCTAGAGTTTGGGTTTGGGCCTGAAGGGCTGCCAGAAGATTTAGATGTATGTGATTGGATCCTGACATCTGTGATGCTACAACCCATTGACACATGAACCCTTCCCTAAGGCCAGAACAAGTCATCCTAGTGCTTTGGTTCATATCTTCCCAGACTAGTCTCTAAGCCTATTGGGGACAATTTCCTCTTGAGGATGGGCTGCACATGGACAATAAAGTCTAGAAGCATCTCCCCTGGTTTTTGCATTATGCCAGCTATAGGTTATTCAGAGGGTCCCTCCTCTATTCTGGCCCAGGCCTCCAGGGCTGCTTGTCTAACTTGTTCCCAATACAGAGTCACACTTCCAGCTTCTTGGACCACAGTGGAAAAGCCTTCCCTCGTACTAGTTGGCATTGGATAAGTGTTGGGAACTGGGGTGTGGGGTGTCTGCTGCTCTATTGAACTCTGCCCTAGTGCAACAGACCTCCTTAAAGAAGGCTGTCCAGTTAACATATTGGGATCTCCCCAGGGTTACCTTAGCCAGATCATACCTGTCCTTAGGGACACAAGGATGGTAGACTACCTCCTGAAGGAAGGTCATGGACCAAGGGTATTTGGTGCCATCCTCGAGCACTGCCTTTCTCAATTCTTTCAGGTCCTTAGATTCCTAAGAATACCAGGCAGGGGTGGCGGTCATCCTAATGTTACCCCGGGGTAACATTGACCAGGAAGACCTTTTCCGTAAACCTTAGCCCTAAAAGCCTTGGCACAAGTAGGGTTAGGATCCCCAGGAGGCTGTGCCCCATGTGAGAGTCCCACCTTTGCAGTTTCTCCTAGAGGCTGGTATATTCATTTCTTCCTGGCAAGAATGGAACTCCCTTATTTGTCCCATTCCCCTCTCCCATTTTATTCTTATCAGGGTGGCAGGGGGCATAAGGAGGGGGCTTCTTTTTGTCACAGACAATATCTACTTTCACTCTTGTCTTTGCTTCTGCCTACCTCATTCCTTCCCCCTGGGAATGCTCCTCAGTAATTTGCACCTATTTGTGAACTTCTCCCTCAGCTGTCTCCTTTTCTCCCCTGCTTTAGGTTAGGTGATTACTTTTGGATTCTTCAGACCATTCCCAATATTTGGCCTTTTCCTGCTCCTCCCCCTTGCCTCCCCCCAGGTCTTCTAGCCAGTTGTTTATTTTCAGATTCTTTAGACTTCTTCTTGTCTCTGGCCTTTTCCTTAACCGCTGTTGGGGGAGGCAGAGCAGCGAAATGAAAACATACCTTAAGAGCTATAATAGTGATCCGCCCGCTACTGGTTCAAGGCCAGCCTGGTCTACAAGAGCTAGTCAGGAACCAAAAGCTACGGAGAAACCCTGTCTCAAAAATCAAAAAAAAAAAAAAGAGCTATAATAGTTGGATAGAATCCCCAATGGTAGGAGTATATCAAAGTGTTTTGCCCTTTGTCTGGAAAGAATCTCCACCCAGTTCCATGTGTCCCATGACAAATAATTCCCAGTGGGAAAGGGGCGAGGGGGCAAGATAATTATATCCTCCCATGTCTAGATCACATTGTGTTCTTAAAATCCCAGGCCTTAGGAGAGTAGCATATATCTGAGAACCTTAAACACTGGGTCATTTTTTTGTGTAAAATTGTGTTACCATTTATGGGGTCCCACTCACCTTGACCAACCACTTATCCCTGAGATCAGTCATGCCCCTGTTCAGACGCCAGTTGCCAGGTCTCCTTAGCCTTATTCTTTAGGGAAAGGTGATTGCACTCTCCACCCATTCTAAAAGCAACCCCACAAAGTAAAACAATGAGATGCAATAGGGAATCAAGTCAAAGCAGGAACTCAGTTTATTACTGTGAGCGTCAGTTTATATAAATTAAGTGACATCATAGGGGCTGAAGTGATGCAGGGGTACCTCCAGCCAATGAGAGATGACCAAACCCTCTCTCTGGCTGTAGGGGCATCTATCTAGATTTTGCTATTTCATCCTCACTCGGTAGATTTGAGACTATCCTTCAAACTTAAGCCAGGCTTTTCTTGGTCCCAGTGGCCTCAAGGTACAGGCCCTGGGATAATTTTGGTCCTACAATGAAAGAAAAACTTTGAAATATCTAGTGTTTTAATTATTCTACCAAAGAAGTGACAAATGTCAATTGTATTCACACAATATTCACCAAAATTATATAACCTAATAATTGTCAAGCCAAAAATATCTGGTATTTATTATAATTGATACAACATATTTATACATTTGTGTTTTTTCCTTGATTTACACAATATTTAATAGCATGGTATCAAACTTTTTTCATTTGTCTTCATACTCACATACCCCTCAAATAATATAATATCTTTACTTAGCCTTATCAGAGGTCTCCAAGTGGCAGTCACAGTGTTCCATCAGGATTCATTCTGAATGCTTATAGCAAACAAAATGATGTCTAAAGATTAACAAATCAGGTCATACAGATCTCCTTCTCATGTCTCTTTATTCTTCAAGAAAATTTATCTTTCAATATTCTCTCTTCCAGTGTTCTCTCTCTCTCTCTCTCTCTCTCTCTCTCTCTCTCTCTCTCTCTCTGTTCTCTCTCAGTTCCACAAGGTTTCCAATTTATATACCCACACAGATACAAATAGCAATTCTCTGACAACACCAACGGTACTATCTATGCATTTATCAGGGGCAAAATTACAGATAAGTTTGGAAAGGTTGGTTCCTGTTAGTTGACTTATGTCTCAGAGTTTACATGGCTGTAATGCTCCTGGGGAATATCTGAAAGGGGTAAATAGAGGAAAGGGCTATGATTTCTAAGAGGGGGTAGATGGACACATGTGTTCAGTACACTTATGCAATTAGTTAATACAGAAGTTTGTAATTTATAAATGTAGAATAAAGGAAAGAAAATACAGCAGTGTTGTGTTTCCTCTAAGTACTTCTACTCTTGCAGTGGATGGGAACACGGCGTTTATGGTAGCCACGACTACCAACATAAGCTGCAGGAGAAAAATGGATGGTACTTGATCCACATTGGTATTTTTGTCAAATGCCAGATGACTAAAGAGAATCTCTTAGCTCTAGAGATAACATTTAAAGTAAGATAAAGGGGAAAACTGTCTTAGTGTAAAATCCAGAGCCTGGTATTTCCAGCCACAGGCCAAGTGGCGGCTTTGCTCCTGCTGACTCCTGAGTGACTTATTTTTTCTTTGGGACCTTTTCTAGAATTCAAGGCACCCAATATTATTCAAGATTATACAGTCAAATGAAAAGTCATCTAGTATAGTAGTACATTAGGGATTTATATCCAATAATAGATTGATACACTGCTTTTTTTTTGTTTTGTGGGCAAGTCCCATAGGGAGTACTATGGCTTCATACCGGTATTACAGAAATGACAGTGACTATTCAAAAGGCAGGTATCCCCAAATCCTTGTAAGGTGGGATTCCTCCAATGGAATACCTGATTCCTGTGAGTCATCCTAGAGATTTTGTCTGGCTACTCCCACTATATAATGCTGTGAATCCCAGCACAACTTTTTGTTCACATGCACTTTCATAACTAACCTCACCAACTTTCAAGTGTTTCTTTTCTTTTCTATGTGGTTGAATACTTCTACATTTTTACATCTCCTTTCTACTACTTCATTCCTATCTGACTCAGTAATCAGAAGGGACACAAAAGGTAAGTGCTAGAAAATTACTGCACTCTATTATGAACTCATAGAATCAGCAATGGAAGAGTCATAGAAATCTGAGAATGTAAACTCATTTACGAGAAAATACCATAAATACATTAGGATACTGGGAGATGGATGGACATTTTTCATCTTTTCAAATAGACTAGTTACTGATCAAGGAAGAGTTATTTTCAAATATAAAACTCATTTCAGTCCCAATTGTGTGACAAATTTTGTATAAGTAATGTTTATAACTATACAGTTTATTTCATATAGCTACAAAAGAAGTGAGTCATGCATGTCTTTAAAAACCATGTCTTTAATTCATACATACTGAGTCAGTCTGAGTTATGTCTGAGTCAGTAAGAACCCTAAAATGTTGAAGTCATTTTAAACTATGTAATCAATACCAGCCAAAGAAATACAACAGAAAGACAATGTCTCAAAGTATCCACAAAATCTGGTATTTAACTGAATAATATGGAGGTTTAGCATCTAAATAATATGCTATAAATATTAGGAAAAAGAAAAAGTTTTAGGTTTCTACACCTAATTTCATTAGTACCCATGCACAAGAAAATTACTTCAAAGTCAGAATTGGATGTATTACTGATAAAGAAGATCCCTAGAATTACTTAATCTTTGATATCATTAAAACTTCCAATGACTTAGCACGGTATTCAAGGTGTTAAGCAAGCAAACAAATCTTGAACACTACAATAACTCTTTTAGGAATTTTAGTATGTAGTATTGTTGAGTGTCTGTATCTTTTTTTTCTCACTGAACTGACCTTGAACCTAACTATGTAGCCTCACTGGACCTCAAACACATAATCTTCTTGCTTCATGCCCCTGAGTTCTGGGATAATATATATGGATCACTATGTCTAATTTTAAGTAATTTTCTGTATTTACCTCTGATTTTCTTCATTCTTTTTTCTGTAAGTTAATATGGAAATATGTAGTATGATAATTTTCATTAGAGTGATGAAAAATTTCCCTTCAATACAATGACACTCATTTGCATACTTTTCCCAAATTGCCATGAAAAATAGTGTCATTTCTTACACAATGATATTTTTATGCTAGACGGTAGTGGCCCACACCTTTAATCTCAGTACTCAGAAGACTGAGGCAGGCACATCTCTCAGTTTGAGGCCAGCATGGTCTATAGAGTGAGTTCCAGGATCGCCAGGGATACACATAGAAACCCTGTTTCGAGGCAGAAATCTTTAATAAATAAATAAATAAATATTATCATCACCATAACAATAATCTTATGTATTTTGCAAAATGATGCATTTTACATAATAAAACATCATTCAAAATAAAAATTCTAAAAACCTGCAATATGCACTTAAATATTTTTAACTCTTCTCACAACCTCATGAATTCTATTAAGTACAGAAATATTTTTAAAGTCACTTGACAGCTAATAGAGAACAAGCAAGAGAAACCCATCTGTATCAAGAACCAAATATAACTTTCTGTCTCACATATTCCCACTACTTTGCTTTGCTACAATTGCAAAGACAAGTTACTGATTTCAGTCCAAGAAATAAATGCCATATACTCAGACACTTGCATTCACCTTGTCCTTGCAAATTATTTTAGTAACATCTTTGATAATCATTCCATCTGAGTATTATTGTGCTATATGTATGCTTATATAATTTTTCTGTATATGTCTATATCTTTCTATTATTTATTTGAGAGTTTTGGTCATATTCACCTCCTTTCCCCAACTTTTCCCAGATCTATACCTTTCCAAACATAGTCTTCAGAATGAATTTTCATTTTATTTTAAATGGCATTCATTAGTGCTCATTGTTGCAGCTATATATAAGACAGCTGAGACTATATGAATATTGTAAACTGGCTTTTGAACATTTAACCAGATTTTGCCCTAGACACTTAACAAACTTCTATTGTTTCCATTTTAGTTGGTACATGGATGCAATAATTGGTGCAGCATTTATCAGCACAAAACAGTACCAGAGGATATGAGTTTTCTCCTTCTGGTGTCCACAAATCTAGGTGTTTTCAAAATATATTAAAATTGTAGTCAGTATTGTTGATTATTTACTTTCTTTTGCTCCATGTCATATTATGCTTACCTCTAACACTGTAGTTCCTCTTTTTCTTCTACTATATTCTATTTGGTGTTTTTCTTTCCTGTTGACAGTCATTTTGCATCTCTAAGTTCCCTTTTTGTGCCAATTTCTCTGACTTCTAAGTGAAATTATCTCTAATTTGTTGTGTAAATTTCATTATTGAATATAATATTACTTTCACCTCTGTTTGAAATTTTTGAGACATAAAAGCTAGCATGGTATTCAAAAAAACTCAAGTCAGCACAATTAAGTTTTTTGCTTTACTAGTAAAAACTATATAGTTCATAATATTCTTCCTTCAGCATAATGTTTGCATTATACCCTTAAGCAAAATATAAATATTTAGATTACTTGGTTCACTAAAATTTGTATTTTGGGCATTATAACATTGAATGACATTAGGAAACAACACTAATAGATATAATGTTGTAATGAGGATTGTTTTCATATCCTCAGAATATAGGAGAAAGTATGATGAATGTTCTTGTGCCTTTGGTACAAAAAAGGTCACTAAAAGAGAAACATAAGCACCAATCCACAAAATCTATGATCTACAATATTTCTGCCTGTAAAATATACTGGGGTGATGGTTACTCTAACACAACACCTGGTGGGGTCACTAGCCAATGTCCAACTTGACTTAAGGGACAATCCATTAGATGGAACTCATACCTGACACTGCATGGCTGACCAAGAATCAAGGACTAGATAGTCGAGAGACCTATTACAAAGCCAAAAAATATCGGTCCAAAAATAATGTAACAATACAATTATCAGTAATGCTATTCTGCTATACTATTCTGGCATAAACAGAGAACATTCCTAACGAAACAGAAGCAAATACAGAGACCCAAAGCCAGACATTTTGCAGAGAGAGAAACTTTAGAACACCAGTTCTAAATCAAATATCTTCATAAACACCTGTCAGAGTTCAGGGAAGCCCATGGGAGAATAGGGGTAAGTTGTAAGAGACAGAGAGTTCACAGGACACCAGAGGAAGGCCTCTAAATCAACTGATTAAAGGTCATGCAAATCTACAGAAAATAAAGCATTAAGTATAGGGTGACCATAAGTATGCACCAGTTCATCTTTGTATGTATTGTACCTTTCAATTTTGTATTTTTATGGAAATCCTGAGTCTGTGAACAAATGGGCACCTGATCCTTCTGCCTGTTCCTTGAGTTATTTTCCTTCTGTCATGTAGTCTTGTGATGTCTCAATGTCATTGTTTCTGCTTCATCTAATTACATTTTATTTTGTCATATTAGATTTTATCTTTTAGAACCTACTTCTTTACTAATGAGAGACAGAAATGGAGTGGATCCTGATGACATGGGAGGTGATGTATGCTTTGGATCATAGCAATTATCAAAATAATCTTAAATATATTATAACATAATTTCTTTAGGGAAATTATCTCTAGTCATTTTGGATTTTGTACTAGTTTTTGAAATATAGTTTGATCGTAGCTATTACTCCACATGTTGTATTAAGAGGGGCGGGGCTGCGTCCCAGGCACCCAGCCACCCGCATGGCTAGCTTATGCCTGGAAATAATTACACAGAAACTGTATTCTTTTGAACACTGCCTAGCCCATTAGTTCCAGCCTCTTATTGGCTAGCTCTTACATACTGATCTAACCCATTTATAATATTCTGTGTAGCACCATGAGCTGGCTTGCCAGGAAAGATCTTATCCTGCATCTGTCTGGAGTGGGAGAATCATGGCAACTCACTGACTCAGCTTCTTTCTCCCAGCATTCTGTTCTGTTTACTCTACCCACCTAAGGGTTGGCCTATCAAATGGGCCAGGGCAGTTTTCTTTATTAATTAACCAATGAAAACAACAGATTAGAAAGAAATCACTCCCACATCATCCACCACTTTCCATATCACTCTTATCCCTACCCACTCCTATTTACATATTTTCTCTTTAAAACCCACAAAACCAGTTTTCTTTTTGCATGTATAATGTTAGATATGTGGCATTCAATGTAACATGTTCAACCTCTCAGAAGTCATACCCTATAGATAACTAATTCTTCCTTTCCCAATAACTGTATCTCCTTAGGTAAGGGTATGACTTTGTGTCCATTTAACCTTTTCTTTGTGTAGCTATGTCTGGTTTGATCTTGTGTCAATCGTGTGCATGTTGTTATGAGATCACTAAACTTTAGTTCACATGATATTTATAGTGTCATATTAAAAATTTAGAAAACACCACATTGTATGGCACATAAAAGATTAGGGAGCAAAGAACTCTAATCAAGTTTGAAACTAAGTTATATCAACTTTATTTCTGTGTAGGATCAAGAGACTCTATAGTTTAAAACTTTAAGTCACGATAAATTGATAAGGATGAAAAATGGTTTCCTCAGACAGAATAAAGTATAAGAAATTAATCAAAGGAAAGATAAGTTGGTAAGGTTTATTTTAGCCATTAGTTAAAATTGTACAATCATACAGTTGCGTTTTTAATACAGATGTCATTTTGATATCCTTTATTGGACTTTGACAAAAGTATTTTGTTATTGAATCTCATACCATTAGTGCAAGGTATGAATATTAGGAAAATAAATAATGCTAATAAATCTTAGCTTCGGTAAATGGTCATTATAGTATTAATTTGATTTGGGTTTGAATTATTGTTTAAAGAGTTTTATGTAGGGACAGGCTAAATAACAGCAATTATTATTATTGTTATCATCATCATCATCATCATAGTAATGATAAATGTTCACCTTCATAGATTTTATTGCCTGGAATTTATTTTTATAATTTTATAAAAAAATTAATTTAATATTAATTGATATATGTAGAGATATGGGAACAGACATGAATGCTAGTACAGTTGTGCTAAGAATGGAAGTAGCCTTTTCCATTATCTGCTAAGGATTTCCACTCTTATGCTGATTTCTGAAAGAATCATGGAAATAGAAAGATGACTCAGAGGGTAAAGTTTCCTGGCACTAATCTTTACAAACTGAACTTTAGCCTCAATTCCCACAAGTGGCCCTTTGAGCTCTACAGAAATACAGTAGTGCATTTGACATGACATGTATTGCCTGCCAAGTCAAAACAAATACCAAGTAAAAATAAAAAGAAAGAAAACAAGAAAGCAAGAAAGCAAGCAAGCAAGCAAGCAAGCAAGCAAGAAAGAAAGAAAGAAAGAAAGAAAGAAAGAAAGAAAGAAAGAAAGAAAGAAAGAAAGAAAGAAATTTAGGAGGAAAAGCCAAAAATGTTGAAGTAAGAGAAGGAGGGAAATATTCCTCACCCCAGTATTCCTTGGCTAATATAAAAACTATCTCTCGCTTGTCTGCAAGGTCCTTTGCTGTGGAACAGCTTCCTACCTTTTCACTAAGGCTACCAACCCAGAGCAGTGAGTGCCGGACTAGAGGGCAGGCCTCAAGGTTCCCGCCAGGGAACGCGGGGCCCCTGCTGCTGGGGCTGCAGTGTCTGCTGTGCTCTCCTGGACCAGCTCTGCCTGCACCCTACTTCCCTTGGTCCCTGGCTCATTGAGGCTACCAGGAGTCCCTGTGTAGGTACTGAGAAGTTCCATCTGGACGGGTGAGTGTGTGCTATCCTGGGGCGGACTGTCCCGGTAGAGAGCACAAACACCCCTCCCCCAGCTCCTGCTGCAGGGCTTTCTTTCTTACACATGCGCCCCCACCCCCACCCCCAAGCCTGCCTTGCCTGCAGGGTCCTTTGCTGTGGAACAGCTTCCTGCCCTTTCACTAAGGCTACCAACCCTGAGCAGTGAGTGACGGACTAGAGGGCAGGCCTCAAGGTCCCTGCCAGGGAAAGCGGGCCCCTGCTGCTGGGGCTGCAGTGTCTGCTGTGCTCTCCTGGACCAGCTCTGCCTGCACCCTACTTCCCTTGGTCCCTGGCTCATTGAGGCTACCAGGAGTCCCTGTGTAGGTACTGAGAAGTTCCATCTGGACGGGTGAGTGTGTGCTATCCTGGGGCGGACTGTCCCGGTAGAGAGCACAAACACCCCTCCCCCAGCTCCTGCTGCAGGGCTTTCTTTCTTACACATGCGCCCCCACCCCCACCCTCAAGCCTGCCTTGCCTGCAGGGTCCTTTGCTGTGGAACAGCTTCCTGCCCTTTCACTAAGGCTACCAACCCTGAGCAGTGAGTGACGGACTAGAGGGCAGGCCTCAAGGTCCCTGCCAGGGAAAGCGGGGCCCCTGCTGCTGGGGCTGCAGTGTCTGCTGTGCTCTCCTGGACCTGCTCTGCCTGCCCCCTACTTCCCTTGGTCCCTGGCTCATTGGGCTACCAGGAGTCCCTGTGTAGGTGCTGAGAAGTTCCATCTGGACAGGTGAGTGTATGCTATCCTGGGGCGGACTGTCCTGGTAGAGAGCACAAACCCCCCTACACTAAGGCTACCCAACCAGAGCAGTGAGTGCCTGCCTAGCAGGCAGGCCTCAGCAACCCCTGAAAGGGAGCTCAGGCACCTCCAGCTTGTACTGCAGTGTCGCCTGTGTTCTACTCGACCCGCCCTACCCCTTGCATTTGCCCTTCTTTCCGCGGGTCATTGGAATACCAGGCATCCCTGTGTTGGTGTTGAGGGGTTCATCTGGAAAGGAACAGATCCTGCCCCTACACTGAGGAGATACACCCAGAGAGTTAGTCACAGCAAAGACTGGTCCAAGACACCAGGCCTCTCCTGGCTCCATTTGAAGGAAGAGATGAGTAGGCGCCAATGCAAGAAATCCCCCAACAACTTGAAAGGCAACGTGACATCACCAGAATCCAGGAATCCCGAAATAAGAAGTGTACACCCTAATCCAGAAGAATTAGAAGAATTCTACTCAAAAGTGAATTATATGAAAATAATAGAGGACCTTAAACAGGAGGTGAAAAACTGCCATAATCAATTAGAGATTACAATCAAAAGGTAGAGGAAATGAATAAATCTCTCAAAGATACCCAAGAAAAACAAGAGAAACAAGAAAAAGTAATCAAACAGGTAAGGGAAACGGTTCAAGACTTGAAGAATGAAGTGAAAGTTATAAAGAAAACACAAACCGAGAGAAGGATGGAGATGGAAAATTTGGATAAACGAACAGGAACTACAGAGACAAGTACCACCAACAGATTACAAGAGATAGAAGAAAGAATCTCAGACACTGAAGATACCATAGAGAAAATAAACACTCTCATCAAAGAAAACAGCATAACCAACAAATTCTCGTCACAAAACATTCAGGAAATCTGAGACACAATAAAAAGACCAAACCTAAAAATAATAGGGATAGAAGTAGGAGAAGAAGTACAAGCTCAATGGTCCAGAAATTATATTTAATAAAATTATAGAACAAAACTTTCCCAACCTTAAGAAAGATATTCCTTTGAAGGTCCAAGAAGCATACAGAACACCGAATCGACTGAAACAAAAAAATACATCTCCTCGTCATATAATAATCAAAACACAAAACATACAGAATAATAAAAGAATATTAAGAGCTGCAAAGGAAAAAGGTCAAGTTACCTATAAAGGTAAACCTATCAGACTTACACCTAGTTTCTCTATGGAAACCATGAAAGCCAGAAGGTCCTGGATAGATGTACTGCAGAAACTAAGAGACCATGGATGCAAGCCCAGACTACTATACCCAGCCAGCTTTCATTCACTATAAATGGAGAAAACAAAATTTTCCAGAATAAAAACAAATTTAAACAATACGTAGCCACAAATCCAGCCTTACAGAAAGTAATAGAAGGAAAATCACAAACCAAGGAGTCCAACAATGCGCACAATAACTCAGACATCTAATGACACTTCACCAGCACAACTTGAAGAAGGGAAAGACACAAACTCTACTACCAAAAGAAAGAAAGGAAAATTGACCGGAGTTAACAATCACTGGTCATTAATATCACTTAGTATCAATGGATTCAACTAACTTATAAAGAGGCACAGGCTAAGAGATTGGATACGAAAACAGGATCCAACATTCTGCTGCTTACAAGAAACACACCTCAACCACAAAGACAGACATCTACTCAGAGTAAAGGGTTGGGAAAAGGTTTATCAAGCAAACGGACCTAAGAAACAAGCAGGTGTGGCCATACTAATTTCTAAGAAAGTTGACTTCAAACTAAAATCAATCAAAAGAGATGGAGAGGGACTTTTTTACTCATAACAGGAACAATTCACCAGGATGAAGTCTCAATCCTGAATATATATGCCCCTAATATAAAAGAACCCACTTATGTAAAAGAAACATTACTAAAATTCAAGGCAGTCATCAAACCACACACACTAATAGTAGGAGATTTCAACACTCCTCTCTCACCAATGGACAGGTCAATCAGACAGAAACCTAACAGAGAAATAAGAGGATTAAGGGAGGTAATGAATCAAATGGACTTAACAGACATCTATAGAACATTCCACTCAAATAGGAAAGAATATACCTTCATCTCTGCAGCTCATGGAACCTTCTCGAAAATAGACCACATACTCGGTAACAAAGCAAACTTACACAGCTCCAAAAAATATCGGTAACCACCTGTGTCTTATCAGATCACCATGGATTAAAGGTAGAATGCAACAACAATGCTATCCCCAGAAAGCCTATGAACTCATGGAAACTGGACAGTCAACTACTGAACCACACCTGGATCAAGGAAGAAATAAAGAAAGAAATTAAAGTCTTTCTTGAATTCAATGAAAACGAAGACTCAACATACTCAAACCTATGGGACACTATGAAAGCAGTGCTAAGAGGAAAGTTCATAGCATTAGGGGCCCACTTAAAGAAAACGGAGAAAGCACACATTGGAGACTTAATAGCCCACCTGAAAGCTTTAGAAAAAAAAGAAGCAGACTCACCTAGGAGAAGTAGAAGACTGAAAATAATCAAATTGAGGGCTGAAATCAACAAAATAGAAACACAGAAAACAATCCAAAGAATCCAGGAAACAAAAAGCTGGTTCTTGGAGAAAATCAATAAGATTGATAAACCCCTATCCAAACTAATCAAACGGCAGAGAGAGAATACGCAAATTAACAAAATCAGAAATGAAAGGGGAGACATAACCACAGACACAGAGGAAATTCAGAGAATCATTAGATCTTACTACAAAAACCTGTATGCCACAAAATTGGAAAATGTAAAAGAAATGGACACTTTTTTAGATAAGTACCATATACCAAAGTTAAACCAGGACCAGGTGAACAATCTAAGTAGACCTGTTAGTCGCGAAGAATTAGAAGTTGTTATAAAAAACCTCCCCACCAAATAAAGCCCAGGTCCAGACGGCTTCAATGCAGAATTTTACCAGAACTTCCAAGAAGACCTAATACCTATACTCCTTAATGTATTTCACAATATAGAAACAGAGAAGTCATTGCCAAATTCCTTTTATGAAGCTGCAGTTACTCTGATACCAAAACCACACAAAGACACAACCAAGAAAGAGAACTACAGGCCAATCTCACTCATGAACATCGACGCAAAAATACTCAATAAAATACTGGCAAACCGTATCCAAGAACACATTAGAAAAATTATACATTATGATAAAGTAGGCTTTATCCCAGAGATGCAGGGCTGGTTCAACATACGAAAATCTATCAATGTAATCCATCATATAAATAAACTGAAAGAAAAAAAACATACGATCGTTTCATTAGATGCTGAAAAAGCATTTGACAAAATTCAACATCCCTTTATGATAAAGGTCTTAGAGAGATTAGGGATACAAGGGTCGTACCTAAGTATAATAAAAGCTATTTATAGCAAGCCGTCAGCTAACATCAAATTAAATGGAGAGAAACTCAAAGCTATTCCACTAAAATCAGGAACACGACAAGGTTGTCCACTCTCTCCATACCTCTTTAATATAGTGCTTGAAATTCTGGCAATAGCAATAAGACAACATAAAGGGATCAAAGGGATTCAAATTGGAAAGGAAGAAGTTAAACTTTCATTATTTGCAAATGATATGATAGTGTACATAAGCGACCACAAAAACTCCAGCAAAGAACTCCTTCAGCTGCTAAACACCTTTAGTAGCGTTGCAAGATACAAGATCAATTCCAAAAAATCAGTTGCCCTCCTATACACAAAGGATAAGGAAGCAGAGATGGAAATCAGAGAAGCATCACCCTTCACGATAGCCACAAATAGCATAAAATATCTTGGGGTAACTCTAACCAAGGAAGTGAAGGATCTATTTGACAAGAACTTTATGTCTATGAAGAAAGAAATTGAGGAGGATACCAGAAAATGGAAGTATCTCCCTTGCTCTTGGATTGGGAGGATCAACATAGTAAAAATGGCAATTCTACCAAGGGCAATTTATAGATTCAATGCAATCCCCATTAAAAACCCATCAAAATTCTTCACAGATCTTGAGAGGACAATAATCAACTTTATATGGAGAAACAAAAAACCCAGGATAGCCAAAACAATCTTATATAATAAAGCATCGTCTGGAGGCATTACCATCCCTGATCTCAAACTCTGTTACAGAGCCTCAGTATTGAAAACAGCTTGGTATTGGCATAAAAACAGAGAAGTCGATCAATGGAACCAAGTAGAAGACCCTGATTTTAACCCACAAACATATGAACACCTAATTTTTTTTTTTTTTTTTTTTTTTGTTTTTCGAGACAGGGTTTCTCTGTAGCTTTGGTGCCTGTCCTGGAACTAGCTCTTGTACACCAGGCTGGCCTCGAACTCACAGAGATCCGCCTGCCTCTGCCTCCTGAGTGCTGGGATTAAAGGTGTGCGCCACCACCGCCTGGCCCTAATTTTTGATAAAGGAACTAAAAGTATTCAATGGAAAAAAGAGAGCATCTTCAACAAATGGTGCTGGCAGAACTGGCTGGCAACCTGTAGAAGAATGAAAATAGATCCATATCTATCACCATTCACAAAACTCAAGTCCAAATGGATTAAAGACCTCAATATTAGTCTGAACACACTGAACCTGATAAAAGAAAAAGTGGGAAGTACTCTACAACGTATGGGTACAGGAGATCACTTCCTACATTTATCCCCAGCAGCACAGACATTAAGGACAACATTGAATAAATGGGACCTCCTGAAACTGAGTAGCTTCTGTAAAGCAAAGGACACTGTCACTAAGACAAAAACGCAACCCACTGACTGGGAGAAGATCTTCACCAACCCTGCAACAGACAAAGGTCTAATCTCCAAAATATATAAAGAACTCAAGAAACTAGACTTTAAAATGCCAATTAACCCAATAAAAAAATGGGGCACTGAACTGAACAGAGAATTCTCAACAGAAGAAATTCAAATGGCCAAAAGACACTTAAGGTCATGCTCAACCTCCTTAGTGATAAGGGAAATGAAAATTAAAACAACTTTGAGATACCATCTTACAACTGTCAGAATGGCTAAAATCAAAAACACCAATGATAGCCTTTGCTGGAGAGGTTGTGGAGAAAGGGGCACACTCATTCATTGCTGGTGGGAATGCAAACTTGTGCAACCACATTGGAAATCAGTGTGGCGATTTCTCAGGAAATTTGGGATCAACCTACCCCAAGATCCAGTAGTACCACTCTTGGAAATATACCCAAGAGAAGCCCCGTCAAATGACAAAAGTATCTGTTCAGCTATGTTCATCGCAGCATTGTTTGTAATAGCCCAAACCTGGAAACAACCTAGATGCCCTTCAGTGGAGGAATGGATGAAGAAAATGTGGAATATATACATATTAGAGTACTACTCAGCGGTGAAAAACAGTGTCTTCTCGAATTTTGCGTGCAAATGGATGGAAATAGAAAACACTATCCTGAGTGAAGTATCCCAGACCCAAAAAGAGGAACATGGGATGTACTCACTCATAATCGGTTTCTAGCCATAAATAAAGGACATTGAGCATATAATTTGTGATCCTAGAGAAGCTAAATAAGAAAGTGAACCCAAAGAAAATCGTATAGTCATCCGCCTGGAGAGGGGAAGTAGACAAGATTGCAGGCCAAAAACTGGGAACTTGTGGTTGAGGTGGCATGGGGCAAAGGGGAAATGGGATGAGAAACATGAGAAGGGGAGGATGGGAGGAGCTTGAGGGATTGGGATGGTTGGAATATAGGAAGGGTGGATACGGGAGCAGCGAAGTATATATCCTAACTAAGGGAGGCATCTTAGGGTTGGCAAGAGACTTGACTCTAGAGGGGTTCGCAGGTGTCCAGGGAGATTGCCCCAGCTGGTACCTTGGGCAACTGAGGAGAGGGAACCTGAAATGACCCTATCCTATACTGATGAATATCTTACATATCACCTTAGAACCTTCATCTGGCGATGGATCGAGGTAGAGATAGAGACTCAATTTGGAGCAACGGTCTGAGCTCTTAAGGTCCAAATGAGGAGCAGAAGGAGGGAGAACATGAGCAAGGAAATCAGGACCACGAGGGATGCACCCACCCACTGTGACAGTGGAACTGATTTATTGGGAGCCCACCAAGGCCAGCTCGTCTGGGACTGAATAAGCATGGGTTGAAACTGGACTCTGAGCATGGCGGACAATGAAGGCTGATGAGAAGCCAAGGACAATGGCACTAGGTTTCGATCCTAATACATGAACTGGCTTTGTGGGAGCTTAGCCTGTTTAGATGCTCACCTTCCTGGACGTAGATAGAAGACCTTCGTCTTCCCGCAGGGCAGGGAATTTGGACTGCTCTTCAGTATCGAGGGGGGGGGAATGGTGTGGGGGGTGGAGAAGAGGAGTGGGTATAGGGGGAGGGGAGTGGGGGGAGGGGGCAATATTTGGGAGGAGGGGAGGAAAATGGGAAACGGGGAGCAGGTGGAAATATTAATTAAAAAAGAATAAAAAAATAAAATAAACACTATCTCTCTTCTCTAGCATGACTTTTCTGACTTTAACACTCAGATTGCACAGTTCTTGTATTTTCACTCCAGAAGCATTCCTTTATCTCTCCCCATGCTTGTCTCTGTCATATTATAAGCCACTCTGATGGCCATTTCTTCACATATTATTTTACTAATTTGTCATGAATAATAAACTTGGTAAAATTTAAAGTGATAAGAATACTGTTAAGAACTGCATATATAATGTGAATACCCTTGCTACATTATATAACTACATGAGAAATGTTGAGTTTTCTGAAATAATGATAGGGCAATATAAATGTATGGTTATTATTATTATTATAATCACCTTTTTGAATTTAAGTATGGGTAGTTATCAGAAATAGCAGGAGTCTATATTCAGCTAAGGAGCCTCCTGTAGTTGCCCAGCTACTGAACTTCAGAGAGGATAGAGGATATTCAGTATTTTTTGGACTGCTGGGGATGGAGCTCAAGACTTCCTGCATTAAATATAACATCCCCAGCATTCTATCACTAAGCCACTCCAATCCCCACAGGCAATTTTAAATATGTATAAAACTCCAACAAGTGGGAAACCATTAAGCAATCTTTTTAAGGTAACCTTGGTCTCACTATTTTACAAGGTCCTTTTAACCAAGAGCCAATATATAAATTCATAAATTCTGAAAACTATAAATCTTATACTCTCAAAGCATTTTCCAAGCCACAGTTATGAGTTATGAGCTTTACCCCTATATCAGTAGCATTATGTTATATTTAGTATTTAATTTCATCACTCAATGCATTTTTGTAATGTGTTCTTCTGGGTAACATGCTATACTAACTCGTTTGGAAGAAATACAATATACAGAAGCAATATTATTTATATTTTTCAGTTTATAGTCTAATTGGGAAAAACAGCAGATAGTCAAATAAGGTCATAATAGAATTCCAGGCAAAAAAATATAATTGTACTATAGTAACAATATCAGAAAGAGGGCATTTTTAGAGGAAATGATTAGGGATTTTCAGAGTTTATCACTTTTGAGCAGATTGTTAAAATGAAATTTTGTTTGAAAGAAAATTAAGAGGTGATAATGATAATAATACTAAATTTTAATGATAGTATTAATGCAAAAGTAAATGTAGCTAGGTCCCTCATTTTTGGAACATAATCTATATTAAATCTCACTTTTGACCTGTTGTAGGAGGGTCTGCTCATTTGTTCCCGGCTGCTTAGCCCAGAAATAATCACACAGAAACCATATTAATTAAATCACTGCTTGGCCCATTAGCTCTAGCTTCTTATTGGCTAACACTTACATCTCAATGTAACACATCTCCATAAATTTCTGTGTCACCATGTGGCAGTGGTTTACTGACAAAGTTTTGCCATGTCTGACTTTGGCAGCAGCTCTATAGAGTCTTTGTGACACCACCCTTTTTTCTCCAGCATTCAGTCCAGTTTTCCCCACCTTCCTAAGTTCTGCCCTATCAGCAGGTCCAAAGCAGTTTTTTCATTCACTAACCAATAAGAGCAACACATAGACAGAAAAACCTCCTACACCATTGACCTGTTACTAAATTTCTTTAATCTTCAAGATTACTTATTGAACTAAGTAATGTCTTATTTTTATTTGAGAGACAAGAAGTTTGTGC
The DNA here is from genome assembly GCF_950005125.1 of Chionomys nivalis. Lineage (NCBI taxonomy): Eukaryota > Metazoa > Chordata > Mammalia > Rodentia > Cricetidae > Chionomys > Chionomys nivalis. The sequence continues at coordinate 50,776,867 of NC_080112.1, read as the reverse complement.
TCATAAAATAAAATAGTCAATACAATAGGAAAAGCAAATAGAAAGAATGAAGAGTGAAAATAGAATATTAAACAACACTGAAACAAATACCCTGGTCTTAGATTGATTTTTCTTAAACTTAATCAGTGATACATCTTGGTTCTATTTGTTCTTCTATAGCATCCAAAATCTAGAATACTTTTTTTCAGATGCAGTTGATAAAGAAAACTGTGTGATATGGAATATTAGGAAAAAGCTGAGGACTTCTCCCACTTCTAAATGGTTCAAGTAACTCATACAATAGCCACTATCATATAAACTTAATGACTCCATAATTTCTAAGACAAAGCTGTTATGATTGAATAACCTGACCATAAGCTCTTCTATAACTTTCTCTTGGATTTTCTACTTTCATAATATTGTTAGAAGTAGATTCATTTTTTTTTTTTTTTTGGTTTTTCGAGACAGGGTTTCTCTGTGGCTTTGGAGCCTGTCCTGGAACTAGCTCTGTAGACCAGGTTGGCCTCGAACTCACAGAGATCCACCTGCCTCTGCCTCCCGAGTGCTGGGATTAAAGGCGTATGCCCAGCAAAGTAGATTCATTTTTATTGATAATCATTTCACTAAGTAGTACTTCTATACCTCTCTTAAGCTTTCACGTAAATATATGAAATATATAAAATCAATACTGTTTATTAAATTCCTTGTTTATAAACAGTTAAATTTTGACATAAATTTAGAAGAGAGGAAAATACATTTGGAGTAGATGACAAAAAATGTAATTTTATCCTATAATATAATAAAATTTATATTTTAATACTACATTTTAAATTATTTATTCATTTATTTATGTGTTTGTTTGCATGTATGAGTACAAGTGAGAATGTTCCATGTATTATATATGGTTGGTGGTTAGAGTACAGCTCTTAATATTTGGTCTTCTCCTTTCACCTTTTAGTGATACAGAGATTACACCCAGGTCCTTAGGCCTAAGTCCTAACACACCTAACCACTGAGCAATCTTGCCATGTTAAAAATATTTAGACCCTCAAAACAGTATAAGGTATTTCTGTTCCCCGTGATTAATTTTATTTTCTTTTGCTTCTTTATTTTGTTTTCAAACACTATATTTTGATATGTTGATATTTGGTGTTTTAATATTTTAACAAATAAAGATTGCTTGAAGATCAGAGTGCAGTGCTAAGCAACTAGAGACCAGGCAGGGGTGGAGTATACCTTTGATCCCAGAACTCAGGAAACAGAGGCAGACAGAGCTCTGTTAGTTCAAGGTCACGCTGAGCTACTCAAATGTGTTCCAGTCTAAAAGAGGAACAGAGCTAACACAAAGGTGATCCCAGCACTTGTGATCCCAGGCCTTCATGTCTCTGAGAAAAATAACATGTATCATTAAAGCAATGAAGGGGCCAGCCAGAAGTATCAGAAGATAAAGGAAGCCACTGCTAGACCTGATGACTTAAATGAAATCACATGGGCCAACATAGTGGAGTGAGAGTACCAAGATCTACAAAATAACATATTGATTTTTCCACATGAATACTTTGTAATGGTCATGGATGTCTGCATACCTGCACAAGCACCCACATATTCACAATTGTGGATGCAAACAAACACAAAAATAGGCATACACAAATAGATGTGAAAAATAAAATGATAAGAGGCTTCGAGAAGATTTATGTTTCAAGAAACTGAGTTTATAGTTGTCTATTTTCTAAAATAAAAATTATTTTAAAGGAATGTTCTCAGTGAGAAGGAAGTTTAAAGTTTTAATAGACTGGGGAAGCATTAGAACCACCATAGGTACTGACTAAAGTGAAGGATAGAGTAGGAAGATTATCTTAGAAGAGTAAAATTTGGGCAACAGCAGAAAAACAATGCTAGAAACCTATCAATAGTCAGTTGGAAATGTATTCTACTTAAATAAAGATATGAAAAAGTGAGAAATGAGAATTACAAGTTAAACTCAAATACTGTTCTTAGAGAGCTGTGGCTTTAATAAAAACAATAAATGAAGAAAATGCACCAATTCATTGTTTCAAGGAGAACTCCATTTGATAGATTCCACATATTAGAAATACTTTCTCTAAGATTCTAATGATTAACTGTCACCATCAAACATCCAATGATACTTTTTACAATTATATCTGTCTGGGAGATGAAGAACTATCACTTCAGCTTAATAGTTACTTCATCTCTCTGACACTTAAAAGTAAATTTGGAGATATGTAATGGAAGAGTTACATATCTCTAAAATATTGAAGTAAGTATCTCTTGTATCCTGATTTTTCTCTTAACTTATGATAAAGGAGCTAATAGGACAAAATAATTAAACAAGGAGGAAAGACATTTACCTACATTGTTAATAGCAATTTTCATGTATTTAGGTTATGTAATTTTTAAATAAACATGAACCATGAATAAGATATTATTTTCCCTAAACTTCAATGAAATTCAATTCTCTTTGTAAAGTAAAATACAACTGGAGGACAGAAGTGTCTAGTCTGTTGAAATTCACAATCCAACCTCTTTACTAAAGCAAAGTGGTTCAGAAAAGTACACAATTGTGATGAGTAATCTGCTGATTGTGCTCATGAAAGTATTTGCTTAAGTGGTAGCTTTGGTCTGTTTCCTCCATTCATTGTTTATTTATCTACTAAAAAACTAAATTAAAAACACCACATTATAATATTTCAAGAAGTATTCAGAATTTAAATGAAAAATTTTAAAGGATTACCTGCTACAACCTTCTTTTGGGGGGATTGATTTCTTTTTTTCATTATTCTTTCATACATTACATTCCAAACACAGTTTCCTCTTTCTCTGCTCCTCTAAGCTTCCATCCACCTTTCCTCTCTCCATATCCATGTCTCCTCTGTTCCTCCTCAGAAAACAACAGGCTCCAGTAATATCAACTGAAGAAGACTAGTCACAAACTATCACATCAAGGCCGAATGAGGAAAACTACTAGTAGTACAAGGGTCCAATAGTAGGCAAATGAGTCAGAGACACTCCCACTTTTAGGTGGCCCCCAAACTCCAAGCTAAACACCTGCAGTGTGTATGCAGTGGACCTAGCACAGACCCATGCAGGCTCTGTGATTGCTGCTTCAGTCTCTACAAGTTCCTATAAGCCTTGCTTACTTGATTCTGAGCTATTGTCAGGATGTCTTCAACCCCTCTGGCTCCAAAAAGTCTTGGCTCCCTCTTCTGGGGAGTACCTCAGGCTCTCCAATTTAGGCGCTCTCTCTGTATGTCTGTCTGTCTAGTGTTTGGCTATGTGTCTGTGCATCTGCTCTCATCAGCTGTCAGAGTCTCTTTGATGAGAATTTGGCTAGGCACTGATTTTTAGTCTAGCAGAATATCATTAGGAATCTTATTATTATTATTATTCTAAAATCTTTCTTTCCTACAAGTTGTGCTGGTGCAATGGAGGTACAGAACCTTTAAACCGAGCAACCAATGACTGGTCTAATTTGAGACCCAGGCCAGGATACGGAGCCCATGCTTGATAGTGTTTGAATGACAGGAATCGGAGGAGGGATAACATAGAGACTGAAGATAGAAAAACATCAATACAACTTCCTTTTTTAAATTAACTGTTGTTTTTCATGCTTTTATTGAAATTAAGATTAAATTTTCAAATTACTGCTTCCTATGATGCAACATGGTTATCCTCTGGAGGTTACTCTCAATTTTGATGAGTATGTAATTGGAAAAACAAAATTCTAATTTTCATCAAGTTAGCAAAAATCTCACCTTAATTGCATGAAAAAAATGGGTATATCTGTAATGCTTTACTTATATTTTTAAAACAAATCTGGGATAGCAAGATGACTTATTGTTTAAGAACAATTGCTGCCAATTGTTATATTGTATAACCTACATTGTGGAAGAAGAGAAAAGGCACCTGAAACTTGTTTTCTGACTCCATATGTGTACTGTTGTGCACACACAATATATTCAAAAATAAATGAATGTGTTAGTAAATTAATTAATGGAAATATATTTGGGGTTCCAAACATTTATACTCTTAGAAAAAAGAATAAAATTGAAATTAACATAATCTAGCACAGAATTTTTTAGTTCCATCTTTTTGGAATTGGAGATAACAATTGAATGTAATTTTAACAGGCTTCATCACAGAACACTTAATTGCTAAAAGTTACAGAGAGGATGAAAACTTTGACCAATATAACTATCTTAAAAAGTTAATTAGGAGATGTAATCCAAACCTACAGAGAAGCACATGACTTCTGTTATGTTAAATGACCAAAGGAAATAAATATGAGTGCAGATATTGTAGATGCATTAGGATTATTAACAGGAATGTTCCTCTTTAATATCTTTTCTCCTATAGATTGGAATAAATTATGTCTTTAAAGTAAAATGAAGAATGGGAATACAAATAATTAAATTTCAAAATAGAAAGCACTTTATTTTGCATGTGATGTTTTGTTTTCCTTGTCAGTTTCACTGCATATGAGATACTTATAATAAGGTAGTAAACACACACACACATGCCATTGCACAACAGTATCCTGTATATAAACTTTTGTCTTAACTGTATCTCTTTTAATCTCCAAGGCAATTTGAAATCAAGTTAGTAACAAAAACAATTCTAAACAAGAACCAATTTAAATATATGCTTAAGACAGGTCTCTAACTGTACATTATTTTATCAATTTTGAGTGCATCAACAAATGCACTTTCCCATCTCCAAGTAACTCCATTAAATTTCATATAAATATTAAGAGTTACTTCATTCATTATATTAGAACCTTAGAAGGTACACATTCACAATTAATTTTGTTGCACTACTACAATTTCTTAACAAACCTTTAATGCAGAAAGTCAGTGGCTTTGAGTTTTCTTGATAAGAATATAAATACATAAACAAGAGAAAAATATTTTGAGTTACAAATACATAGGAATAGCAGACATTGGAATCTAAAATATGTAAGGCATAAAGAAAATGTTAGTAGGAAATAATTCTTCATTTCATTTGCTATAGAGAAGTGATTCCTTGTAGTTGAATTTTCCAAGAACTTTGAAAAACACCTCCTTCTTAGGTTTGAACTAAAGGAATACATTAGTGGGAGATTGAAAAAAAGGAATGAAACATGGCTTAGAAGGTATTCTTATTGGAATGGCACTGTTAGCTGCATTAGCATCTTTCATGTGTTCAACTCCCATTAGTTTTATTTTCTTCTATGATCTTAGCCTCTAACCATATCAGGTCAATTTGAAGGATTCCTTCTTGCCACACTCTACGTTTCCTTCTGTACGTATTTTTTTAATCTAGTATTTCAAAGCTTTGAAGCAAGTTTCTTATTCTTTATGAAATTCTACATTCTAAGCCTCCTGAAGCAGAATTTATGAGCTGTCTGAACTCTCACTGAGTAATCCCAGGAAACAGAGCTTCAAGATAATGCTTTAAAATTATATTATTCATCTTAGTGAGCCTGAGTGTAGCATTGACCTCATTACAAAATTAAGATAACAAACATCTTTTTCAAGCAGTGACAACATTATTATTTAGATTACCAACAGTGTTTATGTTTATTTGCTACAAATTTCCCATTCAGGATAGTACTGTGTAAGATCAAAGAGTGGATAAATTTGTTCATTGTGGTAGAAATAATTTTAAGCCCTCTGGAATGCATTGTCTGTTCCCAAATGAAATTATGTCAAGTATTTATAGTCACAGGCCAGTACATGGGAACAGACTTAGTTAGTCTCTATAAGTGTCTTATACATTTTTATTTCTTTTTATGACAAAACAGACACATCTGAGGATTCATCTTTAAATATGAATTTTTGTGGTGATGTAGTAAAATGCAAAGTTACTGGTAGTTGAAGATATAGGTTAAGAATAAGTTGGAACAATCAAGAGTAAGAGAAAAGTTTTAACCTAATTCTCAAAAAAATAAATAAATAAATAAACTGTTTTCATCTGGAAGAAACTAAGAAGACACTATTTAAGATCTCTCCAAACACTGCTGTTGGAATATAGTCATATGTTGCATAATGATGTTTCTGTTAATAGTGGCATTCACAAACAATAATTGCCTCATGGGTTCTAAAAAGAAGCTGAAAAATCCTTATTTGTTGCTGATGTACTAACCATAATGATGCAGCACCATAACACATTGCATGCTTCGTTTTGGTGAATGGTTTTGGTGAAGCTAATGGGAAGGAATCTGTCATCCTACCAATAAAATAAAAGTATAGCACATATAAACACACACACACACATGCACACACATATGTAGTGCTTTATAATGATAATAACCTTCTATGTCATTGGGTTATATACTTATTATATTATACTGTTATTATTATATTTGTATACTCCTGTCTGAAATATGCTTACTTCACTATTTAGCTAGAAGAAGCAGTTTTGTGTTTTCTGTACCTTTCCACTGTATTAGAAAACCATATAAAATGAATTGTTTATTGCATTTGATGTATCTAAGTACACTCTAAAATGTCCACAGGATGAAATACCTTAATAATCCATTCATCAAAATATCATTACCAAGTTTCACCTGCAACATTTGAAAGATGTTGTCCTTTTTTCCAGTGCATACTTCCAGCTTCTTTATGAAAGATCAGGTGTGTCTGGTTATTCAATTCCATTGACCAACATGTCTGTTATTGTACTAATACCATGCAGTTTTTATTATTATAGCTCTCTAGTACAATTTGTGACTTGAGATGGTGTTGATTTTAGAAGATTTTTTTTTAATTTTCAGGAGTACTGTAGCTATTCTGAGGTTGTTTGTTTGTTTTGTGTATGTAGAAGCACAATATGTAATTTAAAATTGTCCTTTCTGATTCTTTGAATAGTAGTGTTGGAATTTTGGCACATATTACATTGAATCTATTAATTTCTTCTTGGTAAGATGGATATTTTTTCTATACTAATCCCACTGATTACCTATAGCTCATTCTTAAGGGGTGGACAAAATTCACATTGACATATCATACAGTGTTTTCATAACATAGGCCTTGTTTATGCAACCATATTGTTGAGATTTCATTGGTCACACTTCCATATTATGTCTAGAAAACATGTGTTAGCAGCAGGTGTCATGGTCTTTGTGTTCTAAAAATATGTCCACCTTCTCTTATGTGTCATGAATAAGGAAAATGTGGTACATTTACACAATAGAGTACTATACAGCAGGAAAAAATGACATCTTGAAATTTGTGGCCAAATGAATGGATCTAGAAAATATCATATTGAGTGAGGTAACCCAGACCCAGAAAGACAAATGTCATATGTACTCACTCATAAGTGATTTTTAGACATAAAGCAAAGAAAACAAGCCTACAATTCACTATCCCAGAGAACCTAGAAAACAATGAGGACACTAAGAGAAACATACATGGATCTAAACTTCATGGGAAGTAGAAAAAGAAAAAATCTCCTGAGTAAATTGGAAGCATGGGGACCATGGGAGAGGATTGAAGGGGAGTGAAGAAGAAGAGAGAAGAGCACAGTAAAATGTATAGTTCTAGAAAACAAATAAAAAAGAAATATATATATATATATACACACACACACACAAACATATGAAAGAAATATAAATGGAATTATGAAACAATGGGGAAAACAATGTTCCCATCTAGACATCACTTGCCACCAAGTAAAAATTTCAGTGCCAGGAATGATTTATGACTAATAGAGTTGTTGGTCAAGAGGGTTCAATGGAAAACTCCAAGCAACCAAGAATATTGCAAAGAATATTGGTTTCTTCCAACAAACAGTTGTGCCTTTTGCTGAAGACAGCACCTACATATTGAAGGTGGAGAAGTCAATCGGGTGTCTATCTAGAGCTTTCACCTCTATGGACTAGTGTTGATTGTACTAAAAGTTAGTCTTCATACTACCAGGGGAAAAATGTAAACCTCAACCTAGCTACAAATCCTGTGTTCTGCCTGCAAGATAGACTCATACAATACTGGCATAAATGTCATAGGAATAACCAACCAATGCATGATTGGATTTATGGCTCACTCCATGAAATGTAGCTCATGCAGACACTGCCCATTTGGCCAAAGCCTGAGAATACATTGGCTGGGGACATGGGGGAAAACCAAATGCTTCTCTTCTGTCTAAAACCATAACAGTAATATGATTCCTAATGACATTCTGTTATAATCATAGACCAATGTCTTGCTCAGCCATCAGAAAAACTACTTCTAGCACTAGAATAGAGAGACCCACAATTAGGCAATATACTAAGAGTGATAGAACTCGGAATACTCAATCCTAAATATGATGTTTCCAAAGGATCCATCAGGGTTCAAGGAACACTGGATAAGAGGAAGTAGAAAATTTTTAAGATTAATTGAATATGGATGACACTAAGAAATAAAATCTTCTGGACATAGCAGTGTTCATGTATTTACAAACTGACAGGGAATATAGCAGTGTGTATTGTGCCTGTATCAGATATATACCAGTGCTGAAAGAGAAAGTGAACATAAGTATCCATCTCTATACCAGAGGCTATCTCCAATAGATGGACACTTACAAATGAAAAAAAATTTTCCTACACTAGAGTCTCACATTGTATATCAGTCACAAATAAGGGCAGGCCTCTGGCCCAGCAGTAGATAAAAATATAAAACAAATCCATGGTAATTTAGGAGCTTTTTTTTCTCGGGGAGCTTTGTGTGGATTTTTTAAAATATTATAAATGATTTGCTAATATATTATTGTTTCCAAATTTGTGTTCATAAGTTTTCTGTGTCTGTAAATGTGTGATTCTATATGTGTTTCTTGTGCTTTTTCTTTGGATCTTTTTTCTGCCTGTGTTACCCTATTCTGCTCTGCTGGGTTTTATTTTATTTTAATATTTTAGATGTCTCTTTGTTTCCTAATGAAAGAGATATAAAAGAGAGAATAAGTTTTTGTGTTAATGAGGAGATTGATAGTATCCAGGGAATGTTGGGGGAGGGTAAATTGTAATCAAAATTTATTGTATGAAAGAAATCTAATTTTGATTTAAAAAACTAAAAAATTAAAATAAAAAAGGAAAGTTTATTTATTCTTAAAAGTAAAACTACAAAAGAAAAACATATAAGCATCCCCCTGAATATTAACCTTCATAAGGCGATGAAAGAAGACAGAGACAGAGACCAACATTGGAGCACTGGACTGAAGTCTCACGATCCAAAGGAGGAGCAGAAGGAGAGTGAGCACGAGCAAGGAACTCAGGACGGCGAGGGGTGCACCCACACACTGAGGCAATGGGGATGATCTATCGGGAACTCACCAAGGCCAGCTGGCCGGGGACTGAAAAAGCATGGGACAAAACCGGTCTCACTGAACATAATGGACAATGAGGACTACTGAGAACTGAAGAACAATGGCAATGGGTTCTTGATCCTATTGCACGTAATGGCTTTGTGGGAGCCCAGGTAGTTTGGATGCTCACCTTAATAGACCTGGATGGAGGTGGGTGGTCCTTGGACCTCCCACAGGGCAGAGAAACCTGCTTGCTCTTTGGGCTGAGGAGGAAGGAAGACTTGATTGGGGGAGGGGGAGGGAATGGGAGGTGGTGGCGGGGAAGAGGCAGAAATATTTAATAATTAAATTAATTAATTAATAAAAAAAATCAGCAAGAAAAAAAAATAAAAAATAAAAACTCAAAACTGGACAAAAAAAAGTAAAACTAGAAAAAGGTAAATATAAGCAGAAAATTTTGATAATTTAAATGTTCTGTATTCATTCTATAATTAGTTACCTCCTATATAAATTAAAAATGTAGCAATAGCATAAAGAATATAGTTACAATCTAGCAGAATTGTGAATTTTATAAAAGATACAAAATCACATATCTTAAACTGTGCTTTTCCATATCTAATTAACCTTTATTATCATGTCTAAATATAATGTTTAAACTACCATAAAGAAATTATAAATTAAGCTTCATTAAAGATTATAATTTAGTCTCCTTTTGGTGTACCATTTAAATCTGTAGCTACAGGGTTGAAAAATATTCTTGTAACATGTATTTGGCAATGGATAGGTATTTGGATATTGAAAAATCTTGCATGTAAACAATGCAGAAGTACTTGGTGGAAAGTATACTGGCATCTCAAAACTACTTTGAAATGTATCCAAAACACGATAGTGATTGATATACATATAGAGAACTTCCTGAACAGATATGCAAATAACACATAATATAAATAAGAGCATGTAAGTATTGAGTATTTAGGTGGTAATTGCATTTCTCCTTTAGATTAGTCTATGCTTAAGTGTTCCTTATAACTTATCAGGACAGTAGATTTTTCTAGATACACATGGTTATTTTCATGAGTCTAAATTTAAAGCGATATTGTCATACTCTTTTATTTTAAAATGAACAGGTTCAGTTTAGTTGAGAGTTCTGCAGTAGATTGCCCACTTCAGTCTTCCTTCTTCCCTGCCTGCATCTCCTGTTGATACCAGAGACAAAATCCTGTTAATTTCCCCTATCCACTAGTCACAGCGGGAGGCACCCCCCTGCTAAACAAGCCTGAAAAAAGTAGACTACTTGTAGATTGTCCCCCCCTCCCTCATTCTCTCTCTATACTACTCAATACATCATGCTCAAATCCCATATATCTTCTGCTTCTAAACTCCCTCAACACACTTGTTGCTTTTTCCCATAATTCAACTTCAAGAAGTGGGCCCTAATAACTCAAGGGCTGCATCTTCCATTGCAAGAAGTAGGTCGAAGGCAGAACTGTACATGTACTGCTCTTGATATCAAATCCCCGAGTATCATTCCAAGTTCTTTAAGCAGGAAACCATTGAGATCTCCCTTTTCTCTTGAACCCATCCCCAATGATTCACAAAGACTTTCTTCCCAAACTTCCTCCTGCCAACGAATCCCAATAATCCAGCCTACAACACTAGTCGGCATTCCCTGTAAACATATCAGTTGAACAGGCCAGAAATAAGCAGCTAGTACAAAACCATAACAGTCTCCAAAAGTCCAGAAAGCAAACAGAAATCAAGGAATAGAATACGAACCCAAATGATAAAATCCAGAAATCAGCATCTAGATATTTAATAACCCAAACCCACATGCCTATGTACCACCATAAAAATTTCAATAATACCCTGGGCAATATAACTCAAATAGAACCCAACTATCCTGACCAAAATAGACCTTGAATATTTTAACATAGCTGACATACAGGAAAAGATCTAGACCAACTATATGAAGAGGGTAGAGGTTCTTAAAAGGAAATTGTTAAATCCCTTATAGAATTCCAGGAAATCACAAACAAAAAAATTGTAAGATATAAATATTTTAAATAAATCTAAGAAAACACAAACACATTAAGGGAATTAATAAGACTGTTTAAGACCTGAAAATAAAAATAGAATTAATAAAGAAAACACAAACTGAGGAAATTTTGGAAATGAAAAATTTAGAAATTCAAACATAAACTATAGTAGCAAGTTTCACTAACTCAAGAGATTTAAGAAAGAATATCAGGTATTGAAGATACATTAGAAGAAATGGATACACCAGTCAAAGAAAATGTTATATCCAAATATAACTGACACAATTCCTTTAGGAAATCTGGGGCATTATGAAAAAAATAAAACTAAGAAAAATAGAAATAGAAGAAGGAGAAGAATCTCATTTCAAAGGCACAGAAATTATTTTTTAACATAATCATTAGAAGAAAAAAATTTCTAATCTAAAGAAATACATGACTATAATTGTATAAGATGCATATAGAACACCAAATAGATAGGACCAAAGGAGATTGTTTGCTCATAACATAATAATCAATTCATAAATCAAAGAAATACTATTAAAATCTTCAAGGGAAAATGACAAGGTAATAAATAAAGGGAAACCTCTCAGAATTAGATGTGAATTCTCAGTGGAGACTATGAAGGATAGAAGGACCTGGATAAAAGTGTTGAAGACAATAACAGACCACAGAGGCCTAACCAGACTTCTATAAACAGCAAAACTTTCAATCTCCATACATAAAACAAGAAGATATATTATTGTAACTGGAGGTTTTTTGTCTCACCTGCCAGTTCCTGAATATCCACTTGATGGCTTAATATTAATAAACTGCTTGGTTGATGGCTCAGGCTTATTAATAACTAACATTTACATCTCAAATTAACCCATTTATATTAATCTATATATTGCCAGGTTACCATGGCATTAACTTACATCTAGCTTCCTTAGCAGGTGCTGGTTTCCCTCACTCTGCTATTCTCCCTTTTATCTATGTTTGGATTTTCTGCCTGGATCTATTTGGCCTGGCTATTGGTCAAATCAGCTTTCTTATTAACCAATGGTAATAAAACATATTCACAGCCTGCAAAGAGACATCGTACATCATCCTACTATAAAATCAATTTTAAACAATATCTATCTATACATATAGACCTAGAGAAGGTGCTAGAAGGAAAATTCCAACCTAAAAAAGCTAACTCAGCCATGAAAACACAGGAAATAAATAATATCACACCAGGAAAAACAAAATAACACACATACATACCCCTCCACCACCACAAACAACTACAACAATAACAATAAAAAAACAGAAATCAACAATCATTAGTCATTGATTTCTCTCAACTTCAAAGAAACCGACTAAGAGAGTGGATGAAAAATCATAATCCAGCCTATTGCTGCATCTAAAAAACACACCTCAACAAAAAGGATAGACATTACTTCAGGAAACAGGGTTGAAAAATGACATTCCAAGCAAATGTACCTTAGAAAGAAACTGATGTAGCCATTTCAATAACTAAATCAAAACACATCAAAAGAAATGGGGAAGGACACTACATACTCATCAAATATAAAGATCCACTGAGATAACAGTTCAATCATTAACATCTATACCCCAAATACAAGGGTTCCTGGGCTGTAAAATAAATAATACTAGATCTTAAATCACATATTGATCCTCACTCACTAATGGCTAGAGACTTCAATAATCCACTCTTAACAATTATCAGGCTATCCAGACAAAAACTAAACTAAACAGAGAAATGCTTGAGTTAAGAGATGTTATAAACCACATGGACCTGACAGATATTTATAAAACATTACAACCAAACACAAGAGAATATATCTTCTTCTGTGAAATAAATGGAACTGTCTCCAAAATAATCAAAAATCAAGTCTTGATAGATATAAAATGAGAAATTGAAATAGCTCCCTGCATTCTAACAGACCACCACAAATTAAAACTGGATATTGACAACAGGAAGAAAAGAAAATTTGCAAAGCCATGAAAACTAAACAAATCTCTCCGGAATAAAAAAAAAATCAGTCAAGACAGAAATAAAGAAATAGAAGACATTCTAAAAGTCAGTAAAACGTGATAGAGATCATGCCCAAACTTTTGGGACATATTTAAATCAGGTCTGTCAGGAAAGTACATAGCTCTAAGTACCTGCCTCAAAAAAATTAAAAGATCTCATATTAGCAAAAGAAGAGCGCAACTGAAAGTTCTAGAACAAAAACTATTAATCACAGTTGACAGAAGTAGACAAAAGGAAATAATAAAACAGAGCGAGCTGATATCAATAAAATAGAAACAAAGAGAAAAATACAAAAATCAAAGAGCAAGCAGTTGCTTCTATGAAAAAAAATCACTAAGATAGACAATCCTGTGTCCAAGCCAACTAAAAGACAGAAAGAAATTATCCAAATTAACAAACTCATGAGCAGAATGGGGACAGAACAGCAGACACAAAGGGAATAAAGACATAATTTAAAAGCCTGTGCTCTGTCAAATTGGAAAATCTAAAAGAAATGCATAGTCTTTATTGGTACCATTACCAAAGTTTGAGCAAGATCAGTTAAACAATTTAAACAGACTTATAACCCTTATTTAAATAGAAGCCATTAAAAGCCAATGACATGATAACATTAGTGCAGAATTATACCAGGGTTTCATGGAATATAGTTATCACCAATGTTCCTCAAAATATTCCATAACATAGAAACAAAAAGGTATTTACAAATTCATTATATAAGACTACTTTTGCCCTGATGCACATAAGAGCAAACCACATAAAGATTAATTTAAAGAGAGAATCAGAAACCAATTTCCCTTATAAACACATGTCCAAAATTCCCCCCAAAATACAAAATGAATTCAAACACACAACAAAAATGTTCCCCATCATTATAAAGGAGACTTTATCCCAGAGATGCAGGAAAAAAATCAATAAATATAATCCACCATATAGACAAACTGAAAGAAAAAGACTTACAATCATCTCATTAGATGCAGAAAAGGCCTCTCACAAAAAATCCAACAACTCCTTATGATAAATTCCTGGAAAAATTAGGGATAAAAGGGATAATAACTAAATATAATATGAGGAATTTACAGAAAGCCTATAGTCAGCATCAAATTAAATGGCAGGAAACCCACAGTAATTCCACTGAAATTAGGAACAAGAAAAGGTTGTCCACTCTCTCCATTCTAAGTATTATCGTACACAAAGTCTTAACTAGAACAATGAGACAAGTGATGAAGATCAAGGGGATTCAAATTGCAGAGTAAGATGTCAAAGTGTCACTATTTGCAGATTATAGTTTTGTAAGTGACCCTAAATATTCCATCAGGAAAATCATATAGCTTAAAAGCACTTTTAGTGAAGAAGCTGAGCATAAAATTAGCTCATAAAAGTCATTTGCCCTTCTATTTATAAATGACAAATGGACTAGGAAAGAAATTTGGAAACAAGAACTCTGATAATAGACACAAATTATATAAAATATCTTGGGGTAACTCTGTCCAAGAAAGTAAGAGATTTGCATGATAAAATTTTTAAGTCTTTGTTGAAAGAAATTGGAGAAGATATCAGAAGATAAAAAGATCATCCTTGCACATGTATCTGTAAGGTTAACAAAATAAAAATGTCCTTCCTACCAAAGACAACCTACAAATTCAATGCAATCCACAGCAAAATTCTAACATAGTTCTTTATAGACGTTGAAAGGACAATTGTCACTTCATAATAAAAAACAAAAAATCCTAGAATAGCCAAAAATCCAGCAAATAATAGAACTAAAGGTATCACCATTCCTGATTTCAAGTTATACTACAGAAGTATAGTAATAAAAACTGCATGATATTATCATGAAAACAAAAAGTTGTTTAATGGAATCAAATTAAATACCCATATGAATATCCAAACATATAAGAAATAGTGATATTTTTATGAATAAGCCAGAAATATGCACTGAAAATAAGACAGCATCTTCAGCAAATTATGCATGTCAAAGTGGATATCTTCATGTATAAGAGTGCAAAAGAACCATATTCATCACTCTGCACAAAACTCAAGTCCAAGTGGATCAAATACCTCAACAAAGAATTCATCATAGTGTTTTTTTTTTTTTCAAATGGCTAGGAAACACTTAAAGGAATGTTCAACATTCTTTAACTCCAGCACTTGGGAGGCAGAAGCAAGTGGATTTCTGGTAGTGTGAGGCCAGCCTGGTCTAAAAGTGAGTTCCAGGATAGGCAGAGCTTATATTACACAGAGAAAGCTTGTTTCAGAAAAAAAAATGTTCAACATGCTTAGTCATCAGGGAAATGGAAATTACACTACTTTGAAATTCCATCTTATACCTGTCAGAATGTCTAAGATCAGGAACACAAGTGACATTTTATGTTGACAAAGATATGAAGCGAGAGGAATACTCATCCATTAGTGGTAAGAGTGCAAAGTTGTAAAGAAAATGTGGAAATCACTGTGGTAGTTACTAAGAAAGTTAGGAATTGGTCTACCACAAGATGCAGCTGTACTACGCTAGGGCACATACCCAAATATATCATCATTTCCTCTCATGTCAAGGATGCTTGCTCAACCATGTTGATTCTAGCTTTATTTATAATAGTCAAAATGTGAAAAAAAATCTAGATGCTCAATGGAATGGTACCTTCTGTTTTCTAAAAAAAAAATGACATTATCAAAGTTGTTGGTAAATGTTTGGGACTAGTAAAAATCATGCAGAGTAGGGTAAACAATACTTAGAAATATAAATATAGTATATATTCACTTATAAGACCATATTAACTATCTCTCTCTCTCTCTCTCTCTCTCTCTCTGCTCTTCTCCTTCTCCCCACTCCCTTCCATAACCCAACAAATAAATATCCAACCTCACTCTGAAAAAAAGGCCATATTAGCTATTATATAAATGATGACTGTTTTAGAATATTATTTTAAGTTATGGTACTTTTGTTTATGCTCTGGAACATTTGTTAAATGGTGCAAATATTTGTTGATTTTGTTTATGTTGATTAACTCTATGAAGCTGTGGTTCTTTGCTTCCCTAAAATACCTGATGCTGAAGCGCCAATAGTGAGGCAGAGGAAAGGATAGGTGGGGCTGGCAGGAAGAGAGTATAAATCAAAGAAAAAATCTGGAGAATAAAGAGCAATAGAACAAGGAGACAAGGACATCATGGGCTAACCACCAAGCCACCCAGCTAGCCACAGATTTAGAGTGAATGAAAGACATGCAGAAGTAAGGAAAGTAAAAATCCCAGAGACTAAAGGAAGTTGGGATAATTTAAGCCAAGAAAAACTTAAAAGAAACAAGTCAAGGCCTCAAAATTTTATGAAAAATATTATATCAATAGCAAAATTTTTAAAAAAGAGTTTTCTATTACATTACACCAAGCTAAGGAGATTATGAAAAGATGTCCTACTTGCTCTTTCTATAACCAAACACCACTACCTGTAGAGAGTAACCCAAAGGGTACTAGAAGGAATAAAATCTGGAATATGGATTGTTCCACTTTCTGGAATTTTGAAAATTAAAATATGTATACCAATACCATTGACACCTATTCAGATTGTCACTGGATAACTGCTTTGAATGTAGGCATGAATAATCACACAGAAACTATATTAATTACAATATTGTTTGGCCAATAGCTTAGGCTTCTTATTAGATAACTCTTACATCTTAAATTAACCCATTTCTATTATTCTGTGTATTGCCGCAAGGCTGTGGCTTACTAGGTAAAGTTCCTGCATCTGTCTCCTACTGCAGCTCCTTAACTCTGTTTTCTTTTCTCCTCTATATCCACTTGGAATTACTGCCTTGCTCTATTCTGTGTCCTCTTATAGGCCCAAGCAAATTTCTTTATTCATTAACCCATAAAAGCAACACATCTACTGAAGGACTTCCCACAGCGGGCTGGGCATTTATAAGTAATAATAAGCCTACAACCATTTAATTATTTGTGAACTGTGTGGTGGGTACCCCAAAAGAGCTAAGCATGAAAAACAACTAATAGCAGGTAACCAATTTATAATTTATAGATGCAAAGACTTTCAAAAGGAGAAATTGAGGGAGCACAAGACTCCTGGATTTCCCCAGGAAGTGGAAATAGAACAGGATTTTTGTTTTAGAAGCTAGAAAATTCAGGTTTGGGTGAGGGACTGGAATGGAGGGAGAAAGTATAGTGAGAGACATTTGTTGTTTGGGAGCACTTGGTGGCTGGTGTGGAAATGTAGTACACTGAAAACTTCCTGAGATCTATGAAGAAGAGCCTAATAGAAACTCCACATAATGGGAGACAAAATCTTAACTGGCTATCTCTTGTAGTCAGGCAAAGCTTTCAGTGCTGGAACTGAGTTGAACTTAACTGAGTTGTTGGTCAAGGCAGTCTCATGGCTACTTCCAAGTCAAAGCACTGTTCTCAGCAAACTGACAGCAGGGACTCATTGCCAAGTACCCCATCCATACAACTCACTGAACACTGAGAAATCAAGCTGATACCTACATGGAGCCTGAACCCCTACTTGCTAATCTCTTCAGTGTGGAAAGATACCTGCAGGCTGCTGAAAGAGAAACATTGACACAACTCAATGACAAAATATTTACCCGACAATCTGTCCTGCCTTGAAAATATGCTAGGGCAATGGTTGCACAGAACATGCAGGAGATGCCAACCAACACCTTATTTGACTTAAGACCCATCCAATGATAAGTAACCCATACCCATTACTTCTTGGGTAGCCAAGAACCAGATGCTAGATATCCCAGAGACCAAGAACCAGATACTAGATATCCCAGAGACGTAGGGTAAAACAAAATAATACTAGTCTAAAAAAATATTTTCCCAATGCTATTCTGCTATACTTATAAATCAATACCTTATCTACTCACCACCAGAGATGGCTTCTCAGACAGAAGATAGGACCATATGCAGAGACCCACAGCTGGAGAGTTTAAATTGGTGGTTTCCATCAAGTTATTCCCCTTAGACCTCAGGTAATTCCATTGAAGAAGGGGCAAAAAGATTATAAGAATCAGAGGGAATGGAGGACACCAGAATAACAAGACCGTATAAATAAACTAAACAAGACTAATACGAGTTCATGGAGGTGGAAGCAGCAAACACACAGACTACACGGGTCTGTACCAGGTCTTATGCTAATACATTATAGCTATTAGGTTAATATTTTTATAGAAATCCCAACTATGACAACATGTAGGTCTCTGATTCTTTGGACTGCTCTTAAGACTCTTTTCCTCCTGTTGGGTTGCTGTGTACAGCTTCAATATAATAGATTTTGCCTCATCTTATATTTTATTTTGCTGTATTTGGTTGTTATCTCTGAGAATCCTGTTCCATTCTAATGAGAGACAGAAAGGGCATAGATCCGGATGAAAGAGGAGGTAAAAAAAAAAGGAAGATTAGAGGGAAGGAAAACACCAATTAGGTTATATTGTATGAGAAAATAATCTATTTTTAATAAAAGAAAAAATGTATAGGCTTGTAACCTGTTAGTAATCTTTTCAACCTCAAGGTGAATATTATTATAAAAAATTTCTTCTTTGGAAATGAAATGAAAACTTGATCTATGACTAATGTGTTTTTCTATTTATGTTGAAGCTTAGTATTTCCATGGTCTACTGCAGGCCTTTGTTGTACCAAACTTTTATAAAATAAATAGGAAAAGCTGGAGAAGAATTGTGCAGTATACAATAGAGCAAGGCAAGAGAAAAATATAAATGTAAGAAATGGATTAAATGAACCAAAGCGATAAAAAATAGATTTCTAGAGTGAAGCTGTATATTGCCAGAGTCAGATCAGTGGCCTATATACAAGTAAAAAAGACAGATGTTCAGATTCTTTACCCACAGTTCAAGCTGTTAGACAGAAAAGTAATCTACCACGACCTTTGAAACCTTTCTACTATATGTTAGCAATGTAGTTCTTAACCCATTGCAAGAAGAGTGATATTTCCAACAGAGCTGCAAATCACTAGTTTAGAAAGACCCATAGCAAAAGAAATACATTTCCCTTTTGAGGTCATTGTGGTTGTATACAGTGCCTTGTTCTCAGCTATCTAATGGTGAAAGTGCTTGGGAGCAAGCTATTGAGCTCACATTCTTACAGATAAAAGCTAGTTAATACAAACCTTAAAGGAGCCTCTCTGGAAAAAAGGAATTCATAAAGAGACTGAATATTTTATGGTATCTGTAAATCCATCTGAGAAAAAGGGTTTTTCAAGTTTTCCTTTGAGATAAGGTCAGCGCTATAACTGTCAATTCAATTATAAAAATTATTATCTGGCTTTAGCCAATAAAATTATTCCCTTTAAAGTCATATTTTAGAAACAACAACAATAGGTAGGCAGAACTACTTTTCTTCCATCTGAATCTACAATATCCAATCTAATGCAGACACCACATTAAGGCATTCAGATTTGAAGACAGGCAGTTAACAGGGGACAATGCTTCCTGGTACAGCACTTACCTAGCATGTGCCCAGTTTTAGAATTCATTTTCAAAGTAAGGGACAAAGAAAATAGTTTGTTTCTAAATTATTATATGTAGAACATTTTCCTAAGCCCCACAATTGTAAGTGGACATATAATAAAGTCATAACAAAGGGCTATAGCTATTCTTCCCACCATCATTAGTGTTAACTGTGCTCTTTGAGTTGCATAATACAAAAATAACCATGCATAGTAGGTTGGAGATTGAAATAGAACAAGCAAGAATATATACAAGATCTCTGTTCTATAGAAGTTATCATAAATGTTCTAGTTTAGATGAAGGTAGAATAAAGGAGTCTGTCATATAAATTAAGACAGTCACAAGTGTTGTACAGTGATTAAAAGTGATTAACATTTTCAGGAGATAAAATAGCTATATTATAGAAATGTTAGCAGTAGTACATAAGAGTCAGGCACATGGATATCTACATGAAGAATGCTTCACACAAGGAAAATATCAGCTACATTGGCCCTGTGACAAATTTGATATTGGAATGTTCATGTCCAATGTGTTGATAGCAAATAAGTGTGGCTAAAGTACAGCAAATAGTAGTGTGAAACAAACTGGATAGAGGATTTAGAAGATGCAACGTCATATAGAAGTTGAAGTTCATGATGACATATTTTGATTTATTCCATACCTTTATGATAAAATAATGGAATGCTATGGTAAGAGAATTAAGCAAGGGACATTGCTTGATATAATTCCTGTGGTTTTAAAACTAATCTGCAGGAAATTTTCTATAGATAATTCAACAAATATTCAATAAAGGTAGAAGACTATTTTAATATTACATGAAATCATTTCAGTAGTTTATGTTAGGGGGTGCAAGCAGAAATGGTCTACTAATTGAAACATCATATATATAATTCAAGATAGAAGCTATGTAATATAAGGTGTATTTATATGCACAAATACACAATTTAAGATTCATCAGACCCATGAAGAACATATAAAAATATTGTTGCTTCACTTATTTAAGATAAAAAATGAAAACTTGCTGTGTTATTTTCTTTTATTTTGCTAATTCATAATAATGTGCCTTGATGGTGCTTAATGTTCTTATACTTAAAGAAAGACATTATTTTATTGCTAACACAGAGATAGTAGAAATAGCATGCTTTTTCAAATTATATAACTTTAAATTGAATAATATCAATGGTTCTGATATCAAGAGGCTTGAATTTATTCTTACTTCATTTTGTTAGTAGAACAATAAATATGGGAAGTTTATTTATAGGGTAGACTAAATATCAACTTCCTTTATTAGTTTTCATCATTTCATACTACCATTGCCACATGTTGTTACTGTCAACATCACAGAAACTTAGACATATCTAAGAAAAGAAAATCTCTATTGAGGGAGTAATGCCAACAGATTGGTAAGCAGCTTTGTGTGGAAGATTATTCCCTGATTTGTGATTAATGTGAGAGGACCCAGGCCATGGTAGGCAGTGACATCCTTCATCATTTGGGCCTGGGATGAAAGACAGGTAGGTAGATGAGCAAGCCCAGGGA
Organism: Chionomys nivalis; assembly: GCF_950005125.1. Classification (NCBI taxonomy): domain Eukaryota; kingdom Metazoa; phylum Chordata; class Mammalia; order Rodentia; family Cricetidae; genus Chionomys; species Chionomys nivalis. The sequence continues at coordinate 50,755,538 of NC_080112.1, read as the reverse complement.
AGGAAGCTAGTGAGCCACATTCCTCCTCATTTCCACCTCAAGCTCATGCCTTTAATCCCTGCCTTGGCTTTCTATGATTACGAATGCTTAAATGTGCCAAAATATATCCTTTCCTCTCAAAGTTACTTTTAGTCATATTATTTTATCATAGTAATGAGAAACTAACTAGGACAGCTAAATTGATAGTACAATAAACTTCACGTTTTATTACATGTAGGCATTAAGTGACTCATATAGCCAAATCTAATTTAACAAGATTATAAGGTCCTATTATGCCAGGCTAAAAATAAACTCAACATCAGTGTATCATCATTTGAAAATCTATCTCTCTCTTTTTGAAGCTTATATGAGCACACTGGAGGTATACAATAATCCTAAGTATGGATACATGCAGCTCCTATATACAGATGTGTCTGTGTTGAACTGTCAGGATCACTTTATATCTTCTGACTTTACTGTTTTATTGAATCTGACCTAGTTTTACCTTCACACCTTACATTGAAACTATTTGTTAAATCTTGCTCTGTCCTCTGAATATAAGTCAATATGAATGTATTGTCAGGATGAGTTTCTAAATTTTGTGCTACATGAGAATATTTCACTGTTTCCTGATTTTAGGATATTCATGGATTTATGTTATTCTAACTCTGAAAATTTACTCTAGGAAATCCTCAAGAATTACCCACCCACTTAATCTGTCTAGCTCTCTTCCTCTTTTCCTTCTTCCTTCCTGTGTTAGTTTCTTCAGAACATGTCTTCTTTACAACACAAAACAAAGAGCACACAAACACAAAATATTTCCTATTCTATCTTTACACATAATATAAATCTTCAAGGAAATAATTAAGTTGAAACTTTGACTATCATAATGAAGTTGTAGTGGTAGAGACAATTATGGAAAGCACACACAAACTTGGCCTTCATTAACTCATACTGTGGCAACAACAAATAATTAACACCTCCAGCAAACAGGTACATATGTCAACAAAACACTGGTGCTGACGTTTCCTCGGTCTCTAATGGTACTAATGTCTTCAAGGGAATGATTACATAACACCTATCACCATATCACACATTTTGTTAAGACTCTGTACTATAAAGTCTACTTGAAATCATCTGCAATATATTTAAATGTATTCAGAGAAGAAAATATTTGTCCAAAATCATCAAAAAATTAAATGATGCTTGACTGTCCTCAAAAATATGTGATTCCTGAGCATCATTATTTGAGAATCTATTAATATTTAAGAGAAACAAATCTAATAAATAGTGTCCTAACTTCATAAATAAAACAGTATAAAGATGCAAGCTATCAATAACCAAAACTTCATTTTGAACTAAAATATTTGTGTGATACAGAAATTCAAATGTTTTAAAATAACTACCACATACTGAAGAAAAACAGAAATGTGCAGACTATTTCTATGGAGTATATAAGATTTCTTTTGTTAATATATTTTAAAACATTTTAAAATAAAAAATAATTAAATGACATCCTTTCTTTTCCTCTTTTCAGTCTGTCTCATGCCCCTTCATCTCCTTTCTCAAACTGATGACCTTATTTTCTTTGAGTAGATATATATGAATAAACATATACATTCAACCTGCTATACCAATTACTGCAGTTTTGTGTTTATGATTTCAGGGATGAATTTTTATTGGCGAATCAATCAGGGGACTTGTTTCTGAGACAGACTAATTCTTATTCCTTCAGTTATTATTGCCTGAACTTGGTTTTTTGTTTTTCTTTCTTTTTCTTTTCTTTTTTTTTTTTTTTAGTGTGGAGCCCTTTGAGATTTCTCTCTTCTGCATTAGCATATCTATTAATATTGTCAATTTTTGGATCTTTTTTTATCAGTCATAGTCTTATGGTAACATGGGTGTAGATTCTCTGTCGTATTTTGGAGAAAGAGTCTCACATCTTCGAGACATAGTCTCACATCTTACTTCCTGTTTCTCTGACTCTTACAATCTTTCCACTCTCTCTTCCAAGATGTTCCCTGACTCTCAGGTGCAGGACATGTGTTGTATGTGTAATTCTTTGAGCTGGGCATACCATAATCACTTGGCCTGTGCATTCCTACCTGCTGTAGTTTACTGTCATGGTGTCCATTAACTATGTAGAGAAGCTTATTTGTCTAGAAGTGTGAGATCCTCTTACCTGTGGCATAATGATAAGTTTTATAATATAGTTAGGAATTTTACTGGCCTTGTGAAGTGGAAGTAGTATATTCTCTTCTATGATACATTACCTTATTAGTTCATAGTAGTTGCCAGTTTCTAGTACTAGGCATAATATAGTAATTAAGATATAGTAGTACTGCTATAGTTTTTTACATTTCTAGGAGACACAATCTTAAAACACAATGTCTGATTTCCTCTCTCTTACAAAGTTTCTGCACCCTCTTTCATGGTAATCCCTAAGCTTTGGATGCAGGAGTTATACTGCAGATGTATCCTTTAGGACTGGGATTCACAACTCTGCATCTCGATTGGTTGTTGCTTTCTGTAATGGTTTTATTCTGTTGTTAAGAGATTTTTTTGATGAGAGGTGATGATAAATACAATAATTTGTGGGTACACGACTGTATAAACATGAGCTGAACAAGGACAATAACAATAGACATGCAAAGTGGAAAAGGGAAGGCCCATGAAGCCTCAACCATACAAAATGAACTACATGCCGGGCGGTGGTGGCGCACGCCTTTAATCCCAGCACTTGGGAAGCAGAGGCAGGCGGATCTCTGTGAGTTCGAGGCCAGCCTGGTCTACAAAGGGAGTTCCAGGACAGGCTCCAAAACCACAGAGAAACCCTGTCTCGAAAAAAAAAAAAAAAAAAATGAACTACATACAGGAATCTTAGAAATGCTCAGAGTGGGAGAAGTATTCTTCCCCATTGAAAAGTACACCAGCTTGTTATCCAATACCAAATACACTGAAAACCTATATATTATATTATACAGAATAAGCAAGTTATATTTAGGAATAAATAACTAAGTGTACATATATATTAATACATATATACAATCACAATTAATGAAAAATAGATCAATAATTTGAAAATAAACAATTAAATGGTATATTTCAGGCTTTAGGGGAAGGTAATGGAATTGGAAATTGTTATAATTACATTATAATCTTAAAATGAAATAAAAAACTATTTAAAGATATGGAAATATTGATTTACAGACATAAAATGACTCTAAAGAGAATGGTGGAATTATATCATAAATATATTTAATATTTATTTGATATTGAATATTAATTTAAATAGCAGTAATCAAGATTCAATTATGGAACAACAGATAGTATTAATTTTTGTAATACTGAAGAAACACAACATTCATCAACACAGTTGTGGCAGTGAATATGTAAGGTGTGCATCTGCAAAGAAAAACAAAGAAGAAATTAATAAAAAAATTATAGAAGAGCTTATTTCTTAAATTAAGAGAGGTGAGATTACGAAAGGATTATTTGTTATTAACAATGCCTAATTTTTTAATCTATGTGATGAGAGGGTTCTCTTTAATGCATTAGTATTTATTAAATACATGTACATATGTGTTGTTTTCCATGTTATACTGTTGAACAGTCCTATACTATGGATGAAACTTAGGAATGTAAGGACATAGGAATGCTGTTACAGGAAAATTCTATTCTCTACCTTAATGCTGCCAAGCTGCATCAGCGAAGTTTGCTTTCTAGATATTCATCTGCAGGTTGGAGAAATGGCTCAACGGTTAAGAGCAGTGCCTGCTCTTCCAAAGGTCCTGAGTTCAATTCCCAGAAACCACAAGGTGGCTCACAACCATCTGTAATGATGTCTGGTGCCCTCTTCTGGCCTGCAGGCATACACAGACAGAATTTTTTTTATTTAATTATTAAAGATTTCTGCCTCTTCCCCGCCACCACCTCCCATGTCCCCCCCTCCCCCAATCAAGTCTTCCTCCCTCCTCAGCCCAAAGAGCAATCAGGTTTCCCTGCCCTGTGGGAGGTCCAAGGACCACCCACCTCCATCCAGGTCTATTAAGGTGAGCATCCAAACTACCTAGGCTCCCACAAAGCCATTATGTGCAATAGGATCAAAAACCCATTGCCATTGTTCTTCAGTTTTCAGTAGTCCTCATTCTCCGCTATGTTCAGCGAGTCCGGTTTTCTCCCATGCTTTTTCAGACCCCGGCCAGCTGGCCTTGGAGAGTTCCCGATAGAACATCCCCATTGCCTCAGTGTGTGTGTGCGCCCCTCACGGTCCTGAGTTCCTTGCTCCTGCTCTCTCTCCTTCTGCTCATCCTTTGGATCGTGAGACTTCAGTCCAGTGCTCCAATGTTGGTCTCTGTCTCTGTCTTCTTTCATCGCCTGATGAAGGTTAATAATCAGGAGGATGCTTATATGTTTTTCTTTGGGTTCACTCTCTTATTTAGCTTCTCTAGGATCACTTATTATAGTCTCAATGTCCTTTATTTATGGCTAGAAACCAAATATGAGTGAGTACATCCCATGTTCCTCTTTTTGGGTCTGGCTTAACTCACTCAGGATAGTGTTTTCAATTTCCATCCATTTGTATGCAAAATTCAAGAAGTCATTGTTTTTTACCGCTGAGTGGTACTCTAATATGTATATATTCCATACTTTCTTCATCCATTCTTCCATTGAAGGGCATCTAGGTTGTTTCCAGGTTCTGGCTATTACAAACAATTCTGCTATGAACATAGTTGAGCATATACTTTTGTTGTATGTTAGGGAATCTCTTGGGTATATCCCTAATAGTGGTATTGCTGGGTCAAGAGGTAGGTTGAACCCGACTTTCCTGAGAAACCGCCACACTGCTTTCCAAAGTGGTTGCACAAGTTTGCATTCCCACCAGCAATGGATGAGTGTGCCCTTTTCTCCACAACCTCTCCAGCAAAGGCTATCATTGGTGTTTTTGATTTTAGCCATTCTGACAGGTGTAAGAAGGTATCTTAATGTTGTCTTGATTTGCATTTCCCTGATTGCTAAGGAAGTTGAGCACGATCTTAAGTGTCTTTTGGCCATTTGAACTTCTTCTGTTAAGAATTTTCTATTCAGCTCAGTGACCCATTTTATAATTGGATTGATTAACCTTTTACGGTCTAATTTCTTGAGTTCTTTATATATTTTGGAGATCAGACCTTTGTCAGTTGCGGGGTTGGTGAAGATCTTCTCCAAGTCAGTGGGTTGCTTTTCTGTCTTAGTGACAGTGTCCTTTGCTTTACAGAAGCTTCTCAGTCTCAGGAGGTCCCATTTATTCAATGATGTCCTTAGTGTTTGTGCTGCTGGGGTTATACGTAGGAAGTGTTCTCCCATGCCCATGTTTTGTAGAGTACTTCCCACTTTCTCTTCTATCAGGTTCAGTGTATTTGGACTGATATTGAGGTCTTTAATCCATTTGGACTTGAGTTTTGTGCATGGTGATAGATATGGATCTATTTTCATTCTTCTACAGATTGACATCCAGTTTTGCCAGCAAAATTTGTTGAAGATGCTCTCTTTTTTCCATTGTATACTTTTAGCCCCTTTATCAAAAATCAGGTGTTCATAGATTTGTGGGCTAAAGTCAGGGTCTTCGATTCCATTGGTCGACTTCTCTGTTTTTATGTCAATACCAAGCTGTAATACTGTAGCTCTGTAATAGAGTTTGAAGCCAGGGATGGTAATCCCTCCAGACGATCCTTTATTGTATAAGATTGTTAGGGCTATCTTGGGTTTTTTGTTTTTCCATATAAAGTTGATTACTGTCTTCTCCAGATCTGTGAAGAATTTTGATGGGATTTTGATTGGGATTGCATTGAATCTATAGATTGCTTTTGGTAGAATTGCCATTTTTACTATGTTGATCCTCCCAATCCAAGAGCAAGGGAGATCCTTCCATTTTCTGGTGTCCTCTTCAATTTCTTTCTTCAAAGACTTAAAGTTCTTGCCAAATAGATCTTTCACTTCCTTGGTCAGAGTTACCCCCAGATATTTTATGCTATTTGTGGCTATCGTGAAAGGTGATGCTTCTCTGATTTCCCTCTCTGCTTCCTTATCCTTAGTGTATAGGAAGGCAACTGATTTTTTGGAGTTGATTTTGTAACCTGCCACATTACCAAAGGTGTTTATCAGCTGTAGGAGTTCTTTGGTAGAGTTTTTGGGGTCGCTTATGTATACTATCATATCATCTGCAAATAATGAAAGCTTAACTTCTTCCTTTCCAATATGGATCCACTTGATCCCCTCATGTTGTCTTATTGCTATTGCTAGAACTTCAAGCACTATATTGAAGAGGTATGGAGAGAGTGGACATCCTTGTCGTGTTCCTGATTTTAGTGGGATGGCTTTGAGTTTTTCTCCGTTTAATTTAATGTTAGCTGTCGGCTTGCTGTAAATAGCTTTTATTATATTTAGGTATGACCCTTGTATCCCTAATCTCTCCAAGACCTTTACCATAAAGGGGTGTTGAATTTTGTCGAATGCTCTTTCAGCATCTAATGAAATGATCATATGGTTTTTTTCTTTCAGTTTATTTATATGGTTGATTACATTTATAGATTTGCGTATGTCCAACCAGCCCTGCATCTCTGGAATGAAGCCTACTTGATCATAATGGATAACTTTTCTAATGTGTTCTTGGATTCGGTTTGCCAGTATGTTATTGAGAATTTTTGTGTCAGTGTTCATGAGTGAGATAGGCCTGTAATTCTCTTTCTTGGTTGGGTCTTTGTGTGGTTTTGGTATCAGGGTAACTGTAGCTTCATAAAAGGAATTTGACAATGACTCTTCTGTTTCTATATTGTGTAATACATTAAAGAGTATAGGAATTAGGTCTTCTTGGAAGTTCTGGTAGAATTCTGCATTGAAACCATCAGGTCCTGGACTTTTTTTGGAAGGGAGATTTTTGATAACCATTTCTAATTCTTCGCGACTAACAGGTCTACTTAGATCATTCACCTGGTCTTGGTTTAGGTTTCGTATATGGTACTTATCTAAAAAAAGTGTCCATTTCTTTTGCATTTTCCAGTTTTGTGGCATACAGGCTTTTGTAGTAAGATCTAATGATTCTCTGAATTTCCTCTGTGTCTGTGGTTATGTCCCCCTTTTCATTTCTGATCTTATTTATTTGCGTGTTCTCTCTCTGTCATTTAATTAGTTTGGATAGGGGTTTGTCAATCTTGTTGATTTTCTCCAAGAACCAACTTTTTGTTTCATTGATTCTTTGGACTGTTTTCTGCGTTTCTATTTTGTTGATTTCTGCCATCAGTTTGATTAATTCCAGTCTTCTACTTCTCCTGGGTGTGTCTGCTTCTTTTTTTTCTAGAGCTTTCAGGTGTGCTGTTAAGTCCCCAATGTATGCTTTCTCCGTTTTCTTTAAGTGGGCACTTAGTGCTATGAACTTTCCTCTTAGCACTGCTTTCATCGTGTCCCATAGGTTTGAGTATGTTGTCTCTTCGTTTTTGTTAAATTCAAGGAAGACTTTAATTTCTTTCTTAATTTCTTCCTTGACCCAGGTGTGGTTCAGTAGTTGACTGTTCAGTTTCCATGAGTTTGTCAGCTTTCTGGGGGTAGCATTGTTGGTGCCTTCTAACTTTAATCTGTGGTGATCTGATAAGACACAGGTGGACACTGATATTTTTTTGTATCTGTGGAGGTTTCCTTTGTTTCCAAGTATGTGGTCAATTTTCGAGAAGGTTCCATGAGCTGCAGAGAAGAAGGTGTATTTTTTCCTATTTGGGTGGAGTGTTCTATAGATGTCTGTTAAGTCCATTTGATTCATCACCTCCAACAATTCTCTTAATTCTCTATTAGTTTTCTGTCTGATTGACCTGTCCATTGGTGAGAGAGGTGTGTTGAAGTCTCCTACTACTAGTGTGTGTGATTTGATGTCTGCCTCAAGTTTTAGCAATATTTCTTTTACATAAGTGGGTGCTTTTATATTAGGGGCATAGATATTCAGGATTGAGACTTCATCCTGCTGAATTGTTCCTGTTATGAGTATAAAGTGTCCCTCTCGATCTCTTCTGATTGATTTTAGTTTGAAGTCAGTTTTGTTAGAAATTAGTATGGCCACACCTGCTTTTTTCTTAGGACCATTTGCTTGAAAAACCTTTTCCCAACCCTTTACTCTGAGTAGATGCCTGTCTTTGTGGTTGAGATGAGTTTCTTGCAAACAGCAGACTGTTGGATCCTGTTTTCGTATCCAATCTCTTAGTCTGTGCCTTTTGATAGGTGAATTGAGACCATTAATATTAAGTGATATTAATGAACAGTGGTTGTTTACTCCGGTTATTCTTGTTGCTTTTGGTAGAAGAGTTTGTGTGTCTCCCTTCTTTGAGTTGTGCTGTTGAAGGGTCACTAGATGACTGGGTTATTGTAGGCAGTGTTGGCAATGTTGGATTCCTTGGGTTGTGATTTTCTTTCTATTACTTTCTGTAGGGCTGGATTTGTGGCAACGTATTGTTTAAATTTGTTCTTATCCTGGAATGTCTTGTTTCTCCATTGATAGTGAACAATAGCTTGGCTGGGTATAGTAGTTTGGGTTTGCATCCATGGTCTCTTTGTTTCTGTAGTACCTCTATCCAGGACCTTCTGGCTTTCATGATTTCCATAGAGAAGTCAGGTATAAGTCTGATCGGTTTACCTCTATAAGTTACTTGGCCTTTTTCCTTTGCAGCTCTTAATATTCTTTCTTTAATCTGTATATTTTGTGTTTTGATTATTATATGGCGAGGGAACGTTTTTTTTTTTTTTTTTGATCCAGTCTGTTTGGTGTTCTTTATGCTTCTTGAATATTCAAAGGAATATCTTTCTTTATGTTGGGAAAGTTTTCTTCCATAATTTTGTTAAAAATATTTTCTGGACCTTTGAGCTGTGCCTCTTTTCCTTCTTCTACCCCTATTATTCTTAGGTTGGTCTTTTTATTGTGTCCCATATTTCCTGAATGTTTTGTGATGAGAATTTGTTCGTTTTGGTGTTTTCTTTGATCAGTCCGTTTATTTTCTCTATTTTGTCTTCAGAATCTGAGATTCTTTCTTCTATCTCTTGTATTCTATTGATTATGCTTGTTTCTGTAGTCTCTGCTCGTTGACCTATATTTGCCATATCCAACTGGTCCTCAGTTTGTGTTTTTTTCCTTGCTTCCATTTCAGTTTTCAATTCTTGGACTGTTTCCATTACCTGTTTGATCGATTTTTCTTGGCTTCCCAGGGTATCATTTACGTATTTACTCATTTCTTCAAACTTTTTGTTATACTTCTCATCCATTTCTCTGAGGGCATTTTTTACATGTTGATTATGGGACTCTATTGCTTTCAAAACTCAGTTTTTTCCTCTCCTCCTGTGTTAGGGTGTTCAAGTCCTTGTGTTGTAAGATCATTGTGTTCTGGTGTTTTCATGTTGTTTTTCAGATTGTTGGGTGAATTCTTGCCTTGGCGTCTGCCCATCTCCTCTTATCGATGCTATCTAATGGGTTTGATTTAATTGTAGCGGGGCAATCTCCTCTCAGTGCGGGCTTCACTGTTTCTTGCCTGCACTATCCCGCATCCAGTGCCTCCGCCGCCTGGGCCCGCCTTCCCACCGTTGCCTCCACCGCCTGGGCCTGCCTGCGCACCAGTGCCTCCGTCGCCCGGACTTGCCTGCCTGCCCGCCGTTGCCTCCGCCACCTAGGCCTGCCTGCTGGTGCCTCCACTGCCTGGGCCTGCCTCCAGACAGAATATTTTATATGTAATTAATAAAATAAAGATAGATAGATAGATAGATAGATAGATAGATAGATAGATAGATGATAGATAGAGATATAGATATCCATCTGCCAACTATCACATAAATATTTGCTTTTTATATAACAGTTTTAAGGTTTCAGTTTTCAATTGTCCAATCTTAACATTGTATATGTACATTTTTGTTCATGTTTTTATATGTATATTTGTGCATTTGATGTATCTACTTATATATGTGAAACTATGTGGTGGTCAAATGCCAGAGAACAATCTTAGTTGATTTTCCTCAGGTACTCTCTTTGCTGGTAATCTGGCAGGTCTGTGCCCCAACTGATCTGTCCATTTCCTCCTGTTCCATGAATCTGCTCTGTCCAGCTCCATAGCCTAAGCATTATAAGCACACACATGAATTCTTGGTCTCAAACTCAGTTTCTCATGCTTCAAGAAGAAAAGTTTATGTTCTCAGCTATCCACTCAGACCTCTCATCTCTATTCTTAAGGAAAGCACATTAAAATGACACCAATTAGGTGATGAATGTTAATTCACATAGCTCATTCTACAAGTAAAATTGGTTGAATCAATTTTAATGCCATTTGAACTCTTCAAGTTATTTTCATTCTTTAAAATAAATAATCAGAGACTTGCTCTCTCATTCTATGATAATGGCAGGCTACATGCATTTGCCATATATACTGGATTCATGAGAACTTTTTGTCAAAATTAACTGTGTTAAATGATATTTTAAAACTTATTTCTTCAAGGAGAGAAAAGCAAAAAAATATTCTTATATTTTTACAATTCTTTAAATTCCTAATCCTATGCTACTTATTCACATAAATTGTATTTCCACCTAAAATAACGGAAGGTACTATTCTGAAACAGTTTGCCAAAGGGACAGGGAATTTGCAGTACTATTAGGATATACCATTCTTACAAATGTCACATAATATTCAGTCTTTACTTAAAACTCCTACCTAATTCATTTAACTTTCAACATGTTTAAAATTCTTCATGTCCTAATACCTCTGGCTTAAAGTTACACAGAGAAAAAAAAAAACTTTTGAATCTGGTTCATTTTATATAATATGCTGATCTTCAGTTACATGAACTTTGCCAAATGTAATATAATCGTAATATAATGAAAATTCTTCTTTATTGGTGAAAAACACACCATTATGTTTATAGCACATACCTCTATGTATGTACTTATGGACATCTCGGATGGTTCCATGACTTGTCCTTGGAACTTGTTCCACGACTACTTTTGTGATTAACATGAGTATCTCTACTGTTTCCATGCTGACTTTGATTCTTTCTGTTATATAACCCTGAAATTGGAAAGTTATTTTAATGTATACTTCATATATTAGGTAATTTAAATTACTAGTGCCTGTAAAAGTCATGTACTTGTGTCTACTAGGCTCTCAAAAATTATAACTAATTTGAGTTAAATTCTCTACAATTCTAAAGAGAACAAATTGCCATCTTTCAGAAGTCTCACTTTTAAAATTTAATTATTTATCATCCAGACGAAAAGTTACTCAAAATTTTCTTAACTATAAAATTTAAATATTACTACCCCACCAATGCCAGAGGTAGATGGGATAGCTGGTCTTGAAACCTTAAGAGAACAGGAGTTCTCTTCCTGTCCACAACCAGTTGCAACACTAGGGAGTGCATTCCCTGCAAATCCTGTGGGAAGCACAGTAGAGCCAGCCCCATTAGTGGAGGTGTAGGTGAGTCAGCCATATGTTGAGAGCATGGGAGAACTGTCCCCATTACTCATCTGACATGGAAAAGGGCCACACCTAAAGTAGATGAGAAAACTGTCTCTGAAGTCCTAAGATTGGGAGAGCTGTCCCTGCCTCTCATCAGCTGCAGCACTAGAGAGAATGGCCCCTGTCCCACACCTGAGCAAAACAATAGAGTAGGCCTTGAAGGTGTAGGTTTGGAACAACAGAACCTGAGGATATGAACACAGGAGAACTGACCCAGTCCTTTGCTCATTGTTGCTAGGGCTGAACTAGCCAAGGCAATGCAGGAGAACTCAGTCTGGTGTGAAGACGAAAGAGAGATGGTGAACTGACGAACTCTGCAAATATCCAGGCACTGAATATTTGCACCCAAAAATCCACTTCAACTGTGATCTATTTGGACACATGAAGGGACCAGTCCTGCAGACCTGAAGCTGCATTATCTCCACAACACAGAGCAACAGTAGGATAACCAAGAGCTTTTCCAGTGAGGGTCTAGCAGCAATAGTGTAACAGAAACTATAGTCCTCAAACCAAACTAATTAGTTGTAGGAGATGCCACTTGTTGGTTCCTGGCTGCTCAGCCCCAAAATAATCACACAAAAAATTGTATTAATTAAATTACTTCTGGCCTGTTAGTTCTCACTTCTTATTAACTAAATCTTACATCTTAATTTAACCCATCTCCATTAATCTGTGCATTACCCCGAGGTGTGGCCTACCAGCAAAGTTTTAATGCAACAGTCTCCAGCTATGGCCCCATGGCTTCTCCCTGACTCCGCCCTTTTTTCTCTCAGCATTCCATTCAGTCCTCCCTGCCTAGCTCTCCTCTATCCTCTTTTCCTGGTGGTCGTCTCTCTGTCCTGTTTCACCAGGCCAGGCTATAGGAGAGGCACCAGAGTCTTCAGTTTTGGGAAAGAAGGAGGTTGAGGCTACAGGATCCCAGTTACCATCAAGAGCAGATCATCAAGGCTGCCAATGCCATGGTGAGTCTCCATTTTGTTTTGATTTTTGTTTGTTTGTTTTGTTGGTTGTTTTTTTCTCCTTTTTGCCTACGTAGTTTTGTATAAAAATATTTGTATGGATTCAAGGTTTTTGCTTCCTCAAGCACCATAAATACTGCACTATTGTTGAAATACTCAACTTGGATATCCTGGTTTTATCCAGAATCATGGTGATGATGCATATAATCAGGGTATCTTGGGTCAAATTCTGAGGGAGCCCCTGACTTCTGCACATTTCCACTTCAAGTCTCCTCAGGCTTGGCTTTTGTATTGTAGCCTGAGGGCAGCTTTGCTATGCCACTCTTCTGTCCCCTATCAGGGCAAGCAGCATGGGCTTCAGATGCAGAGTCTCCATGCTGGTTGCTGGCTGACAGGCCTAAGACAAACCCTATTAAGTTATGAAAGGAAGTTATGGAAGGTCCAGTCCATTGCATATGTCCCAACCACTCAGCAGCAGCTCTATGCTTGTAACCTGCAGGCAGCACTGTGCAACCAGTACAAGCTGCTGCCTTGGAGGCTCCATGCCTGGAGCAAATGGATGGGCCTATGACCAGCCCTAATTAGGAATAACCTGTTTTTGTAGGAGCTCCACAGAGGAGTGACTTTTGTGGTTAACATCCTGCTGATTGAGATGGGACAGTAAAAGATATAGATTTGTCATTTTTCCACGTGCAGTTCTGTTTTGTCACCTCTACTTCCAATTGCACAATTACACACTTTAAAAGCATCCTGTAGGACCCCCTTCATTCCCCAGTTATTCAGCAGGGGCTGCTCCCCTCTGCTGGGGCCTCTCTCTCCCTAACCCATCCCAGTTTGCACCCAGGACCCCTTCTTCCTCCCTTCTGCAGGGCCACGGGATCTTCCAGCTCAGCCTGCTTGGGCACTGGGGTGGGGTGCTGAGGGCAATGGGGCCGGCGGGTATTGCTTTGCTTCAATAGCCTGTCTACAGCAAGGTAGGCCCTTTGATAATGAGGTTCCTAGCCACCAAGGGTATCTGATCCTGTTCCATAAGATCCATAGGATAGCATTTGAAGGAAGAGATGGGCAGGTGCCAAGGCAAGAATTCCTCCACCAATCTGAAAAACAACATGAAAACACCAGAACCCAGTGATCAGACATCAGAAGGTCTTGAACACCCTAATCCAGAAGAAGGGGAAAAATTGACATTATGAAAGCGATAGAGTCCCTTAAACAGCATGTAAAAAAACACCCTTATAGAAATGGATGAGAAGTATAACAAAAAGTTTGAAGAAATGAATAAATACATAAATGATACCCTTGGAAACCAAGAAAAAAACAATCAAACAGGTAATTGAAACAGTTCAAGAGTTGAAAACTGAAATGGAGACAAGGAAGAAAACACAAACCGAGGGCCGACTGGATACGGAAAATCTAGGGAACGAACAAAGACTACAGAAACAAGCATAAAATATAGAATACAAGAGATAGAAGAAAGAATGTCAGACTCTTAAGACACCATAGAGAAAATAAACACACTGATCAAAGAAAACAGCAAATCCAACAAATTCTCATCACAAAACACTCAGGAAATATGAGACACAATAAAACGACCAAACCTAAGAATAATAGGGGTAGAAGAAGGAGAAGAATTACAGCTCAAAGGCCCAGAAAATTTATTCAACAAAATTATGGAAGAAAACTTTCCCAACATAAAGAAAGATATTCCTTTGAATATTCAAGAAGCATAAAGAACACCAAACAGACTGGATAAAAAAAATCCCCTAGCCATATAATAATCAAAACACAAAACATACAGATTAAAGAAAGAATATTAAGAGCTGCAAAGGAAAAAGGTCAAGTAACTTATAAAGGTAAACCTATCAGACTTATACCAGACTTCTCTATGGAAACCATGAAAGCCAGAAGGTCCTGGATAGAGGTATTGCAGAAACTAAGAGACCATGGATACACCCCAGACTACTATACCCAGCCAAGCCATCATTCACTATCAATGGAGAAAACAACATATTTCAGGATAAGAACAATTTTAAACAATTTGTAGCCACAAACCAGCCTTACATAAAGTAATAGAAGGAAAATCACAACCTATGGAATCCAACATTGCCAACACTGCCTATAATAACTCAGACAACTAGCAACCCTTCACCAGTACAACTCAAAGAAGGGAAACACACAAACTCTACTACCAAAAAAAATAATCACAACCAGAGTCAACAACCACTGCTCATTAATATCACTTAATATCAATGGACTCAATTCACCTATAAAAAGGCACAGGCTAATAGATTGTATACAAAAACAGGATCCAACATTCTGCTGTTTACAAGAAACTGTGCCCATGTTCCCAAATATTGTTCATAAACGTTCTTTTACAATTAAGGGGGATATGATATAGATATGGATAATTTACATTGGTATAAGTTTTGCTTTGTTGATATAAATTTAAGGTCAATTTTGTTATATATATATATATATATATATATATATATATATATATATATATTTCTGATCTTGATTAAGGTATTGTGATTGTGTAGTTCATTTAAAAATGTAACGTATATAGGTTGTTAAAGGATAATCATTGATAATAGTCAAGCTTGTAGTTATGTTAGTTAGATTTTCTAGATGTGCATAGATATATTTCAGATAGGCATTTTTCAGATATTTTGGAGACTACAGAATATGACATTTAAGGTTTTAATAACTTAGGGTTTTTCATGACAATGAGACATGTCTGCTCCTGGCATTACCAATCTACTTCAAGAGGAAGATGGGCATCAAAGAGGCTCCTTAGGGAGTTGGTTAGCCATGTGGGCAAGAAACTGTTCTTGCCTGGACTATTGCATAAACTGGACACAGAGGACTGCTGAACTTGCCTAAAGGTGAGATGATCTTTTGGGGTTCCTGATTCATGAAGGAGTCTGCGAGACATTCTGCAGGACACAGCAGATAGTGACTGAACTGACTTTGAAATTTCCTGCTTCATTGAAATGTCTCTGGATACTAATGGGCCTGTAGACTGAAGATGGATGCCCCAATGGTACAGAGAACCCACCCCCTGAGATGGTGGGGCTGATCTAATAGGAGATCACCAAGGCCAGCTGGACTTGGACTGACAATGCATGGGATAAAACCGGACTCTCTGAATATGGTGGACAATGAGAGCTTCTGAGAAGCCAAGGACAATGGCACTGAGTTTTGACGCTACTGCATGTACTGGCTTTGTGGGAGCCTAGCCGGTTTGGATGCTCACCTTCCTAGACCTGGATGGAGGGGGAGGACCTTGGACTGCCCACAGGGCAGGGAACCCTGACTGCTCTTTGGACTGGAGAGAGAGGGGGGGCCGAGTGGGGCATGGAGAGTGGGGGGAGGGGGAGGGAAAATGGAGGCAGGGAGGTGGAAATTTTTAATAAAAAAATTCAATAAATAAAAAAATACTAATAATTAAAAAAAATGTTGGTAGATTTCCTCTCAGTTGTTGAGTTCATTCTCTTAGTTTTTATAATACATAAGAAATTCTTCAGGACTTTTATCTTTTGATTATTTGGAGGATCGGCTTTTTTTTCTAACAAGAATGTATTCCACAGACAGGCAAGCTGCAGTCTGAGAGACCTAGGAACACAGAGAAAGCTATAAGGTTCAAGCCAATAAGGTATATGCAGCATCTTCCATACCTTGTGGATCAGTTCCTTCCTCCAGGATCTTGCTTTGAGTTTCTCCCTTGATGTTCTTTGATGATGGTTTGTAATACATAATATAAAATGAAACTTTTCCTCCCTTAAAAGAAAAAGCATCCCGTCTTTTCCCTTGGTTGTTATTAACCTATTGCATGATGCCCTGCAAATTCCTCTTCCACGGACACATTACTCCTTGGAGCCTCCATGTTTTTCTCAGCCAGCTTAGGGTGCTGGTAGCTGCCACCATGTTTTCTTACCAGTATTCTATTATTCATTGTTTTTATTTAGCTATATGTCTTTCTCCCCTCCCCTCCATTACTCCTTTCTTCCTTTTCCCATGACCCCCACTTCCAATTTACTTGCCTTTTTCTACTTTCTACGTAGAAATGTGTATGACTCTCTTAGGATCCTCCTTGTTGTCCAGGTTCTCTGGGTTTGTGAACTGTAGGCTGGTTTTTCTTTGCTTTATGACTAAAAGTCACTTATGTGTGAGGTCAGGGTTACCTTACTCAATATGTTTTTTCCAGATCCATCCATCTGTATGCAAATTTCAAGATGCCATTACTTTTATACTGCAGAATAATGCTCCCTTGTATAAATGTACTACATTTTTATTTATTCATTCTCCATTTGAGGGGCATCAAGGTTGTTTCTTGGTTCTAGCTGTGACAAATAATGCTGCTATTAACATAACTGAGCACATGTCCTTGTGCTATGATTGAGCAACCTTAGGGTATATACCCAAATGGTGCAGGAGAATTGTCTGTATTCTGTCAATCATGTTTTAAATAAATGCTGATTTGCCAAGCAGGAAGTATAGGTGGGAAAACCAGACAGGAAGTAAAAATGAGTCAATGAGAACAGGAGAATTCTGGGAAGGAGGAAGTTGATTCCTCCCAGTCCTGCGCAGACAACCGAGGAAGCAGGATGTGACCTGCCAGCTGAAAAAGGTACCTAGCCATATGGCAAAAATAGATCAGAATAATGGGTTAATATAAGCTACAATAGCTAATAAGTAGCCTCAGCTAATGGGCCAATCAGCTTCATAACTTATAGAGATCACTGTGTAATTTTCCTTGGGCTTGCCGGCTGTGAGATACTGGGTAGGACAGAAACCCCAACAAGCAGGCCCGTTCATGTTACACCCAAAAGTTGTATTGATGGGTCTTGAGGTATGTTGTTTCCTAATTTTATGAGAAATCACCACACTGATTTCCAAAGTGGCTGTATCATTTAGCATTCCAACCAGCAATAGAAGAGTGTTCACCTACCTTCATATCCTTTCCAGTATAGGCTGTCATCAGTGTTTTTACTCTTGGCCATTCAGTTATGTATAAGATGGAATCTCAGAGTTGTTTTGAATTGCATTTCTCTGATGGCTAAGGATGTTGAGTATTTCCTTAAGTGTCTTTCATCCTCTGTTGAGAGTTGTCTATTTAGGTCTGTACCTAATTTTTTTTATTGGATTATTTGTTCTTTTGATGTTGTTTCTTTAGACAACTTTATTTTCAGTTCAAATAAGCCAGATAGAGTCATGATTGTTTTGATAGGAAAATTGATGATATTAGAAATCAACGACAACATATCAGATTGTCAAGGAGAAAAGGAAAATTTCCATTAGTTATCTAGTCTGATGGGCACTAAGAAAAATAAACCCCTACTGAGTAATAAGGAACATTTTTCTGGCATGCTACAGAACAAAATGAGACAATAGTTCTTAAAATTATCATTGGAGTCTCTTGCTCTTAATTTTCCATCAATATCCAACAAGAGAAAACCAATTACTAACTACCATAGTGAAGAATTAATTTAAGGTCATGTGTATTATAAGTTTAAAAGATCAGATTGTTGCTTCTAAAGGCATTAAGGAATGGAATATAATGAGAATGTCATGTTTGTCTTAAATTCTCAGTCCATACAAATGTGAAACATCATTCATTTTACATTTGTGTGTCAAAAATCTTAATCCTTGGGTCTCTAAGGTTGAGATTTCAAAAAAATTACAGTTTATTTAGGAAGTTGAAACCATTATGGGAGATTAATTTAAAACTTTAAATACAGCAGTGATTGCGATCCTCACTTCTCTTTGCAGTGGAATGAGGCTTTATTGGTTGATTTTAGTAAGAAACAAGTGATTCCTCAAGCATCTTTTTCTCACTTGTAATTGAACAAATGATTTTCAATCTTTAGTGAAACTAATTTTCCCATATTTATTTACAAATAGTGACCTTAAGATTGGCATTTTCCAGGAAGAAGAAGCTGCCATTTTTTATCTAAACTTCTTAGCTATGGTCTTTGATGTACTGAATGCTAAGGTAGTTCACTGATTTGGGTGAAAGCTTGTGATAAAGTGATGATAAATTAAATAAATATCAATGTAGTATAAAACCTCTAAACTTCCAAGGATTATTTTTCCTAGATTCTGAGTATACTGTCAGAAGAATATGATCAGAAACATATAATCCATCAACTTCCCTTGCCAGCATAATCCAATGAATCTGAAAATGCAGTATGGATTATTGAACTTTCTCTTTATATTAAAATAAGTTATCTAAAGCAATACTGCAACCACAAAAGATAAAAAGAATGTTTGACAGACTTGGAGTTGCTGGTTGCCAGGATACTTTACTTAAGTTTTCAGTCTGCCTAATACAATGTGTGATCATTCCAAAATGTGTCAAAGGATTACTATAAATCTGATTAGCTAGAGAGAAAATTAAGGCAACAGTTCTATGTGACATTTACAATAAAATACATCAATAAACATGTAAAGAAGCTGCTTTGTATCTTCTCAGGTAGATGATTTTCTTCCTATAACTTAAAATGCTGAGATTATCAGAATGATAGAATTTACTTGCAAGAAAAGTGTTATCTCATCTTTTTTCTTCTACTTTTATGTTTCTACTTAGTTCAAAAGAAACTTGACCTTCTGAATTTATACTTCTGTTTTGGTGACATCAGAGAACATAGAGGTGAATATGATGTGGGAGTGATTTCTTTCTAATCTGTTGCTTTCATTGGTTAATTAATAAAGAAAACTGCATAGGCCCAATTGATAGGCCAACCCTTAGGTGGGTGGAGTAGACAGAACAGAATGCTGGGAGAAAGAAGCTGAGTCAGGAGTCGCCATGATTCTCTCACTCCAGACAGACGCAGGTTAAGATCTTTCCTGGTAAGCCAGCTCGTGGTGCTACACAGAAAATTAGAAATGGGTTAGATCAATATGTAAGAGCTAGCCAATAAGAGGCTGGAACTAATGGGCCAGGCAGTGATTAAAAGAATACAGTTTCCGTGTAATTATTTCGGGGCATAAGCTAGCCATGCGGGCGGCTGGGTGCTGGGCAGTACCATATTACCCATACATGGTGCAACTTAAGTTTTTAAAAAGTGCTTAACATTTTAAGGAATGTTCCTGGATAGTAAAAAAATTACAGATTCACAATAGAACTGATTCAGACACTGTTGGATAAATGTACGTAGGCTTGAGAGAGAGAAATAATATATATATATATATATATATATATATAAACAATAAAGTTAATGTCTTAAAAAAAGGTAAAGTCTTTAAAGAGACAGAGTACAGATAATTATAGATTAAAAGAAATAAAGAAAAATAAGCCACGTAAAAATGGAAAATTTACAGAGAGTCTGGATTATGTACATTGTGTTTTCTTTAAAATTTTTGACTGTAAAGGAGCTAAGTGCAGAGAGACATTTCATTATATGGGCTGCCAAGCTAAACCAGAATGGATACAAGGGTATTATGATTTCAGAATATGGGTCTAAGGATATGATGCTTTGGAGAGGGTCTTCTTTTGTTTTCACAGAGGATGCGACCCTATGGATTGCATCTATCCCAATATGGTATGATAGACCACACCCTCCTGAAAGGTTGCTGTGAACACCTTCAGAAAATTACTTCACTCAACTGCCGACTGAGATGACCCTGACACACAGGTTACACCATGAAAGATCTGAATACAGCGCCCCCATTCAGCAGGAAGCAGTTTGGAGAGAAAAACTGCGCCCATGTTCCCAAATATGGTTTATAAATGTTCTTTTACATTTAAAGGGGGATATGATATAGATATGAATAATTTGCTTTGGTGTGGATTTTAAGGTCAATTTTGTTATATGTATATGCATATTTCTAATCTTGATTAAGGTATTGTGACTGTATAGTTCATTTAAAAATGTAATGTATATAGGTTGTTAATGGATAATCATAAAAAATAGTCAAGCTTGTAGTCATGTTAGTTAGATTTTCTAGATGTGCATAGATATATTTCAGATAGGCATTCTTCATATCTTTCAAAGGCTACAGAATATGGCATTTAAGTGTTTTAATAACTTAGGGCTTTTCATGATAATGAGACACGTCTGCTCCTGGCAGCACCAATCTACTTCAAGAGGAAGATGGGCATCGAAGAGGCTTCTTAAGGTGTTTGATAGCCATTTGGTCAAGAAACTGCTATTGCATGGACTGATACATAAACTGGACACAAAGAACCCACAGAGAGAGGACTGCTAAATTTGCCTAAAGGTGAGTCTATGAGACATTCTGCAGGACACAGCAGATAGTGACTGAACTGTCTTTGGAATTTTCCTGCTTCATGGAAATGTCTTCTGGATTCTATGGACCTGTAGGCCGAAGATGGATGCCCCAACGGTACAGAGGAACTTTGGGTGACTGTCCAGGCAGCTAGATGTCTCTGTCATTTCTAGAGTTTTGGATCTCTTGTTTGCTTAGGTAATATTAGATCCTTCTGGAGTCTTTGATGGAGTTGAAGAATGGTTAGTTATAGTTATAGTTTTCCTTAGTTATGATAAAAGATAAAATAGATATAAATATTGTAACTGTAATTCTTGCTTGATAACTGTTTTGCTATATGTAATCTTACTATGTTAAAGTGAAAGCCTTTCTTTTTTGTTTAAACAGAAAAAGGGGAAATGATGTGGGAGTGATTTCTTTCTAATCTGTTGCTTTCATTGGTTAATTAATAAAGAAAACTGCCTAGGCACATTTGATAGGCCAACCCTTAGGTGGGTGGAGTAGACAGAACAGAATGCTGGGAGAAAGAAGCTGAGTCAGGAGTCGCCATGATTCTCTCACTCCAGACAGACACAGGTTAAGATCTTTCCTGGTAAGCCAGCTCGTGGTGCTACACAGAAAATTAGAAATGGGTTAGATCAATATGTAAGAGCTAGCCAATAAGAGGCTGGAACTAATGGGCCAGACAGTGATTAAAAGAATACAGTTTCCGTGTAATTATTTCGGGGCATAAGCTAGCCATGCGGGCGGCTGGGTGCTGGGGACGCAGCCCCGCCACTCTTATTACAACATGAATAGACTTTGAGATCCATTTGATCAAACTCCATATGTACCCAAAATCTGGAAATTAAGGGTATGGGCCTATAGAAACCTCCCACCTAAATAAAGTGGATTGGATATTTTGTTGTTATGGTTTGGATGTTAAATGTCTCCTAAATGCTAATGTATTTAGAGGATGCTCACCAGCCCATAGGACTATAGGAAAGTGAAATATATTTTTGAAAGTAGATCGAATAGAGGAAGTTGGGTTATTTACTGCCTGATCTAAAATGGAATATCAAGGCATTAGCCCTTTCTCACTGTCTCTGCCTTTGCCTCTCAGGCACTACTGCATCAGCAGTCATCATCTGTTCTCATGTGTGTTGTGCTGCCCCCAAACTGTGTTAAATCGTGACCCTAAGCAAAAATGTACTAAACCCTGCAATCTGTTCACCAAATTAATCTTTCTGATTCTTCATTCAGTTATTGCAGATATTTTGTAGTGGTGACAGAAACTGATTAACAAACTATAGACTAAATCTCCACTATTTAGGACTGGTGGTGAAATATTTTTGGAAGATTTTTAGGCTGCATATTCTTACCAAAATTATGATTGCTTTGTTATGTTTGTTAATCCATGTGCCAGAAACAAAATAGGATTTCACAATAGAAGTAGGATGCAGTGTAATGAGCTCTGATCTTGGGGTTACTTATTCAATGACTCCTACAACTTACTAAAGTCTGTCTAGTATCAGAGAATTGAGTGAATTAAATAGAAAGTCTTGAAGAGGGAGGGAAGCATGTGAAATTCATCCAACTTTAATGCATGGCCTACATTATATTTTTTCTTTTTCATCAGGGAACAATTCTTCACTTTCTGGCCAGCCATAACTTGAACAAAGATATGCACTTCTCTTCAAAAGTGTGACCACAGATAGCTTGCCAATACTCCAGTAAATAACCTCACTCCCATGTACATGCAAGCAACATGAATTAAACTCAGTGGGTTATTTTAAGAACAAACCACAAATGAAGGTTTTAAGGACAAACCACAAATGAAGGTTTTAAGAACAAACCACAGGTGTCTGAAGAAAAGAGGAAAGAGAAAAACGAAATGAGCCACTTAAACTGGCATCAGCATTTCATTGTTAAACAAATACTGGAGGCAACAAGGGATAACAAAATACTTCAAGGCTCATTGGAGAACCTTTACAGATGTTCAAGATTTTTGACAATGATAGAGAATGATAAATCTACTGTTTCTGACTTGGTCCTTTTAGGCAGGTCTCTCAATATCTGACTCTCAATCCCTTCATCCCTGTTCATAGTGGGAGCTAAGTAAGCCAAATTTACTTGCAATGGAAAAATTCTAATTTTGGAATAATAGTGGATGCTGGTTTTAACTGCCCATAATGTGGATATTGCCTGACAAGGCTTTACCATTAATAAGAAGTGCATTCTGGAAATACCTAAACATCACTTTCATTTAACTCCTTGACTTTGTGTCTCCAATGATAAAAGAAAAAAATAAATCCATAATTCCTTTTAGCATTCATCTCAACAAGAGTTTTGGTCCCCTGAGATAAAGGGGTAGCCATTTGGTGAAAAACTTTATTTAAAGTTCTAGTTTGTTTTCTGTTGTTGTAATAAATGTTATGACAAAAGCAACTTGAGAAGGAGATAGTTTAATCATATAGGTTATAGTCCATCATAGAGTTAAAGCAAGGCAGGAACTTAAAGAGCTAGAAGCTTAAACACGTGGAGGAATGCTGCTTACTAACTTTTTCTCTCTGACTTGCTCAGCTAAATTTACTTTATAGCCCAGCTCTCCTTTTTAGGAATGACACTACTTACAATCAGCTGGGAACTCATACATGAATTTGCAATTTAGGAAATGACTCACAGACATGGTCAGAAGTCAATCCAATGGAAGAAATTCTTTAACTTAATTTCCTTATACCCATGGTTGCTAGGCTGACAAGCAAGATTAGCCATCTAACCTGGCAAGTTATTTCTTAAAAATCAGGGAATTATTAGACTAGGAATACAGCATTTACTCAAGTTTTCTTACAGTGCTCTAATGTGTTTGTGCTGACATAACCTCTGAACTTTTACTATAATTTGCACTATCCATACAAAGCCTCTGTTATTAATGGTCCAATCTCATACATAGCTTTTAAAAATCTCTTACACAAGTTATTTGTGTAGGAAAATCACATTCATACCTTGAAAATGCATCACATTAGCATAGAAATATGTGATTAATGTCAAAATATTTTTTAGTAAGACTTGTAGGAAGTCACACTTGTGCACAGATTTTCGGCAATGTTTTCCAGTAGTAAAAGTACATACATTATCAGGTATTTCTAACAGAAAGTGGTGCCATTTTACTACATTTATAGCAAATTAGAATTTATCATTTATACCATAATGTTTCTTACACATTAGTTGTTTTGTAGTTGGTAATGAAATATTTGGATATTTGAATTGTTATGCCACATAAAACACTTTTCATGAAAATAAAAATACACTTCATTATAATAAAAAAGGTTAACTGCAGTTAAAATTTCAATTTTTTTATAGAATATCAAACACAGGTATGTGGCAAAAATAAAATAAGCAAACATTTTCACTAAAGAATGTAACTATTGAGCTGAATGCAGGAAGTTCTTGTCCTTTTTTATCTAGTGATGTGATTTCCTTCCATGATGATTTTGAGTCCCAGAGATACTCGGCAATATTTATAGATGTCTTTGATTGTCACAACTATAGAAGAGGTATTACTGACATCTAGTGGAGGGACAGCATGGATGCTGCTAAACACCCTAGAGTAAAAAGAGAGCCACTCACAAATATCAGTATTGCTGAGGTGAGAAACTCTTTTCTATCTCTCATTTCAAATATTTTATTTTCTAAAAATTGTGTATATTTGTATAAATATGTGTAGATACACATGAAGGACAGTTTTCCTGGATCTGAGGTTACAGGTGGCCTGATATGATTATTTAAAATTGAACTCAGATTCTCTTCAAGAGTAATAAACACTTTTAATTTCTGAAGAATCTTTATAACCTCTCTTCTCCATAATAACTGAAACTGATCATTTTCAGTTAGAATGGACAGTTGCAAATAATAATATCCTTGTCTAACAGAAGCAGAGAGAAATTAAAGTTATGATGTGTTACTCTAATAACTAAACTGTGAAGTCTTATTATTTTGTGAGTTTAGTGTTTTCAATAATTCCTTCTTTTTTAAGAATCACCCAAATAATACTGGGTATAGGCCTTCTACTACAGAAGCTAAAGAACCCCAATAGTTTTGTATTCTTGTTTGGTTTTGTTTGGTTTGGGATTTGTCTCCTTGCAAAGTAGGATAGTTGCACAGCAGGGAAAGGACTGTATAAAATTGAATAAATGTGACCCAGATTTAGAATACAAAGTTGCTCTGGATATAAAACAAACAAACAAAAAGTAGCTGCAGAATATATTCTGGTCATACAAAACTGTAGTGAAAACAGCGTTCAGTTTCCAGAAGCGACAGCAGTTAATGCCCTCACTTGTAAACTCAGTTTGACAATCTTCAGGGTAATAAAATAATCTGCATCAGTGGCTCTAGACTAAGACAGCAAGTGTTTCTCCTGGAGGGCAGATTAAGTTACTGTTTCTTTGGCATACCAACTAGTTATGTGAGACATAAATTTCAGTACAACACTATTTATTTTATTTTCAAAATCATTAAAGGCAAATCTTGTTATTTAGAATGCAGAGTGTTGTCTGGGACAGTCAATTATCCATTACTGAGCTTTATTCGCTGTGTTTGTCTATGTCAGAACCTCTAAGAAGTCAAACCATAAGAACACATACTCTGGGTAAATTATCTTTTGTGAAAACTCTGTGGCAAATGAGCAAACTAAAAAAAAAATGTGGTAATATAGCTAAAATTATGTGTTTCTTGTGTTTCCTATGATTTATTATTTGATTTATATTTTCTCTAAATGAAATACTAACTCTTAAATATTCGCCCTTTTTTTTTGCTGTTTCAATAGGCTTTATTTTTACTTGGTCCAAGACTTGAGAGAGGCTCCATGGTGTTACAAAGCTGCCTAGTGGCTTCTTGGGAGGTTCGCGTGAAGGTCCTGAGGCGGGCTGGTGCAGAGCAGAGGTGGGAGCCCCTCCTTAAAAATATTAAAAATTATTTAATAAAAAATCAAAGAACTCCATTGCTGTTAAAAAATATTTGCCATTTTTATTAATAACCAAATTAATGTCTGAATATAACATTTTACTTCAATACTGGGGCTTTCTTTAGGTAAAATTTAAAATGAATTTAGGAATGTGGTTTACATCTATATGTATATGGAACAAACTGTTTGGGGAATTTGAATTTGATAAAGGTTTATATTTCTCTTAAAATTTTATAGAATTTACATTGATTATATTTCTACTACTGGATAATTTTGTTTACAATTCTTGACTATAGATGTCAATTAAAAAATTGAGCCTTTATCCGAAAATTTTTTTTCAGGTAGATTTTCATGGAGCATAACATATGTATAGAATTTTATAAGGATATTTTAGAAGTTTTATTATATTAAAAACAGAAGAAATTTACATAAAACCACTAGAATCAGTAAGATGATTCACAAAGTTTGTAGAATATAAAATCAAAAAATAGGACTATATACACAGTAATTGGGAAAAGAAAAATCAGAAAAAAATGTTGGCAGCCATACCCTAAAACTCAAAGATTTAACAATATATATTTATATATAAGATAAACAATAAATTAAGGAGTATGCAAAAAATGTGAAACATTGCTGGAAATTAAAGAATGTTTAATAAATTAAAGAAGATACAATATTCATGGAATAAAAAACTAAATTTAGCTAAACATTTTATACATTACCAACTTTAAACTAAGTTACCACAAGTAAGTTAAACCTCATCAGATTTTTCTTTCCTTTTTAGCTTAAATTTATTATTTCAACTTATAGTTGGTAAACAACAAAATCCCTGTGAGAGGTGATGTCTGACACCCAAGGTTGTCTTATTACCTACATTCATATGGTGTGGATGTGGGTGCCTGCAACACATAAGCACATCAAACACACACATACTCACACAAGCACAAAATTGCCTCACTCCTTATCTTTTTTAATCTCACCTTCTATTTCCTAAGTTATATCTATCTACCCTCAATAAAACATATATAAGAAGTAAAAGCATCTCAAATTCAATTTCAGCCTGAAAACCACAAAAGAAAAATCTATTTCCTGCCATTAGATCTGCCAGAGAAGCCTTGAACTGAACCTATCAGGAAAACAATGAATTGTTGCATCATGACATTATGACATTACGGGATAAAAGATAGAAGCTTCTTCAAAAATGCCCCAGAAGTCCATTGCCAATGCCTAATACAGAGAATTCTCAGGTCTCCTGATATATTGGCCAAGCATTCAAGGTGTTAAACCTACATCTAGTTCTCAGAATAACCAAGAGCATTGAGGGCCTAAACATACTTAAAGAGATTAACATGTGCCAAAGCCTGCATGCAGATAACACTGAAACATTAAAAAAAATGAAGATGAAGAGTAGATGCATTTGTCAGGCTTAGTATTAACAGGAGACTACATTGCCCTGACTCTTGTCCTAAACCCTCAGAAGCCTGGCAATAGGTTTTATAAGTCAGTACATTATTTATAAGTCAATGCATTATTTCAGCTGTCCTTAGATAAGTATAGCTATGGGTATAAATGGAAGAATCAAGGCCATCATTTGAAAATAACGCGAATACTTTGGAGCTCAGGAATCCCATGGAAGAGGAAGAAGAATTGTGGGAAACTGAGCATTCAATGACATTAGTGCCATATGGCCCACAAAATCAACTAAGCAGGCCTAAAAGGGGCTCACAGAAATTGAAGTGGGAATCACCACGCCTGATTGGATCCACATTAGGTCTTCTGCATATACGTTATGGTTGTTGGTGTTTTCTGGGGGGGGTGACTCTTGACAGTGTGAGTTGGGGGTGCAGTGTCTCTTTCACCTGTTCTTAGGACCCTTTTCCTCCTCCTGTGTTATCTTCCCAAGCCTTGGAATGAGGGTTTGTGCCTAGTCTGACTGTATATTCATTCCTACATTATACTTCATTGTTGGGACCAATTGAGTCCTGGCCTTCAGATGCTCTTCCCTGCTAAAGCCTTCTAATTGAAGTTACTAAAAGTTGTGTTTTGCCTAGAGGATCAGAGGTTGGGATTTTCACCTGTTGGCCATTGACTGCAGGGTATTTAAGCCTCCATGGTGCTGTTAAAGAGAGGATTTTGTACCAGCGATTAGAGGTCCTTGTGTTGGTCTGTCTCTTCGTGTGTTTCCTCAACCTCTAGCCCCTTTCCCGAAGCTCCTTGGGAGGCCTGATGTTGCTAAAGGGAAATGGAGCAAAAGTGGATAAGGATATACGGAAGAAGGGGATGACTGGTAGAAGAGGAGGGAGGGGAAACATTGGTCAGGATGAGAAAAAATAAATAAAAATAGGGTGATAAAATAAAGAGAAAAAACATTCGAAAGGAAGTCTCCACTTCACAGAAATATATTATGAAATAAGAATTCAGCTGGGTAGTGGTGGCTCGTGACTTTGATTACAGCACTTGGGAAGCAGAGCCAGGCAGATTCCTATGAGTTTATGGCTAACGTAAGTGAGTTACAGGACAGCCAGGGCTATACAGAGCAACCCTCATAAAACAAAACAGAACAAAAATATCAAAGTTCTCTGAACTCTGAATACCCTCAAATCTTGAAAATCTGCCTCAAAAAAAGTAGATACTAACAACTAACAACAAAAGTACACTCTGTGTTTTGTTTCTATTTTTACTTTTTGCACTTTTTTTTTCTTTTTGCCTATTTGTTTCTTGTATCCTTGGGGATTAAACCAGGTTTTGTCATCTCACCATTTGTAAAGGCTACTGTTCCCCCTCATTGATGTTGGAAATCCACTGAGCATTTACTATGTATTTTTACGCTATTCTTAAATTGCATCCTATAGAGATGCAGCATTTTAAGGCTTCTAAATCAATAATGATTCAATATGAGTGGAAGGGACACTAGAACAGAGATTACAGGCATATACAAATCTAAAATAAAAGTAAAAGAAAATAAAGACAGGAATAAATCCACAAAGAAGATTTCCATACCCTTCTTAACATACCTATCTTTATCAAAATTCAGAATAACAAATACATATTATATTTCTGCTTATTTTTTCCTGTATGTCATTACCAACCAAACACAACGTATTTTAATCAAAAATATTAATATTATTTTCAGATTGTTTTTAAACTGAATTTCAATGATTATATATTTGTTACAGCATAATTAGTTTATTTGTTACAGCATAATAGAAGTTTATTCGATTAAGAATAAAGAGATTCAGATATTCTTAATATTTATTACGCAAGGACTCATTTTTCACAAATTGTTTGACTCAGAGGGTATTTTTTTCTTTTTGTGAATGGACTGAAATAGTTCACGAATTGTGTCTCTTAGACGCTTGTGCTCCTGATTTTTAATTAATTGTTCACTTGATTATTCAGAAAATACTTTCTAAGAATAAGATGATAATTATAGACAATTCTTTTTCTTTTAATGATTCAAATAGTTAATCCAATTTTTTTAGTCAATAATCAGAGGTAAATATAATTATTTACTAAAGTAGAAATTACAATAAAAATTACAATTTTGCTAAGTTTAAAAACATAGATATTAAAGGGCTGAATGATATCAATTATTTAGAAAATACTTTTTTCACATTACAAACTCAGTTGAAAGACTGCTAATGTTCCATATCATCCAGAAATTCTAAAAGTGCAAATTATTCTGTGTATGACAGCTATACTCACACAAATTTTTAATAATTCAAATACAAATTCTAACTCCAACCTATCTCTCATTTATTCTGAAATAATTGCATGTATTATTCCTTTGATCTCAATTGATTAACTTTTCAAAAGTAATTTAAATAATCTCTGCTAGATGACATTATAAAATCTATTTTACTGGTATTATACCTTTACTTGAGACTGGAAAATTATATAACATGATTTATTAAAATATTACTTAATAGCGCTAGAGATGTTTTAAACAATTTAAAAGACTTTCTTCAAAAGCTACTTAAACTAGATATTTTCTAATTATAGTCTGTTCAGTTAGGAGATTTGGTTTAAGAATCTTGGTAGTTTATCAAATATTCAATCATTGATTTAACATCTTGTACATTAGTAGGCTTTTTCAAAATATAGTAATTCTGTGTTAAATATTTGATCTTGAATAACTCATATATAAGTAATGCATTCAATATGAAGGCAGATAATATAGTTGTCCTTTGATGATAGTTACATCACAGTAGGTATTTATTAAATAACATACATTGGTGGAATCTTTGAGACACATGAATTTATTCATCTTAACACTACCATTTATTCCATTTTACAGATGTAGAAATCAAAATATAGAAAATTAATACACCACTTCTCAATTACTAAATAAAAAAAGAAACCAAGATCAAATTCAAGCCATTTAATTCGAGAATACTCAGTCTAACTCATAATATTAATTTTCCTGGGAAACTATAAAAAAATCCTAAAAGCTAGACAAAAGAGATTAAATACACTCAATATAAATAATGCAACTGATGAGTTCTCACCCAAATTCCTAAATGAGAGATTTATATCACTTTCTCCAAAGTCCATAGAACTTTGTGGAGGAAGGGCAGAAATTTGGAGGAGACATAGGAAGGGGTGCAGTGCTCTGAAAACACTCTCTTCTGTATTTTACTTAGTTCCTCTTGAAACTATCTTCAAATGGCCTCAAAGAATACAGTACTTACTTAAACTTAGTGGCATGTCCTATAATGGTGGTCACAAGTTTGCATAGTAAAGATTAAGTTGAGAAATATTCAAACAACAGTTATCAAAAAGGTTATGGCAAGGGAGGAAGGAAATCCAGGAAGGAAGACTTGTTTTAGGAGGAAGTTGCTTTTCAGTTGATCATGTTAAAGTAGGAGGAGCAAGAACTCTACATAAATATTTGTAAGTCAGATTCAAATCAAGCTAGAGCATAAAGACTAGGGAGGTCACTCAGTAGATAAAATGCTTGCTATAAATGGATGAAAACCTGAGATTTTATTCTCCAGAATCCACTTACAAGCAGTGCAGTGGCATTCTTATATAATGCCCATGCCGGGGAGAGAAGAAATACGTGAATTATTTGAACTTTCTGACCAATGAGTCTTGCTAAAATGGAGAACTCTGTGCTCAGTAAGATACCACTGTCTAAAACAATGAGATCCATTAAGAAAAATTTGGAAGATACCTCACATCAGCTTCGCATCTTCACATAAACACACAAAAGCATACACTAACTTGCATGCAACACACACACACACACACACACCACTTAAAGATAAGCTAGAGCTATATTGAGAGGAAGGAAAATAAATTCTTTTTATTTTTAAAGATTTATTTATTTATTATGTATACAACATTCTGCCTCAATGTATGCCCACATGCCAGAGGAAGGCGCCAGATCTCAGTACAGACGGTTGTGAGCCACCATGTGGTTGCTGGGAATTGAACTCAAGACCACTGGAAGAGCAACCAGTGCTCTTAACCTCTGAGCCATCTCTCCAGTCCCAAAAATAGATTCTTAATCTATTGACATTATTGTTAACATTTGACTCAATCTCAAGTTTTAGTTAGTATCATGAAGTTGAGTGATCTTTTGAGGAGGAAGGACAAACAACCTTGAAAACAGAAACTGCTGAATTCACATTGGAAATGAAGATAATAAAAATCACTCAATTCAATTAAGTGGCATTTTATTTTTGTAAGAAGAAAAGCTAGAAAACACCAAACTAAATAATAGATAACTCTCTTCCAAATGTTTATTCCACCATATTTGGAATACATGACAATGAGAAAATACACAGAATGATTAAAGGGGAAAAGAGAAACACTGTAGTTAACAAAATAATTTGTTGAATAGGTAAAAATAATAATGAAAAAGTGTATAATTATAAAATTTGAGAAAAAACTTTGGGCAGTAAAATTTCAAAATAATGAGTGCTTTTAAGTAAATAGGTCTAATAAATTTCTTTGTCTTGTGGAATTATAAATTTACCAATGATGGTGTTTAAGATCATAGAATGTTTAATGAAATCATTGTACTTAGAGACACA
This sequence comes from Chionomys nivalis, assembly GCF_950005125.1. Taxonomy (NCBI): domain Eukaryota; kingdom Metazoa; phylum Chordata; class Mammalia; order Rodentia; family Cricetidae; genus Chionomys; species Chionomys nivalis. The sequence goes on along the minus strand of NC_080112.1, from coordinate 50,723,872 downwards.
AACATACATGACCATTTTTTTTTTACTCTTTTATAGTATATACAAAAGAAGACATGGGGTATGATAAAAATGGCTTCCTCTATTTTAACAGTGAGGTTATTGTATACTTAAGGAATTGTATATATTGAGATGACATTTAGAAAAGTTTTGGTATGTATAGCATACAGTCATGTTACAAATAATGGCATGAGATCACAGCTAGTTCCTTCATCTTTCCACTATCCACACTAAGAGCATAATGAAAGTCTGTCACCCACTCACTCATTTCCCAGCCAACTTTTCTTAATGCACTATATTTTTCATCCTTGCCTGAATGTTTCCAATAATGTTTTAGTGCAGAGGGAATACAACAATAAAGTTGAATTCACTCACTCGTAATCTCTTCTTTTCAAACATTGTTCCACATGAAATGCAATGAGATTAATTAAAAAGAAAGTAGAGTGACTAATAAGAAAACTGTTGTGAAAAGGCTTTTTAAATCGTGTGTTTTGAAAGGTAGATATGAATCACAGCTCGCAATCACATACTATTCAGGTGTAGCTTATGTAATAAAGTGCTCAGCATTTCACTCAGGCTTTGTCCCTGCATAATTGTGCCCTCTGCAGTCATATCAAGTGAATGAAGGTCACTTTAGATTGAAAGAACTTTGATAAACCACACTCTGATTTAGGCAAACAAACTTGATGTAATTCTTTAAAAGATATGCCTGATCAATTTAATTTGGAGAAATCTGTAACAGAAAAGTTGGCTGTTGCCTTTAGTACTGGACTCACTGTGTGGTAGTCAGGGGAAAAGGAAAATTAAGTTTATATACATAGAATCCATTCCTTCAATAAAGAACACATTATCACCAGAGACAATGCTGAACTTTATCTTAAGCCTTATAATCATGTGACCTATGACAGAGATTAAGAAGACCCCCTTTTCACATTCCAGAAAACATTAGATTGTGAACACTACACTTCCTCAATATGACTTAGAGCAGATTCAGCGATCTTACTCATTGTTTACCTATGACATGATCAAACAAAAATCCTCCAAACACCTGGGTTTTTTGTTTGTTTTGTTTTTTTGTTTACTTTGTGCTATGGTTTTAATACGGATTTTCCTATCAAAATGTATGTGAAGGCTTACATTCTCAAACTTTAATGCTGGAATTGAAGTCTAATGTGAGTTGCTTGCATCATGGATCAGAAACCTCATGAATTCTTTCCATAGCAGTGAGTGGCATTAGTAGTGAGAGAGTGATTGTAATGAAGCTCTGACACTCTACATCGCCTCCTCTCTTCTGCACTTGCCTACTTACTACTCTTTTACTCCCACTACCTGATACATTCTACAAGGTTGTGATACAGCATGAAGCCACCATCAGTTATACCCTTATGATCTTGCATTTTTCTAAATCCACAACTATAAGCTAAATGATTCCAGTTTTCATTATGAATCACGCAGGATCTACTATTATGATATTTTAAAAGAAAATAGATTATAGCACCACACAAATAAGCTGGTGACCAGTTTTCTCTACTTGTACACTGCTAAGTTTTACTCTTTCCACCAGGTCTTTGACTTTGGAACACATTCTTAACACTCCCAACATATCACAACTCCTGAGAATAAGCAGAGCCATTAGAAAATCATATCTGATACACAGTCTGATCTTCATTCAACACTCCACCTTCTCAGTCTTTCTTACAGAGGAATACATTTTTGATATGTTTACAAATATTATGACCATAGATGGCATGCTATTGCAAGAGGTCTTCTCCTATGTTATATACCCTTACTATAGCTGTTGTAATCAATTCAAAATTTTTAAGACTTTTTTGTTTGTTTAGGTGTTTTGTTTGCATGCATGTATTTATACTCCATACATACCCAGTGGCTTCATAGTTCAGGAAAAAATATCAACTGCCATATAATAGAAGCTGTGAATGATTGTTATGCCTCACATGGGTGTGAGAAACAAAATAACAGCTCTCTACAACCACTAATCCATATATCCAGTTCCACAATAATTACTTAAAATTTTTGGCCTGTTATTTAGCAGTTTAGTGAATGAAGTAAATATTTCTGCACTTAAAATTATGCAATGATTGAAAGTTGAAAGCTCAAAATACTATGAAATTTGAGACAGTCAGTGCTTTCTTCATGTTCAAGAATAGAGCTGCAAATAGAGATTGTATAAATATATATAATGTATGTATTAGGTTGTTTTTGTTAGTTCCAAATTATAAATCTATTATCTAAAGAAAACAACGGTTACTGCATAAGATCAAAATAAAGCAATTATGGCATGTGTTAATAGAAGTGTAGCCAAACTATTATACAAATGTTTGATTAAGCCATTTACATTCTCAGTCTTTCTTACAGAAGAATACATGTGTGGAGTTGGTTAAAATAAAATTGTGTAACTGAAAAATATTCACTTGAAGATCCAAGTTAAGCATTAAAGTCTATCTAGTAGGTCATTTTAATGTTCACCAAGCTATGATGGAGCTGCCTGCAGTGCTAGGAAGAAAGTGATAACAGATCATTCAAAACAAAACACAGTTTTCTAGACCTGTGGGTTTCAACATCTTTGGGAAGTTGAAAGTCCTTTTCACAGGGTTCAACAAAGACCATTGGAAAATACAGATATTTAATATCATTTAATATCTTCTGTTTTGTGTTAATTTCATTGGTTAAATAAAGAGACTGCCTTGGTCCTTTAATAGGACAGAAAATTAGGTAGGCAGAGTAGATCTAACAGAATTCTGGGAGAAAGAAAGCTGAGTCAGGCAGTTGCCATGATTCTCCAACCCGAGATGGATGTAGGCTAGGTAAGCCACACCTTGTGGTGTTACACAGATTATTAGAAATGGGTTAGATCAATATGTAAGAGCTAGCCAATAAGAGGCTGGAAAAAATGGGCCAGGCAGTATTTAAAAGAATACAGTTTCTGTGTAATTATTTTGGGTAAAGCTAGCCGGGTGGCGGGAAGTGGCCCACCACTTCCTATTACAACAATTATGGTTCATAATAGCTTCACAATTACAGTTATGATTTAGCAACAAAAATAATTTTATGTTTGGGGATTACCACAAAATGAGAACCAATATTAAAGGGTCAAAGCATTAGCAAGGTTGAGAACCACAGTCTAGACAGTAAGAGTAATTAGAATTGATTCATGTATAAAGTGTGAATGTAAGACAGTAGAAGGGTATCTGGAAGAATGATTACATTTAAAGTGTCATTTTACCACTGTGCAGGTTGGACACTACAAAAGTCTAAGGGATGTATTTCATATTGTTAATGTGAGAATTACTTCACTGCATTTTGTACAGATATATACAACAGATATGAGAATATACCAAGATCATATGGTTCACTTATGTCATGTTTAAACAGGAAGAGGAATCTGATAGCAGATGATCAAAATCACATCTCCCTGTCATCCATATCTAAATTTATGGGACAGACATTACAGATTCATATTTCTTACAGGTTCACATTTTGAGAATAGCCGAAGTAATTTTGTCCAACATTGAACAGAACTTTGAAAGGCATTTTTTAGCTGAACTAATTTGCCTTGAGCATATGAAATAAACTTAAATTTATTCCTCTTATCAGCACTGTGAAATAATTGTATCCATCTCTCTTTTTGCAACATTTATCCACACAAAGTAAAAACAGTCTCAAAAATTATAGACAAATAACTTTTAAAAGCATCTATGGAGTTCAAATTTTATTTATTTGATTTTTATTTTATTAATTAATTTATTAGTTTTTGGAGAGAGACTTTTATGCATTACTGACTGGAATCTTACATTGTAGTTAAGGATGATCTTAAACTTGTGAGGCTCCTGACTCTCCCTCCAAACTCTTAGGTTTATAGTCATGTTGGGCTGCATTTATTTTGTTATGATAGTCTAAAAACTTTCTGAAGTGCCTCATTGGCAACTAATAATTTTAATTTCTGTAGAATTTGAAACACTAAGTAAAAATTAGCACATAAAACGTTTTCTCTCTTTCCTTTCTCTCCTCTTTTGGGGGATTAAGAATTAAATGAGGGGCATCCAGGTTATTTCCAGGTTCAGGCCATTACAAATAATGCTGCTATGAACATAGTTGAACAAATGCTTTTGTAGTATGATTGAGTATCTCTTGGATATATTCCCAAGAGTGGTATTGCTGGATCCTAAGGTAGGTTGATTCCAAATTTCCTGAGAAACCGCCACACTGATTTCCAAAGTGGTTACACAAGTTTGCATTCCCACCAGCAATGAATAAGTGTTCCCCTTACTTCACATCCTCTCCAGGAAAGGCTATCACTGGTGTTTTTGATTTTAGCTTTTCTGACAGGTGTAAGATGGTATCTCAAAGTTGTTTTGATTTGCATTTCCCTGATGACTAAGGAAGTTGAACATGTTTCTTGTTCATTTGAACTTCTTCTGTTAAGAATTCTCTGTTCAGAGCCTGTCTGAGTGCTGGGGTCGAATCCTCAGGGCAAGCGGGCAGGCGGGAGTTTCTTTGTGTCAATAACCTGCCTGCACCAAGCAAGGTAGGCGCTTTGTTTATGAACTACACAACCAGCACGGAGATCTGTTCTCAGGGCCAGGAGAGCCATCATTGCGGTGAGTTTCTGAACTGTGGCAGCAACCCGGGACAGGGAACTCAGAAGTTCCTCATACCCCCCCATACTTGCTGGGCTCCCTGCAGGGGCTCTACTCCCACCATACTGCCTCTCTCTTCCTATCACACCCAGCTTACATCCAGAACCCTCCTCCCTTCTGCCCGCCTTCCATCTTTGGGCACATAACACCACCCAGCTCAGCCTGACTGGGAGCTGGGGTCGAATCCTCAGGGCAAGCTGGCGGGCGGGAGTTCCTTTGTGTCAATAACCTGCCTGCACCAAGCAAGGTAGGCTCTTTGTTTATGAACTACCCAACCAGCACGGAGATCTGAACTCGGCACCAGGACAGCCATCACTGGAGAACCAAGAGAGCCATCACTGGGGGGTGCCATCACTGGGAAGGTACATCAGTAGGCAAGGAGACCTGATCCTGTAAAAGAAGATCCGTAGGGGAGCATTTGGAGAAAGAGATGGGCAGGCGCCAATGCAAGAATTCAACCAACAATCTGAAAAACAATATGAAACCACCAGACACAGTGACCTCACAACAGGAGGTCATGAACACCTTAATCAAGAAGAAGTAGAAAAAATTGACTTTATCAAAGTGATTGATGCCCTTAAATAGCATGTAAAAAATGCCCTTATAGAAATGGATAAGAAGTATAACAGAAAGTTTGAAGAATTGAGTAAATAAGTGAATGATACCCCAGGAAACCAAGGAAAAACAATCAAACAGATAATAGAAACAGTTCAAGACTTGAAACTGAAATGGAGGCAAAGAAGAAAACACAAACAGAGAGCCAGCTGGACATGGAAAATCTACTTAAACGAATAGAGACTACAGAAACAAGCATAACCAACAGGATACAAGAGATAGAAGAAAGAATCTCAGATTCTGAAGATACCATAGAGAAAATAAACACGCTGATCAAAGAAAACAGCAAGGCCAACAATCTCTCATCACAAAACATTCAGGAAATCTGGGACACAATAAAAAGAACAAACCTAAGAATAATAGGAGTAGAAGAAGGGGAAAAAGAGCAGCTCAGTGGTACAAAAAATATATTTAATAAAATTATAGAAGAAAACTTTCCCAACCTAAAGAAAGATATACCTATGAGGTTCAAGAAGCATACAGAACAACAAATAGGCTGGATCAAAAAAAAAATCCCCTTGCCATATAATAATCAAAACATAAAGCATACAGAATAAAGAAAGAATATTAAGAGCTGCAAAGGAAAAAGGCCAAGTTACTTATAAAGTTAAACCTATCAGACTTACACCTGACTTCTCTATGGAAACCATGAAGGCCAGAAGGTCCTGGATAGAAGTATTGCAGAAACTAAGATACCATGGATGCAAGCCCAGACTACTATACCCAGCCAAGCTTTCATTCACTATAAATGGAGAAAACAAAATTTTCCAGAATAAAAACAAATTTAAACAATATGTAGCCACAAATCCAGCCTTACAGAAAGTAATAGAAGGAAAATCACTAACCAATGAGTCCAACAATGACCACAATACCTCAGACATCTAGAGACCCTTCACCAGCGCAACACAAAGAAGGGGAGCACACAAACTCTACTACTCAAAAGGTGACCAGAGTTAACAACCACTGGTCATTAATATCACTTAATATCAATGGACTCAACTCACCTATAAAAAGGCACAGGCTAAGAGATTGGATATGAAAACAGGATCCAACATTCTGCTGTTTACAAGAAACACACCTCAACCACAAAGACAGGCACCTACTCAGAGTAAAGGGCTGGGATAAGGCTTATCAAGCAAATGGACCTAAGAAACAAGCAAGTATGGTGTAACAAAGTTGACTTCAAACTTAAATCAATCAGAAGAGATGGAGAGGGACATTTTCTATTCATAACAGGAAGAGTTCATCAGGATGAAGTCTCAATCCTGAATATCTATGCCGCTAACATAAAGGCACCAACGTACGTAAAAGAAACATTGCCAAAACTCAAGGCAGCCATCAAACCGCACACATTAATAGCAGGAGACTTCAACATTGCTCTCTCACCAATGGACAGGTCAATTAGACAGAAACCTAACAGAGAAATAAGAAAATTAATAGAGGTAATGAATCAAATGGACTTAACAGACATCTATAGAATATTCCACCCAAATAGGAAAGAATATACCTTCTTCTCTGCAGCTCATGGAACCTTCTCGAAAATTGATCACATACTTGATAACAAAGCAAACATTCATAGTTACAAAAAAATATTAGTAACCACTTGTATCTTATCAGATCACCATGGATTAAAGCTAGAATTCAACAACAATGCTACCCCCCAGAAAGCCTACAAACTCATGGAAACTGAACAGTCAACTACTGAACCATACCTGGATTAAGGAAGAAATAAAGAATGAAATAAAAGTCTTCCTTGAATTCAATAATAATAAAGAAACAACATACTCAAACTTATGGGACACTATGAAAGCAGTGCTAAGAGGAAAGTTCATAGCACTAAGTGCCCACTTAAAGAAAACAGAGAAAGCAAATATTGGAGACTTAAGAGCCCACCTGATAGCTCTAGAAAAAAAAAGAAGCAGACTCACCTAGGAGGAGTAGAAGACTGGAAATAATCAAACTGAGGGCAGAAATCAACAAAATAGAAACACAGAAAACAATTGAAAGAATCAATGAAACAAAAAGCTGGTTCCTGGAGAAAATCAACAAGATTGAAAAACCCCTATCCAAACTAATCAAATGGCAGAGAGAGAATTTGCAAATTAATAAGATCAGAAATGAAAAGGGGGACATAACCACAGACACAGAGGAAATTCAGAGAATCATTTGATCTTACTACAAAAGCCTGTATGCCACAAAACTGAAAATGTAAAAGAAATGGACACTTTTTTAGATAAATACCATATACCAAAGTTAAACGAAGACCAGTTGAACAACCTAAATAGACCTGTTAGTCGTAGAGAATTAGAAGCTGTTATCAAAAACCTCCCTTCCAAAAAAGTCCAGGACCAGATGGTTTCAATGCGGAATTCTACCAGAACTTCCAAGAAGACCTAACACCTATGCTCCTTAGTGTATTTCATAATATAGAAACAGAAGAGTCATTGCCAAATTCCTTTTATGAAGCTACAGTAACTCTGATATGAAAAACCACACAAAGACTCAACCAAGAAAGAGATTTATAGGCCAATCTCACTCATGAACATCGACGCAAAAATCCTCAACAAAATACTGGCAAACCGAATCCAAGAACACATTAGAAAAATTATCCAGCCGGGAGGTGGTGGCGCACGCCTTTAATCCCAGTACTTGGGAGGCAGAGGCAGGTGGATCTCTGTGAGTTCGAGACCAGCCTGGTCCACAAGAGCTAGTTCCAGGACAGGAACCAAGAAGCTACGGAGAAACCCTGTCTCGAAAAATCAAAAAAAAGAAAAATTATCCATTATGATCAAGTAGGCTTCATCCCAGAGATGCAGCGCTGGTTCAACAGATGCAAATCTATCAATGTAATCCATCATATAAATAAACTGAAAGAAAAAAACCATATGATCGTTTCATTAGATACTGAAAAAGCATTTGACAAAATTGAACACCCCATTATGATAAAGGTCTTGAAGAGATTAGGGATACAAGGGTCATACCTAAATATAATTAAAGCTATTTACAGCAAGCCGACAGCTAACATCAAATTAAACGGAGAGAAACTTAAAGCCATCCCACTAAAATCAGGAACACGCCAAGGCTGTCCACTCTCTCCATACCTCTTCAATATAGTCCTTGATATTTTAGCAATAGCAATAAGACAACATAAGTGGATCAAGGGGATTTGAATTGGAATGGAAGAAGTTAAACTTGTGTTATTTGCAGATGATATGATAGTGTATATAAGCAACCCCCAAAACTCCGCCAAAGAACTCCTACAGCTGATAAACACCTTTAGCAATGTGGCAGGATACAAGATCAACTCCAAAAAATCAGTCGCCCTCTTATACACAAAGGATATGGAAGCAGAGAGGGAAATAAGAGCATCATCACCTTTCACGATAACCATAAACAGCATAAAATATGTTGGGGTAACTCTAACCAAGGAACTGAAAGATCTATTTGACAAGAACTTTAAGGCATTGAAGAAAGAAATTGAAGAGGATACCAGAAAATGGAAGAATCTCCCCTGCTCTTGGATTGGGAGGATCAACATAGTAAAAATGGCAATTCTACCAAAGGCAATTTATAGATTCAATGCACTCCCCATCAAGGTCCCATCAAAATTCTTCACAGATCTTGAGAGGACGATAATCAAATTTATATGGAAAAACAGAAAACCCAGGATAGCCAAAATAATCTCATACAATAAAGGAACTTCTGGAGGCATTACTATCCCTGACTTCACACTCTATTACAGAGCTACAGTAATGAAAACAGCGTGGTACTGGCATTAAAAGAGAGAAGTCGACCAATGGAGTCGTATAGAAGACCCAGATTTTAACGCACAAACCTATGAACACCTCATTTCCGATAAAGGAGCTAAAAGTATACAATGGAAGAAAGAAAGCATCTTCAACAAATGGTGCTGGCACAACTGGATGTCAACCTGTAGAAGAATAAAAATAGACCAATATCTATCACCATGTACAAAAATCAAGTCCAAATCGATCGAAGACCTCAATATCAATCTGAACACACTGAACCTGATAGAAGAGAAAATGGGAAGTACCCTACAACACATGGGCACAGGAGATAGCTTCCTATGTATAACCCCAACAGCACAGACATTAAGGGCAAAAGCAAAGGACACTGTCACTAAGACAAAAAGGCAGCCTACTGACTGGGAGATCTTCTCCAACCCCGCAACAGACAAAGGTCTGATTTCCAAAATACATAAAGAACTCAAGAAACTAGACGTTAAAATGCTAATTAACCCAATTAAAAAATGGGGCACTGAACTGTACAGAGAATTCTCAACAGAAGAAGTTCAAATGGCCAAAAGACACTTAAGGTCATGCTCAACCTCCTTAGTGATCAGAGAAATGCAAATCAAAACAACTTTGAGATATCATCTTACACTTGTCAGAATGGCTAAAATCAAAAACACCAATGATAGCCTTTGCTGGAGAGGTTGTGGAGAAAGGGGTACCGTCATCCATTGCTGGTGGGAATGCAAACTTGTGCAACCACTTTGGAAATCAGTGTGGCGGTTTCTCAGGAAATTTGGGATCAACCTACCCCTGGACCCAGCAATAACACCCTTGGGAATATACCCAAGAGATGCCCTATCATATAACTAAAGCATTTGTTCAACTATGCTCATAGCAGCATTATTTGTAATAGCCAGAACCTGGAAGCAACCTAGATGTCTTTCAATGGAAAAATGGATAAAGAAAGTGTGGAATATATACACATTAGAGTACTACTCAGCGGTAAAAAACAATGACTTCTCGAATTTTGCATGCAAATGGATGGAAATAGAAAATACGATCCTGAGTGAGGTAACCCAGACCCAAAAAGAAGATCATGGGATGTACTCACTCATAATTGGTTTCTAGCCATGGATAGGGGCCACTGAGCCTATAATTTGTGATCCTAAAGAAGCTAAATAAGAGGGTGAACCCAAGGAAAAACATATAGTTATCCTCCTGGCTATGGGAAGTAGACAAGATTGCCGGGCAAAAAATTGGAATCTTGGGGGTGTGGTGGGATGGGGGTAAGGGGAGATGGGGAGAGAAAAGTGTGAAGGAGAGGATGGGGGGACTTGGGGAAACAGGATGATTGGGGATAAAGGAAGGTTGGATAGGGGAGCAGGGAAGCAAATATCTTAGTTAAGGGAGCCACCTAAGGGTTGACAAGAGACTTGAACCTGGAGTGGTTACCAGGTACCCAGGGCAATGTCCCTGGTTAGTTCCTTGGGCAGCTGAGGATAGGGAACCTGACATGACCCTATCCTATAGCCATACTGATGAATATCTTGCATATCACCATAGAACCATCATCTAACGATGGATGGAGATAGAGACAGAGACCCACACTGGAGCACTGGACTGAGCTCCCAAGGTCCTAAGGAGGAGCAGAAGGAGGGAGAACATGAACAAGGAAGTCAGGACCACGAGGGGTGCACCCACCCACTGAGACAGTGGGGCCGATCTATTGGGAGCTCACCAAGGCCACCTGGACTGTGACTGAAAAAGCATGGGATAAAACGGGACTCTCTGAACATGGTGGACAATGAGAACTGATGAGAGGCCAAGGACAATGGCATGAGGTTTTGATCCTACTTCGTGTTCTGGCTTTTTGGGAGCCTAGACTGTTTGGATGTTCACCTTCCTAGACCTGGATGGAGGGGGGAGGACCTTGGGACTCTCCACAGGGCAGGGAACCCTGACTGCTCTTCGGACGGAGAGGGAGGAGAAGAGGAGTGGGTGGAGTGGGAGAGGGGCGGGAGAAGTGGGAGGGAAATGGGAGTCGGGGAGGAGGCAAAAAATTTTTTTTCAACAACAACAAAAAAATTCTCTGTTCAGTTCAGTGCCCCCTTTTTTAATTGGGTTAATTAGAATTTTAAAGTCCAATTTCTTGAGTTCTTTATATATTTTGGATATTAGACCTTCGTCTGATACAGGGTTAGTGAAGATCTTCTCCCAGTCAATGGGTTGACGTTTTGTCTTAGTGACAGTGTTCTTTGCTTTACAGAAGCTTCTCAGTTTTAGGATGTCCCATTTATTCAATGTTACCCTTATTGTCTGTGCTATTGAGGTTATATGTAGGAAGTGGTCTCCTGTGCCCATGTGTTGCAGTCTACTTCCCACTTTGTCTTCTATCAGGTTCAGTGTGGTCGGGTTTATATTGAGGTCTTTAATCCATTTGGATTTGTGTTTTGTACATGGTGATAGAAATGGATCTATTTTCGTTCTTCTACAGGTTATGCCAGTTATCCAATTATGCCAGCACCATTTGTTGAAGATGCTTTCTTTCTTCCATTGTATACTTTGAGCTCCTTTGTCGAAAATCAGGTGTTCATAGGTTTGGACAGCAGAGGATAGGTTACCTGAACTGTCCTTGCCCCACTATTACACTGATGATTATCTCAAATATCACCATAGAATCTTTGTCTGGTGACGGATGGAGACAGAGACCCTCATTAGAGCAATGGACTGAGCTCACAAGGTCAAGTTAAAAGGCAGAAGGAGGGAGAAGATGAGCAAGGAAGTCAGGACCGTGAGTGGTTGGTCCACCAACTGAGGAGTGAGCCTGTTCTGATGGGAGCTCACCAAATCCAGCTGGACTGGGTCTGAATGAGCATGTGATCAAACCAGACTCTCTGATTGTGGCTGACAATGGGGACTGACTGAGAAGTCATTGATAAAGTCAATAGGACTTGGTTTTACGGCATGCTCTGGCTTTTTGGGACCCTAGTCTATATGGATGCACAGCTCCCTAGGCCTGGATGTATGGGGGAGGGCCTTGGACTTCCCACAGGGCAGGGTTCCCTGCCCTCTCTCAAGCAGGGAGGGAGAGGGTGGAGGAGGTGTCGGGGAGCCGGAGGGGATTGGGAGGAGGGAAGGAAGTGTAAATATTTGAATGGAAAAATAAAAAATAAAAATAAAAAGAATTAAATGAGTAATTTCTTTAAGCATGTACTGAACCAAAGGAAAAGAACAAATAGCAAGTCGCAAATAGAATCAGTGTGTAGATAGCAAAACTTGGAGCCAGGAGTTCACAACAGATACAACATAATTGGACTGATAGAAAGAACAAACAAAGGTCATGTCACCCTATGAAAGGCTTGCAAACTTCCAAAGTAATCAACTGAGAAAACAGAGGCAGTCAGCTGGTGTTCCCAACAGAACTCTCTGAGTGGACCTCCCATTGTTAAACTTGCTGTTTCTGCTTGTTTCCCACCTACCCAAAGGCATTTTATACTGTGAGGTGTAATTACATTATAATTTCAAAATCTTAAAGAGATGTTTTTTTTTTTTTAAAGTGGATATTTAAAGAAGCTTTTTATTTGATGTTTAGTTCAGCTTACCTTACAAACTGTTGACATATTAAGCAGAATTTTTACAGCAAACTTCATAGTAACCCTTGTAAAATGTTTGAATGTACTTAAACTATCCTCTCTTCACTAAAATTCTTGCACTTATTTGAAATTCCTTAGTGTTATTTTTTATGGGTACATAGTACAGTAATGATAGGAAATATCATTTCTTCAGATTTTCTAAAATGAACTGACAAGAAACACATAAGATAAGATGCAAACATTAATCTATTCATCTGTAGTAAAAGCAGAAGATGGGAAATATCAGGTAAAAATAAAACATGAAATTTTTCCCAAATTTAGAGTTTTGTGATTATACAACTGGTTTCAATCTTAGAACTTTATGATTTTATCACTTAACCAGATATGTTCTTATTTATTTCTGAGCTTCCCAGAATACACAAATAGATGGTTACTTGTAACTTCTTGATGGACATTGTTGCATTAAATAGAGTAAACTGCTCTGCAGAAATGGATTCACTTTGTCTAAAATGCCTATCTAAATATCACTCCACTCACTGTTTAATAAATTTTATATATGTACTTATGTTTAAAATTAGTAGGTATATGTGCTTTAGTATGTTTTGAGGCAAATATGTTGATTAAAGGGTAAAAATACACATTTCACAATTTATTAATTATATGAACATTGTTCTTTTCAAAGTAATTGTTGTAAAATGTATTTCTATGATGGTTATGCACATTCCATACATCAAAATCAAAAGTATTTTGACAAAGGATAGACTGTTAAGTCACTTTAGTAATTTTTAGTGTATTTAACATCTGAGAAAAGTGACCCTAAATGGACAAATGCTTCCATCAGATTGACCTGTAGGCAGGTATTTGAGGTGTTTCCATTATTAAGGATTGATTATTACCACCCAACCCACTGTGTGGTACCATTCCTGAGCAGGTGGCCCTAGGATGTATAAAAAATAAGCTAAGCCCAGCAATGTAAAGCAATAACATATGCTTCTGTGGATATAGTAATGACTCTTGGTTCACTTTATATTTTTCATTTACTGATAATGATTTTTAAAGCATATGAAGGTTAATAATTTGGATTAAGTTAATGTTTTATAACTTGTTTCATTTTAAATTCTATTTGTTGTTACCAAAGATTTGCATTTGAAAAACAAGTAATGGATGTTTCCATTTCATTTTTGAGAGCAAAAATATTCAGATTTGTGAGAAGACAAATGTATCTGAAAAACTTTCTGATCCCATTTGTGTACAGAAATATATTTTTGCACAAATACAAATCCATGTATTAATACATGTATGTACATGTAAATGTGCATGTATATTACATGGTTATTTATATCTACCTATCTTTCTACCCATCTATCACTGCATCCATTAATGTTGTAAGCTATCCTTCTGAATATAATACACCTACAGTGATAAAACTAGATCAGAATTGGGTAAGAAATTAAAATTTAAAATATCCTTTGAAACAGTTTGAAGAAAAGGAATTTTGCTATCCAAAATTTAACTCTCTCAGGTAGCACTAGTCATAAGAAATGCAATCTCAGTATTACTTCCACCACACTAAACTGTTATTGCCTAGATATTTTTCATATAGATACTGAGCTGTAGAATTCTGGGCTGCAAAAATTTTCTACTGATATCTGTTGTCACGAATATTCTGAAATGAGTTTTGAATTATACTAGTAGTTATTTCGGTTAATTCTTTACCTATGTTTATCCTTCTGTATTTTCATACTCAATGAATCATAGTAAAACTTCCTGTTATAAATCAGTCAGCTGTTTTCAGTCACAATGATCTATCAGTCAGTGTATTACGTTTGAGTCTGATAAAACAGATGTCTGGGTCAAAACTAGCCTTTTTGTCTCACACACAAAAATTACAAATAGCATTTGACTGCTTTATCCTCAAGTTATATAATAAGTAGTTAAATAAAAATATTTCTGTCTACCTTTATATTTTATTATATCCAGACATATTCACTACTTTTTCCATGTACTATATTACTATATATAAATTGATTTATAATAAAAAGGGATCATCACTATAAAAGCTAAACATGTCACAGATATTTGACCATCAAAGAGAATTTGTATTTGATTTTTGTCCAAGCAAAGGGTATTTACACCCCCCTTTGAAATGATTCCATAATTTCTTTTATTTCTCAATTTGTAACATACTCCTACCAGTCAAGGTCATATCTACTGACAATATTATAATCAATCACTCTCTGGAAGGAGCTACTCTACAAATAAAATGTATCTATTTTTTGAGCTTTGCTGAAATTATTCTATATCCTTAAATTTGCAAGAAAACTCTGAAAGTGAATGAGATTATGCATTTGGACATGGATATTCATTAAAAAGCAACAAAATTTCTTTGAAAATCCTAAAAGGAAATTTTATCACTCAGGATATGTGGAAATGAAAGTGAGGTAGTTGGGCAGCCATTATCTGTATAAGGACCAGACATATTTTACATAATTGCACAAAATTACTTTAAAAATGACAAAATGAATTTTACTATGGTTGAGATAGTTTGCTTTCTCTTGCTGTGATAACACACCTTGACAAAAATCAACCTGAGGGAAGAAAGGGCTTAATCACACTGCATAATTGAGGGAAGCAAAGACAGGAACTCAAGCAGGGCATGAACCTGGAGGCTGGTACTGGATTAGAGACCATGGAAAAACGATGATTATTTGCTTGATTGCCGTGTTCAGAATCAGCTTGCTTTTTATATAAATCAGGCACAGAACCATCTGTGGTGGTAGGCATCCCACATCAATACTTAATCAAGAAAACAATCCCACAGATTTGCCTAAAAATGAAGACATTTATCAACTGAGGGTCACTCTTCCTAGGTGACTCCAGCTGTGTCAAGTTGATAAAATACTAATCAGCACAGAAGGGTTAGTTGAATTCAATATTTTGTGTGCAGTTTCTTTGGGCACTGAATAAAATATGAGAATAATATTTATTGTGATTTCATTGTGTTTCATAATCTCTGTATGGAGATATGACCACTGCTTATCTTAATTTATTTTTTTCAATCATAAGATCTTCTGGTTCTTGTGTTACTAAAAATAGGCATTCTACAGAGATTTTATAATACCAACATTTACTACAATGTTTAAAATTATATATTAAACACAATCAGTAAATTTCACAATTCTTTTTCTGTTTTATTTTTATTTTTATTATTATTATTTTTATTGAACTCCACATTTTCTTCTGCTCCCTTCCCTACCTCGCTCATCCCCTTCAATCCTCTCCCAATGTTCACATGCTTCCAATTTACTAAGGAGATCTTGTCTTTCTATATTTCCCATGTAGATTAGATCTATGTATGTCTCCCTTAGTGTCTTCATTGTTGTCTAAGTTCTCTGGGATTGTGATTTATGGGCTGGTTTTCTTTGCTTTATGTTTAAAAATCACTTATGAGTGAGCATATGTGATACCTGTCTTTCTGTGTATAGGTTACCTCACTCAAAATGATGTTTTCTAGCTCCATCCATTTTCCTGCAAAATTCAAGATGTCATTATTTTTTTCTGCTGTGTAGGACTCCATTGTGTAAATGTACCACATTTTCTTTATCCATTCTTTGGTTGAGGAGCATTTAGGTTGTTTCCAAGTTTTGGTTATGACAAACAAACTTGCTATGAGCATAGCTGAGTACATGTCCTTGTAGCATGATTAAGCATCCTTTGGATATATACCCAAAAGTGATATTACTTGGTCTTGAAAAAGGTTGTTTCCTAATTTTCTGAGAAATTGCCACACTCACATCCAAAGGGGCTGTACCAGCTTGCATTCCCACCAGCAATGTAAATGTGTTCCTTTACACCACAACCTCTCCAGCATAAGCTGTCATCAGTGTTTTTGATCTTGGCCATTCTTACAGGTGTAAGATGGAATCTCAGAGTGGTTTTGATTTCCATTTCTCTGATGTCTAAGGATTTTGAACATTTCCTTAAGTGTCTTTCAGCCATTTTAGGCTCCTCTGTTGAGAGTTCTCTGTTTAGGTCTGTGCTCCATTTTTTATTGGACTATGTGTTTTTTTTGATGACCAATTTCTTGAGTTCTTTGTATATTTTAGAGATCAGACCTCTGTATGGTGTAGGGATAGTGAAGATATTTCCCATTCTGTAGGCTGTCATTTTGTCCAGTTGACTATGTCCTTTTCTTTACAAAAGCTTTTCAGTTTCAGGAGGTCCCATTTATTGTTTCTCTCAGAGTCTGTGCTACTGGGGTTATATTTAGGATGTGGTCTCCTGTGCCAATGATTTCAAGCATACTTCCCACTTGAGTTTTATTCACAGTGATAGATATGGGTCTATTTTTATTCTTCTACATATTGATATTCAGTTATGCCAGAATCAAATGTTAAATATGCTTTCTTTTTTTCATTTGATATTTTTTTTTTGCTTCTTTGTCAAAAATCAGGTCTTTTAAGCTGTGTGGACTAATACCCAGGTCTTCGATTCAGTTCCATTGGTCCTCCTGTCTGTTCTTATGCCAATACCAGGCTGTTTTTAGTACTGTAGCTCTGTAGTAGTGTTTGAAGTCAGGGATTGTGATGCCTCCAGAAGTTCTTTTATTGATACAGGATTGTTTTGGATATCCTGTGTTTTTTGCTTTTCCATATGAAGTTGAGTACCATTCTTTCAAGATCTGTGAAGAATTTTGCTGGGATGTTGATGGGCATTGCCTTGAATCTGTAGATTGTGTTTAGTAAGATTGTCATTTTTACTATGTCAATTCTACTTATCCAAGAGCACGAAAGATCTTTCCACTTTCTGGTGTCGTCTTCAATTTCTTTTTCCAAAGATTTATAGTTCTGGTCATACAAGTCTTCCACTTGTTTGGTTAGAGTTACTCCAAGATATTTTATGCTATTTGTGGCTATTGTGAAGGTGATGTTGCTCTGATTTCTTTCTCAGCCATTTTATCATCTGAGTACAGGAAGGCTACTGATTTTTTGAGTTAATCTTGTATCCTGCTATGGGTTATAGAAGTTCCTTGGTTGAACTTTTGAGGTCACTTATGTCAACTATCAGCAAATAGTGAGAGTTTGACTTCTTCTTTCCCAATTTTTATTCCCTTGATCTCCTTTTGGTGTCTTATTGCTCTATCTAGGGTCTCAAGAACTATATTGAATAGATATGGAGAGAGAGAGGACAACCTTGTCTAGTTCCTGATTTTAGTGGGATCACTGGGACTTGCTCTCCATTTAGTTTGATGTTGACTGTTGACTTGTTGTATATTGCCTTTATTATGCTTAGGTATGTTCCTTATATCCCTACTCTCTCCAAGACCTTCATTATGAAGTGATGTTGTATTTTGTAGAAAGCTTTTTTGGCATCTAATGAGAGAATCATGTGGTTTTTATTGATCAGTTTGTTTATATTGTGGATTACATTGACAGATTTTTATATGTTGAAACATTCTTGCATCTCTGGGTTGAAGCCGACTTAATCATGGTAGATGATGATTCTTATGTGTTCTTGAATTTGTTTTGCCAGTATTTTATTTAGTATATTTGCATCAATGTTCATGAGTGAGATTGGTCTATAATTCTCTTTCTTAGTAATGTCTTGATGTGGTTTGTGTATCAGGATAATTGTAGCCTCTTAAAAAGAGTTTGGCAATGTTCCTTTTGTTTCTATGGTGTGGAATAATTTAAGGAGTGTTGGTACTAGTTCTTCTTTGAACATCTTGTAGAAACCATCTAGTCTTGGGCTATTTTTGGTTGTAAGACTTTTGATGACCCTTTCTCTTTCTTCAGCAGTTATAGGTCCATTTAATTTGCTTATTTGGTCTTGATTTAATTTTGGTAATTGATATTTATCAAAAAAGTTGTTCATTTCCTTGAAGTTCTACAATTTTGTGGAGTACAGGTTTTTGAAATATGATCTGATGATTCTCTATATTTCCCCCATGTCTGTTGTTATGTCCCCCTTTTCATTTCTGATATTGTTAATTTGGATATTCTCTCTCTGCCTTTTGGTTATTTTGGTCAAGTTTTGCCTGTTTTGTTGATTTTCTCAAGGAACCAACTCTTTGTCTAATTGATACTTTGCATTGTTTTAATTTTTTTCTATTTTGTTGATTTTAGCTCTCAATTTGATTATATTCTTGCCATCTAGTTCTCTTGGGTGAGTTTGCTTCTTTTGTTCTAAAGTTTTCAAATGTTCTGTTAATTCACTAGTGTGGGAATTTTCCAGCTTCTTTATGTAGGCATTTAGTGCTAAGAATTTTCATCTTAACACTTCTTTCTTTGTGTCCCATAAATTTGGGTATGTTGTGTGATTATTTTCATTGAATTTTAGGAAGTATTTAATTTTTCTCTTTATTTATTTCTTGACTCATTGATGATTCCGGTCAAAATTGTTTAATTTTCATGTGTTTGTGGGTTTTCTGGATTTAGTATTGCTGTTTACTTCTAGTTTTAAACGATGGTGATATGATATGATACATGGTTTTATTAAATTTTTTTGTGTTTGTTAAGGTTTGTTTTGTTGCCAAGCATGTGGTCAATTTTTGAGAAGGTTCCATAAGGAGATAAGAAGAAGGTATATTCTTTTGTGTTTGGATGGAATATTCTATAGATATATGTCAGGTCCATTTGAGTCATAATGTCTGTTTGTTCCCTTATTTCTTTCTCTGTTCATTTTTTTTTGTCTGACTGACTGAGTGGTGAGAGTGGAGTGTTGAAGTCTCACACTATTAGTGCGTGTGGTTTAATATTTGATGTAAGCATTAGAACTGTTTCTTTTACATATGAGGTTGCCCTTGCATTTGGGCCATAGATGTTCAATATTGAGATTTCCTCTGTTTTGTTAGATATTTGTTAGATATTAGGATAACTACACCCACTTGTTTCTTATGTCCATTTGATTGGAATATTTTTTCCCAAGGATTTACTCTAAGACAATGTCTGTCTTTGAGGTTGAGGTGTGTTTCTTCTTTTTTTTATTTTATTTTTTTATTATTATTTTTATTCTTTTTTAATTAAAATTTCCACCTGCTCCCCGTTTCCCATTTCCCTCCCCTCCTCCCAAATATTGCCCCCTTCCCCAGTCCCCTCCCCCTATCCCCACTCCTCTTCACCTCCCCCCACACAATTCCCCCTCCCTCTCGATACTGAAGAGCAGTCCAAATTCTCTGCCCTGCGGGAAGACAAAGGTATTCTATCTATGTCAAGGAAGGTGAGCATCTAAACAGGCTAAGCACCCACAAAGCCAGTTCATGTATTAGGATCGAAACCTAGTGCCATTGTCCTTGGTTTCTCATCAGCCTTCATTGGCCGCCATGCTCAGAGAGTCCAGTTTCAACCCATGCTTATTCAGGCCCAGACGAGCTAGCCTTGGTGGGCTCCCAATAAATCAGTTCCACTGTCACAGTGGGTGGGTGCATCCCTCGTGGTCCTGGTTTCCTTGCTCATGTTCTCCCTCCTTCTGCTCCTCATTTGGACCTTAAGAGCTCAGACCATTGCTCCAAATTGAGACTCTGTCTCTACCTCGATCCATCGCCAGATGAAGGTTCTAAGGTGATATGCAAGATATTCATCAGTATAGGATAGGGTCATTTCAGGTTCCCTCTCCTTAGTTGCCCAAGGTACCAGCTGGGGACATCTCCCTGGACACCTGCGAACCCCTCTAGAGTCAAGTTTCTTGCCAACCCTAAGATGTCTCTCTTAGATAGGATATATACTTCGCTGCTCCCATGTCCTCCCTTCCTATATCCCAACCATCCCAATCCCCCGAGCTCCTCCCATCCTCCCGTTTTCATGTTTCTCATCCCATTTCCCCTTTGCCCCTTGCCAACTCACCCGCAATTTCCCAGTTTTTGCCCTGCAATCTTGTCTACTTCCCCTCTCCAAGCAGATGACTATATGATTTTCTTTGGGTTCACTTTCTTATTTAGCTTCTCTAGGATCACAAATTATATGCTCAATGTCCTTTATTTATGGCTAGAAACCGATTATGAGTGAGTACATCCCATGTTCTTCTTTTTGGGTCTGGGATACCTCACTCAGGATAGTGTTTTCTATTTCCATCCATTTGCACGCAAAATTCGAGAAGTCATTGTTTCTTACCGCTGAGTAGTACTCTAATATGTATATATTCCACACTTTCTTCATCCATTCCTCCATTGAAGGGCATCTAGGTTGTTTCCAGGTTTTGGCTATTACAAACAATGCTGCTATGAACATAGTTGAACAGATACTTTTGTCATTTGATGGGGCATCTCTTGGGTATATTCCCAATAGTGGTATTGCTGGATCTTGGGGTAGGTTGATCCCAAATTTCCTGAGAAATCGCCACACTGATTTCCAAAGTGGTTGCACAAGTTTGCATTCTCACCAGCAATGAATGAGTGTGCCCCTTTCTCCACAACCTCTCCAGCAAAGGCTATCATTGGTGTTTTTGATTTTAGCCATTCTGACAGGTGTAAGATGGTATCTCAACGTTGTTTTAATTTGCATTTCCCTTATCGCTAAGGATGTTGAGCATGACCTTAAGTGTCTTTTGGCCATTTGAATTTCTTCTGTTGAGAATTCTCTGTTCAGATCAGTGCCCCATTTTTTTATTGGGTTCATTAGCATTTTAACGTCTAGTTTCTTGAGTTCTTTATATATTTTGGAGATCAGACATTTGTCTGTTGCAGGGTTGGTGAAGATCTCCCAGTCAGTGGGTTGCCTTTTTGTCTTAGTGACAGTGTCCTTTGATTTACAGAAGCTACTCAGTTTCAGGAGGTACCATTTATTCAATGTTGTCCTTAATGTCTGTGCTGCTGGGGATAAACATAGGAAGTGATCTCCTGTACCCATATGTTGTAGAGAACTTCCCACTTTTTCTTCTATCAGGTTCAGTGTGTTCAGACTAATATTGAGGTCTTTAATCCATTTGGACTTGAGTTTTGTGCATGGTGATAGATATGGATCTATTTTCATTCTTCTACACATTGACAACCAGTTCTGCCAGCACCATTTGTTGAAGATGTTCTCTTTTTTCCATTGAATACTTTTAGCTCCTTTATCAAACTCAGGTGTTCATATGTTTGTGGGTTAAAATCAGGGTCTTCTACTCGGTTCCATTGATCGACTTCTCTGTTTTTATGCCAATACCAAGTTGTTTTCAATACTGAGGCTCTGTAATAGAGTTTGAGGTCAGGGATGGTAATGCCTCCAGATGATCCTTTATAATATAAGATTGTTTTGGCTATCCTGGGTTTTTTGTTTCTCCATATAAAGTTGATTATTGTCTTCTCAAGATCTGTGAAGAATTTTGATGGGATTTTAATGGGGATTGCATTGAATCTATAAATTGCCCTTGGTAGAATTGCCATTTTTACTATGTTGATCCTCCCAATCCAAGAGCAAGGGAGATCCTTCCATTTTCTGGTATCCTCCTCAATTTCTTTCTTCATAGACTTAAAGTTCCTGTCCAATAGATCCTTTACTTCCTTGGTTAGAGTTACCCCAAGATATTTTATGCTATTTGTGGCTATCGTGAAGAGTGATGCTTCTCTGATTTCCATCTCTGCTTCCTTATCCTTTGTGTATAGGAGGGCAACTGATTTTTTGGAATTGATCTTGTATCCTGAAACGCTACTAAAGGTGTTTATCAGCTGAAGGAGTTCTTTGCTGGAGTTTTTGGGGTCGCTTATGTACACTATCATATCGTCTGCAAATAATGCAAGTTTAACTTCTTCCTTTCCAATTTGAATCCATTTGATCACCTTATGTTGTCTTATTGCTATTGCTAGAATTTCAAGCACTATATTAAAGAGGTATGGAGAGAGTGGACAACCTTGTCGTGTTCCTGATTTTAGTGGAATAGCTTTGAGTTTCTCTCCATTTAATTTGATGTTAGCTGACGGCTTGCTATAAATAGCTTTTATTATACTTAGGAACGACCCTTGTATTCCTAATCTCTCTAAGACCTTTATCATAAAGGGATGTTGAATTTTGTCAAATGCTTTTTCCGCATCTAATGAAATGATCATATGGTTTTTTTCTTTCAGATTTTTTATGTGATGGATTACATTGATAGATTTTCGTATGTTGAACCAGCCCTGCATCTCTGGGATGAAGCCTACTTGATCATAATGGATAATTTTTCTAATGTGTTCTTGGATTCGGTTTGCCAGTATTTTATTGAGTATTTTTGCATTGATGTTCATGAGTGAGATTGGCCTGTAGTTCTCTTTCTTGATTGTGTCTTTGTGTGGTTTTGGTATCAGAGTAACTGCAGCTTCATAAAAGGAATTTGGCAATGACTTCTCTGTTTCAGTATTGTGAAATGAGAATAGGTATTAGGTCTTCTTGGAAGTTCTTGTAGAATTCTGCATTGAAGCCGTCTGGACCTGGGCTTTTTTTGGTGGGGAGGTTTTTTATAACAACTTCTAATTCTTCGCGACTAACAGGACTATTTAGATTGTTCACCTGGTCTTGGTTTAACTTTGGTAAATGGTACTTATCTAAAAAAGTGTCCATTTCTTTTACATTTTCCAATTTTGTGGCATACAGGTTTTTATAGTAAGATCTAATGATTCTCTGAATTTCCTCTGTGTCTGTGGTTATGTCTCCCTTTTCGTTTCTGATTTTGTTAATTTGCGTATTCTCTCTCTGCCGTTTGATTAGTTTGGATAGGGGTTTATCAATCTTATTGATTTTCTCCAAGAACCAGCTTTTTGTTTCCTGGATTCTTTGGATTGTTTTCTGTGTTTCTATTTTGTTGATTTCAGCCCTCAATTTGATTATTTTCAGTCTTCTACTTCTCCTATGTGAGTCTGCTTCTTTTTTTTCTAAAGCTTTCAGGTAGGCTATTAAGTCTCCAATGTGTGCTTTCTCCGTTTTCTTTAAGTGGGCCCCTAATGCTATGAACTTTCCTCTTAGCACTGCTTTCATAGTGTCCCATAGGTTTGAGTATGTTGAGTCTTCGTTTTCATTGAATTCAAGAAAGACTTTAATTTCTTTCTTTCTTTATTCCTTGATCCAGGTGTGGTTCAGTAGTTGACTGTTCAGTTTCCATGAGTTCATAGGCTTTCTGGGGATAGCATTGTTGTTGAATTCTACCTTTAATCCATGGTGATCTGATAAGACACAGGTGGTTACCAATATTTTTTTGTAACTGTGTAAGTTTGCTTTGTTACCGAGTATGTGGTCTATTTTCGAGAAGGTTCCATGAGCTGCAGAGAAGAAGGTATATTCTTTCTTATTTGAGTGGAATGTTCTATAGATGTCTGTTAAGTCCACTTGATTCATTACCTCCCCTAATCCTCTTATTTCTCTGTTAGGTTTCTGTCTGATTGACCTGTCCATTGGTGAGAGAGGAGTGTTGAAATCTCCTACTATTAGTGTGTGTGGTTTGATGACTGCCTTGAGTTTTAGTAACATTTCTTTTACATGAGTGGGTGCTTTTATATTAGGGGCATATATATTCAGGATTGAGACTTCATCGTGGTGAATTTTTCCTGTTATGAGTAAAAAATGTCCCTCTCCATCTCTTTTGATTGATTTTAGTTTAAAGTCAACTTTCTTAGAAATTAGTATGGCCACACCTGCTTGTTTCTTAGGTCCGTTTGCTTGATAAACCTTTTCCCAGCACTTTACTCTGAGTAGATGTCTCTCTTTGTGGTTGAGGTGTGTTTCTTGTAAGCAGCAGAATGTTGGATCCTGTTTTCGAATCCAATCTCTTAGCCTGTGCCTCTCTATAGGTGAGTTGAGTCCATTGATATTAAGTGATATTAATGACCAGTGGTTGTTAACTCCGGTCATTTTTCCTTTCTCTCTTTCTTTCTTTTGGTAGTAGAGTTTGTGTGTTTCCCTTCTTCAAGTTGTGCTGGTGAAGGGTCATTAGATGTCTGAGTTATTGTGGGCATTGTTGGTCTCCTTGGTTTGTGATTTTCCTTCTATTACTTTCTGTAGGGCTGGATTTGTGGTTACATATTGTTTAAATTTGTTTTTATCCTGGAAAATTTTGTTTTCTCCATTTATAGTGAACGAAAGCTTGGCTGGGTATAGTAGTCTGGGCTTGCATCCATGGTGTCTTAGTTTCTGCAGCACATCTATCCAGGACCTTCTGGCTTTCATGGTTTCCATAGAGAAATCAGGTGTAAGTCTGATAGGTTTACCTTTATAGGTAACTTGGCCTTTTTCCTTTGCAGCTCTAAATATTCTTTCTTTATTCCGTATGTTTTGTGTTTTGATTATTATATGACGAGGAGATGGTTTTTTTTGATCCGGTCGATTCGGTGTTCTGTATGCTTCTTGGACCTTCAAAGGAATATCTTTCTTAAGGTTGGGAATGTTTTCTTCTATAATTTTATTAAATATATTTTCTGGACCATTGAGCTGTACTTCTTCTCCTTCTTCTATCCCTATTATTCTTAGGTTTGGTCTTTTTATTGTGTCCCAGATTTCCTGAATGTTTTGTGATGAGAATTTGTTGATTATGCTGTTTTCTTTGATCAGAAAGTTTATTTTCTCTATGGTATCTTCAGTGTCTGAGATTCTTTCTTCTATCTCTTGTAATCTGTTGGTGGTACTTGTCTCTGTAGTTCCTGTTCGTTTATCTAAATTTTCCATCTCCATCCTTCCCTCGGTTTGTGTTTACTTTATTACTTCCACTTCATTCTTCAAGTCTTGAACTGTTTCCCTTACCTGTTTGATTACTATTTCTTGTTTCTCTTGGTTTTCTTGGGTTCTTTGAGATATTTATTCATTTCCTCTACCTTTTTGTTTGTAATCTCTAATTGATTATGGCAGTTTTTTACCTCCTGTTTAAGGTCCTCTATTATTTTCATATAATTCACTTTTGAGTCGAATTCTTCTAATTCTTCTGGATTAGGGTGTACACTTCTCATTTCGGGATTCCTGGATTCTGCTGATGTCGCGTTGCTTTTCAAGTTGTTGGGGAAATTCTTGCATTGGCGCCTGCCCATCTTTTCCTTCAAATGGAGCCAGGAGAGGCCTGGTGTCTTGGACCAGTCTTTGCTGTGACTAACTCTCTGGGTGTATCTCCTTAGTGTAGGGGCAGGAACCGTTCCCTTGCAGATGAACTCCTCAACACCAAAACAGAGATGCCTGGTATTCCAATGACCCGCGGAAAGAAGGGCAAATGCAAGGGGTAGGGCGGGGTCGAGTAGAACACAGGTGACACTGCAGTACAAGCTGGAGGTGCCTGTGCTCCCTTTCGAGGGTTACTGAGGCCTGCCCGCTAGGCAGGCACTCACTGTTCTGGTTGGGTAGCCTTAGTGTAGGGGGGTTTGTGCTCTCTACCGGGACAGTCCACCCCAGGCTAGTACACACTCACCCGTCCAGATGGAACTTCTCAGCACCTACACAGGGACTCCTGGTAGCCCCAATGAGTCAGGGGCCAAGGGAAGTAGGGGGCAGGCAGAGCAGGTCCAGGAGAGCACAGCAGACACTGCAGCCCCAGCAGCAGGGGCCCGCGTTCCCTGGCAGAAACCTTGAGGCCTGCCCTCTAGTCAGGCTCTCACTGCTCTGGGTTGGTAGCCTTAGTGAAAGGGCAAGAAACTGTTCCACAGCAAAGGACCTTGCAGACAAGGCAGGCTTGGGGGTGGGGGTGGGGGCGCATGTGTAGGAAAGAAAGCCCTGCAGCAGGTGCTGGGGGAGGGGCATTTGTTCTCTCTACCGGGACAGTCCACCCCAGGATAGCACACACTCACCAGTCCAGATGGGACTTCTCAGCACCTACACAGGGACTCCTGGTAGCCCCGATGAGCCAGTGGCCAAGGGAAATAGGGGGCAGGCAGAGCAGGTCCAGGAGAGCACAGCAGACACTGCAGCCCCAGCAGCAGGGGCCCGCTTTCCCTGGCGGGGACCTTGAGGCCTGCCCTCTAGTCAGGCTCTCACTGCTCTGGGTTGGTAGCCTTAGTGAAAGGGCAGGGAACTGTTCCACAGCAAAGGACCTTGCAGACAAGGTAGGCTTGTGGGTGGGGGTGGGGTGAGGTGTGTTTCTTCTATGCAGAAGAAGGATAATTCTGTTTTCGTATCCAATCTGTTAGCCTGTGTCTTTTTCTCAGTGAGTTGAGTCCATTTATATTAAGGGATATTAATGACCAATGATTGCTATCTCATATTAATTTAGTTTTTATTGTTGGTGATGTTAATTTGTTTGTTTTTCTCTACTTTGGAGTTTGCTGTTATGAGACCATCAATTGTCTGTGTATTTGTTGATTTAGCCAACTTTGTTGGTTTGGAGTTTTTCTTCTAGTATAAGGCTGGGTTTGTGGCTAGGTATTGGTTAAATCTGGTTTTGTTATGCAATATCTTGTTTGTCCTCCTATGGTTATTGAAAGTTTTGTTGGATATAAAAGTCTGGGCTGGCATCCATAGTCTCTTAATATCTGTATAATGCTTGACCTTGACCTTCTGACTTTCATTATCTTCAATGAAGAGTCAGGTGTAATTCTGATAGTTCTGCCTCTTTATGTTACTTGGACTTTTTCCTTTGCAGATCTTATTATTCTTTCTTTACACTGTATGTTTAGTATTTTTATTATTATGTGGAAAGGGGACTGTTTTTTTTTCTTTTTTCTTTTTTGATCTAGTCTACTTGGTGTTCTGTAAGCTTCTTGTATCTTCATCGACATGTCTTTCTTTAAGTTGGGAAAGTTTTCTTCTATGATTTTGTTAAATATATTTTCTGTCCTTCTATGCCTATTACTCTTAGGTTTGTCCTTTTCATGATGTCCCGTATTTCCTGGATATTTTGGGTTAAGCTTTTGTTAGGTTTAACATTTTCCTTGATGGACAAGTCTGTTTCCTCTATTGTATCTTCAGTGCTTGAGATTCTGTCTTCCATTTCTTATATTCTGCTGTTCATGCTTGCATTTTTGGTTCCTAGTTGTTTTCTTATAATTTCTGTTTCTATAATCCCATGGTCTTGTGTTTTCTTTATTTTCTCTATTTCAGTTTTCATGTCTTGATAGTTTCTTTAATATGTTTGATTGCTTTTTCTTGGTTTTCTTTAAGGGATTTGCTGATGTCTTTCAATTTTTTTTGTCTTTTCCTCCATTTCCTTGAGAGAATTTCTCATTTCCTCTTTAAGGATTTCAAACATTCTCCTTAAGTTATTTTTAGTTCAATTTCTTCTGCTTCATCTATATTTGGTTGTTCAAGTCTTTCTGTTGTAGGGTCTTTATGTTTTACTGTTGTCATGTTGCTCTTTGTAGTGTTGCACGTGTTCTTACCTTTTCTACTCATCTTTTCTTCTAATAGGTGTCTTTGGGGCTGTTGGTGATTCTGTTGATTAATCTTCTAGGTGCCAGTGAATCCAATGCTCAGATGGTTGTTCCTCGTGGTACAGTTAGTGCCACGGTTTTAGTTACCCCTTTGGTCACTTTGGTGTCCCTGGAGGTCACTCAGCACTCCCAGGCTTTGCTCCCCTCAATTGGAGTTTTCTGTCTCAGGCCTGCTCTAGCCTAGGTTGTCAGCTTTGATCTGTTTCTGTAAATCCTGGTTTAGATCCACTCATGCAGAGGACCCTGGCTTATAGTTATTCCTGCAAAGATCTCTGCCTCTGATCTACTCCCTCAGAGTTTCCAGGCTCTGGTGCACCAAGACCTGCAGAGGATCTGGCTCAGGCTTACTCCCTCAGAGGTCCCAGACTCACACAGAGGTTTCTGATTCCTGCCTATTCCTTTGATGTACCAGACCAACGCCTGGACCCACAGAGGTCCTGGCTCAAGGGTACTCCTTATGAGGTCCCAAACTTATGTGTGGACCTGCAGATATCTCTGGTTCCTGCCTACTCCCTCCAAGGTCCCAGATTCATGCGCAGACCCGCAGGGGACCTGGCTCAGGCCTCTACAATTCTTTTTCTTTAAGTGTGGAGCAGTGCTAGAGATTTAACTCAGGGCTTTACATATGAAAGGCAGGCAATGTATCACTGAACTATCTATATCCTGAAGCTTAAAACTTCAGGATTTGGTAGATATATTGAAAACCTTAGAAAGTATCAAAACATCAAAAGAAAGAAAATGTGCGTTTGACTGATATGTATATATATTGCACTTGGTACATTTCTATTAAAGTTGATGAAACTACATTTTTAACCACAGCAATATTTACATGAGGACCAAGTAAGTCATGATGTTGAACATAATATGTGTTTGGATAAATTTATAATGAAATAAAATCACCTTTTTTGGCTGTTGTTATTGTTGATATGTTTGTTTTGTAATGACAATAGCTCAGGCTGACATAGAATTCACTATGTTGACTTGGACTTATATATAGAATGAACATTTGATTCTTCTGCTACCTTTATTTATTTATTTGCTCCTACTTTTTTAGTAGTGGAGGTACATATATGTGTACTTTTACATCCAGTTTTATGGGGTACAGGTAATAAAACCAAGGACTCAGTGAAGGCTATAAAAACACTTCACAAACTGTCCTATATCTCCAGTTCCCAAACATAGCAACACTTTAAAAAAATAACTACTTGAAGTTGAGAATATACCTTACTTATTTACTTACTTAAAATTACTTATTTAGTTCCCATTCCAACATGACAAATAAAATTAAACCAATGATATTTGACCAAATCATGAAGTTCTCAAATGCAAGTAAGATTAAGGAAGTACATAGCAAATCTGGGGTTAAGGCAAATTTATGGCAGGAAAATAAAATATCCTATGAAAAATTGCTCAAGGATTTAAAATGATCATTTGCCTGGTAAGCACATAATGTGATCATTTAGGTGTCTATGATTGAATAATGCTCAGTTGTGATTGGCTGAGATTCAGCTATGTTTTTCATGAGTATACTCTTAGGAAGTTTGCAATTTTTATATACTTATTTAAGAATCAGTACAGTTTAAAACTATTCAGTATGATAGTTTGCCTCAAAGGTGTAAAATGTAAAGCAGAATCACATGAGGGTCTGTATTTAGCCAAAAATGGCAGTACCAGTAAATGATTCAGATAGATAGTAGGTAGGGTACATACCTCAAGCCTTGGCCTTGCAAACCATAAAATTTGCGTCTACCAGAGTGAATATTTTGGTTATTTAAGAAAATTTTAGTTGTATAGACATTGAAAGTACACAATGATTATTTTATCTCTTTATAAGCAGAAGGAATTTGAGATTATTCTTAGTGTGGGAAGAAGCAATTTCTTTATTTTATAAGAAGAGACTTTGAAATGGTTCAGAGGTGAGCTCTCCTCAGAAGTCTAAGTTGACCTTACAATAGGGCAAGTCAAGAGGAATATAAAAAAACAAAAACAGGGAACAATGAAAGGAGAAAGTTCATGAGAAGACATGGTTGAGGATGTTTAAGGATATTTCCTGCTAGATGGTTAACTAACTTAATGCTTTCCACTATGAAAGATGTACTTGGAAGAACTAATCCTTTCCACCCAGGGTTCTGAGCACTTCTCACTGCATAGTCAAAAGAATTTTGACCCACCCAGCAGGTCCTAAGTTATTCCAGGGTCTGAAAGACATGGGCGGGAAAGAGAAATGGACACCAAGCAGTATTCTTTTTGTCAAGGCATCCGTTTATTGAAGCAAGTTTTATGTCTTATATACTCCTCAGTGAGGAACTTGGGCAGGGGGAACTGAGGAAGGGGGATGGAAAGGAGGGGGAAGGGGGAAGGGAAGGAGGAGCTCTGGCAGCTAAGCCGAACAGTTGCAAGGTCAGTGTTGGTGTCGAGAACACCTGCTGTTAGGGATAAGCAGCAAAGAAGACACTCTGTGGTGCCATCTGAAGCTTGAATCTCCAAGATTAGCACACAATGTTTTAGTTAACTTTAAGTTTTCTGTCTCAAGGTTTTTACTTCAAGGCCCTGTGAGATGTGAGAAAGGAGAAGCCTAAAATGGCTCCTGACAGAATTTAATAGTTGAATGGATGTGGGATTTAATAATGACACCAACAAAAGAAAACTGTTGTCATTAGGAGATAATTCAGAGATGGGCCATATATCTAAGCAGGGTTTTAGTTCTTCCTGGCCTGATTGGCAGTAGTTACTGAGTATCCAGAATAATTCCGGTGCCTCTGATATGGAACAGTTCTGTGATGATGCTGGCTGCACATAGCTCCTTTTAAGTGCATAAAGACACAACCAGTAGATTTTAGTGAAATTAAATATGTAGTTTCATTAATCACACAATGAGGGTTACGGTCTCTTGGTAACAGTGTCTAAATAAGAGTAAAATACAGAAGTTTAGAAAAATAATTAACGACAACAGCTCGATGGAAGTCATCATTGTTCCCATGCCCATCAGCCCATAGTTCACAAGCAAAACCTATACTATTTCCCGTTCCCAGGGAGATGCATTCATCTTCCACCCCAGTGCCCTTCTTATTGCATAACCTCTCTGTGTCTGTATTTGTAGTGTAATTATCCTTTACATAACTTATAAGTGACTACACATTGTATTTTTCTTTCTGAGTCTGAGTTCCTCGCTCAGGATGATTTCTTTCTCTAGTTTCATCAATTTTATGTCATTTTTCTAACAGCTGTGTAACACTATGTTCTCTAAATATACCATATTTATCTTTTATTTATTCTTCAGTTTGAAGAACATCTAGGTTGTTTCCAGTTTGAGGCTATTATGAATGAAACCATTACAAGCTAGATTGACTCTCAATTTTGTTAAGAGCCACCATATTGATTTCCATAATGGCTACAAAAGTTTGCACTCCCACCAGGAATGGAGGAATGTTCCCATTGCTCAACATCCTTGCCAACATGAACTGTTACTTGGGTTACTTAGTTTAGTCATTCTGAGAAGTGTAAGTTGGATTCTGAATCACATTTCCCTGATGAGTAAGGACTTGTACATTTCTTTACATGTTTCTAAGCCATTTGAGATTCATCTATTGAGAATTTTCTGTTTATATCTGTATTCCACTTATTCATTGGAATGTTTTGTTTGTTGATTTCTAGTTTCTTGAGTTACTTATTTAGTTTAGATATTAACCCTCTGTCAGATTTAGAGTTAGTGAAAACATTTTCCATTTTTTAGGTAGCAGTTTTGTCTTATTTCTGGTGCCATTTGCCTTACAGATGTTTATCAGTTTCTGCGGTCCCATTCATCAATTTTTGATATTTGTTCCTGTAATATCAAACTTCTGTTTAAGAAATTACCTTTTGTCCTGATGCATTCAAGGCTATCCCCATTTTCTCTTCTATCAGGTTAAGTGTATCTGGTTTAATGTTGAAGTATTTGATTCACTTAGACTTAAGTTTTATACAGGGTGATAAGTAGGGACAAATTTCCATAATTTCACATGTTGACATTCAGTTAGACCAGCATCATTTGTTAAAGATGCTTTATTTTTTTCCATTGTGTCTTTCCAGCGTCTTTATGAAGTGAGATATCCATAGGTGTATGGATTTATGTCTCAGCCTTTGATTCTGTTTCATTAATCAACATTTCTTATTTCCATAATTTTGTGACACACAAAAAAATACTTATTTCTCTTAAAGGGAACTGTAAAATGATGAAAATTCCAATTCCATGGAGTTAACTCACAGAAAGTAAGGTAAATATGATTCACATTGGCAACAACAGGCAACAAATGCTTAAAGACAGAGGAGGTAGTCTGGCATCCCATATTTTGAGACTCTAAAGAAATGAGGATCTGGTTACTAGAGGACATAGTTTGGATGGTTCACTATTTTGATTGACAGATTAAGACATCTACATATTTGCTGCCATGCATGTTCCTTCCAGTTATGCATCTGATTTCAAAATGTGAATGCTCAATTATTAATAAACATAAGTCATTTTTATGGAGGTTAATTTAGATTGTTGATCATATATCCAAAGCCAGTTTAGGCCTGACCTGTCATTTGATAGAAAATACACTTTTTCTCATATAGCATATCCTTATTATAATATTTCCTTTCTCTACTTCCCCCAGTGGCTCCTCACCCTCACCATCATCCAGATCCATGCTTTTTCTTACTCCCATTAAAAAACAAACTAATAAGGAATAATATCAAAATAAAATAAGATTAAAAACTGAAAGGTCTGATATATCAGAATAGGGCAAAACAAACAAAGAGAAGGAGAAAGCCCAGAAAAGGTACACATGACACAGTTATAGAATCAGAAAAGTTATTCACACACTCAAGAATCTCATAAAAGCATTGAACTTGAAGTCATTATATATACACAGAGGACCTGTACAATCTGAATGTGTGTGCATATATGTGTGTGTGTGTGTGTGTGTATATATATATATATATATATATATATATATATATATATATTATGGAAAAACACTAGAAGACAGTCTTAATGTATACACACACAATGTAGATGGCATAACACAAGATGGCAATCTGAATGTGTGTGTATAATATATATATATATATATATATATATATATATATATATATATATATATAGTCATGGATACAGCCTAATCCTTAAAACTAGTTTGTTTCCCCAGTGAGACTCCACTGGAGAAAACTAAATATTCAATTGCAAATGGTTATCAAATGGAGATAACTTCTGGGTTAATAACAGGAGAATGTGTCTTTCAGCTGTAGAACATTATCTGGTGCAGACCTCTGCAGGTCCTGTGCATAACTGCCTCACTTTCTGTGAGTTTATATGCATCTGTCTCCTGTTGGTTTAGAGTGCCTTCCTTCCTGGTATCCTCCATACTTGCTGGCTCTTACAGTCTTTCCACTTTATCTACCAGGTTTCCCTGAGTCCTGGGGAGAAAAATGTAATGGGGACCTCACATTTAAGGATATGACTTCATTCCATGATTGCTCATTCTCTGCACAATGTCTGATTTTGGGTCTCTGTATTTGTTTCTGTCTGCTGCAGGAGGAAACTTCTCTGATGATGGTTGTAAAAAACTATAGCAGAATGTCATTAGAATCTAGTTATTTTATTTCTACATTTTTAGAACATCAGTATTTGGTTTTACCTTAGATCCCTGGGATATATAGTCACAGGTTCTGGATCACTAAGTAATACCTCATACATATTTTATTTCTTAAAGTGGGTCTTCAGTAAAATAAGAAATTTGTTGGATACTCCCACAATCTGTGTTTGACAATTGCACTAGCATTTATTCCCAGAAGTATACCACTGTAGAATAAAGAGTTGGTGGTTATGGTGGTACTCACATTTCTCCTATGGTATTCATTAGAGTACCTTACTTAACCAAAGGCTCTACCATGTAGGAATGAATGCTCTATGTAGGCATCAGTTCTCCATATTCGATGAGTTGTGCAGGTATTGCCTTCTGATACTGAGCCTTGCTGTAAGTTTGTGGAGAGCTACTTCTAGTCTTGGATATGTACAACATTGTAACTATAAACTTACAAGGATACTTAAACTTCTGCATTGTGTACCAAGGGTAAATAAATGATTTAAGATTAAATAAACAGATGTAGACAGGCTTTTCTCCCTCCAGTTATTGTTTTATTTCAAAAAAAGAATTGTTCTTCTATTCAGAATTATACACAATGCCTAATATCTGAATGATGCTTAAATAAGAACATTTCCTTAAGATTAGTATTAGATAACAAGGACTGAGATTGTAGAATTAGCTGAATTTGTTTTTGTAGTAAGTAGGGGGCCTCTTACTAGTCCAAGCCTCCTAGAACCAAAATAACCAAACAGAAACTGTATTAGTTAGATCACTGCTTGGTCCATTAGCTCTTGCTTCTTATTTGCTAACTCTTATATTAATTTAACCCATTTCTATTAATATGTACATTGTCATGTTGCTGTGGCTTACCAGGTAAAGTTCCCAGTGTCTGTCTCCAGTGGCTCCATGGCTTCTTTTTAACTCTGCCCTTATTTCTCCCTGTATTCAGTTCCATCTTCCTAGTCTACCCTGCCCTGCTATAATTCTGCCTCGCTATAAGTTCTGCCCTGCTATTAATGGTAATCATAGTATAGAGAAGGGAATCCCACATCATGCTGTAAGTAATGGGGAACTATTAATATTATCATGTTCTAGACAAAATTTCAGAGAAAAATTTGTAAAAATGTTACAAAGTACAAAAGATACCTAACATACTTATTGTAACTCTCAATCCAAGAAGGTAATTACCTATTATTTAAAGTTGAAATAAGAGAAGTATTGAAAGAAGAAGTTTTCAATCAGGACAAGGGAATATGCTGATGCTTATTGAAACTAGTTTGAAAATGTTTTCTCATCTTTCAATAGAAAAAGGTAGACTATACAATTTCACTATGCCTAGAAATATTTTGAGTTGAGAAGCAGAAATATTCTTAAAGTATGTGCTGCTGGTCCTAGTATCAGGAATGTAGACTTTCCACACTTTATTGAAAAAGCCAATTTAAACAATATATTGATAAAAACACACCTCATAAACAGCTCATTGAGAAAATACAACTCACACAAACAGATTCGGGGGGTCCTTGGATTAACATAATATATATTTTTGTTATTATATGATTGTAGTTAATATCACTTGATTTTATTTCTTAAAATTTCCTGAGCTATAACCTATATGATATATGTTTTCTATTATTCTAATGACATTAACAATGTAGAGGTTACCCATAAATTTAAAAATATTATAAATACCCAACAGCAAAAATGGTGACATTCATTAATTAAGAAGGAAATGGAAATTAAGCCACAGTGAAATATGTTAATTAGAATGCCAAATGCAGAGATCCACAGTGAAATACTGGGCTGAAAAAGTCCAGTTGAAGAGAGGGAGGCACCAAAATATGGGCAAACGTGTCAAGACCATGATGGGGATACCCACTGAAATAGCTTATGGTGAGCTAATGAGAGCTCACTGACACTGGACT
Organism: Chionomys nivalis; assembly: GCF_950005125.1. Classification (NCBI taxonomy): domain Eukaryota; kingdom Metazoa; phylum Chordata; class Mammalia; order Rodentia; family Cricetidae; genus Chionomys; species Chionomys nivalis. The sequence goes on along the minus strand of NC_080112.1, from coordinate 50,688,440 downwards.
GACAGTGGGGGAACCTGCAGAGGACCAAACTAGGCCCTCTGAATGTGGTTGATATGTGTTTGGCTGTGACAGACTATGGGGCCACTGGGAAACCCCAGTGGTCCTGCCTCAGGGAACATATAATGGAGAACTCTTTAATCCTGCCTCAAAGCTATGAGCTAGACTTTGTTGATTCCTCCATGGGAGACCTTACCCTCTCTGTAGAATGGATGGTGGGTCTGGTTGGTCAGGGGAGGTGGAAGGAGCAGGAATAGAGGAAAAAGTGGGAACTGGGATTGGTATGTAAGATTTCAATAAGATAATAATAATAATTAATACACATCTTTAAACCTAAGATTCAGGAGGAAAAGGCAGGTAGAACGTTGTAAGTTCAAGGTCAATCTGTTCCACATACAGAGTTCCAAGACAGCCAGGGATGCATAAAGGTACTCTGCCTAAAAATTAAAAAAAAAATGAAATGAAACCAAATGAAAATAAAAAATAAAGTAAAATATGAATACATTCCCATTTTCCCAACAAAGTATATGGCAAATTACCTATTGATGGATGAGAGCATAAATAAAATAGTTTTAAGATTTAAGTGAATATCAAATATACAATGAATTAAAAAAACAATGTATCTCTTTAAGATAGTGACCTTGGTAAGTGAGAGAAAATGAGATGACATGAAAACCTGATATTCTGTTGCCTAGAGTATTGTCATATACTCTATCATTACAAACCTTAAGCATAGCTTAATGATAACATATCCATTCACATTTTTGCACCTGCAGTAATCTCTCAATGTTCATAAGAAATTGACTCTGAAATCATCCTTGGATAGCAAAATCTGAAGGTATTTAATTCTCTAACAGTGATGTAATATTTGAGTAACCAAGGCACCTGTTTGTTTTCAACATATTTCAACATATTGGTTATAACATCAAATATGCAAATGCTAACTTAATGATTATTATATTATATTTTAAGAAAAATAACTACATTATGTATCTAGGAAAAACATTAGATTTCAGTCTACTGGGATTCCACAGGCCACTCCATCCAGTGGAACAGGTAAGCTAACTGCAGTTTTATTTCTTATGACATCTCTTGGGCTCTTTCTGTTTGTTGTATCCAATTCTCATATCAGTTTTTGTTTTATCTTATATTGTATTTATAATAATATATAAATTATTAAATTTATTTTATGTGTATCTGTGCAGTACATGCATGTGGTGCCTACAGATGTCAGATGAAGGTATTGCAACCCTTGGAACTAGAGTTGCAATGGTTGTGAGCCATCTTATGTATGCTATGAATCTAACTCAAGGAAAAGTAACTCTAAACTATTAGGCCAACTCTCCATTCTGACCTAGCTAAAAGATGAAATTGAAAAGTCGTTATAGTTCCTTTCAATTATCATAATTTTGACATTGTTTGTTGTGGTAAAAGAATTATTTTCAGGAAGATCTGAAATGATATATTTCACGTTCTTTGATGATAAATTAGACATATTCAACAAATGAATGACAAAACAATTTTTGCCATTCTGAACATTTCACTTACATTCATAATTACTGCCTCATACAGACATGTACTGTTATAGATATTAAGAGCAGAACAATGAAGTAGAAAGTCTTTATCTACATACTTAACTCATATATTATGAAGACAGTTCATTTTGTTCTCTCCTAGACAATTAAAAAGTATGCCAGTTCATACAAATCTTAAAGGAAATGAATATCTGAGCCTTAAAAATAAGAACAGTATCTTCTCACTTAACGGTTTGTTTTGTTAGTGCTAAGATCTGTACTCCTAATTCATTGTGCATCCAAGAATGACCTTCCTCAACAGTTCAACAGCTATATTCCACCCACACCCAATTTAACAGGTGTTTTCTAGAAAATTATTTTTCACAAGAGCTTGCTTACAATATTTTGTTGTGTGTGTGTGTGTGCATTTGTGATATATGAATGGGGAGTGATCAACTTCAAGACATTCTCAGTTTGAAAGCAAAGCTATGGAAAATTTAACTTAAATGTCACAAATTTTTCTTGTTCATGTACAGAATATACTTCTTTTTTCAAGTTTTTGAAATTATAGATCAGCATAATAATCTCCAAAATATCAACACAACTTTTTTCATTCATTGAAAAAGTATTTGCAGGTTAAGTGGTAAATTATATGGGTGGTTTCTGAAAGACCTATATGATAATCAGCTTTATGATGAAACATGTGGTTAAGAATTTTGTACCTTCTATTTCCAGTTTCTCCTTCTCCAGAATAACAAAGTAAAGCTTATATTACTCATTGGGGCCCATTTTTTCAAGGTTCTGGGTTATTCTTCCTATCTCATCTGACATCTGGCTTGAACAAAACCAGACACATCACATACCTTTCTGCCCCAGTTTTTCGTGCTCCAATAAACATGAAGAGGAGAATCAAGCATGGATACTTTTTAGCCTGAACAGTTATCAAGCGCAGCATGTTTGTAGCAGAGGCCTATATTCACAGACATATGAAAACACACTCAGGATAAGATACTGAGCACCTTGTACAACCAAGCTGAGTTTTTGGATATACAATACCACAGAATCAGAAAATAATTCTTAATATATTTTTCATTCTTTATAGGTATATCACAAGACATATTTTAAAATTTCCTTTTAAAATTATGAATAAACTACACAATTACATCATTTAAAATATTAAATTTTATTTTTCTTTAACAGCAAAGTTTATTTTTTATTGACTACACACAAAATACTAGAGAAAATCTAAACCTCAGCACATGATTTCTATAAGCAGTGTGTCTTGCTTAGAATTTCTGTTGCTGTGCAACGCCCTGACCAAAAGCAATTTGGGGAGGAAAGGGTTTATTTCCCCTTATAGTTTGTAGCCAGTAGTCCCAGGAAGTCAAAGCAAGCACTCAAGACAAGAACTGGTGTAGATGATATGAAGGCGTGCTGCTTACTGGACTGCTTCTTATACCTTCATCACCCTGCTTTCTTATAGCACCTTGAACAAAAGGCTGAAGCATGGCACTACCCACAGTGAGCTAGGTCTTCCCAAATCAATCACCAGTCAAGAAAATATACTACAGGCTTGTCCACTGGTTTATCTGGTTGGAAAATTTTCTCAATTAATGTTCCCTCTTATAAATGATCCAAACTTTTGTCAAGTTGACAAAAAACTGACCAACTTATATTTAAAAAGATTTTATTAAGGTATAACCTTAGGTAAAACCATTTAAAGTCACTAAGTTTAACTGAAAATAGTACACAACATGAGTGGATAGAGAAGGGGGTAGCCTGAAATAAATTGTCTAAAATTCTGAAAGAACTGTATTGTTTTTTTTAATATTTTATTTATTTATTATGAATACAATTTTTGTCTGTGTGTATGCCTGCAAGCCAGAAGAGGGCATCAGGCCTCATTACAGATAGCTGTGAGCCACCATGTGGTTGCTGGGAATTGAACTCAGGACCTTTGGAAGAACAGGCAATGCTCTTAACCGCTGAGCCATCTCTCCAGCCCAAGAACTGTATTGTTTAAAAAAAAACCAAAAAACAAAAAAACACGCTTTCCAACTTTAACATTTATTTTCTGTTCTTTTTGCTCTCAGTCCAACCTCACGTTAAAAGTGTACACTTTTAAAAGTTGTACTCAGATCTGGATGACAATTGCAGCAAAAATTTGATATCAAGTGGCTTTTAGCAGCTCCCTTTTTCTTTCCCCAGGCTTTGGAAACCCCAACTATAAAATTTTCCATTCTGTTTCCAGTCTATTTTTCTGCCACTGGGTGGTGCTCACAGTACATGTTAGATGTTCCGTTTGCATGACTACCGGACAAAGTGTATCTGGAAACTAAATAACATATGGATTTGTTTATTTGCTTGTTTCATTTTGTTCTGTTTTTCAAAAGTGACTGGTGAGGTTGGGGAACTGTTAATTTGTATCACATTATGCTTGTTTTTAAAGTTGGTTATGATGCTTGAGCAGCAGTTCATTCTGTAATCTTGAAGGGGCATGGCTCTCACATCCCATAACTTATATTGATACAACTAGAGTGGTAGTTATATTTGATTATTAACCTAGGGAAAGGCTGCTAACATCAAAACAGATCTGAAAAGCTCAAGTGTACTGGAGGGGACATCAGAAAATGTAACCTAGAGAGCATTTCTCTGTGTAAATTTCTGAATTTCAAATAATTAAAAGTTAGGGATAAAAACATTGAAAACCTTATTTCTGAAAATGGTATAGCCAATGAATTTATGATCACACAACAGCTGGGTTACTTGTTATAAGCCTCCATAAGTGTGAACCATGCAATAGTCAATCACAAATAGGGGCATGCCCAAGATTCTACCTCTTCATGCAGAAGCACTGGTTTCTGTTGAATTCTGAGGAGGTAAATTCATTATCTTCATAATGTACCTCCTGAGAAACCCTCTAAGCTCCAGAGGACAATTCCAAACTCATAGTCATGCAAACAATCCTGGTTAGACTCAATGAACACTCAAAACAAACAGGAATGAAAGTGGGGAAAGGACTTGCAGAGAGGATGGGTTTTAGTAAAGGTAGAAGTAGTGTGAAAGCAAGTTGGATGTTACAGTAATCTGAGCATACTGTATACAAGTATAAAACTGTTAAAGAATAAATTTAGTACATGTTATTTAAAAAACACAGAACAATGAGTGATTGTTTTCACAGTATGTGTGAAGTCCCTGATTTGCTTTCAGGCACCCCTAGCAGTGAAAGGAGGAAAAGAAGGAATAAAAGACAAGATTTGTTATAGAGTTCTTTTTAAAATAAAAATTCTTACTATTGACAATGTTAAAGTAATGCTACGGTGTAATATACGGAAAGAATCAGAAGCTAGATGAGTACAAATATATATCCTTTTCTACTTGGAAGATATGCCTAGTGTATTTCAGTAGTTTTTAGTTTAAAAAATTTGAATTTACATCTGAAACTCATGTGATTATATCTCTTTCTTCCTTGATTCATTTATATGCAGTTTTGTTGTATCTTTTGCATTAGTCAATTACTAATTTGGGCATTAGAAACACAGATTCAAGATGTAAGAATATTCGTATTTCATTTTTAAGTTTGAATTACCTTTAGAAAGAAAAACATGAGTCAAAGAGGTCCTGATTATTTGAAAATATATTTAAGTCTCTTTGTGCCACTCCACAAGAATAAAATTTCTTAGTAGTAGAAACTTAATATTTTACTAATATTAATCAGTGCTGGAATTCTATCTATATAATGTTTGATTATAGTTTTTCTTGCATATTTTAATTAGCATACAATATTATTCATTTCAGTATAACATTTTATGCATGATTTTAGCTTTAACTTCAAAGTAGCTGCAATATTTTGGAAAAGAATGAACAATTCTTTATTCGTTTTTAAAGTTTTCTTACTTTTATATTTCCTTGAATTTTGTTCTTTAATTTCTAAATGGAACCTGTGGAAAAAGTAAGGCACAGAATTTATGTTTCCAGAGGAAATTTTAATAGTGTATTTGTAAATTTTATACCTCTAAGCTATGTGTGAGTTTCCATGCCAAAATAAATTATTGAATTCTACAAATATAAATGGATTCCGAGGTGTCTTCAAAAGACTCATATTCACCAAGAAAATTAGAATGTAGCCTTACTTGGCTATTTGACATAAGTACTTGTGAGTATTTGAAGGTCTCAGTTTTGAAATCGTTTTGGATTTCAGGTAGGTACTACATTAGTAACTGATATCATTATAAGAGAAAAGCAAAGGAAATTTGGATACATGTTTATAGACACAGAGAGTAATGTATAGGGCATGAAAAGACAATGTGTAGAGACTGGGTCATGCTGCCACAAGCCATGCAATACAAACAATTTTCAAGAACCAGAGGGATGTAAGAAAGGGGTCCGCAATATATTGGTGAGAGCTTTGAGAAAAAACTTTTTCGGTATCTTGATTTTGGATAGCAGGTATCTTGAATTGTGAGAAATAATTTACTCTTATTTCAGTTTGTAAAACTGACAGTAATTTGTTAAGGCAACCGTAGGAAATTTATGCATGTATCAGGAAAATTTTACTTCTAATTAATCTTAAAAAGTCAATTCCAAAACATAGTTTGTAGTTCTCACAAATGTTTACTAAGTCCTCAACTTTAGGCAAAAGAAAAGAAAGGTAACCATAAGAGTAGATTTTATCACAAATTCCTTTGTCCTGCCTTACTTTGTTGCTGATGTTTTGTGATTGCCAGACTTAAGGGAATGCCTGACTGATACTGTTTAATAGCAGCTCATAAGTGGTCTGCTAGAAAGCTTCAAGGGCTGAAACAAGAGCCAAAATTTATAGAAAGAACTGGCAGAGATTGTGGAGAACATACTCAAACAATTCTAAAAGGTGTAATAGGCAATGTGTGTAGAAGAAAGACAAAATAAGTAAAATTCCTAGTCATATCTTTGTCAAGAACAGCAATTAAAAAATAAAATAAAAAACTAAGAAATTCTTCTACCTTTGAAGGATTATTTTTTTTCTTTTTATTTTAAAGCCAAAAAATCAATCTTCATTAAGTTGGCAAGTTGCATTGTTCAAATAATTATCCTCTGTAGACCTCTGTGTTAAAAGATGCCTAGAACTCACAAATTGTGAAACATTTAAGAGTGGATGTAGTGGAAGGAAGTTAGGTCATTGTAAGAAAATGCTGGAAGGGGATATTGAAATCTTGTTATTTTCCTGTCTCTATCTTTACCTCCAGCCACAAAGGAAGCAATTTCCTCTACTTTATACTCACAACATTAGAAACTATTTTGCCTCAAGCAAAAAAGCAACAAAGTCAACTGACCACAGACTGAAATCAACACATATTTTTCAAACTCCTTATAGTTCTCTGAAATATTTTGTTAAACATGAACTAAACATAGAAGAAGGAAGTAAATGGCACATATTGACTTTATTAATCAGTTGTTGAAAACAGACTGCATTCAAAAAATATTGCTTTCTATATGAAACTAGATAAAAGAAGGTTAACTGTGGTTTATACAATTAACATTACATTATTGAAAAAATATGCATTTTAAGTATGATATTTTCTATAATTTTATACTTCAAATAAATAAAAAGCTTAACATGCATAAAATAGAACGTGCTGTCTCATTGATTTTTTTTCATATAGAAATAACAATTTACTTATAAGTCAGGTTTCTTCCCCTAACGTTGATCTGTCATCCTCATCGTCAACTGTATCTCCACACTGAGTATGATTTCTAAACTACAATTTCAGAGTTTAAAGTACTTTTTCAGCATTACCTTGTATTAAGTAACGCATATGCTCCTTAGAAATAGAGAGTATATTACCAATCTTAAATTGCATTTACTTTTATTGTATATCATTTTACTCAGTATTTATCCCTACATGTTGTATTCATTTTCTGATATATACTGACATAATATCTATGCTATGTTTTAAAGTGCACACAATTTCATGATTCTCTATTTGATTTCTAATACAAATAGTATATGTATACTACTCTAATGATATCATGTATCTCAATGATAAAACCATAAGATACTCCATATTGAACAAATTTAGATGTTTATTTCTATATATTCCCAACTACCTCATTTATTGGAAACAAACCCTACAGGGTTGTTTATTACTAACCAAGTATATCCCCCTCATTTTCAAGGCTAAACTAATGGATTTTTTATGACAAAATCATTCCACATACAATTATATTGTATGAAATATGAAAGAGAGGAAATGGAAGCTTTAATTTATTCTGATGATTTACATAACAAATCACATATAACTGCTGGATAAATTCAAGGCAAATTAATTTTAGGGTTGTAAACCATGTAGTCTATGTCAATAGCTTCAACATTATTTTTTTAAATTATCTGACATTAATTTCTGTCCATGAAAACATCATATCCAAAATAAAAATCAATGACTGATACATCTTTTATTCTGAATATATATTAGATACATAATAAATTATTTTTTAGTACTACCCAGTTACTTTTTAAGGGCTCGAAAACATTTTAATTTCTATTTGTGGATGTAGACCGATAAATGAGGAAGTTTTTTTTTCAGTGTACTTTCAATGGAATGACTAGAGAGACAGCACAAGTGGATGAGAAAAGTCTAGTTCCCTTATAAACACAAGAGGGTGCTAAGAGATTTGTTTTTGCTTCATCATTGTTTTAGTAACAAAAAGGCAACATGAATATTGGGGCCTATTATTTTAGGAAATAATGACTATTCTCCTACTTTTCAGCCTATTATATGCATTATTTCATGGATGATTACATTTTGAAGTTTTTGTAGTTTTATTTCTTTTTATGGGACTCAATTTTACATTTTTGGCATTGGAAATCTTCTGACTATTCTGTATCCCTGCAGTCATTTGGATCTCACAAGCTTAATGTGATTCAATAGGTTGAAAGCAGACCATTTTCTGTGTATTGAGTGCCTCAAGGACATTCCTGCATTTTGTGAGGTAATTTTCTTCCTTTCTTATGCTTCTATCTCCCGTGCTTTAGATAAAATTATAAAAACTAGTGCATTATAACATCTGTAATTCTGACAGAAAAAATTAACTCTTAACATCTAGCACCCTAAAATATGAACAAAACAGTAGGTTAAATAAAAGATATTTATATTTTATGTGAAAATAATAACTGCCATTTTAAATGAAATTATTGTATCTGGTCTGTGTATTATTAATTTTATTAATAAAATATGATTTATCATCTTTAAAAAATATCATGAGTTTTCCTTTAAAATACTGCCATAATATATAATTTCTAAAACCATGATAGTGCATTACATAACTTGACTTATTTTCCAAAATTTATCACAATAGGAAACATCAGAATACATGTGAGAAAATATCTCCATCATTCATCAATGTATAATAATCACAAAATTCTTGTATATACAACACATTGTAAATTACTGCTAAATTTATAAGAGAAATCCTTGATTCCTAACTATTGACCCTCCAGGGAAATTGGCACACAACTTTAATCCAAGAACTCAGGTGACAGAGACAATCAGATCTCAGTGAGGTTGGGGCCAGCTTGGGCTATGTAGCAAGATCCCATCGCAAGCAAAGAAAAACAAAACCAAAGAACAAAGCAAATACCTGACACCCAGTTATACCTTTGTTCATCATTTATTAATTCTCACCTATCCTTATAGTAGGAGGCCTCTGAATAAAATCTGCTTTACTAAAATCCTCTTCTACTAAAAGTAATAATGAATAAATTGGATTGTTTCAGGCTTATTTTTCCTATGTGTCACTAGTTTTTCTTTCTGCTTTATTATATTTCCTTTAAATATAGAAACTCTCCTACTTCTTGCTTAAGAATATGAGCAATGAGGTCAAAACCATGATCGGGACACCCACTGAAACTGTTTGCCTGAACTAATGAGAGCTCACCAACTCCATCCGGACGGGGAAGAAAACAGCATAGGACCAAACTAGACCCTCTGAATGTGGATGATAGTTGTATGGCTGGGGCAGACTGAGGGGCTGCTGGAAGTGGGACCAGGATTTATCTCTACTACTTGTACTGGCTTTTTTGGAACTCATTACCTTTGGATGGATTCCTTGCTAAGCCTAGATATAGTAAAGAGGGCCTTGGACCACCCCAAAACAATGTGCTTTACCCTCTCTTAGGAATGGATAGGGGGTTGTCAGGGAGGAAGTGGAAGGGATGGGAGGAGAGGAGAAAGTGAGAACTGGGATTGGTATGTAAAATGAAAAAGATAGTTTGTTTTCCTTTTAAAAAAATAAAATGAAATAACAAGAAAGAAAATATACTTTATATTCCACCACTATCACAGAATCTCTCATTCATCTCTCAGAAGAGTGATTGAGAAAATGAAAGCCCAAATATTTATTCAACTTATATAAGGGAAACTAATATAAGAGAAAGCTAACAGTGTTTTCCTGTTTATTATAACTAATGCCCTACTTCTAATACCCCAGGGAGAGGTTGGTCATAGTAGCAAGCTCTCTAACGAAATACACTGAACTTTTTTAAATTAATAGATTCAAAAAAAGGATGCCTCCAATGACCTTAAAAATTCTTAGTGGAAATAAGGAGGTAAGAAAAGCAAAATTGTATGATAATAAAATTTTAGACAATTTCCTGTCTTTTTATTATGATTAGCTTTAAATGTGTCTTTTTATGCTTACTAGATGTTTTATGAATGTATAAACTACTCATCAAAATTATTTTAATTAAATTTTATTAATGAAGGGAAGAAGAGAAGGAATATATTGGACATTTTATTCAGCAGTATAGACAATATTTGAGACATATAAATATATTTGTCAGCTTAGTATGCAAAATTAGGATGTGGATGTCTTCAATGTTGGGATTCCCCTTAGAACATATGACTAATACAATAGTGATGCTTTTTAATATAAATTAGTTGGCAATGGTGAACAGCCATCTTTAAAATTTGTCAGTGTCTGATTATATACTTCAGATTTAAATAGGTATTTTCCTTACCAAGACAATTGCAGAGACTTCTTGTGCTAAGTATAAAATCTTGTTTTAAAGTCTAAAGCAAGCTAGATTTAAAAATAAATTGTTGAAGACATAAGTGAATGATAGAAATGGGGCTGGACAAACTGCTCAGTGGTCAAGTATACTTAGGGCTTAATAACAAACCTGGGTTCAGTTGTCAGGCCAGAGTCTTGTACTGGGAAGCTTACAGTTCCAGGGAGTCTGATCCCCACTTGCCTCCTCGAGCAAGTGTGCTACCCATAAACTTACCCAGGTGCATACATAAAAACATAAATAAAAATACAGCTTTAAAACATGATAGAAATAAACTCTCAACTTACCTGGATATTTACACATAGAGCCCAAACCCTCTTTTGTGCAGTAGTTACCTTCAGACTCACTGCTCACTGCTTTCAAAAGTCTTACCCTTCCATTCCTTTCCAACTCTTCTTCTGAAGAGCCAAAATCCTGAATCTGTTTATCAAGATACTCAGGGCATTGTTTCTGTCTGAAGTGTCAGCCCTTGCCTGACTCACTCAGTGCACCTATAAACTTTCACTGCTGAGTTGACACAATTGTTTTTTACTTCTAGCTGAGAATAACATTTTTATTCTTTCTCCCCTTGCCAACTCCATTTGCCCAACAAGTGTTGTGATATCCATCATGTTTCCATTATTGTTTCTTTTCTCTAGTTCCAAAAAGGTAGTCTTCCAAAAACATTTTTAAGTTATTTTATCTGTAAAACCAAGAACCCCCTAAAGGGATCCAGACAAAACAAGCACTTTTACTATAATGCATTAGACAATTTTTTCATGATGAAATTATTTATAAAAAGAAGCTAAAAGAGCTATATTATGGGAAACAAGGTCAACTGACATCCCAAAGTCTCTTGCTACTCATTTCTCTCCATACTCTTTTCTTTTTTGTTAATAGTTACTTCTCTTCAATAGTTTTTGATGCAAAGCAGAACAAACAAGTTAAATATCCACTTTATGCTTTTTTTTTTTTAATCATTACTGATCTCTCACTAGAGATGAATACAATTGGCAAGGTTGGTGTTATCTAAACTTAAGGCACCATAATTGTCATTGTCAGTACAAAGAAATATTTGTGTTTAGCTGAAAGAGGCAATAAATTTATTTGGTTTAGCTGACATAGGATCACAAATTTTTTTTTGAATAAAGTATTGAATCAAAGACAAGAGAAATGGGCAAATTCTGTGGCTACTATTTCTCAGCACATTTTATTTCTCTGTATATTTATCTTGTTTCTATTTAAAAGTATTTATGTAAAATGTATAGCTTGGTGATAGAGAACTTGCCTAACATTTGTGAAGACCTTGGTTCAACTCCAAACACTGCAAAAAATATTTTGTTGGCCAGGTCTGAGGGTACAGATCCTTAATCCCAACACTGAGAAAGCAGAAGCAGGTGGATCTCTGTAAGTTTGAGGTCATCATGATCTAAAACTCAAGATTCACGGATACCTAAACATACTGTCTTAAAATAATCAAATATTAATTAATTAATATGTTTATTTTTAAATTAATAAAAGAATAACGTTTGGACAAAATAAATCAACAATTTTTCCCCTGGAAAAAAGACAGTTTCTAATTCATAGTTTATGCATTATAGCTCAGATGGAAAGCTATACAGGAATCTGGGAGCAAATGAATACTACAAAGTCACACTGCACAACAAACCTCACACAACAGATTTATCAGGAGGGAAAAAAAACAGAAGTGTAACTGTTTCTGCTCAGGTGAGAAACAACAGCAAACTGAACAGGATACAGAGCTTATATGAGCTTCATCAGAAGGGAATGGAACTTTTCAGAGTGGAGATTTCCAGGGTGGATATTGTGAGATTTCATGTCTAGAAATTGGGCTTTTTACTCTATATATAGTACAGGGACAGGATCCAGCAATTAGGGCACTTGTATTATTCTGTGGGTAGAACCTGTCAGTTAGAGGTCCTTGGGGGAGGGGTCTAGACACTTGTGTGACTGGAAGGTCTTACACATAGTCTTCTATTTTCATATTGTTGCTATATAGATCACTGAATGGAAGGAATAAAAATGTTTAGTAGCTTTATAATTTCATTTTGTGATGAAGAAGAGTAGAAAATGAATGTTATATTAAGTATAAATCAATTCATTTCTAACTTTTAATCAATGTTGGATGTCTGAATTTATATCAGAAATGTTAAAATAATTGTGTTGCGATTACATTATTTATGTAAAACTGGTATGCAGTTATATTCCCCTGTTTCTCGAAGAGTTTCAGCACTAGAATGGGTGGGGCTGTATGAACCATTATAGAATGTGTGAGTGAATACAATTGAAATCTCACAGTCAAAACCACCTAGTCAAATGGAAAGAAAGGGCCACAACTATTGTGTTCTTCTCCCGGTTCTATTTATTTTCCCCTTTACAACTGATCATTTCAGAGGATCCAAGACTAAGGAATCAAGGATCATGAATTACAGCCATCCTCTTCCTAATGTGGACAACTTGGCAAACAGCACTTCAACCTGAAGCATGTATTTCAGGAATTTGGGCCTGTTAGTGATGTATATATCCCCCCAAACCACTTAACCAAAGAACCTGATAGCTTTGCCATCATCCATTTCTACAACAAACATGATGTTAAGGATGCTATGGATGCCTTAAATGGGATTTTACTGTATGGTTGTTAACTGAGGGTGCAGATGGTACACAACGATGATCCACTGTCTGTTCAAACTGACTGTGGCCAGGGAGGGCAATACCATTTCAAGAAAGAGAACCATGAATTCCAGAGTCACAGTAAGAGACACTGTTGTCCCACCACCAGGATCCAATACAGATCTTACAGCATATTTTCTCCAGAACACTCAGAATCCAGATCTCAATCTCATTGCTTGCACAGAAGATTGCCATCAACCAAAAACTCCAACTTCAGCTCCTCAATGTTCAGTTATGAGTTGCCAGATACTCCCTGTCCAAGCTCTAGAAAGCTTCCACAACCAAAATGGAAGAAATCCAAATCTAGACCTTCATGCAAGAATGACTTCAAATGTCATGAAGGAGGAGGAAAGGTGAAATAGGTTAAGAATTCCTCAGCAAAGAGTATGAGTACTGGGAAGGATAAGGGTAAAGAGAGAAGAGACTTATTGAGTTGAAAGTTTTTTGCAAAATCTAATAGAACTTAAAAAATGATATATTGTCTAGGATTTTATTGTAAATCTTTTTCAAGTATTAAAGTTAATTTTATATTGCACTTTTACTGTTATTTAAATGTTATAATTTCATATAAATGATGGGAAATTTTAATTTTTCCTTATTTATTTTTGTATTGACGTAAAACTTCATCATCTTTAGAATGCCCACTTTTTTTTTTTTTTTTTTTTTTGGTTTTTCAAGACAGAGTTTCAAGCCTGTCCTGGAACTAGATCTTGTAGACCAGGCTGGCCTCAAACTCACAAGGATCCACCTGCCTTTGCCTCCCGAGTGCTGGGATTAAAGGCGTGTGCCGCCACTGCCTGGCTTAGAATGCATGCTTTTAAAATATAAAGTTAATAGAGCATTAACATCATTTGAATCCTTCTATGACAACATGTGCTCTTGTTTTTTTATCTAAAACTTTGTAATTAGACAAGTTTTTGTCCTTTCAAGTCCAGGAAAAGTGTAAATATTTATTTGCTATATATTTTCTTGTCTAAATAGTAAGTAAAACCTTCATTTGTATGGAGATATTACTATTATTTTTTAAAAAAATATTTTTAAGCACCATTATAATGTGCTTTTTTGTGTGTTTATCAAAAAAAGGATACAACAGCTGAAGAATTATACTTACCTAGTAAGGTGGTATTTAGAGTACAGATTACTTGACTACCTTATGTATTCTATTTACTCGTATATAAGGACGATATGGTTATATAGAAACAATGGAATGGGAATGGGAGTCAAGTTTCCGTACTCAACATCTCCCAAGAGCCAGAAGGCCCAATGCTCAGCGGTGGTGATGAGGATGCAGAGGATGCAGCAGAGTCTCAGGAGGCTGCTCTAGAGCCTGCAGAACCCAGGACCTCACAGCAGACTGCCACCTTGCCCAGGAGATACCTGCTGCGGGAGCGACAAGGGAACCCGGAGCCTGCCTCCCGGCTACAGGAGACCCCAGATCCCTGGCAGAGCCTGGACCCTTTTGACTCCTTGGACTCTAAGGTCTTCCAGAAAGGTAAGCCCTTTTCTGTGCCGCCTGGTATGGAGGAGCCTCCAGGACATAAGCGCAAGAGGAAAGGTGCCACCAAGCTGCAGGACTTCCACCAGTGGTACCTGGCTGCCTATGCTGACCATGCTGACAGCAGGAGGCCTCGGCGAAAGGGCCCAACCTTTGCAGACATGGAAGTGCTGTACTGGAAACACGTAAGAGACCAGCTAGAGAGCCTTCAGAAGCTGCAGAGGCAGAAGATGACCGAGAGATGGCTGCCTGGGGCCAAGGAGGATATGTGGCCTGTAGAGGAGGAACGCTTGGAAGATTCCGTAGAAGACCTTGGGGAAGCGGATGACTTTCTAGAGCCTGAGGAATATGCAGAGCGGGAGGAGGTGATGCCTGGGGAAGCTGCTGACCTAGATGCAGAGGCTATGCCAGAGTCCCTGAGATATGAAGAGCTGGTCCGAAGAAATGTGGAACTCTTCATCGCCACCTCCCAGAAGTTTGTCCAGGAGACAGAGCTTAGCCAGCGCATCAGGGACTGGGAAGATACTATCCAGCCCCTGCTCCAGGAGCAGGAGCAGCACGTGCCCTTTGATATCCACACCTATGGGGACCAGTTGGTTTCACGGTTCCCCCAGCTCAATGAGTGGTGTCCCTTTGCAGAGCTTGTAGCCGGGCAGCCTGCTTTTGAGGTTTGCCGCTCCATGCTGGCCTCCTTACAACTGGCTAATGACTATACGGTGGAGATCACCCAGCAGCCAGGACTGGAGGCAGCTGTGGATACCATGTCTCTGAGACTGCTCACACACCAGCGAGCCCATACACGCTTCCAGACCTATGCTGCCCCCTCCATGGTCCAGCCTTGAGTGAAGAGCACTGAGGCGCAGGGGTGGAAGGTAGTGTATACCTGGAAATCTTGTGCCCCTAACGTACCATGGGGCCATTTACTCCAGTGCTGCCTCCAGGCTGGCCTAGCCTGTTGATACTGCTGTCCCCTCCCTGTTCACTCAACAAGCCATTTAAATGGACTGCGGATAGAGAGCACCCACACACTGACTACATTCATTTATTTACCGACAGGACCTAGGTAGGATGTTCAGGGCAGGATGCTTTGGAAGGCAGCTATGTGCCGACGTACACTGTCTACAATCTGCTCTGCTGACCGGCTTCGACCATAGTAGTCCGTGAAAAGACCGTCTGGGTTGAGCAAGTAGATAGCAATGGAGTGGTCCACAATATAGTCCTGGTCCTCATCCTTGGGACCAGCACTGTAGTATACACGGTAGTTGCGACTAGCTTGGGCCACTTGTTCTTTCGAACCAGTCAGACCCAGCAGTCTTGGGTGGAAGTCCTTCACATACCGGGCCATGGCTGCCACATCATCCCGTTCTGGGTCCACAGTGATGAAGACAGGCTGCACCAGGGGCAGGTCAGGCTCTGCCTCCAGCTTCTGGACCACCTGGACCAGTTTTTCCAGCTCATCAGGGCAGATATCAGGGCAGTGAGTGAAGCCAAAGTACATCAGTACCCACTGGCCTCGAAAGTCGGCTTTACATCGCGGCTGGCCTTTGTGGTCCATTAGGCTGAAGTAGCCCTGGCCCACAGCAGCCTGGCGCAGGGCCTCTGTCCGTTGCTGTTGGCGCCTCTGTTCCTTCTCAGCTCTTGCTGCCAGCCAGGCCCAGCCCAGCCCAGCTCCAAACACAGCAGTGATCAGCAGCCTGGTTCTTAGCCCAGGGCCTCTGTGCTGGCCCTGCCCTGACCAGTGTCGGGACTTTACATACAGAGTTTCACCTCCTGGGATCCGGAGAAGGACTCGAGGTTTGAACTGAGAGAGCCTGGGCCAGGCTTTGGGCCCTAGAGCCTGTAGCACCATGGACCTGAAGCTCCTGAAAAAGAACAGAGATGCCAGCAGTTGGAAAAGAACAGACAAGGTGCCTGGGCCCCACTGCTGAAGAAACTTGTCACCCCATATCCACGCAGGTTAGCTGCCTGTCGGGGCTCATCTGAACGCAGAACTGCTCCACCTCAAGCCTTAAGCTTGAGCTTAGGCAACACCAATTGTCCATAGCTGGTTCGCTCCTAGTTCTTTAACTAGGGAGCCTCAGCCTCATTACCGCAATCTGTCCATAACCTGCCCCTCAACCACCACGCTTCCTTAATTACCGCAATCTGTCCATAACCTGCCCCTCAACCACCAGGCTTCCTTCTGGATGCCTAGAAGCATTCAGAACATGCTTTGCCTGGGCACCAGAACACGCGTCTATTTACAATAAATTTTTTTTAAAGGAAAAAAAAAAAAAAAAGAAACAAATGGTTGGGCAGCTTATTAAATTCATGAAATTTCCACTTCCAGTCACCCTGGCTTTCCATGGGTATACTAATACACACAAAAATTAATCAGGCAAATGTTAAATATTACTTCATGGTTACTATTGGAAATATATTTATCATATAGTATATTCGGATCAGGAATTTCCCTCTCTCAACTACACCCTGATTCTCCTCACTTCTCCAACCACCCTTCCTTTTCTCTCTCATTATAAAGCAGATATGCATCAAAATAAGAACAACAAGAAAAAAGGAAAGAAAAAACAAACACGCAAAGAAAACACACAAGAAACACACTGTTATAAAAACATATTTATTTACACAAAAATCCCATAAAAACACAAAATCAGAAACCGTAATATGTAATCAAGTCCTGTAAGGTTAAAAATGCATTCAAAAATTATTATGAGACAAAAATTCTCCAAAATACCATTGAAATATATATATATATATATATATATATATATATATATATATATATATATTTTGCTGGCCATTTGCTGCAGGGTATGGGGCCTGAATTTAAGTGTGGTTTGTATAACCAACAAGACTCCATTGGAGAAAGTTAATATTCCCTTTGGGAATGATCATCAGTTGGAAATAGCTTCTGAATAAAGGATTGAGGTCTCTGTTCACTTCCCCACTCAACTCTAGAAATTCAACTGGCTTAGATTCTTTTCTTCTGAGATGATGTCTGCTTATGATGAAAAAGTATGTTTTTTTGGACACAGCAGGAGGAAATTTTCTGTTTTATAATACAATATCTTAAGACCGTGTCTTTTTTTTTTTTTTTTTTTTTTGGTTTTTCGAGACAGGGTTTCTCTGTGGTTTTGGAGACCAGGTTGGTCTCGAACTCACAGAGATCCGCCTGCCTCTGCCTCCCGAGTGCTGGGATTAAAGGCGTGCGCCACCACCGCCCGGCTAAGACTGTGTCTTTTAATTAAGGAATTATTGGTGTTAAGAGTTAACAATGACAAGTGTTGGTTGGTTTCTGTATTGCTCTTTTTTAATTTTTAGAAAGAGCTTTTATTTTTTTATTCTTTTTTAATTAATATTTCCACCTGCTCCCCTTTTCCCATTTCCCTCCCCTCCTCCCAAATATTGCCCCCTCCCCCCACTCCCCTCCCCCTATCCCCACTCCTCTTCTCCACCCCCCACACCATTCCCCCTCCCTCTCGATACTGAAGAGCAGTCCAAATTCCCTGCCCTGCGGGAAGACGAAGGTCTTCTATCTACGTCCAGGAAGAGAGCATCTAAACAGGCTAAGCACCCACAAAGCCAGTTCATGTATTAGGATCGAAACCTAGTGCCATTGTCCTTGGCTTCTCATCAGCCTTCATTGTCCGCCATGCTCAGAGAGTCCAGTTTCAACCATGCTTATTCAGTCCCAGACGAGCTGGCCTTGGTGGGCTCCCAATAAATCAGTTCCACTGTCACAGTGGGTAGGTGCATCCCTCGTGGTCCTGATTTCCTTGCTCATGTTCTCCCTCCTTCTGCTCCTCATTTGGACCTTAAGAGCTCAGACCTTTGCTCCAAATTGAGTCTCTGTCTCTACCTCGATCCTGTCACTAAGACAAAAAGGCAACCCACTGACTGGGAGAAGATCTTCACCAACCCTGCAACAGACAAAGGTCTGATCTCCAAAATATATAAAGAACTCAAGAAACTAGACTTTAAAATGCTAATTAATCCAATAAAAAAATGGGGCACTGAACTGAACAGAGAATTCTCAACAGAAGAAATTCAAATGGCCAAAAGACACTTAAGGTCATGCTCAACCTCCTTAGCGATAAGGGAAATGAAATTAAAACAACTTTGAGATACCATCTTACACCTGTCAGAATGGCTAAAATCTGTATTGCTCTTATGTGAGTTTTCTCAATTTTTCATTTCTTTACTGATTATTCATTCTTTCTGTGTTTTGAGTGTGGCCACCTTTTTAGGATAAGGTTTTTCATTCTGGTGTCTTCCTTAGATCTGAATTTGTAGGTATATACTACTTAAATTTAGTTTTATGTGGAATATTTTTCTTTCTGCATCTATTATCATTGATATTTTTGCTGCATATAATAGTCTAGGCTGACATATTTAGTCTCTTAGCATTTGGAGAGCAACTGTACACACCCTTCTGGCTTTTAGAGTTTTCATTGAGAAGTCAGGTGTTATACTAATGGGTCTGCCTTTATGTGGTACTTGGTCATTTTGCTTTTCAGCTCTTAATTTCTCTTTGCTCTTTATGGTTATTGTTTTGATTATTATGTGCCTAAAGGTCTTTCCTTTCTGGTCAAGTCTACTTGGTGTTATATGTGCTTCTTGTACATTGATAGGCATTTCCTTCTTAAGGCTAATAGAACTTTTTTATGATTTTGACATTTTTTGGGCTTTTGACCTATTGCAACTGTTCATAGATTTTGTCTTTTTATGGTATCCCAGATTTCCTGGATGTTTTGTGCCTGGATTTTTCAGATTTAACATTTTCTTTAAGGTAGGTATCCATTTCTTCTACCTTGTCATCAAAAACTCAGATTCTGTTTTTCCTACCTGTGTTGGTGGGGCTTATTTCAGAGATTTTTGTTTGACTTCCTAAATTTTTCATTTCCAGTTTTATTTTAGTTTGTGTTTTTTTTTTAAAGAGATTCTGTTTCTTTGTTAAATCCTATTGTTGTTTCGTGAATTGTTTCCATCATTTCATTAAACTACATTTTCACAGATTTCATTAGATTGCCTCTTAGATGGCATTTCTGCAAGTTGGTAGGTGGCAGAGAGAACCAGAGGTGGGCTAGGAGAAAAGGCTGAAAGGGGCTTCAGGAAAGAATTAAGGGGATCCTCCCCACACATTTGAGGCGGGAATCCACAGGGAAGCAGAGGTATGGTATGAAGAGGCAGTTCTGTAGGGAATTCATCTGTAGAAGATGAATCACCTGGAGAGACAGAAATGAAAGGATCAGGGGACCCTCTATCCGAATCAGGAGTTGGAGTTTCCAGTTACTGAAATGGAAGTCGGGGGAGGGACACTTATAAACAGAGTGTTACTATGCTGAGCGTGAGAATGAAGAAATCTTAGCAGAAGCAAGGATGATGTGATTTGCCAACCTTAATCACTGTAAAGTGTTATCACTCGAGGTTCAGTGTAGAAAATGTTTCACGTCTGCCAGAAAGGAATGTAGGTAAACTAAAAGGGGGTTTTTAATGTGTCCACAAGGTGTAGGAATGTTGAGACCACTGTAAGAGTCCTCAGGGAATGGAGGTGGTAAGTGGTCTGTCAAAGGCCTGGGGACAAGACTGAAAGAACTGTGGTGGTACGCAGGAGAGAGAGGGAAGATTTCCTACCACATTCCCAGCCATTTTGGACTCTTAGTTCTAAGACAGAGAGCTTAGATTTGATTGGCCTTATGTCATGCTTAAGCCAATGATGTTAGCAATTGAATAATGGTCATTTAGATATGGTTCTTTCTATAAACCTCTCTTTGATTGTGACAGTTAAATCAGTTGCACTAAGCCAAATAGACTAACATTTTGAGGGTAGATTGTTTTCCCTTGGTAATGAATGGTGCTGTCTTATGCATGTTAAGTAGATGTTAAGCAGGAAGAAAAATATGCCTTTTTTTCAGAAAGTACTTGAAACTATTCATTTGTGTAGAAAATATTTAAAACCAAATTGTCGACAGCATCAATTATTTTCACATTGATCAGATTCAAAATCTGATCTCCAACCCCCAGGTTAGGCTAGTTTTCAACATGAGTGAAATTCTTTCAAGTATGTTCCTTCTCTCTGACATGGTTTTCCTCCATTAACACATGCCCATGCACAATAACCAAATTCTACATTTAGAAACTTACACTTGTTTTTTAAGGACTCACATTTTTTGGAACAAGTTTGTGAAAGATTTTTCAACTTCCATTATGTAGTCCATGACACCCATTTGTCTTTACTCATAAGGAGTACAAACAGCATACACTGTATTAAGGTCTTTGAGCTATTTTGAGTTAACATATCATTATAGGCTAAATGACAGTTATCTAATTTCATTTATCTACATGTTTCCCCAGCACTAGTTGTCAATGCTTTCTTTTCTCCAACGCGCGCACGCGTGTGTGTTATTGTCAAAAAACATGTGATTGTTTCTGTACGGACTTATTTTAGAGTCTTCATTCTATCCCATTCAGTCACATGGGTTTTTTTTTTAAGTTATTTTAGCTGTTTTTTTTTCCACACATGCCACAGTTTGGTACTATGGTTCTGTGCTCCGTGGTATTGTTTGAAATCAGGTATTATAATATGTGCAGCGATGTCCTTTCTGCTAAACATCTCTTGGGTTACTCAGGATATTTTAAGATTTCATATGAATTTTAGGGCCATGTTTTCTATTGCTACAAAGTATTTTATTTGAATTTTGAAAAAGGTTATATTGAATTTTTAGATTACTTTGGTACTGAGCCAGTATTTATAATTTTGAATTTGCCAAATACATGGAAATGGGAAAGTCCACTTTCTAGATTCAACTTTCATTTTTCTTTAGTGTTGTTAAAATTTAACTGTATAGTCTTTTATCTCATTGTTCTACTTTTCTTCCTGATATTCTATTAGCTTTTCAGGCAATTGGAAGTGGAGTTATTTACCTTGATTTGCTAGAAACATGTTCATTGTCAATATATAGGATAGTTTTTTTTTTCTTAAAATATTTACTAAATCTCAAGAATTTTCTGATAAAATACTTCGGATGTTTTAAAGATAGCATCATACAATCTATAAGATGAATTCTAGGACTCCATAAAACTATGTTGAGAACGTGGATATCCTTGTCTTATTCTTAATTATAGAGGAAATATTTTCATATTTCCCCATATTTATTAAATAGAATTTGTTGTAGGTTTGTCATCTGTGGTAATGATTATATAGCAACATATTTCTTCTGTACATAGCTTTTTAGAAACTTTCATCAAGAAGGTATTTTGAACTTTGTCAAAGACATGTTCTGTGTCTGTTGAGATGATCAAATCATGTCTGAAGTAGGCTGTTTATGTGGTGCATTACATTTTGTGATATGCATGAATTTAAATATGCTTATAAAGTTTGTAATGATATAGATTTGATTGTGACATATAGTTTGAAAACTGTTTTTCATTAAATTGGCAAAAAATTATTTGTGTATATACTCATGAGAAAAATG
Source organism: Chionomys nivalis (assembly GCF_950005125.1). Classification (NCBI taxonomy): domain Eukaryota; kingdom Metazoa; phylum Chordata; class Mammalia; order Rodentia; family Cricetidae; genus Chionomys; species Chionomys nivalis. The sequence goes on along the minus strand of NC_080112.1, from coordinate 50,666,243 downwards.
TTCTACATCATTTTTTGATGGATCTTTAATTGGTTTTGATATAATAACATATGAGTGTGTAGAATGAAGTTTATAACACATATTCTACTCACATTCCATAGAATATGCTAAATATCATTGTTGTTATTTGTTCTTTAAAAGTCTGATAGAATTCAGTCATGCATCTGTCTGATCTCGATATCATTTCTTTCTTAGTAGTAGTCTTTCTTACTGCTTTGATATTGTTGCTAGAGATATTATCAAGATACTTAAGCCTGCCTAGGCTCAATTAATATCATCATGTGTCCTCAAATTTATCTACTTTTTATAATCTTATGGTATCAAATGTAGATTAAAAACATTCTTTAATACCCTCCTGAATTTCACTAGTATATGTTGTAAGGTCCTCAGTTTCATTTCTAATGTTATTGATTTGAGTCCACCATTTATTTTTATTAGTTTGGCTAAGATTTGTTTATTTTTTTATGTTTTGAAAAATATCTTCTCTATTAATCGTTTGCACTCTTTCAATCTGAAATATGTTAATTTCTGCCCTGACCTTTATTATTTCATTCAGCCTTCTATACTGACTTTGGTTCTGGATTTTTCTGTGACTTTAATATAGATCATTGAATTATATATCATTAAATTATTATATATGTCATTGAAAAATCAGATCCATCTGATTTTTAATTTGAACATTTGTTAGTATGAACTTTAGAATTTCTATTCCTGTTTGTGAAATGTTTAGGTAAAATAAGGTTTAATTTTCATATGACTCTACTGTATTGTACATAAGTTTTTCTCTGTTTATTTCTATATGGAGCTCTAAATGGGCATTTGGCTTATGAATTTTCAGGGTCTGGGAAATTTTCTGTCACAATTACATTGAATAGATTTTCAGTTGTTTTAGTTTTCATCTCAGCTTTTGGATTTTTACTGAAGATGTTGCCTTGATAATTTACCAATGTTGCTACTTATTTAACTGTGTTCATTTCTGCTCTTTTGCACTTTTCAGCTGTCCTATCAGACTTTTTTTAAAAAATACACAATATTTACCATATTTTTTTCTTTTTGAAATAGAGTTTATTCTTTGTTATCTGAACTCAGATGATCCACAGTGTCATCCAGAGACAGCTTGAAATCGATCATCCTACCTTTTAAGTAAAAGCACAAATATTTTGGAACCCCAAATCATGAGCTATTATTATAGAACTGACAGAATTTCTTTTGAAGTAGGAAATGAAACAGGTGCAACCAGCTTCATCAAAACTATGAAATTTGGTAAGTTACTTATTTTTATAATAACCATTGAAAATTATTTGGGATGGCATTTCCACTCATTTTAATGTATATTTACAAGATGATTAATGTTATTCACCATTTTCATCTATCTAGGTAGCATTTGCATTGTCTTTTTTTTTTTTGAGACATCAGGAATGCAACACCCTTGACAGTAATTAGAAACGCTGTAAAACTCAACTCAAATACACCTGAATTAGAGATAAATGTGTTCCCCAATAAGACATATGAGAATGTCATGAAATAATTGTAGATTGCTAAAGTAAGGGTAAGGATGTACTTGTCTACACAAGAGTGTCAAGAAAAGCTCCAAGGCATCCCACAACATAAAGAATAGTTTTCTTATAGAGATGTTAGGCCCCCAAACTGAAGTGTTGATGTTTCAAAATTCAGTTGTAGCCAGAAAGCTACAATTTTCTTCCAGTGAGATTTAGGGTTGAACATTATCTTTAAAATCCCCACTATAATGAGTTATTCCTTATCATAGATTTATGTCAAGATAGTGAAGAGTCTACTATAGCAGGTTTTGTTTCTTTGGTGTTGTCTTAGATGTATAAGTTTAGGTTCAATATATTTTGCTTTAATAGGCAATTTATGTCAATTCTAGACTTTAGTAATATTGAGAATTATTCAAACTATTTAAAACATATAAATTTCATTTAATTTTGTCAATATTTTCAACAGTTTTATAACTTGACGTCATGAATAATCAAAATCACACCTTTAAGGAAATAGGTAAACATAAGTAATATTTTAAAATTAATCAACACAAGATGTACAAAATCAGTTCAAAATGTCATTTTAACGAAAATTCTAGTACTGAATAATAACTACAGTATATTTGGTTAAATTAATATCTATATTTATATTATATTTATATTATAATTTATATTATATTTAATTTATATTATAATATATAAAATATATATGATATATAAAATATATAATTTATATTATTATTATAATATATTTATATTATATAATTATAATATATTATAAATATATATAATATTTATAATTAGTATAAAATTTATACTACAGACTGCAGTATAAACTGCAATGAATTTATTTTGATGAATCATCTATTGTAGTCTATTAGATTATATGCACAGTGAAACATTGAAATATTATGTTTTCTGATTCTCTTTTAAATTTCCCTAGAATTATTAAGGATAACATGAATCTTTGCAAAGCAAGTTGAACCAAATGCCCTTTTTTTCCCTTTACTGGTAAAACTGTGCTGTTTTATTAGAAAATGTATTAATTTTGAAAATACTTAACTATGTAAAATATTCAAATATTAGTTTTCCCAAGCATACTGTTTATAGACAAAGTTTGTGCATACTATTTTATGGTAGATCATGTTTTTTAAATTCCTTTTTCATTTCTTCTTTTGATGTTAACCGGTCTAGGAGATAGATAGTCTTGTGTGATATATTTAGTAGTAATTTTATTAGGAGCCTGGCTAAACTTTCTGTTACAGCATGAAAATATGTTAGATGAGGAGTAAAGAAAACTGTATTTTTCAGTAACAAATTGAGTAATTAAAAAATTGTGATATCTTTAAATAAGCGAATTTTAAGAATTGAAACCCAAATTAATAAATCAGTACTAGTCTTTTTTATGTTTCTTGCAGGAGAAAATATGGAAAACAAGCAGAGGGAAACAGAAAATTCAGAATCTGAGATAATATTTGTGCAATCAAATCTATCAGAAGAAAGTAGATCTGAAACACTGACTGGAAAGCTACCTATCACAGGTCATGTGGGAATTAATAACCGAGATCTTCTCAAAAAGGGAACATGTCATGAAAATAAGTCACCTCTAAATTTACAGAATGGAGTGTTAACCTGGTCTCACATTATATTGTGTGTCTTCAGAGAATCTTTGGGAAAATGACGAAGATATTTTACAGAATTGAGCACCACCAGAATAATATACCAGGTAGCAACTCCAGAGTTTAACATTTTGGAGTTTCTTTCTATAATAAATACCCTTTCAGTAGAATATTCTCTAGACTATTTCTGCACTACTTCTGTGAGTTTGAATAGCTGAGTTTATTTCAATTGTAAATGGGATCAGGTGACATTTCAGAATATACAGAGATGTCTTACATTGTTGCAAATCATTCTGACATTTTTCATTGTCTTTATTTGTATGTTACTAATTCAAGAGGTCAACATCCTCAATACTAAGCTTACATGTTGCAAACTTTAATTAAGTGGATGCAAAATGAGGGAGAAACTTGTTAGTAATGAAATAATTGTGAAATAGGATAACACCAGGGAAGGGTTCTGATATTATACTCACCTGGAAAAGAGAGACTAAGAATACTGAAAAATACCTGATAATTATCTCCAATATAGTTATGGAGACCCCAAAGTTAAGAACACTGATACTGAGAAATACTCCTCTTACTCCCCTACTTCTTACTCTCTCACAATGTGAAATATACATTACTATTATTATTATTATAATACCAAGGACAACTAATAGATTAGTCTATTCAACTCAAAAATTATAGTAAGAGAAATTGCCTATCAGATCAATAACTAGATAGAAGGTATGTAATATAGACCATGCAAATAAATCAAACTATCATAGTAAACTGAACAACTAATCTGTTTTACAGTTTTTCTTCAAAGGGGCTCTTAGGAAAAATGTTATCTACATGGAACCAAAGATAATAAATCTGTGGAGTTTTATACTGTTGTTGTTGTTATTATTATTATTAAAGATCATTCGGCTATATTTCTTATGCCCTTCACTGTTAGATAATGATATTTCCTATCTTTTGTAACATGTCTGTTAATTTTGTATGCCTTACTTATTTCTGAGAACTCAGGCATGCAACCACTTCAATAGCACAAAGTAATGGTGAAAAAACTCTATAATCAAGTACTGTGAACTGAAAACAGCTGCATCTATTCCTGAGGAATAGCTTTTTTTATGTTTAGACACAATTGTGAATAATCACAACCAAGGGAAGATGTGAGGTTACTTACATCTAGTATGGTCTTGTGTGATGATATCAAGAATATGTTCAAACCTCTTACAATTCACAGGATGTTTCCCAAAATAATTATCTGAGTCAAAATCAAAGGTTTAAGTTTTGAAAAATAAATTGCTCTAACCACACATAGTACTACTTTTCTCTTCCACTAATTATGTGGAGTATTACTAACAAAAGACATAAAAGTTTGTTCTTAAACTTAGACTCATATACATCCAAAGAGGAGTCCACTTTAATAGTTGGGTTGTTCCACATGCCATAACACTCATGTTATAATTATTCTAATCATTTAGATTAATAAGAAATAAATATAAATTCAAAATTCGTGTAACACTGAGTTACACAAACCCTTTACAAATTGTTTTATTTTGCCCATGTCTACAATATTCATAACTTAAAATAATGCTTCATATTTAAGACCATAACATGTAAAGAACATAAAAGGAATGTTATAGATTCTGAAAACAATTGACAATAATGCATTTTAGCTAATGCCTTGTACTGGATTTAATTGGAGAATACTTGTTTGGTGATATTAATTGCCTTATTGGAACTGTAAGAAATATGTTTGGCATACCTTCCACAATGGTATATAATTTTATGAAAATAGTAAAATGCTAAATATTTCTACTGTTTCCCTGAACATTTTTCTCTAAATGTATTCAGTCTATTAAAATGAATTTTAAATGTTTTTTCTTTAAAAATTTAGACTGTACAATTTTAGAAATAATCTATAAACATGAAATGTATATATAATATGTACAAAATTTACATTTTCCTTTCAACCATTGCTTATGAAGTAAAGTTTCAGAACACTAGTTTATTGCAGATCTGATTATATGATGCTTTTTTTGCCTCCTTCCATTTATGGTATCCCATGGAAAAGACCAAGGAAAAGGCCTGGTCAGTTGTCCTCATCAACTTAGACTGTGAAACCCAATATGACCAAGTTCGACAGAACTGCCATGTACTAGCTGCCCATGCATGCTTTACTATTGCCAGGGCATAAATTTCATTTTTTTTTTCATGGAGAAGTTCATTTGTCCATTTGTCTATTTTTGAGTTGTTTGTTTGGTATTGTTTTTCAGGACAGGGTTTCTCTGTAGCTTTGGAGCCTGTCCTGGAACTAGCTCTTGTAGACCAGGCTGGCCTTGAACTCAAAGACATCTGCCTGACTCTGCCGCCCAAGTGCTGGGATTAAAGGCATGTGCCCCGACAGCCTGGCTCATCTGTATGAGGGGTAATTATACTAAAGAACAGATATTTTTATTCAAACAATCTTTTTTTTGTTTTTTATTAATTAATTTATTTATTAAAGATTTCTGTCTCTTCCCCGCCACCGCCTCCCATATCCCTCCCCGTCCCCCAATCAACTCCCCCTCTCTCATCAGCCCTAAGAGCAGTCAGGGTTCCCTGCCCTGTGGGGAGTCCAAGGACCTCCCACCTCCTTCCAGGTCTATTAAGGTGAACATCCAAACAGCCTAGGCTCCCACAAAGCCAGTATGTGCAGTAGGATCAAAACCCAGTGCCATTGTTCTTGACTTCTCAGCAGTCCTCATTGTCCACTATGTTCAGTGAGTCCGGTATTATCCCATGCTTTTTCAGACCCAGTCCAGCTGGCCTTGGTGAGTTCCCGAAAGAACATCCCCATTGTCTCATTATGTGGGTGCACCCCTCATGGCCCTGAGTTCCTTGCTCGTGGTCTCTCTCCTTCTGCTCCTGGTTTGGACCTTGGGGTTGTAGTCTGGTGCTCAAACGTGGGACTCTGTCTCTGTCTCCTTTCATCGCCTGATGAAGGTTAATATCCAGGAGGATGTCTATATGTTTTTCTTTGGGTTCACCTTCTTATTTAGCTTCTCTAGGATCACATATAATAGGCTCAATGTCCTTTATTCATGGCTAGAAACCAAATATGAATGAGTACATCCCATGTTCCTCTTTTTGGGTCTGGCTTACCTCACTCAGGATAGTGTTTTCTATTTCTGTCCATTTGCATGCAAAATTCAAGAAGTCATTGTTTTTTACTGCTGAGTAGTACTCTAATATGTATATATTCCATACAATCTTAAAGTGTGAAAAAAGTGAAAAAATAAAGATAACAAATTTGGGACACAAAATGAATACAATTCAACCAATTAAGATGTCCATAGAGTAACAAGTGTTAAGTTTACAAATGGAAATCAATGCTATGAAATGAGAATTTGTTATTTATGTGAAATTTTACAAGACATAATGTGGAATTCAACCACAAAAATGTAGGAAATCTACATTCTGAGTCTAAATACTTGAAGACACACATATCCAAGGACTATCACCAAAGCAATGATTTCAGTTGACCTAGTAGAGAACAGATAAGAAGTAAAACCCCAAAACTGTTGATTGATAGAGCATGGATGAAAACTAAGTGGTCTTAATTAAGTAACTTAAATGCTTTATAAATTTTGGTGATACATGGCATAAGACTTCTTAACACAAATATGAATGAGATATAGGTGGAATTACAAAAAAATGAGATGCCAGGAATTAAGTTACAAATTAAGAATCTTTTTCAAGTTTTCCAAAAACATAATGTCTTTTCAGTAAAAAAATTCCCAGAAACAACTACTAAATATGAATATGGAGAATGGCATATTTGTGAGGTAGCAGTAAACTGAGTTTGAAGTTCCATTTTAGTATACTTTTGATATGTACTTCCCCAATGTTTAAAATTACTTATTTTTAATATGCTAGTTACTCTGTATATTTCTTCTTTTGAGAATTCATAAATACAGCATCTTCAAAAGAAAATCTGAATGCTGTTTGCCTTTAATCAATAAATCTCAGTTGACAATAATCATTTCCCTCCCTAATGGACATATTACTATATTTTTAAAAATGATTATGGGTTGACACATTGAGGTTGGGATTAAAATAATAAATATCCTAGTGATAACTAATATCCCAATAATGAGACTTTAGGAATGCTACCAAATATCATTTGATGCACAAGACTGCTTCCAAATAAAGCCACATGCCTGCCACCAATCAATAGTGATTATATTGAAAAACATTGCTCTATCCCCAAGATGGCTGTTTCTCTTCCAGTGGTAAATAAGTTTTACAATCTAACAAAGGTGAAGTAAAGTATGTTGGTACTTGAACATGTTCTTATATGCATACAATGAAAATTCTGTAGTTGTCAGATTCAAGGGGAATCTTCATTTCTCAAAAGGTTATGACAATCTAAAAGTGGCAATCTTAGCTCTGCTGCAGTTGAACTGTAAAAGTATTGCTGGTGAAGAGATAAAACCCTACATTAAAATGTATTTCTGCCAGACAGAAAGGGCCTCTTACCTTGGGAATATACATGTGGTTACAAATTGTAACAGAGACTGCACTTTTGCTTTCTGGTCACCCAGACACAAATAATCACATGGAAAGTATATTAATTAGAGCACTGTTTGGCCATGAGGCTGTGACCTACTGGTAATATTCTGCTGTTTTCCTCATTTAGCAGCTTCTTGGCATCTGCCTGACTCTGCCTTCTTTCTTCTTACATTAAGTTTAGTTTTCTTGCCTAGCCCTATTATGTCCTGCCATAGGTCAAAGAAGCTTCTTTATTAACCAATGGAAATAAAAACATATTCACAGCATACAAAGGAGAATCCCACATCAACATATCAAAGCCAAAAACTAACTTCCAGGTTTCTCTGGTTCCTTGTAACACATCATTGTTATGAATACTAACACCCCTACACTAGTTTGCTGGAACGTCTCATCTCCCCTACTATTCCTATACTATGCTAGTTCCCAGGTTGTTCCAGCTAACCAACCCTCCTTCCTTCTCAATAACTTATAACTTGCAGTACTGTCCTCACGTTTTTGTTATTTTCTCTGCTCCAAAGAGATAGCCCTGGCATTAAGCACTGACAATCCCTGATGCTTCTGGCTGTTCACTCTTTCATATCTGACTTCTACCCATCCACGTAGTGGTATAATCAGTGGTTTCTTTAAAATATAGTACAATGGATCAACATAGTCATTTGATCTGATTTACAATTTCAGACCAACATAAAATCCTGGTAACAATATGAGTTATTCATATCATTTGGAATCCAAAACATTTTTTTTTCATTTACCAACTTCTTTAATAGAATTATACTTCAAACAATCCCATGCATTATTGAATGGCGTACATAATTTAAAACCCTAGAAATAAAAGTATAAATTAATGAGAAACAAATAAAATTTAAATTTGAACTAAAGCACTAGTATTGAATCTGAACTGTAATGTATTTCTTAATCGCATCAGTATTTTTACCATGAACTGAAAGAAAATGATTTTTGATAACTACTAAGGGGGATATTTTTTAAAAGATATTTTCTGAATTTCTCTAAGTATTGCTAAATTTATCTAGAAAAATGTTAAGCTTCCCAATATGGATTTAAACTATCCTTTTCTTACTTTTAAATCAAGATTGTGTCATTAGCAAATATACTGATTTTAAAATTATTAAATCTTCTCAAAATATTTAACTCTTTAGGCTTCTCTTCATGTGTGTGGTGTTTTTAAAACTGAAAGGGGATTCTTCTCTCATACCATACATTCCAGGCAATCTCCCATCTCTTGATTTCTCCTAGCACCCCCACCTCCCCTTTCCTCCATACACATTCCACCTCCATTTCCCTTCATAAATGAACAGGCTCCAAGAGAAAACAACCAAGTACAACAGAGCAAATTACAGTAAGACAAGGCAAAAGACATCCTATTGAAGCTTGATAAGGAAACCCAATATGAGGAAAAAAGTCCCATTAACAGGTAAAAAGTCAGAGACATACTTGCTCGCACTCTTAGAATTCTCACAAAATTACTAAGCTAACAGCCATAAAATAAATTCAGAGAACTTGGTGCATAAGGTTTATAAATTAAAGATTTTGAAAAGTATTTTATGATGAGTCTGATTTATAGAATTCCTTCCAACTTTTTTCCCTTTTGTTATATCAGGTAAAGAAGACCTTTTGCATGATATGATTAGTTGTGATAGTGCTAATTACCAGACAACAACTTTTAAACAATGTGAAGTTATGGCAGGAAAACACCATAAAGAATGCCAGTCTTGGACAGAAACATCTGTGAGCAAGTCACAAGGTCATAATTTCATTAAAGGGGACAGTATTATTGATAATTGTGAGAACCCTGCTCTAAAATATGACCATTTATATTTTGCAAGACTTCTTGGAAAAGAAAATATTGAGAATGACCAGAACCAAGTGGAAAATGCATGATCCAAGTCTATGTTTAAAAGGCCACATATATCAGAAGGAAATTCAAGTGACGCATTGGTGGCAGTTCTATCTACCAGAAATCAGACAATAAAAAGAAACAGGATCACCCAAAATTGGAAAAAAAAGACCATGGATAGAAAGTAAGTTGTTTAAACTGGCAACATGATTGTTCCATTTTTATGGAAAGGTTTTCTGTAATTATGAGAGCAAGAACAGCCGGGGGTATTCGGAAGAGTACAAAATAGACAAATGAGAAGTAGAGGGAACATAGCCAACCTACTGGACATTGCCAGAGCTATCTGTGAGAGATAGTAGAATATCAGGGGATAATAAATAAAAAAAGCTAAATGAAAATAGCAGTAACTGAAGCCTAGAAGAGTGAGAATAGCCAGGTTGCATGTATTATCAGTAGCTGGAGGAGGAAATCTTTAGGAGACTGGTGTGGGGGCATTGAAATGTACTTATGAGTAGGAACTAAGGTACCCTGGAGGGTAGCCTGGACCTTGATATGCTGATAGGATAGCTATATGAGTTTTTAGTAGAAATAAAGGAAATTATTCCTTTTGGTAGCCAGGAAACTGGCTTTACAAATTCTTGTGGTGACTGACTTTTTTCAACCTACCAAAAATCTCCCCATAGTTCAAGTTGAGTTCATTTCTGGATATTTGGGATGCCTTTTGGGGTTTGTGTAATTGAAATTTCTTTTAGGAACTGATGCAAGTCACAATTAAATTTACAGAGTAAAATATTATGTATTTTTAAAAATTTCTTTACCAAAGAATGCCTGGAATGTGCTTCAGACCATTTTGAATGTGGCATGAAGTGTTCATTAATTTTTGACAGCCATTTTCAATGGGATTTGATGACATATCCATATATGTTTGTTTAATAATAGTCATCATTTTTGAATATATGTTTACTATTTATTGCTCTCTTTTGAAGTGTCAGATGTATATCTTCAACGTGCAAAGAAATGTACTAACCAAGAAGCTCTTGCCTGCAGACAATTGTGTCTATCTTTGGTTACATGTTTAATCTTAAGTTTAGGCACCATGCTATTACTTATCTACCATAGAAAAACCAAAAATGTTTATTGTTTCACAAAATTCAAAGGACACATCCCCAGTGGAATTATCTGGGCATAAATTCAGTAATGCTGATGTTAAAAAAATGTTCTAACCCTAGAACTGGTATTTCTCTTAAAATGTGAACTATGGATGATTATTATTACTATCATGTCAAGGGTGATTAAAATAGTTTTGTTGGTCATAAATATCACCTCAGTTCAATTTAAACTTCTGTATGCATGTGTACTTGTATTAAAATCTGTAAAATTTATATCTCCAGATTACAACAGCTCTGCAAAACTACAAACACGTGGGTAGCCGACATTTTAACCTTGCATTCATCTTTTGTAAGTGCAATCACATGTGCAAGTCCACCATCATTGGTAAGGGTAACTGTATGTGCTAGTATTCTACTAGCATTGATAAAATGTAACTAATTATATAAAATACACATCTAAATTTAGCTTATCTGCCCAGTTTAAAATAACAGGTAACAGGTACCTGGTTCTCAAGTGCCTTTATAGATCTGAGAATATGGCATTTTAACAAAAAATTTTAACAAAGACACACCAGCTTCTGCAGGAACATTTAGCTCCTTCAAGAACACATTTAGCTGCCTCCACTCCTTGCCTCGGGGTTTGGCAAAGCAATCCACAAAGCAAAAAAGTGGCCTTTCACCTCTACAGCTTTCTGTATGTTTTATCCGGGAATTGATCTGATCATCCTGCCAAGCCAGGTAGACTAAATCTTCCCCAACAAGAAAAATCCTTGGGGCTCTTATACTCAACAGCTAATGGCAAACACTGCTTCTAAGACTGGTGTTTTCCAAGAACTAGTAGAGGATCTGTGATTGCCTGCATAGCTTAAAGGATGTCTCATTTTTGCTCATTTATCCCTCCCAGATCTGTCTAAGGGCATTTGACAACTTAAGGTACTGTTCTTTAACAGGTTTCATAGTCGAGGATTAACAGTTTCAGGTGTATCTTCAGAGGTTCAGCGTTCTCAATTTACTTTAATTGTATTCTAAAAAGTCCATACCTTTTAACCTAAAGCAAAAACCTTTTTCTGTGGTGTAAATCTGTTCCAGTTTTCTTACAGGTTCCTGGAAAAGTTCTACTGCAGTATTAAAACCAGGTCTGGGGTGAGTTTGTGACCGGCGGCGGTGGAAGCAGCCCTGGACAGGAAACTCTGAAGTTCCTCATCCCCCACCCTATACTCCCTGGGCTCCCTGCAGGGGCTCTACACCCTGCATACTGCCTCTCTCTTCTTGTCCCACCCAGCTTGCATCCAGAACCTTCTTCCTTCTGCCACCTTTCCTCTTTGGGCACATAACACCATCCAGCTCAGTCTGTCTGGTGCTGGGGGCAAATCCTCAGGGCAAGTAGGCAGGTGAGACTTCCTTTGGTTCACTGGCCTGCCTGCACCAAGCAAGGTAGGAGCTTTGTTTAGGAACTACCCAACCTGCACGGAGATCTGATCTTGGCACCAGGAGAGCCATCAGTGGGAGAGCTAATCTGGGTACCAGGAGAGCCGTCTTTGGGCACGGAGATCTGATATTGGTACCAGGAGAGACATCATTGGAGCACCAGGAGAGCTATCACTGCAGAGTGCCATCACTGGGGAGATACATCAGTAGGCAAGGAGACCTGATCCAGTAAAAGAAGATCCATAGGGGAGCATTCGGAGAAAGAGATGGGCAGGCGCCAATGCAAGAATTCACCCAACAATCTGAAAAACTATATGAAATTACCAGAACCCAGCGACCTCACAATAGGAGGACATGAACACCTTAATCATGAAGAAGTAGATAAAATTGACTTTATGAAAGTGATTGACGCCCTTAAACAGCATGTAAAAAATGCCCTTATAGAAATGGATGAGAAGTATAACAGAAAGTTTGAAGAATTGATTAAATCAGTGAATGATACCCTAGGAAACCAAGGAAAAACAATCAAACAGATAATGGAAACAGTTCAAGACTTAAAAACTGAAATGGAGGCAAAGAAGAAAACACAAACAGAAGGCCAGCTGGACAGAGAAAATCTAGGTAAACGAATAGAGACTACAGAAGCAAGCATAACCAACAGAATACAAGAGATAGAAGAAAGAATCTCAGATTCTGAAGACACCATAGAGAAAATAAACACGCTGATCAAAGAAAACAGCAAGGCCAACAAATTCTCATCACAAAACATTCAGGAAATATGGGACACAATAAAAAGACCAAACCTAAGAATAATAGGAATAGAAGAAGGAGAAGAAGCTCAGCTCAAAGGTCCAGAAAATATATTTAATAAAATTATAGAAGAAAACTTTCCCACCCTAAAGAAAGATATACCTATGAAGGTTCAAGAAGCATACAGAACACCGAATAGGCTGGATCAAAAAAAAACCATCCTCTCGCCATATAATAATCAAAATACAAAGCATACAGAATAAAGAAAGAATACTAAGAGCAGCAAAGGAAAAAGGCCAAGTTACTTATAAAGGTAAACCTATCAGACTTACACCTGACTTCTCTATGGAAACCATGAAAGCCCGAAGGTCCTGGATAGATGTACTGCAGAAACTAAGAGACCATGGATGCAAGCCCAGACTACTATACCCAGCCAAGCTCTCGTTCACTATAAATGGAGAAAACAAAATTTTCCAGGATAAAAACAAATTTAAACAATATGTAGCCACAAATCCAGCCTTACAGAAAGTAATTGAAGGAAAATCACTAATCAAGGAGTCCAACAATGACCACAGTAACTCAGACATCTAGAGACCCTTTACCAGCACATCTCAAAGAAGGGAAACACACAAAATCTACTACTAAAAAAAATGACCGGAGTTAACAACCACTGGTCATTAATATCACTTAATGTCAATGGACTCAACTCACCTATAAAAAGGCACAGACTAAGAGATTGGATACGAAAACAGGATCCGACATTCTGCTGTTTACAAGAAACACACCTCAACCACAAAGACAGGCACCTACTCAGAGTAAAGGGCTGGGATAAGGCTTATCAAGTAGATGGACCTAGGAAACAAGCAGGTGTGGTCATACTAATTTCTAACAAAGTTGACTTCAAACTTAAATCAATCAGAAGAGATGGAGAGGGACATTTTCTACTCATAACAGGAACAATTCATCAGGATGAAATCTCAATCCTGAATATCTATGCCCCTAATATAAAAGCACCCACGTACGTAAAATAAACATTGTTAAAACTCAAGGCAGCCATCAAACCGCACACATTAAGAGTAGGAGACTTTAATACTCCTCTCTCACCAATGGACAGGTCAATTAGACAGAAACCTAACAGAGAAATAAGAGAATTAATGGAGGTAATGAATCAAATGGACTTAACAGACATCTATAGAATATTCCACCCAAATAGGAGAGAATATACCTTCTTCTTTGCAGCTCATGGAACCTTCTCATAAATCGACCACATACTCGGTAACAAAGCAAACATCCACAGTTACAAAAAGATATTAATAACCACCTGTATCTTATCAATCACCATGGATTAAAGCTAGAATTCAGCAACAATGCTACCCCCAGAAAGCCTACAAACTCATGGAAACTGAATAGTCAACTACTGAACCATACCTGGATTAAGGAAGAAATAAAGAAAGAAATTAAAGTCTTCCTTGAAGACAATGAAAATAAAGAAACAACATACTCAAACCTATGGGACACTATGAAAGCAGTCCTGAGAGGAAAGTTCATAGCACTAACTGCCCACTTAAAGAAAACAGAGAAAGCACACATTGGAGACTTAACAGCCCACCTGAAAGCTCTAGATAAAAAAGAAGCAGACTCACCTAGAAAGGGTAGACGACTGGAAATAATCAAACTGAGGGCTGAAATCAACAAAATAGAAACACAGAAAACAATTGAAAGAATCAATAAATCAAAAAGCTGGTTCCTGGAGAAAATCAACAAGATTGATAAACCCCTATCCAAACTAATCAAACGGCAGAGAGAGAATTTGCAAATTAATAAGATCAGAAATGAAAAGGGAGACATAACCACAGACACAGAGGAAATTCAGAGAATCATTAGATCTTACTACAAAAGCCTGTATGCCACAAAACTGGAAAATGTAAAAGAAATGGACACTTTTTTAGATAAATACCATATACCAAAGTTAAACCAGGACCAGGTAAACAACCTAAATAGATATGTTAGTCGTGAAGAATTAGAAGCGGTTATCAAAAACCTCCCTTCCAAAAAAAGTCCAGGACCTGATGGTTTCAATGCGGATTTCTACCAGAACTTCCAAGAAGACCTAATACCTATACTCCTTAAGCTATTTCACAATATAGAAACAGAAGAGTCATTGCCAAATTCCTTTTATGAAGCTAAAGTAACTCTGATACCAAAACCACACAAAGACCCAACCAAGAAAGAAAATTACAGGCCAATCTCACTCATGAACATCGACGCAAAAATCCTCAACAAAATTCTGGCAAACCGAATCCAAGAACACATTAGAAAAATTATCCATTATGATCAAGTAGGTTTCATACCAGAGATGCAGGGCTGGTTTAACATACGCAAATCTATCAATGTAATCCATCATATAAATAAACTGAAAGAAAAAAACCATATGATCGTTTCATTAGACGCTGAAAAAGCATTTGACAAAATTCAACATCCCATTATGATAAAAGTCTTGGAGAGATTAGGGATACAAGGGTCATACCTAAATTTAATTAAAGCTATATACAGCAAGCCGACAGCTAATATCAAATTAAATGGAGAGAAACTTAAAGCCATCCCACTAAAATCAGGAACACGCCAAGGCTGTCCACTCTCTCCATACCTCTTCAATATAGTTCTCGAAGTTTTAGCAATAGCAATAAGACAACATAAGGGGATAAAGGGGATTCAAATTGGAAAGGAAGAAGTTAAACTTGCATTATTTGCAGATGATATGATAGTGTACATGAGCGACCCCAAAAACTCCACCAAAGAACTCCTACAGCTGATAAATACCTTTAGTAATGTGGCAGGATACAAGATCAACTCCAAAAAATCAGCCGCCCTCTTATACACAAAGGATATGGAAGCAGATAGGGAAATAAGAGAATCATCACCTTTCACGATAGCCACAAAAAGCATAAAATATCTTGGGGTAACTCTAACCAAGGAAGTGAAAGATCTATTTGACAAGAACTTTAAGGCATTGAAGAAAGAAATTGAAGAGGATACCAGAAAATGGAAGGATCTCCCTTGCTCCTGGATTGGGAGGATCAACATAGTAAAAATGGCAATTCTACCAAGGGCAATTTATAGATTCAATGCAATCCCCATTAAAATCCCATCAAAATTCTTCACAGATCTTGAAAGGACAATAATCAACTTTATATGGAGAAACAAAAAACCCAGGATAGCCAAAACAATCTTATACAATAAAGGAACTTCTGGAGGCATTACCATCCCTGACTTCAAACTCTACTACAGAGCTACAGTAATGAAAACAGCGTGGTACTGGCATAAAAACAGAGCAGTCGACCAATGGAATCGTATAGAAGACCCGGATTTTAACCCACAAACCTATGAACAACTAATTTTCGATAAAGGAGCTAAAAGTATACAATGGAAGAAAGAAAGCATCTTCAACAAATGGTGCTGGCACAATTGGATGTCAACCTGTAGAAGAATGAAAATAGACCCATATCTATCACCATGCACAAAACTCAAGTCCAAATGGATCAAAGACCTCAATATCAATCTGAACACACTGAGCCTGATAGAAGAAAAAATGGGAAGTACCCTACAACGTATGGGCACAGGAGATCACTTCCTATGTATAATCCCAGCAGCACAGACATTAAGGGCAACATTGAATAAATGGGACCTCCTGAAACTGAGAAGCTTCTGTAAAGCAAAGGACACTGTCATTAAGACAAAAAGGCAGCCTACTGACTGGGAGAAGATCTTCACCAACCCCGCTACAGACAAAGGTCTGATCTCCAAAATATATAAAGAACTCAAGAAACTAGACTTTAAAAGGATAATTAACCCAATTAAAAAATGGGGCACTGAACTGAACAGAGAATTCTCATCAGAAGAAGTTAAAATGGCCAAAACATACTTAAGGTCATGCTCAACCTCCTTAGCGATCAGAGAAATGCAAATCAAAACAACTTTGAGATATCATCTTACACCTGTCAGAATGGCTAAAATCAAAAACACCAAGGATAGCCTTTGCTGGAGAGGTTGTGGAGAAAGGGGTACCCTCATCCATTGCTGGTGGGACTGCAAACTTGTGCAACCACTTTGTATATCAGTGTGGTGGTTTCTCAGAAAAATTGGGATCAACCTACCCCTGGACCCAGCAATAGCACTCTTGGGAATATACCCAAGAGATGCCCTATCATATGACAAAAGCATTTGTCCAACTATGTTCATAGCAGCATTATTTGTAATAGCCAGAACCTGGAAGCAACCTAGATGCCCTTCAATAGAAGAATGGATGAAGAAAGTGTGGAATATATATACATTAGAGTACTACTCTGCGGTAAAAAACAATGACTTCTCGAATTTTGCATGCAAATGGATGGAAATAGAAAATACGATCCTGAGTGAGGTAACCCAGACCCAAAAAGAAGATCATGGGATGTACTCACTCATAATTGGTTTCTAGCCATGGATAGGGGCCACTGAGTCTATAATTTGTGATCCTAAAGAAGCTAAACAAGAGGGTAAACCCAAGGAAAAACACATAGATATCCTCCCAGCTATGGGAAATAGACAAGATTGATGGGAAAAAATTGGAATCTTGGGGGGTGGGCTGGGATGGGGATGAGGAGTGATGGGGAGAGAAAAGTGTGAAGGAGAGGATGAGGGGAACTGGGGGAATCGGGGTGATTGGGGTTAATGGAAGGTTGGATTGGGGAGCAGGGAAACTCATACCTTAGGTAAGGGAGCCACCTAAGGGTTGGCAAGATACTTGAACCTGGAATGGCTACCAGATGCCCAGGGCAATGTCCCCAGTTAGTTCATTGGGGTACCTGAGGATAGGAAACCTGAAATGAACCTATCCCATAATCAAACTGATGAATATCTTGCATATCGCCATAGAACATCTAGCAATGGATGGAGATAGAGACAGAGACCCACACTGGAGCACCGGACTGAGCTCCTAAGGTTATAATGAGGAGCAGAAGGAGAGAGAACATGAACAAGGAAGTCAGGACCATGAGGGGTGCACCCAACCATTGAGACAGGGGGGCCGATCTATTGGGAGCTCACCAAGGCCAGCTGGACTGCTACTGAAAAAAAATATGGGATAAAACCGGACTCTCTGAATGTGGCAGACAATGAGAGCTGACGAGAGGCCAAGGAGAATGGCACAGGAACTTTCATCCTGCGATGGATCGAGAGAGAGACAGAGACCCAATTTGGATCAACCGTCTGAGCTCTTAACGTCCAAATGAGGAGCAGAAGGAGGGAGAACATGAGCAAGGAAATCAGGACCACGAGGCATGCACCCACCCACTGTCACAGTGGAACTGATCTATTGGGAGCTATCCAAGGCCAGCTGGACTGGGACTGAAGAAGCATGGGCTGAACCTGGACTCTCTGAACAAGGTGGACAATGAAGGCTGATGAGAAGCCAAGGACAATGGCACTAGGTTTCGATCCTAATACATGAACTGGCTTTGTGGGAGCGTAGCCTGTTTGGATGCTCACCTTCCTGGACCTAGATAGAAGTGGGAGGACCTTGGTCTTCCTGTAGAGCAGGGAATTTGGACTGCTCTTCAGTATCTAGAGGGAGGGGGAGTGGACTGGGGGGAGGAGAAGTGGAGTGGGGATAGGGGGAGGGGAGCGGGGGGAGGGGGCAATATGCGGGAGGAGGGGGAGGGAAATGGGAAACCGGGAGCAGTTGGAAATTTTAATTAAAAAAGAATAAAAAAAAATAAAAATAAAACCAGGTCTGGTAAAAAGACAAAACAAAACTAACAGTCACCAGAGCTTTTTGCTAACCCCATCAAGTTTCAAGCATATTTTACAGGTCATTCCTGCTGCCTGGGACAAGAGCAACTCACAAAGTGCTCTCCAAATAATGCCAAGCACCTGCACCAGCTCCTGATACTTTACCATTGGTACCCACTCTTCTAGATGAAAGACACCTACCAGGACTAAAATCTGATTGTATCTGATACACCTGAGCCTTGCCTGTCCAACCAGAGCAATTCCCTGTTCCATTCTTTCTGACAGTTAATGAATAGGAACAATAATAACATTTTTTTTTTCTCCTGGGAAGCTGTCTTCTCTTCCCGCTCAAAAAGCAGCTGCCTAAGGACTCCAGGATACCAGCAAATCAGATACCACCCCTGCCACTCCTCTCTCTGAGCATGCCAACTGTCAGCTCTCCCCTCACCCACATCACCCCATGTCCGCAGGAAGTAGCCAGACTGCAGCCAACGCCCGTTTATCCAAAGAGAGCATAAAATGCTGGTCATAAATATCACCTCAGCTCATTGTCACACCCCTATAGCCAAAAGGTCTGGAATGTTGGTCTGGACTCTAATTCCCAGCCTGCCAAGCACTCGAACTCCAACTCCCAGCCTGACAAACACTGATCCCTCCTGGAGGGAGAGTCAGCACCGCTCACACAGGGTATTTAAGGTCACACTGGGAAAAGGAACATATGGGTTTGCATGTGTGCTCCCTCTGTCTTTCCTTCACCATGCTCTCCCAGCCACCCGAGAGTGTGCTGTCTATTAAACATGGGCATTTAATGGGACTTAATCTGGTCTGATTGGAGTTCTTTTGTCAGTGGAGTGGCTCGTCTTAAGATTTTTCCTAACAGTTTACTTCATGAAAATGGTATTAAATTTGAATCTAATAGAGCATATAAGGATGCCTTAGGTTCTTCAGCATATGTTGTTATATACTATATTATTTCCAGTGTATTGATTTGGTACTATAGGCAATTAATGTCAATTCAAAAAATGATCAAAACCTTAATACATATGGAAGATACACCAATTGTCTTTTCTGAACATGCCTTCGACCTTATTAGCATTTTTCTAAAATGTTAATGAGATGTATTGCTGAAGGTATATCACTTGTCTTTTCTAGTACTTAATTAGTCATTAAAACTGAAAAAATTCTGATGACTATCTGTCTTAGGTAGATTATTGCTGTGCTGAAAGACCATGACCAAAAGTAAATATGGGTGAATGGGAACATTTCATTCTATAAAAATACATCTTTATGTTTACTACTTACATTATAATATGTTTATCAATTGTTATAAAACACTTTCCCTTTCTTTCTCTTCCACAATGAAACTTGAAAAGGATAATGTTTTCTGAAATACATATGTAGGTTAATTATAAGAGCTTTGAGTGTTAATTCATTAGAACAAAATATGTGTTATAAACAGTTATCACAAAAAAGGTATATTCAAGTGATTTTAAATCTATATAAACTTTATTTTTCATTACCTACAGTAGTTATATACTATTAAGATCACATATTTTATCAAAATAATGCTAGAGAGTAGACTAGAAGCAATTCCAGTGAAAAATGAAAATTACTTTATAATATAAGTGAAATTACAAAACAAGTACATAATCTTACCTAGAGTATACATTACTTGACCATATTAGTATCTTGACCCTGAGATACAAGAAAGTGGCATTTGACCTGCCTTAAACAATAGAATATCACGAAGAATCCCCTTATATTCTTCTTAGGTTGTCTGTCTCGCCAAGGATGTGGTTAATAAGCTTGGCTTTAGATTTTACAACTATATGTATCTCTCAGTCCCAAAGTGCTGGAAAAGGCTGCCAGCTATTTTTCCCTGGCATGACTTAGGCCCAAGAATTTTTGAACAATTGCTCTGTTCATCACTCTGCAGAGGAGATAGTGATTCTCAAACTAGCATGACTTAGCTCAGACTTGATTTCCAGCAAGTGAAACACTGAGCAATTGTCATTCATCATTTTCCCTATAAATAGAATTATTCTACATTCTATGAGCCAGAGAACAGTTCCATGACACTTGCCTTAGGTTCCCATGATGGGTTGTGTAGGAAAGAAACTTTTTTTGTCTCTAGAAATACCTAGTGTGGAATCAGGAAGAGTCTGCTTTTTCAAAAATATTTTACAGATTTAAAATTTTTCTTAGAATTTCATGTGTGGGTATGTATTTACATCATTCCTGCCTCTCACTCTCTCCTAAAATTCCAACCATATATACCAAACTCCTTACCATATATTAGTGAATTACAGAGTAAATATATTATTGCTCATATGGACATGTGTATGTGGCCATATACTTTGCATTGTGGAAGAAATTAACTATAACTCTTCATTTAGGAGTAGTACCTTATAAGGTTTACTCTATCCCCATTGGTATGTGGTCTGGTTAGAACATTATGCATCTTGTTTAAGCAACCATATTGAAAATGACTTCTTGGAACTATTCCCATAAAATACTGAAAGCAAAGATTTTCTGTGTACCTTTAAAGTATGTAGAACCCAAGTTTCCTATTTCATTGCACTTCAAATGTGTACAGTGATGAGTGCAGGCTTAACTGTGTTTTATAAGTCTGTTTTATTTCCTTCTTTTTGTTTGATCCTCCCCTGACTTTCTGCTAATACAGTTACCACAGAGGCTCTTCTCTATTCTCTCACACTTCCTTACAAATGTTTTGGTACTTAGTGTATTGTGCAAATTTCTGAGAATCACTGCTCATCTTGAGCTCCATCTCCAAATCTCTTAACTGTACTTATTTCATACTAGAAGTAGCCCCAATTGGCAAAAAGCCTATCAGAATGATTTTTTTTTCACATTTTTAAAGAGCTACTGACAACCACTGACAACCGTGGTTTTCTTCTATCACTCACCTTATTGGGTACCTGCCTCCTCATTTTTCCTTAGTTAATCTCTGGAAACTAGACCAGGTCTTGATTGGGCATCCTCTTCCATTTTTATGGTTTTTGAAGAAAAATTTCAAAGCACTCTTATATGTTGCCTCTCTGCTTTAGAGTTTCTTTATGATATTGTCATATTTCATGGTCACAGGTACAGAAAATCATTTGTAGCATATGGCTAGTGGTACTTTTTAAGAGTCTGGATAGGCTGTTTTTATTATTAAAAATATGGCAGATAGTGAATTAAGACAATACCAATATTGGACCGTAATACTTCACAGTAACTCAAATAGTCCCAGTGAAAATAGAGAGGTGATTGTTAACCTGTATGATATAAGCTTGTCTGCATGAATCACTGTTACTTGCAAAAATTTTTGCAGAATATATGGAAAATATCCAGAGTCTAATAGAATATCCATAATCTGAATCAGTATTTAAAACACTATGTGTTTCAAAAGAAGATGAACCTGAAATATTTATCGTATATAATAGATCTCAGAAATGAACAAGGAGTATCCCAGGACTTCCGAAGACCAACGATTGGATTAAAGGTAGGTTACCTTTAATTTTTCTGAATTCAATACTTTGGAAATTTCTGTATAATATATTACCTGAGTCTTTTGAGAAGTTTAAAGTAAATGAGGTTATAATATTTACTACTAAGTAGAAACACGAGCATTTACTCAACATATAAGATTGGAGTTGTAAACTATTGGACATTTTAAGGCTTTTCCAAGAAGAATGTTACCAAAAACACTATACACAACAGTGATTCTTTGCAGTGAACCACTATTGTTTTGTCTTTTCTTGACTATGAATTAATTATAAACTATCTTCTGTTGCAATTATTAATATCAGTAGTGCTAGTAAACTGTTTTAAGTTAGGAACAGAGAATCCTGGTATAATTTTGATATGCTCTTATGTATGTGATGGCAAATGATATCACTATTTTTCATGTATTTCACCTTTTGAGAAGTCAAACAAAAGAAAATTTCTATCAGCAAATGAAAGTTTGCATAATTCTATTCTCCTCCTCAGAGACATATGTTAACATCTGTAAAACAATTTGGTTGTGATAATGGATATCTCTGGATATCTTAATTCTATCCAGTATAACAAAGCCAAAAATGATGCCAATCGTTTTATAAACATAAAAAATGCCATCCAATACATCCAGTTTGCCTTCAATATAGTTGGTGCTTTACTTTAAAACCATACTCAAAACTAAGAATTATTGTTTCTCTCTCTGGGTGCAGTGTGAATATTGCTATGTAATAAGTGCTCACTGTAATGCTTTATTTTCTTAAGATGGTTTCTTATGTTTCCAATGAAAGCATGTTACCCATGATCCTAGAAATAAAGCTACAGACTAATAAATATTAAAAGACAAGTAAATTTTAACTTTAATATTTGTGTTGTATCTTGAGTAGAACTTTTATTCGAGTCTGCATAGATTGCTAAGCAGGCAAGATCACAATGTGTTTTTTCCAAAGAAAGTGTATTCAATTTATAATCTTCATTTTGGGTATCTGACAACTGCTTATGACTCTAGATCCAGGGGATCTGATTATTGGTATCTCCAACAAGCATCTGCACACACGAGGCATACACTTACACAGACAAATAAACATGCATATAATATAAGTAAACTTTTTAAAAATATTTTTAAAGTTTTGAACTTTTGGGGGATTGTATTAATGTCTTGATTAGATGCCTCTCCATGGTGATATACAAGATTCTGAAACATTGAGCAGAAGTACTCTCTGATAAACCCTAAATTTCCATAAATTTGTCTGGAACAATTAAGTTATTTCAAAGGCAGTTTTGAAATCCTCTTGCCTTTACTTGTAAATTTGGATTTTTATGTTTTGCAAAAGTATTGATTCCATGTGAGATATGAATCATATTCACGATAAAATATTTGAATATTTAGGTGCTTATTTTCTGTTATTGAAACAGTATCAAAGCAGCATATGTTCTAATTTTGACAGTTCTAATTAACTTGCTCTTTATGTTTGCAGATGGAGTAAAGACTTTAGACAGTGTGCCTAGTGGTGATTCTGTGAGAGACCAACTTACCTCACTTCAATACTCTGAAAATAGGACAAAATTGGTGATAGTGGAGTGCACGTTTTGAACAACAAAATATCAGAGTAACACAAACAATGGTGATACCAGTGGAGGGATAAGATCTACCTTTATTAATGAGAACTCCAGTCCACAAAGTGACCATGTATTACTTTCAGGATTCAGCTGTCATGAAAGTAATAGAAACAGCCAGAAGCAAGTACACCATCAAGAACCTGAGGCAACATGTGTAATTAACTTTCTGCCAGAAGAAGATACAACTGAAATTTCAAAAAAAGACCCATTTAGTAGAGATAAAAGAAATGTCCAATGTAAGAGTCCAGAAATTCTGATAGTTGGAGAAATGACAGAAAGTAGGTTACCTCGACCTATTCTGCATTCTACTTTAAAGAAAGATCATTGTGTAACACCTGAAAGTTTTTCTCATTTTAACATGCATGAGCCTTTTCCTAGTTTTCTACCAGTTTTTCCATTGATAGAAAACTTGGCCATATCTGAGTTGCAAAGAAATTATTCTTTCACATCTTCTCCAATAAGAGAGCACACAGACAGTACTGCTCATAGAGGTCAGGCTACATCTGTTTCACCAAATAACTTTATCACTGTGGAAATTAATAAAGAAGAACATGCAAACATCTCTTCATTTTCTAATCAAACAAGTATGCAGAATTCTGAAATAATTTTGGTGGCTCAACTTCAAATACTAGTTTAGACTTTGCAGTAGCTATAGCATCTTATGGAACATCAGGACAAATCCTTCTAGAAAATTTTGAAGTTGAACATAATTGAATTGAGATTGACTTAGAACCTTGTGACTCATCTTCAATTCAAAATAGAAGAGGTCATTCTAGTAATAGTAGTATCTAGTTCTGTTTGTCGTTTTATTTCCCATTCTACCAGTAATTCTAGTCCAACTTATTCATTTCCTTGTCAAGGCCCAGTCAACAGTTTTTGCCTGTTGCCAAGATTACAGACAGTGCTATTGTCAGCAATAGAAATTTATCAGCTGTAATCCAAATTATTTGAGTTATTTTTGTATCCTGCCACATTACTGAAGTTGTTTATCAGCTAAAGGAGTTCCCTCGTAGAATTTTTGGGGTTGCTTATGTATACTATCATAACATCTGCAAACACCGAAAGTTTGATTTCTTCCTTTTCATTCCCCCCCCCCGCCCCGATCTCCTTTTGTTGTCTTGTTCTAGCTTGAAATTCAGGTTCTATGTTGAATAGATACGGAGTGGACAGTCTTATCTTGTTCTTGATTTTATTGGAAATGTTTTAAATTTCTCTCCTTTTAGTTTGATGTTGAATGTTGGCTTGCTGTATATTGCCTCTATTATGTTTTGCATATCCCTTGTATCCCTGATTTCTCTAGGACCTTTATCATGAAGGGGTCTTAGATTTTGTCAAAGGCCTTTCCCACATCTAATGAGATGACTATGTGTATTTTTTTCTTTCAGTTTGTTAATATGGTAGATTACATTGACAGATTTTCATATGTTGAACCATTCCTGCATCTGTAGGATGAAACCTGTTTGAACATGGTTGATAATTTTTATGATCTGTTCTTGGATTCAGTTTGCCAGTATTTTATTGAGTGTTTTTGCACTAATGTTCTTGAGGAACATTGACTTGTCATTCTCTTTTTTGGGTTGTAACTCTGTGTGGTTTTGTTACCAGGGTAATTATCACATTGTAAAAAGTTTGGCAATATCATTTCTGTTTTTGTTGTGTGGAACAATTTGAGGAGTATGAGTATTAGCTTTCTTTTTTTTTTATTCTTTTTTAATTAAAATTTCCAACTGCTCCCCGTTTCCCATTTCCCTCCCCCTCCTCCCACATATTGCCCCCTCCCCCCGCTCCCCTCCCCCTATCCCCACTCCACTTCTCCTCCCCCTAGTCCACTCCCCTTCCCTCTCGATACTGAAGAGCAGTCCAAATTCCCTGCTCTACAGGAAGACCAAGGTCCTCCCACTTCTATCTAGGTCCAGGAAGGTGAGCATCCAAACAGGCTATGCTCCCACAAAGCCAGTTCATGTATTAGGATCGAAACCTAGTGCCATTGTCCTTGGCTTCTCATGAGCCTTCATTGTCCTCCTTGTTCAGAGAGTCCAGTTTGAACCCATGCTTCTTCAGTCCCAGTCCAGCTGGCCTTGGATAGCTCCCAATAGATCAGTTCCACTGTGACAGTGGGTGGGTGCATGCCTCGTGGTCCTGATTTCCTTGCTCATGTTCTCCCTCCTTCTGCTCCTCATTTGGACGTTAAGAGCTCAGACGGTTGATCCAAATTGGGTCTCTGTCTCTCTCTCGATCCATCGCCAAATGAAAGTTCCTGTGCCATTCTCCTTGGCCTCTCGTCAGTTCTCATTGTCCACCACATTCAGAGAGTCCGGTTTTATCCCATGTTTTTTTCAGTAACAGTCCAGCTGGCCTTGGTGAGCTCCCAATAGATAGGCCACACTGTCTCAGTGGTTGGGTGCACCCCTCATGGTCCTGACTTCCTTGTTCATGTTCTCTCTCCTTCTGCTCCTCAGTATAACCTTGGGAGCTCAGTCCGGTGCTCCAGTGTGGGTCTCTATCTCTATCTCCATCCATCGCTGGATGAAGGTTCTATGGCGATATGCAAGATATTCATCAGTATGATTATAGGATAGGTTCATTTCAGGTTCCCTATCCTCAGGTGCCCCAATGAACTAACTGGGGACATTGCCCTGGGCATCTGGTAGCCATTCCAGGTTCAAGTCTCTTGCCAACCCTTAGGTGGCTCCCTTACCTAAGGTATGAGTTTCCCTGCTCCCCAATCCAACCTTCCATTAACCCCAATCTCCCCGATTCCCCCAGTTCCCCTCATCCTCTCCTTCACACTTTTCTCTCCCCATCACCCCTCATCCCCATCCCACCCCACCCCCCAAGATTCCAATTTTTTGCCCATCAATCTTGTCTATTTCCCATAGCTGGGAGGATATCTATATGTTTTTCCTTGGGTTTACCCTCTTGTTTAGCTTCTTTAGGATCACAAATTATAGACTCAGTGGCCCCTATCCATGGCTAGAAACCAATTATGAGTGAGTACATCCCATGATCTTCTTTTTGGGTCTGGGTTACCTCACTCAGGATCGTATTTTCTATTTCCATCCATTTGCATGCAAAATTCGAGAAGTCATTGTTTTTTACCGCAGAGTAGTACACTAATGTATATATATATTCCACACTTTCTTCATCCATTCTTCTATTGAAGGGCATCTAGGTTGCTTCCAGGTTCTGGCTATTACAAATAATGCTGCTATGAACATAGTTGGACAAATGCTTTTGTCATATGATAGGGCATCTCTTGGGTATATTCCCAAGAGTGCTATTGCTGGGTCCAGGGGTAGGTTGATCCCAATTTTTCTGAGAAACCACCACACTGATTTCCAAAGTGGTTGCACAAGTTTGCAGTCCCACCAGCAATGGATGAGGGTACCCCTTTCTCCACAACCTCTCCAGCAAAGGCTATCCTTGGTGTTTTTGATTTTAGCCATTCTGACAGGTGTAAGATGATATCTCAAAGTTGTTTTGATTTGCATTTCTCTGATCGCTAAGGAGGTTGAGCATGACCTTAAGTATGTTTTGGCCATTTTAACTTCTTCTGATGAGAATTCTCTGTTCAGTTCAGTGCCCCATTTTTTAATTGGGTTAATTATCCTTTTAAAGTCTAGTTTCTTGAGTTCTTTATATATTTTGGAGATCAGACCTTTGTCTGTAGCGGGGTTGGTGAAGATCTTCTCCCAGTCAGTAGGCTGCCTTTTTGTCTTAATGACAGTGTCCTTTGCTTTACAGAAGCTTCTCAGTTTCAGGAGGTCCCATTTATTCAATGTTGCCCTTAATGTCTGTGCTGCTGGGGTTATACATAGGAAGCGATCTCCTGTGCCCATACGTTGTAGGGTACTTCCCATTTTCTCTTCTATCAGGCTCAGTGTGTTCAGATTGATATTGAGGTCTTTGATCCATTTGGACTTGAGTTTTGTGCATGGTGATAGATATGGGTCTATTTTCATTCTTCTACAGGTTGACATCCAATTGTGCCGGCACCATTTGTTGAAGATGCTTTCTTTCTTCCATTGTATACTTTTAGCTCCTTTATCGAAAATTAGTTGTTCATAGGCTTGTGGGTTAAAATCCGGGTCTTCTATATGATTCCATTGGTCGACTGCTCTGTTTTTATGCCAGTACCACGCTGTTTTCATTACTGTAGCTCTGTAATAGAGTTTGAAGTCAGGGATGGTAATGCCTCCAGAAGTTCCTTTATTGTATAAGATTGTTTTGACTATCCTGGGTTTTTTGTTTCTCCATATAAAGTTGATTATTGTCCTTTCAAGATCTGTGAAGAATTTTGATGGGATTTTAATGGGGATTGCATTGAATCTATAAATTGCCCTTGGTAGAATTGCCATTTTTACTATGTTGATCCTCCCAATCCAGGAGCAAGGGAGATCCTTCCATTTTCTGGTATCCTCTTCAATTTCTTTCTTCAATGCCTTAAAGTTCTTGTCAAATAGAACTTTCACTTCCTTGGTTAGAGTTACCCCAAGATATTTTATGCTTTTTGTGGCTATCGTGAAAGGTGATGATTCTCTTAATTCCCTATCTGCTTCCATATCCTTTGTGTATAAGAGGGCGGCTGATTTTTTGGAGTTGATCTTGTATCCTGCCACATTACTAAAGGCGTTTATCAGCTGTAGGAGTTCTTTGGTGGAGTTTTTGGGGTCGCTCATGTACATTATCATATCATCTGCAAATAATGCAAGTTTAACTTCTTCCTTTCCAATTTGAATCCCCTTTATCCCCTTATGTTGTCTTATTGCTATTGCTAAAACTTCGAGAACTATATTGAAGAGGTATGGAGAGAGTGGACAGCCTTGGCGTGTTCCTGATTTTAGTGGGATGGCTTTAAGTTTCTCTCCATTTAATTTGATATTAGCTGTCGGCTTGCTGTATATAGCTTTAATTAAATTTAGGTATGACCCTTGTATCCCTAATCTCTCCAAGACTTTTATCATAAAGGGATGTTGAATTTTGTCAAATGCTTTTTCAGCGTCTAATGAAACGATCATATGGTTTTTTTCTTTCAGTTTATTTATATGATGGATTACATTGATAGATTTGCGTATGTTAAACCAGCCCTGCATCTCTGGTATGAAGCCTACTTGATCATAATGGATAATTTTTCTAATGTGTTCTTGGATTCGGTTTGCCAGAATTTTGTTGAGGATTTTTGCGTCGATGTTCATGAGTGAGATTGGCCTGTAATTTTCTTTCTTGGTTGGGTCTTTGTGTGGTTTTGGTATCAGAGTTACTGTAGCTTCATAAAAGGAATTTGGCAATGACTCTTCTGTTTCTATATTGTGAAATAGCTTAAGGAGTATAGGTATTAGGTCTTCTTGGAAGTTCTGGTAGAAATCCGCATTGAAACCATCAGGTCCTGGACTTTTTTTGGAAGGGAGGTTTTTGATAACCGCTTCTAATTCTTCACGACTAACATATCTATTTAGGTTGTTCACCTGGTCCTGGTTTAACTTTGGTATATGGTATTTATCTAAAAAAGTGTCCATTTCTTTTACATTTTCCAGTTTTGTGGCATACAGGCTTTTGTAGTAAGATCTAATGATTCTCTGAATTTCCTCTGTGTCTGTGGTTATGTCTCCCTTTTCATTTCTGATCTTATTAATTTGCAAATTCTCTCTCTGCCGTTTGATTAGTTTGGATAGGGGTTTATCAATCTTGTTGATTTTCTCCAGGAACCAGCTTTTTGATTTATTGATTCTTTCAATTGTTTTCTGTGTTTCTATTTTGTTGATTTCAGCCCTCAGTTTGATTATTTCCAGTCTTCTACCCTTTCTAGGTGAGTCTGCTTCTTTTTTATCTAGAGCTTTCAGGTGGGCTGTTAAGTCTCCAATGTGTGCTTTCTCTGTTTTCATTAAGTGGGCAGTTAGTGCTATGAACTATCCTCTCAGGACTGCTTTCATAGTGTCCCATAGGTTTGAGTATGTTGTTTCTTTATTTTCATTGTCTTCAAGGAAGACTTTAATTTCTTTCTTTATTTCTTCCTTAATCCAGGTATGGTTCAGTAGTTGACTATTCAGTTTCCATGAGTTTGTAGGCTTTCTGGGGGTAGCATTGTTGCTGAATTCTAGCTTTAATCCATGGTGATTGATAAGATACAGGTGGTTATTAATATCTTTTTGTAACTGTGGATGTTTGCTTTGTTACCGAGTATGTGGTCGATTTATGAGAAGGTTCCATGAGCTGCAGAGAAGAAGGTATATTCTTTCCTATTTGGGTGGAATATTCTATAGATGTCTGTTAAGTCCATTTGATTCATTACCTCCATTAATTCTCTTATTTCTCTGTTAGGTTTCTGTCTAATTGACCTGTCCATTGGTGAGAGAGGAGTATTAAAGTCTCCTACTCTTAATGTGTGCGGTTTGATGGCTGCCTTGAGTTTTAACAATGTTTATTTTACGTACGTGGGTGCTTTTATATTAGGGGCATAGATATTCAGGATTGAGATTTCATCCTGATGAATTGTTCCTGTTATGAGTAGAAAATGTCCCTCTCCATCTCTTCTGATTGATTTAAGTTTGAAGTCAACTTTGTTAGAAATTAGTATGACCACACCTGCTTGTTTCCTAGGTCCATCTACTTGATAAGCCTTATCCCAGCCCTTTACTCTGAGTAGGTGCCTGTCTTTGTGGTTGAGGTGTGTTTCTTGTAAACAGCAGAATGTCGGATCCTGTTTTCGTATCCAATCTCTTAGTCTGTGCCTTTTTATAGGTGAGTTGAGTCCATTGACATTAAGTGATATTAATGACCAGTGGTTGTTAACTCCGGTCATTTTTTTTAGTAGTAGATTTTGTGTGTTTCCCTTCTTTGAGATGTGCTGGTAAAGGGTCTCTAGATGTCTGAGTTACTGTGGTCATTGTTGGACTCCTTGATTAGTGATTTTCCTTCAATTACTTTCTGTAAGGCTGGATTTGTGGCTACATATTGTTTAAATTTGTTTTTATCCTGGAAAATTTTGTTTTCTCCATTTATAGTGAACGAGAGCTTGGCTGGGTATAGTAGTCTGGGCTTGCATCCATGGTCTCTTAGTTTCTGCAGTACATCTATCCAGGACCTTCGGGCTTTCATGGTTTCCATAGAGAAGTCAGGTGTAAGTCTGATAGGTTTACCTTTATAAGTAACTTGGCCTTTTTCCTTTGCTGCTCTTAGTATTCTTTCTTTATTCTGTATGCTTTGTATTTTGATTATTATATGGCGAGAGGATGGTTTTTTTTTGATCCAGCCTATTCGGTGTTCTGTATGCTTCTTGAACCTTCATAGGTATATCTTTCTTTAGGGTGGGAAAGTTTTCTTCTATAATTTTATTAAATATATTTTCTGGACCGTTGAGCTGCGCTTCTTCTCTTTCTTCTATTCCTATTATTCTTAGGTTTGGTCTTTTTATTGTGTCCCATATTTCCTGAATGTTTTGTGATGAGAATTTGTTGGCCTTGCTGTTTTCTTTGATCAGCGTGTTTATTTTCTCTATGGTGTCTTCAGAATCTGAGATTCTTTCTTCTATCTCTTGTATTTTGTTGGTTATGCTTGCTTCTGTAGTCTCTATTCGTTTACCTAGATTTTCTCTGTCCAGCTGGCCTTCTGTTTGTGTTTTCTTCTTTGCCTCCATTTCAGTTTTTAAGTCTTGAACTGTTTCCATTATCTGTTTGATTGTTTTTCCTTGGTTTCCTAGGGTATCATTCACTGATTTAATCAATTCTTCAAACTTTCTGTTATACTTCTCATCCATTTCTATAAGGGCATTTTTTACATGCTGTTTAAGGGCGTCAATCACTTTCATAAAGTCAATTTTATCTACTTCTTCATGATTAAGGTGTTCATGTACTCCTGTTGTGAGGTCGCTGGGTTCTGGTGGTTTCATATAGTTTTTCAGATTGTTGGGTGAATTCTTGCATTGGCGCCTGCCCATCTCTTTCTCCGAATGCTCCCCTATGGATCTTCTTTTACCGGATCAGGTCTCCTTACCTACTGATGTACCTTCCCAGTGATGGCACCCTGCAGTGATAGCTCTCCTGGTGCTCCAATGATGTCTCTCCTGGTACCAATATCAGATCTCCGTGCCCAAAGACGGCCCTCCTGGTACCCAGATTAGCTCTCCCACTGATGGCTCTCCTGGTGCCAAGATCAGATCTCTGTGCAGGTTGGGTAGTTCCTAAACAAAGCTCCTACCTTGCTTGGTGCAGGCAGGCCAGTGAACCAAAGGAAGTCTCGCCTGCCTACTTGCCCTGAGGATTTGCCCCCAGCGCCAGACAGACCCAGCTGGATGGTGTTATGTGCCCAAAGATGAGAGGGGGAAGAAGGAGGAAGGTTTCTGGATGCAAACTGGGTGGGACAAGAAGAGAGAGGCAGTATGCAGGGTGTAGAGCCCCTGCAGTGAGCCCAGGGAGTATAGGGTGGGGGATGAGGAACTTCAGAGTTCCCTATCCAGGGCTGCTTCTGCTGCTGCCGGTCACAAACTCACCCCACTGCTGTCTCTCCTGGTGCCTAGATCAGATCTCTGTGCAGGTTGGGTAGTTCCTAAACAAAAAGCCTTTACCTTCTTGTTGCAGGCAGGACAGTGAAACAAAGGAAGTCTCGCCTGCCTACTTGCCCTGAGGATTTGCCCCCAGCGCCAGACAGACTGAGCTGGATGGTGTTATGTGCCCAAAGAGGAGAGGGGGCAGAAGGAAGAAGCTATTAGCTTTCTTTGAAATTCTTCTGGTAGGTAGAATTCTACACGGAAGCCATCGGGTACTGGCCTTTCTTTGGTTGGGAGATTATAGAAGACTGTTTCTATTTCCTTAGGGGTTATAGGTATATTTAAATCATTTACCTGCTATTGATTTAATTTTGGTATGTGGTACCTATGCAGCAAATTATCCTCCTTTAAATTTTCCAATTTTGTAGAGTACGGGTTTTTGAAGTATGACCTGATGTTTCTCTGAATTTCATCAGTGTCTGTTGTTTTGTCCCTTTTCTCATTTCTGATTTTGTTAATTTTCATATTCCCTCTCTGCCTTTTGGTTAGTTTGGATTAGGGTTTGTTTTATCTTGTTGATTTTTTCAAAGAACCACATTGATTGCTTTCTCTGTTTCTACTTTATTGATTTCAGCCATAAATTTGATTATTTTCTGGCATCTACTACTCATGGGTTTGTTTTCTTTTTGTTCTAGAGCTTTTAGGTGTGCTGTTAAGTCGCTAGTATAAGATTTCTCTAATTTCTTTATATAGGCACTTAGTGCTATGAACTTTCCTCTTAACACTGCTTTCAAAGCGTCCCATAAGTTTAAGTATGTTGTATATTCATTTTCATTGAATTCTTGAAAGTCTTTAATTTCTTTCTTTATTCCTTCCTTGACCCAGGGCTGATTCAGTTGATTGTTGTTAAATTTCCATGAGATTTTGGGCTTTCTCCAATTCATGTTATTGAATTCTAACTTTAGGCAATGGTGATATCACACAATACAGGGGATTATTCCATTTTTTAAAAATCTGTTGAGGTTTGCTTTGTTAGTGAATATGTGGTCAATTTTTCAGAAGGTTCCATGAGCTGCTGAAAAGATGGTATATACTTTTGTGTTTGGGTATAATGTTCTATAGATGTCTGTTAGACCTATTTGAGCCATAACGTCTGTTAGTTGCTTTATTTCTCTGTTAAGTTTCTGTCTGGCTATCCTGTACAGTTGTGAGAGTGAGGTGTTGAATCTCCCATTATTAGTGTGTGTGGTTTGATATATGATTTGTGCTTTAGTAATATTTCTTTTATAAATGTGGGTGCCCTTGTATTTGGGGTATAGATGTTCAGAATTGAGACTTTATCTAAATGGACTTTACCTGTGACAAATGTGATAAGTCCTTCTTCATCTCTTTTGATTAATGTAATTAGAAGTCTATTTTTTAGGTTATATTAGCTACACCATCTTCTTTCTTAAGTCCATTTTGTTGGAAAATTTTTTCCCAACCCATTACTCTGAGGTAATATCTGTCTTTTGAATTTGAAGTGTGTCTCTTGTATGCAACAGAAGGATGGATACTCTTTCTGTATCCATTCTGTTAGCCTGTGTCTTTTTATAGAATTGAGACTGTTGATATTAAGAGAAATTAATGACCAGATGATTGTTAATCTTTCTTTATAAATTTGAATGCTTTCAAATTTCAGCCTCTTAAAAAAAAATCTAACGTCTTGGTAAAACTCTAAAACCTCTTTAAATATTCAAAGTCTTTCAACTGTGGGCTCTCCTAAAAATCAAAATAAATTAATACTTTTTTATTTCATAATCACATCAATACAAAACCATTCAACAACAGTTTACATCTCAGGTAAGACATTTAGGATTCACTCAAGACCATTTGAGCCACTCCAAAGAGCTTTTAAAAATATGCATAATTTGTCCCATAGGCTCAGGCCAGCTCTACCTCATTGCTGCTGCTCTAAAAAGTGATTATTTTATGGTTCTGGAATACCCAAAATTCTGGGGTTTCCTGCTGCAACGGGGTTACACGTTTACCAAATGCCTCTTAAGGGCTTTCTTTATACTGCTAGACTTCAGCTTCTCTCCATGACCCCTTCAGTCCTGAGGGTTCAACTCTCACTGAGTCTTCATCTTCACCTATAGTTTCTTTTTGCTTTTCACAGTGTCAAACCTCAGCTGTTCTCCATAACCCCTTCATGCCTATATAACCAGCACCATTTAGGACTTGCATTTGACAAGTTTCTCTTCTCAATACATGGAACCTTAACTGTCTTTAGAACTCAGCTTCTGTGTGCTGATCTTGAGGAAACACTTTCCATAAGATTTTAAATTAATGATGCTGGTCTCTTTGTAATTGGTACTATTTTCTCATCTCCAACTGACTAGCATAAATTATCCAACTAAAGCAATGGTTTTACTTCTGTGGTGCTGGTCACTTCTTAATCACACATGAGTACAGCTCCAGATCACCAGAAAAAATATTTATTTATTTCTTAATTAATTAATTAATTTTGCAGGCCAATCACCATTTCCCTCCCTCCCTACTCTCCCACAGTCCTCCCCAACTTACCCTCTTCCCCACTACCATCAGCTTCCCCTTTCTCTTTAGAAATGTGCAGGCCTTCCATCTATATCAGCCAGCCATGGCATATCAACTTACATTAAGAATAGGCACCTTATCTCCTATTAAGGCTGGATAAAGAAATCCCGTAGGAGGAAAGTGTGCCATGAACAGGTAATAGACTCAGAGAAAACCCCTGTTCTCACTGCTAGGAGTCCCATAAGAGGACCAAGATACACAACCATACATATAGGACCTAGGTCAGTGCCATGTAAGTTCTTTCACTGAAAGTTCACTCTCTGTGAACCACTATGAGCCCAAATTAGTTGATTCTGTGATTTTTCTTGTTATATCCTTGGCTATTCTGTCTCCCATAGTCCTGCCTTCCCCTCTTCTGCAGGATTCTCCAAGGTCTGCCTAAAGTTTGGCCAAGGGTCTCTGCATCTGTTTCCAGCAGTTGCTGGATGAAGTCTTTCTGATAGCAATTAGGCTAGCAATGCTCTACAAGCATAACAGAATGCCATTAGGGATCATTTCACTGGTTTCTTTTTGTCAGTCATGTTGCATTCTCTCCTTGGTCTCTGGTCTATCTAGCCTCTGAGTTCTGGCCCTCTAAGCAATGTTGGAGTGGGTTCCCTCTCATGGTACGAGTCTCAGGTTGGATCAGTTATTGGTTGGTCACTCCCATAATTTCTACTCAAATTTTGTCACAGTTTATTTTGTTTGCAGGGTAAATTGTAGATCTAAGGTTTTGTGGCTGGGAAGTCCTGCATAGTTATAGAATATTGGTGATTCAGACTCTGTATCCCCCATTGCTAATCCAGGGTCACCCTCATACATTGTTGGGAGTTTCCATTTCACTAGGCTTCTAGCTCATCCCAAAGATGCTCCTGAACCTTGTTTTCTTTTCCAGTACTCTCTACCTCCATCTCCTCTCCTATCTGATTCCTCCTGTTTCCATGCCGACTCCCACACGTAGACCCCTCTCCCCATCCACCTGTGATGTGTATTCTATTTCTCCATTCACAGTAAGATCCATGTGCACATCCTCGAACTTTCCTTTTTAGTTTAGTTGGGTCTATGGATTATAGCATCATTATTTTTTACTTCACAGCTAATATCCACCCATAAATGAATACATACAATATTTCTATTTCACAGTCTTTATTACCAAACTCATCATGTTCTTTTCTAGATCTGTCCATTTCCCAGCAAATTTCATGATGTCATTGTTTTTAACAGATGATTGTTACTCTGTTGTGTAAATGAACCACATTTTCATTATCTATACTTAGGTTAATGGGTATCTAGGTTGTTTGCAGCTTCTATTACAAATAAAGCTTCTGTGAACATAGTTTTTAGTGAGTTTCATTGTGGTATGTTAGATCATCCTTTGGGTAAATGGTTGGGAGTGATATAGCTGGGTCTTGAGGCCGGTGGCCTCTGAATTTTCTGAGAAATCCACATATTGATTTCCAAAATGGCTGTACAAATTTGTACTCCCATCAGCAATGGAGAATACCCTTGTGTGTTTTTGTATTTATTTTTATCTCAGTCATTCTTATAAGTCTAAGATGGAATCTCAGAGGTTTCTTTTTTGATTTGCATTTCACTGATGACTGAGGATAGTGAATACTTCTTTAATTGTTTATGAGTTTTTGGATTCTTATGTTGAGAATTCTATATTTACATATGTATCTCATTTTTGAAATTTTAGCATTTTGTTTGGTGATATCGAGTTTCTTGAGTTATATATAATTTGGAAATCAGCCGTCTGTCAAATGTGAGGTAGGTGAATGTCTTTTTCCAATTGCAGGCTGCCATTTTGTCATATTGACAGTGTCTTTTGCATTACATAAGCTTTTCAGCTTCATGAGGTTCCATTTATTAGTTGCTGATATAATGCCTGCACAACTGGTATTATGTTCAAGAAATTTTCTCCTGTGCCAATGCACTGATGGCTAATCCCTACGTTCTCTTTTATCAGGTTCAGTGTTTCAGGATTTAAGTTGAGGTCTTTGATACACTTGGACTTATTTTTTTGTGCAGGGTGAGAAATATGAATCTATTTGCATTCTTTTACATACAATCATCAGTTAGAGTAGAACCATTTATTGAAGATGCTTTCTTTTTTCCATTGTGTATTTCTGGTTTCTTTATTAAAATCAGGTGCCTATAGGAACATCTGTGTCTTCAATTTGCTTGCATTGATCAACCTGTCTGCTTTTATGCCAATAATATGTAGATTTTATTACTATTTCTCTGTGATACAGCTTGAAATCAACTATGGTGATTCCTCTAGAAGTTCCTTTATTGTGCAGTAATATTTTAGGTATCTAGGTTTTTGTTTTTCAATATGAAGTTAAACATTATTCTTTCAAGTTCTATAAAGAATTGTGTTGTAATTTTGATGGAAATTACATTGAAACTTTAGATTGCTTTTGCTAAGATTGCCATTTTTACTATGTTAAATGTATCAATTCATGAGCATGAATAATCCCTACATCCTCTGATATGTTCTTCAATTTTCTTTCTGCAAGCAGTTAAAGTTCTTGCCATACAGGCCTTTTGCTTGCTTGGTTAGAATTACACCAATATATTTTATATTATTTGTGGCTATCGTAAAGGCTATTGTTTCCCTATTTTTCTTTCTCAACCTATTTATCATTTGTATATAAAATGGCTACTGTAATGATATTTCATTTGCATTTTAATAAATAATGTTTGCCTGAAGATCAGAGTGTAAATCAGCTACTGTGGTCAGCCTTACAGATAAGGCACTGGTGACATACACCTTTAGTTCTAGTAGCCACACTAGTTTGACTTAGAAACAAGGTGGTAGAGGTGCATATTTTTAATCCCAGCCCTAGAGAAGAATATAAAATGGGAGCATATAGCTGCCAGACGCATTCTCATTATGAGGTTTCTTGGAGGTAAGATTGCCATTTTGGACTGTGGTCAAGGTAAGAGTCTGTCGCTCGCTACTTTGCCTTTCAGAACTTCAGGTTGAACCCCAGTTTCTTTCTCTGAGTTTTTATTATTTTTGCTTTATTCAGTCTACTGAGTCCTTTGAGTTTATGTTGTATCCAACATTTTCTCTAAAGTTTTTTACTGTCTGTAGGAGTTTCCTGTTAAAAATTTGGGGCTGTTTGTGTATACTGTAATATCATCTGTAAATATCAATTATTTGACTTTTTCCTTTCCAATTTGTTTCACCTTGACCTGCTTTAGATGTCTTATTGTTCTAGCTAAAATTTCAAGTACTATATGGAATAAATATGAAGCCTTGTATTGTAGAAAGCCTTGTATTATCCTTGATTTTAGTGGAATTGCTTTGAGTTTCTCTCTATTTAATTTGATGTTGGCTGGCAGTTTGCTGTATATTGATTTGGTTATAGTTAGGTATGTTCCTTGTATCTCTGATCTTTCAAAGTCTGTCATCATGAAAGGATGTTCAAATTTGTCAAAGACTGTTTCAGCATCTAATGAGATAATTATATATGGTTTTGTTTGTTGGACCATCTCTGCTGCTTTGGGATGAAGCCTACTTAATAACTGTATAGAAAAGGGCTAGATAAATAAACACTTGATAATTGTGTGGAAAAAGGGCCAGATGAATAAACACACCCTGATCCTGAAACCAAAGTCAAAGAACCACCACTGAACTCAGCTTGAAAATAATCAATCCCTGAGCAGATGTAACAGCCAATCCTTGAGAATGAAAACAACCAGTCCTTGAGCATGAAATCCAGCCAGTTCTGAGTTTGTACAAGCCCAAGGTTTGAAATCTGATCATTTGCCACATTGAAAATCTTCACCCTGGAAAATCTTCACCCTAAGAACCTTCTACATAAGTTTGTACTTGTTCAGCTTGGAGCTGCCTTTTTCTACACGGGCATAGGCAGTCATACTCCTAGATTCCTCCCCCACCCAATAAGTTTGTTGAATGAGGTTTGGTTAATTACCTTCTTTTGCTAGTGTGAGGAGGGGCATAGAATTAACAACTTGCATCTGAGCAGAGTAGAGCAGAGCAAAGCTGTAACAACTTTTGCAAGAACAGGAGAAAAATTGCTACATTCCTGTATGAATTCCCCTCACCCCCCCCCACCACACACACACACACACACACACACACACACACACACACACACTGGAGCAGAGCTACAGGTATTGCCTGGTTTACAATGGCCAGAATACCTTTCTCTTCAAAGTTGTAACACAGTTACTGCCTGGGTTCTGATGGGCAGGATACCTTTCACTAGAGAGCTTAACACAATAAAGGTGGATGTTCTTTTGGATATGTTCATAAATTCACTTTGTAAGTATTTAATTGAGTATTTTTGCATCCTTGTTTATGGGAGAAATTTGTCTGTAATTCTCTTTCTTTATTGAGTCTATGTGTGGTTTTTGTATCAAGGTGTTTATGGCCCCAAAGAATGAAATCGACAAGGTTACTTCTCTTTCTATTTTGTGGAATAATTTCAGAAGTACTGGTATTAACTTTTCCTTAAAATTCAGTAGAATTCTCTCTCTGCTACAACCATTTGGCCATTGGCTTTTTTGGTTGGGAGATTTTAATGGCTGCTTCTATTGCCCTAGGACTTGTAGGTGTATTTAAATTATGGAATTGCTCTTGATTTAATTTTGGTAGGTGGTATCTATCAGAAATAGTTCATTTCAGCCAGGCGATGGTGGCGCACGCCTTTAATCCCAGCACTTGGGAGGCAGAGGCAGGTGGATCTCTGTGAGTTCGAGACCAGCCTGGTCTACAAGAGCTAGTTCCAGGACAGGCTCCAAAGCCACAGAGAAACCCTGTCTCGAAAAACCAAAAAAAAAAAAAAAAAAAAAAAAAAAATAGTTCATTTCATTTTAATTTTTTTAGTTCTTTGGAATGCGGGGTTTTGAAGTATGAACTGTTTATTTGGATTTCCTAATGTCTGTTATCTTTTCATTTCTAATTTTGATAATACGGATAATCTCTCTGAATTTTAGCTGGATTATATAATGGTTGTTTGCCTTTATCATTGATTTTTTTCAAAGAACCAACTCTTTGTTTCATTGATACTTTATATTGTTCTTTTGATATCTATTGTATTGATTTTAGCCCTCAGTTTGATTATTTCTTCCTTCCTACTCCCCTTGGAAGTGTTTGCCTCTTTTTCGTTCTAGAGCTTTTAGGTGTGCTGTTAGGCCACTAGTATGAAGTCTATTTAATTGGTTTTTCTTTTTTCTTTTATGTTCATTAATTTATTTATTTTACATTCTGCCCACAGTTTCACCTCTCTCCTCTCCTCCCTTTACCTCCTTCCACCTCCCATCTGTGTCCCACATCTACTCCTCCTCTGTTTCCGTTGAGAAATCACTTCAATGATGCTGGTCACTTTTAATTGCAGTGACTACAGCTCCAGATGACCAGACACCACAAATTCTTAACAAAAAAATTTATCATACAAATGGCCTGATAGAATTTTCCTTCCCTCTGAAACTTCACAGTCCAGCGCCCCCCTTCCCTTTATTGTCTAACTTGATGTCAATATTATGCCTATCTTCTAATATTCTACAGAATAAGTCTCTGGGCACCGCAATACTTGTGAAGCTCCAAAGTTTTTCTACAATCCTCCCCAAAACAAATGGTCAGGTTTATCAAAACTATACCACATTTCTAGTAACAATTTCTGTATTAGTTTGCATTTCTATTATTATGATAAAACACTTTGATGAAAATCAACTTAGGGAAGAAATAGTTTATTCAACATACATATTCTGGATCACAGTCTGTTGATGGAAGACAAGGCAGGAACTAAAACAAGTCAGGAACCTGGGGGTAGAAGCTGATGGAGAGACCATGGATGAGTGCTGATTACTGGCTTGTTCGTTAAAGTTTTCAAAACCTCCTTTTATTGAATCCAGTACTACCTGCCAGGAGTGTCTACAAACAAAATGATCTAGGCCCTACTCTATCAATTACTAATTAATAAAATATCCTACAGTCTTGCCTACAGTCTGGTGTTTTGGAGTAATATTTGCAGTTGAGATTCCTTCTCAGATGACTCTAGTTTCTGTGAAATTGATGTAAGAACTACCCAGCACAATTGATTGCTATGTACTTTTGTATGGAGTTATATATATTGTAAACCTTGGGCCTAGAGGAATTATTTGCTTCCCCAAGCATTTGTTTCAGAATGGAAAGAACTTTTTATATATCTTCTCTTCTCTTCTCTTCTCTTCTCTTCTCTTCTCTTCTCTTCTCTTCTCTTTTCTTTTCTTCTTCGAGACAGAGATTTTCTGTGGCTCTCTGGCTGTCCTGTTCTGTAGA
Source organism: Chionomys nivalis (assembly GCF_950005125.1). Taxonomy (NCBI): domain Eukaryota; kingdom Metazoa; phylum Chordata; class Mammalia; order Rodentia; family Cricetidae; genus Chionomys; species Chionomys nivalis. Next base: position 50,625,203 of record NC_080112.1, on the reverse strand, counting down.
CCAGGCTGGCCTCAAACTCACAGAGTTCTGCTTGCATCTGTCTCCTGGAGTAATGCTATAAAGGCATGTGCCACAACTTCCTGGCTCCTTTTTATGTATCTTATTTTACAGAAAATTCTAATTTCACACTTTTATGGGTTTGGAAGGGAACTTAAAATTTATCCTATGTGGCAATGTTTCTGATTCAAAAAAGAAACACTTTAACTATGGTTTAATAAGTTTCAGATATATCCTAAAGGTTTTATCTAATAGTATGTGTCTCAGGAATTTTACAGCCTTGGGCAGTATGGTGTGTATTAAAAAAATAGAAAGCAATCCAAAATTAATTAAGAATTAATGTAAGAATTAATAGAATCATCCACATAAAAATGAAAAATGGTGTTACTATCATAACTTTTTTTAAAAAATCTTAACACCCTTATAATCTTGCCTGATATTCTAGCAGCTTGTCCCAATCCTTTACTCCTTAGATTTTTCTTATAATCTGTACAAAATCCTTTCAAAAATGGATGCTGCAATTACAAAGTGTTATGGAATAGGAACATATATAGTTAGTAATCATTTACAATGATAAAATCATTGATAGAATTGAAGAATTTCTGCGAACAAAATTAAATATGATTCAAAAAGATAAGTATATCACAATTGCTCACATGTCCATGATCTGGATTTAACGATGGATGGATAATAGATAGATAGATAGATAGATAGATAGATAGATAGATAGATAGATAGATGATAGATAGATAGATAGATAGATAGATAGATGATAGATAGATAGAGGAAGAAAGGGGAGAAAGTTTAACTACTTTGAAAATAAAAGTTTCAAAATTAAATTATATATATGTGTATATAGATATATGTATCAGAAATGACAGAAACAAACCTGATATTTTACAGATTTATAAAGTTAATAAGTAGAAACATGGAAGATAATCAGGATAATCAAAGAGACGCTTGAGACAATATTTTGCTTAAAAATTCATAGAAAGTATGTATTTTCTATAGCCTCTAATGACCAGTATTTATAATAGAGAGTCACCTGACAAGAGAAATGACTTGAGATAGATAAATGACACCATCTGAGTAAAACCTGAAAGTAGAAAACTGGAAAAATAAACTTCTTGGCCTTTCTTTTCTCAGTTCATCTAATGTTCTGATAATAGTTCCGGATCAATTAGTTTATTTTACTAAGACAACGTTGTTGTAATATGAGCAGCAGGGCCGCATCCCCGGCACCCGGCCGCCCACATGGCTTATGCCCCGAAATAATTACACGGAAACTGTATTCTTTTAATCACTGCCTGGCCGATTAGTTCCAGCCTCTTATTGGCTAGCTCTTACATATTGATCTAACCCATTTCTAATATTCTGTGTAGTACCACGAGCTGGCTTACCAGGAAAGATCTTAACCTGCGTCTGTCTGGAGTGGGAGAATCATGGCGACTCCCTGACTCGGCTTCTTTCTCCCAGCATTCTGTTCTGTTTACTCCACCCACCTAAGGGTTGGCCTACCAAATGGGCCTAGGCAGTTTCTATATTAATTAACCAATGAAAGCAACAGATTAATACAAGACCCACCTCCATCACAAAGTATTTGAGATTTATCACCATCCAGTAACACCACTGATTGTAAGCCAAAATTCAACCTATATCACTTTGAAGAAATTGTATATTAATTATATATAAAACATATACAATGTTTATTACATAGAATTATATACATAATTAACATAAAATGCCAATATTTGAAAGTAAAAATGTGAAAACACTTGGGATCCCAAGAATTTTGCATAAAAGGGACTCAACCTGTTTTATACTTCTAAAGACAAAAATTCCTCTTTGGATAGAGTGTATAGTTCACAAAATATACCAAATGAAAAAAATTTTGCTACCTAGACTGTTCTTTGCCCAATTTAAGAATTTTCTATGATGTGAGCGTACAACCTTGATTTTTATACTTTATGAAAATCTTCATACTGAAAGCTAATTAATTTAATAGCTATCTCACATATTTAATCCGTCATAGTCTAGGTTGCTTACATATTTTATAGTATTTTTGCCTAATCATTTTTAATATCTGCCAACTATTTTTCAAGCTGTTAGTTTTTATGTTGATGTTTATATTGGCATAGAATGTCCCCGGGCAATACCTGGTACTAGCATTAGAGTTTGTAAGTATTGTTCTTATCACTAAGAAATATGTTCAGTTTCTGAAAAGCTAGATAAATAAATGTATGATGCAGTTTTTCTAGAGACTGGTAAATGTTTAGATACAGATAATGTTGAGTGATGCAATAATAAAATATCAGAACATCCTAAACCTAAGTGCTATCCAAAACTTTCAATATTTTATATTTAATTGTGCATATATGTGTATAATATTGTGTGGATGTATGTAAGTGACTGCACTGCCCACAGAGCCCCGAAGGCTTCAGATCCTGTGGAGTTGGAGTTATAGGCATTTGTGAGTTACCTGACATGGTGCTAGGAAATGAACCCAGGAATTCTGGTAGAACATTATGTGTTCTTTATTAAGTATTTTATCTTAGAAGAGCCTTTCCACCAACATAAATAATCCTAATCAGACTGAATCAGACTGAATTAAAGATGCCCATATTTAATGGACTGCTCCCAGGTTGCCCTGAGAAACATGGAGAGGGGAAGAGAGGGAGAAGAGGAGACGACGTGGAACTTGGAAGCCATGTGTTTATTCTCTGAAGGACAGTTGAAATAGCCTGTATGAGTGGTTTTGACCTTCTCTGGGGAAGGACAACCATTTGGTGGGCTTTCTCAGAAGTGGAGTTTGGACTGAGGCAATTCCCAGGGGAAGGAGCTAATGCCAGGAGCTGGAGTGAAGCCCCCAGGCAAACAATCCAGATTTTTTGTATAAAGGGGTGCCAGGGAGCTGGGGTGATGCTTCTGACCAAACATTTCAGACATTTTGGATAAAGGGGTGCCATCCAGCTGAGGCAAAACCCCTCAACCAAACATTTTAGACTCCTTGGATAAAGGGGCACTGGATCAAATCTGGCTGCTTCCTATGGGCATGGGGGGATGTGGGAGAAGGGAGAGCTCAGAGTTGGTGGGCTATGCACAGCAAGAGGTGTGGCTGTATCAGCATCCACTTTACTGTCATCCTGGAGATCTCAGGCAGCTGTTTCTTGAGGGAGATGAGAAGCCAGGCGACTAGGAGAAAAATATTTTGTAATTATTGGCCCTATAAATGGGGCTAGGCATGGGAAGAGTCATTAACTGCCAGAAAGAATGCCAGAGAAATGTCCTAGTTGTACAGGTGAGGCTTGGGTGTATACATGAGACACAATAGCAGATAAAACCAGATTTTAGTTGGTAGGTGTCCTTGATCCAGGAGAATGGTACCAATGATGAAGTTCCAGGAGCTGATGCAGGTGTTGGCATTGTCTGGAGAGCCCTTTGTAAGTTGGTATTGGGCCAGATAGAAGGAGTGACCTGTAAAATATGCTTGAAAATGGGTGGGGTTAAAATAAGCTCTGCAGACTGTTAGCTTTTATCAGGCCTAATTTTTATACAGCAGCAGAATATTTTCCCAGGAACCTGCAGGTATTTATAAGACAACTGGAACAGATTTATATCTTGGTGTATTGCAAAAGGCTATTGCTTTAGGTTAAAAGTATAAACATTTTAGAAGACAATTAAAGGGAACTGGAAACTGGAGACCTCTGAAGATACACCTAAAACCTGTTAGAGACACACCTGTCTGTATTTTAGCAGGAAACTTAACAAATGAAGTAATGAGCTACCAGTACCTTAAATCATCAAACGCCATTAGTCAGATCTAAGAGGGATAAATGAACAGAAATGAGGCAGCTTTTTTTAGCTATGCAGGCAATCCCAAGTCTTTCCTTAGTACTTGGAGAACACCAGCCTAGAAGCAGTGCTTACTGTTAGCTCTGAGTACAAGAGGCGGAATCATTTTCCTTTGGGTAATATTTAGTCCACCTGTCTTGGCAGGATGAGAAGATCGATTTCCAGGGTGTCATCCAGGAACCTGTAGAGATGGAAGGCCACTTTTTGTTGTGTGGGTAGATTTACCAAACCCAAAGTGAATCCTCAATTCAGAAGATCTTTTGCAACTACATATCTCCTCGAGGAGCTATAGGATGCTGTGGCAGCTGGCATGTCTCTGTGTTAGAAAGAAGCTCTTTTGTTAAATGCCATACTCTCAGGTAGGTAAAGGCATTTGAGAATAGGTACCATTACCTGTTATATTTAAACTAGACATATAAGCTAAATTTAGACATATATTTTACCCAATTAGTTACAGATTACCAATGCTAGTATATGTAAGAAGATTAAAAGAAATATTTTATTGAGTCAAAAAATACTAGTACACATGGGTACTCTTACCCAAGATGGTGGTGGGGTCAAAATGGGTGTTATCCATGTGTTTGTATTTATCCAGAGCTGTTGTAATATGGAGTTATAAGTTTTACAAATCTTCTCTGTGCACACATACACACAGAGAAATAAAACAAGCATACTATAAAATCAAACACACATACTCACAGACACATAAAGCAAGCATACTGTGGAAACACACCCATATACTCACACAAACATAAAACCATAATGTGGAAATGCACTCACATAAAACAAGCATATCGTGGCAACATTATTTTAACAGAAAGACAAATAAAACACTTTTAGAAATCTGTGTCAGATGACCAACTTAATAATCCTGGTGTAGGCTTCAGAAGCCAGGCAAGCACACAGATGGTCCCATTAAGGACTAGATTAGCAGATGTTGTATGGGAGAACAGAAACATAAGGATGGAACAACTCAGCATCTTAGAGTGTGAGAACAAGAGGACTAGATCCATTGTAGGGAGAATGCCACTATTTTACACAATAGGAATACAGAGAAACAGCATAAACTAATAAAAACCTACCTAGGGGATGAGGTAATTAAATTTATTTCCAGAGCCCAGAAAATTAAGAAATCACTGAAAAAAGTATGATAACTCAATAATTACTTTCAGGATCATAAAAGAAAGAGGCCTAAGTACATGAACCAAAGAGGGCATTGAACCTTAGGATTGTGGGTTAAGCTCAGTGACAGAGTGCTTAACATAGCATATGTGAGGCCTTGGGTTCCAATCTCAGGACCTTCAGAAAAGAAAAACACATGTTTTAAAAATAAAGACATTTCTCAAGATAAGAAATGATATTTTGTAGTGATATTTTATTTGTATTTTAATAAAAAAAACTTGCCTGAAATTCAGAGTAGAAAAAAAGTTGCACTGATTTTTTTTTTTTAGACTAGGCAATGGTGACACACACCTTTAATTCCAGTAGCCACACTAGTTTGCCACAGAAACTGGGCAGCAGTAGTGCCCATCTTTAATTCAAGCTTTACAGAGGACTATAAAATGGGAGGAGACAGCTCTCACCCACAGTCTCACTTTGAAATTCCTAGAGGCAGGATTGCCATTTTGGGAGGTAAGAGCCAGTGGCTGACTGTTTCGCTTTTTTGACCTTCATGTTGAACCTCAATTTCTCTCTCTGGATTTTTATTAATTGTTCTACAATATTCACTGCTTTTACTTTTAATTTGTTTCAGAATGAGATTAAATTTGTCATATCAGCAATGTGTTTGTGAATTGTCTGCTAAAGTTACATGCCATTTTTAAAAGTATCAACAACAGATTTCTCTATTTTCTATGATATTATATTAATTTACAACAAATATTATGCATAGAAATAAGTATATACATATGTGGATGACAGATATAGAATTAGAGGAATAGGTAGAGGTTAAGGAGGAGAGATGGAAAGACAGGAAAAGAGGGAAGAAAAAGGAAGAGAAAAGGAAATTAAATGAGAGGGGAGGGGAAGAAATAAGGGAAGTAAGAAAATGGAACTCCATCATTATGCAAATGAAGAGAACTACCAAACTAGAATATAATATTATATGTTCTGCATGTGAGTAATAAGCCTTTACTGTATGCATCCTTCAATGTTTATTTTTTTCTTCATGAGAACTAATATGTTAGGGGATGGGATGATATAATTGATGGTAGGCAGACCCTTCCAAGTTGCCTTTCCTAGGCAGTTATGAATATGGCAACCCCAAGTGAGTGGACAACTAAACAGTTATTATTACAGCAACGTAGTTTTGTATTCTTCAATTACTCATTTAAGAAACAAGTACTCATTAAGAAACTGAGGTTGTAGATAAATTGGAACCCATATACACAGTTTTCAGGATTTTAAAATAAATGTGCATTCATATATATAAAAAAATTATTTTTCTATATGATCTCAAAAATTTCTAATTTCAAGAACATGGTTGGTTAATGAATTTTCTTAACTATGCTGTTTCCCCCTTTCACTTCTTTTTAAATTATATCACATTTTCACACATTTATACTAAAAACAACCCCTTTTATCATTTTCCTCCAACTTACCCAATAACATCCCTCCCTCTCTCACTGAAAGCTGTTTTTCCATCAAGTATTCTCCTAATTTCCACATCTTCTTTTTGTTTGCAACACACTGATTTTAATTAGAGATTCTGGCAGGGACACATTTGGGAGATTACTTACTGTATCAAGAATAAATTCTCAATGGATACACCACTGAAGAAAAAATGACATTTTGGAATCTCAACACCAATGACTGCCAATACTCTCCAGAATTGGGGAAATAGCATGTGCTTCTTCTTCAACAATGATCAAGGGTTTAATCTTTTGCAGGTCTCAGGCATATAACCACATCTGCAGTAAGTTTTTGTGTATAATGTCTGTGCCATATTCTGATATCTTTTTGCTGCACACGTCCCCAATATCTGGATCTTAGATTCTGTCTCTGTCCTCTTTTGTTTTTCCTGAACCTAGGAGAGGTTGATATAACTATCACCTTTGCATTCTATATAACTAGCTTCCAATGCAAAAACTTTCATAATAAATTTGACGAAGTATAACATTTAAGGAAGCAACACAGAATAACTATTGAGCAGAGTAACCATTGCTTTGAAAGTATATGTAACGTATGCAGAAAGCTATTACATATTACATATCTAACATAAAAATACATGGTATTCATGTAAGAATATACCTTATAAAAGAGTTAAGAACAAATATACCATTGTTATGACAGCATAAATGTAATAAAAATTGCACTTGAGACTGTATTATAATATAGACCACTTGCTGAGATAGAAAAAACTCTTATGTGTGAGGGTTAATAAAAGAATAGTAAATATTTTTAGGTTTCACTCCATAGAAAAATAAAAATCATGTGCTTTCAAGATGAACATGAAGTGACAAAATAATAATTTTCATAGAAAATATCTTCTTTCTGGTTACTAGGCACTAGAAAAGCACTTCAAAATGCCTACTTAAACTCCAAATTTAAAGAATTTTATCTAAACATTGTATCCATATATACGGTTATTTAGGAAGTCTTAGAAATAATGTGTTTTTCAGAATGAAATTGAGTAAAAGCTACAAAGAACTAATAATGAAACTTAATAGCACGTAGTGAAGGAAACAGAATTGAAACAATTCACATTAATGATACATCAATATGCCTGATGCTTGAAATAATTTCTTCATGTTCATAAGTTATTCCTCTAAATAATTAGAAAAAAACAGATTAACATATTTTAAATCTAAAATAACATTGGTTTCATCACTGAAGTTTTGCAAAATTTAAAAGTCTAAGTTGACTTTGTCATGGTTAATTTTGGTTTCACATATTTTTATTTTGTGCACAAAAATGAAAAATTGAATTTTGAAATCAGGATAGGCCTTGATGCCATATATAAATTATAGATAAATAGATAGATAGAATCAACAGCTTATGATCTGGTGGTCGCTATATGCAACATTCTTGATATTTGCTACATTTTTCATTGCTACCACAAAATAACAAAATAAACAATTGAGTAAGGGTTTGTTTCTATTCAGAATTGAAGGATGCAGTTCACAACGGTGTAGCATTCATGATAGTAGAACCCATAATCAGAAACTCACCCTTTTACATGGTACACCAAAGGCCATTGGAAAAAATAGATATTTACATTATGATTCATAACAGTAGCAAAACTACAGTTATGAAGAAGCAATGAAAATAATTTTGTGTTTGAGTACACATGGCTTTTTCTTCTGGGCTACCTACCAGCTGCCAAATCATGACAGAGACTTATTACTAGTTTTGCCTAGGTTAGGCATATTTCTAGCTAGCTATTTTGACAATGTATTTTTCTTTTTGCCTAGGGGCTTTTTACTATTTCTTACTTTGTTGCTGTCTCTATGTCTGGTTGACTGATGGCTGTCTGGCTTCTGGACCTGGGTATTTCCCTCATTCTCTCCTCACTCTTCTCTCATTCTGCCTTTCTCCTCCAGCCTAGATTTCTTCTCCTATTTATTCTCTCTGCCCACAAGCCAAATCTATCCTGTCTCCTGCCTAGCTAGTGACCATTTAGCTCTTTATTAGACTAATCAGGTGCCTTAAGTAGGCAAGGTGAAGAAAATGCAGCATATCTTTTCATAATTAAACAAATGCAGCATAAAAAATTTTAACAAATATTTGCCTTGGTAAATAATATTCCATAAATATTGGAGGTTAAGATATACGAGCTATAGTAAACAGCCACAGCATTAGAAAGGTTTAAAACTACTAAATTCCATATGCTATATCCCCATCCCTAGTTCTTTGATGTGTTCTCACTCAAGATTCAATTGAAAGTGTCTTAATGTTCAAATTCATATTCAAAATCTTTAAAGACCTCAAACAAGTGATTCTGTAACATTTACATTACATATCATCAATATACATATTATTTTAGGCCATGAAGCTACCAATGATATATGATATAACCTCTGATTTCTGTATTGTGTCTTGTGTTCCATTTGTAAATAATAACTCATAAAAGTGATCATGCATATCTTGTTTTCAACATGTTTTGGCACATGGCTTAAGCCACTAATAATTACATTAGGATGTTTTTACTGCAGAGGTTAGGAAATAGTGTATAACTGTATAATACCTTACATATTTACTTTCTGAGTTTATATGTTGAGGGAAATTTGTGTATATATTCTAAGTCTTAAATTATTTTCTAAAAACATATCTTTAATTGATTGTTTACTCACATAAGATTGCATAAAATCATTGCTGTCATCATTCCTCTTCCTACCTACAGGTTTTCAGTCATGTCCAAGTGGGTTGCTGCATCTTTTTTCACAAGTCCTTATATTATTTGAAGCCATTTGTTCTGCTACATCATCTTGTATTTCCTTTTTAATTCCTTATAATCAAGAAGTTCTGGATTATTTCAGCAGAAAATTATTGTTGGAAACTAATGTCTCAGTGTTACTTAGGCAGTTTAGAACTGGCATATCAGTATGTAAGAATCAGTCAATTAACCTTTCCTAAAGCTAGAATACAGTTGCTATAGGAAGATGTACATTTCTAGTAATACAATTAAGAGGTAGCTCCAATATTTTAATTGTTTATAATTCCTTTGTTTCTTTTTTTTTGTTGTTTTGTTTTTTTGGACTTGAAACCACTTCCACTTGTTCTGCTCTCTTTTTACAAGTCTGTTGGATATGTATTTAAATTCAGGTTGCTTTTCTTCTCCAGGAGCAATGACTTCTTGTCAGTTGTTTCTGGCCTATATTTCTCAGTCTCTCCCCTTGAATTCAAAATTGCCACTACTGATTATTATTGTCACACATTTGCTCTTAATTTCTCACTTACTTTGGGATTCATATGACTATTAGGATTTTCTGTGTTCTAGCAAAATTATTATCCTACTTCATGTTCCTTATTTTCATTCAGTTTAGCATGAATTTCATGATCAACCTGGGCTCCAGCACAAGTTCTTTTGCTTTCAGAAAAAAAAAATTGCACCTGAAATTGGAGCTCAAATTACAGTATTCTATATCATCAGATAGTGTCTTTGTTATATGTGTTATGAAGTTTATCTATTTTGCATGTTTCTTCCTTTTGGAATTGAATTACACATAGAAAAATTCAAATTTAAGCACATGACTTTAATCCTAGCACTCGGGGGCAGAGACAGGCAGATATCTGTGAGTTTGAGAACATCCTGGTCTACAAGAGCTAGTTACAAGACAGGTTCCAAAGCTAGAAAGAAACCTTGTCTCAGAAAACCAAAAAAAAAAAAATATTAAAAGCTATTGTCAAAGCTGGATGGGGTGGTACATGCCTTTAATCCCACCACTCAGAGACAAAGGCAGACAGATTTCTTAGTTTGAGCTCATCCTAGTCTACAAAGCAGCTTCCAGGAAAACCAGGACTACACAAAGATTACTCCATCTCTAACAACAACGAAAAGCTGTTTTTTTTTTCTACTCAACTCCAAAAGATCAGAAACAACCATAATTTTGAAAGTATTTTAAAGTTTTATTTAAAATATTAAAATTGTTTGGATTGAAATAGTCCTCATTTGATGGCAATAATAGATATAAAAGAAGCATTACTAAGAGATTCAAATGACTTTATGCATAATTCTTACACAGTCTATGCTTTGATGCTATATCACTTGTTTTTGAAATTCACTGAGTGCCCTGAAATATTTAAAAATAGAAAAGCAAAGAATATTTTTCTTAGTTTCTTCTGCCTCATCCTTTTACTGAGAAAATAACCAAATAGTCACTTGCTTATATACTTACTAACAATGTGTTATACATGACCATTTAGTTTTGTAGTTTTCCCATCTCTTTTCATGTTTGGTATTGTGCTGAACTATGCAGACACTATAATCAGATGTGGCCCATATCTTTAACCAAGAAAGAGTAAATCAAATATACAAAGTAAATCAATTACTTTAAATATAATAACATTTCCCAATTAAGTAGTTGTAGAAAATAAGAACTGACCAAATTTATTTAAAATTCCCATTAAGCCATTGTCAATGCTTTATTGCAGTTTAATTGATATGTTTTCCATTTTTTTTTTCTGCCAGGTCACTAATAATCCATTTTCACTCTATCTTTAGTGGTTTACAAGCTATGGTAATCCAGTCATTGTTGGTAAGACTACAAAAAGAGAAATTCTGTTGTTTAGATACAGATTGAATATAACCAGTCTTTTTCACATTCATTCTTGCAAAAAGCCTTCTTCTTTTATGTAATATATTCATTCAAAAGAGTCTTTACCACTAGTTACCTTAATATGGCCACCAAACATTCAATTTTTTGCCTCAAAAATTTAAGTTAAACAAATATTTTTTTTTAATTATCAATCACTTGATAATTTGCGATAGCAGTAGAATATGGAATAATACAGAAGATTAATATGATCTTTCTATATGCTACCATAATTTTTCATTGAGTAAGGGGTAATGACATATTCTGAAAGGATCAAGCATTCTAGAAATACATATTTAAAAGGAACCTTTGGAGTTGCAATTTCTAAAATGAATATTTATCATAATGAATTCTGTCTCTATATTTTAGTTCAGTGAATTATAGATCCCTAATTTTTAAATTTGCAAGACGTAAGTAGCTTAAATCAAAGCAGAATACACTTCTTAAGTTATTCATTGGAATTTTAATGCTGTCTTAAAATATGACTTGCTCTATGTGATAAGCTAAATATTCATTCTAAAACCAAATATAGATCATTGGGGTGAGTTTCTGACCCATGGCAGCAGCCCGGGACAGGAAACTCAGAAGTTCCTCATCCCCCCATCCTTCCTGGGCTCCCTGCAGGGACTCTACTCTCAGCATACTGCCTCTCTCTTCCTATCACACCCAGATTGCATCCAGAACCCTCCTCCCTTATCCGCCCTTCCCTCTTCAGGCACATAACACCACCCAGGGCAGCCTGTCTGGGGGCTGGGGGCGAATCCTCAAGGCAAGTGGGCTGGCAGGAGTTCCTTTGTTTCACTGGCCTGCCTGCACCAAGCAAGGTAGGCGCTTTGTTTATGAACTACCCAACCAGCATGGAGATCTGATATTGGCACCAGGAGAGACATCACTGGAGCACCAGGAGACCATCACTGGGGAGTGCCATCACTGGGAGGATACATCAGTAGGCAAGGAAACCTGATCCTGTAAAAGAAGATCCATAGGGGAGAATTCGGAGAAAGAGATGGCAGGCGCCAATGCAAGAATTCACCCAACAGTTTGAAAAACAATATGAAACCACCAGAACCCAGAGACCCCACAACAGGAGGGCATGAACACCTTAATCATGAAGAAGTAAAAAAAATTGACTTTATGAAAGTGATTGACGCCCTTAAACAGCATGTAAAAAATGTCCTTATAGAAATGGATGAGAAATGTAACAGAAAGTTTGAAGAATTGAGTAAATCAGTGAATGATACCCTAGGAAACCAAGGAAAAATAATCAAACTGATAATGGAAACAGTTCAAGACATGAAAACTGAAATGGAGGCAAAGAAGAAAACACAAACAGAAGGCCGGCTGGACATGAAAAATCTAGGTAAATGAATAGAGACTACAAAAACAAGCATAACCAACAGAATACAAGAGATAGAAGAAAGAATCTCAGATTCTGAAGATACCATAGAGAAAATAAACACGCTGATCAAAGAAAACAGCAAGGCCAAAAAACTCTCATCAAAATACATTCAGGAAATATGGGACACAATAAAAAGGCCAAACCTAAGAATAATAGGAGTAGAAGGAGGAGAAGAAGCGCAGCTCAACGGTCCAGAAAATATATTTAATAAAATTATAAAAGAAAACTTTTCCAAACCTAAAGAAAGATATACCTATAAAGGTTCAAGAAGCATACAGAACACCGAATAGGCTGGATCAAAAAAAAAAAATCCCCTCGCCATATAATAATCAAAACACAAAGCATGCAGAATAAAGAAAGAATATTAAGAGCTGCAAAGGAAAAAGGCCAAGTTACTTATAAAGGTAAACCTATCAGGGTTACACCTGACTTCTCTATGGAAACCATGAAAGCCAGAAGGTCCTGGATAGATGTAATGCAGAAACTAAGAGACCATGGATGCAAGCCAAGACTACTATACCCAGCCAAGCTTTTGTTCACTATAAATGGAGAAAACAAAATTTACCAGGATAAAAACAAATTTAAATAATATGTAGCCACAAATCCAGCCATACAGAAAGTAATAGAAGGAAATTCACTAACCAAGGAGTCCAATAATGACCACAGTAACTCAGACATCTAGAGACCCTTCACCAGCACAACTCAAAGAAGGGTTGTCGGAGCCCATGTGGGTCCAACATAGATTCCCTAACCCGGCTGAAATGGAGTCGCGAGGAATAAAACCGACACAGCTTACAAGGTCATCTTGGAAAAGGCCAGAATGACTTTTTATTCTCGGAACATCTTATATCTACATTCAGTGGGGGAAAACACATTAGGCTGTCTCCAAGGCAACCAGGTGCCTGGGCTTAGGTCACGTCTGCATCTAGCAGTCAGGTAGGCCATGAATTAGCATCTCTATAAGACATCCTCTTAGTTACAAAAGGAAGGAAGCACCGAACCTCTGAAACTCTTGAGTCATCAGCTTTAGCCAACATCTCTCCTCAGGTAATCCACATTCTAACAAAAGAAACTAGGAGCAGCACATCCTGACTTTTGTTAAGGAGGTGACAGCTTGTCTACAGAGCTATGTGCCTAGCTCAGACCAGGCTAATGGCTACTGTGCCAAACCGAAATATGGGCCCACAAAGGGTAACACACAAAATCTATTACTAAAAAAGTGACCGGAGGCCAGGTGGTGGTGGCGCACGCCTTTAATCGCAGCACTTGGGAGATAGAGACAGGTGAATCTCTGTGAGTTTGAGACCAGCATGGTCTAAAAGAGCTAGTTCCAGGACAGGCTCCAAGGCCACAGAGAAACCCTATCTCGAAAAACCAAAAAAAAATTAAACAACAACAACAACAACAACAACAACAAAAAAAATGAACAAACAAAAAAAAAGTGATCTGAGTTAACAACCACTGGTCATTAATATCACTTAATGTCAATGGACTCAACTCACCTATAAAAAAGCACAGGCTTTTGGATACGAAAACAGGATCTAAATATTCTGCTGTTTACAAGAAACACACCTCAACCACAAAGACAGGCACCTACTCAGAGTAAAGGGCTGGGATAAGGCTTATCAAGCAAATGGACCTAAGAAACAAGCAGATGTGGCCATACTAATTTCTAACAAAGTTGACTTCAAACTTAAATCAATCAGAAGAGATGGAGAGGGACATTTTCTACTCATAACAGGAACAATTCATCAGGATGAAGTCTCAATCCTAAATATCTATTGCCCCTAATATAAAAGCACCCACGTACATAAAAGAAACATTGCTAAAACTCAAGGCAGCCATCAAACCACACACATTAATAGTAGGAGACTTCAACACTCCTTTCTCACCAATGGACAGTTCAATTACACAAAAACCTAACAGAGAAATAAGAGAATTAATGGAGGTAATGAATCAAATGGACTTAACAGACATCTATAGAACACTCCACCCAAATAGGAAAGAATATACCTTCTTCTCTGCACCTCATGAAACCTTCTCTAAAATTGAGCACATACTCGGTAACAAAGAAAACTTCCACAGTTACAAAAAAAATTAGTAACCACGTGTATCTTATCAGATCACCATGGATTAAAGCTAGAATTCAACAACAATGCCACCCCCAGAAAGCCTACAAACTCATGGAAACCAAACAGTCAACTACTGAACAATACCTGGATTAAGGAAGAAATAAAGAAAGAAATTAAAGTCTTCCTTGAATTCAATGAAAATAAAGAAACAACATACTCAATCCTATGGGACACTATGAAAGCGGTCCAGAGAGGAAAGTTCATAGCACTAAGTGCCCACTTAAAGAAAACAGAGAAAGCACACATTGGAGACTTAATAGCCCACCTGAAAGCTCTAGAAAAAAAAGAAGCAGACTCACCTAGGAGGAGTAGAAGACTGGAAATAATCAAACTGAGGGCTGAAATCAACAAAATAGAAACACAGAAAACAATTGAAAGAATCAATGAAACAAAAAGCTGGTTCCTGGAGAAAATCAACAAGATTGATAAACCCCTATCCAAACTAATCAAATGGCAGAGAGAGAATTTGCAAATTAATAAGATCAGAAATGAAAAGGGGGACATAACCACAGACACAGAGGAAATTCAGAGAATCATTAGATATTACTACAAAAGCCTGTATGCCACAAAACTGAAAATGTAAAAGAAATGGACACTTTTTTAGATAAGTACCATATACCAAAGTTAAACCAGGACCAGGTGAACAACTTAAATAGACCTGTTAGTCGCAAAGAATTAGAAGCTGTTATCAAAAACCTCCCTTCCAAAAAAAGTCCAGGACCAGATGGTTTCAATGGGGAATTCTACCAGAACTTCCAAGAAGACTTAATACCTATACTCCTTAATGTATTTCACAATATAGAAACAGAAGAGTCATTGCCAAATTCCTTTTATGAAGCTACAATAACTCTGATACCAAAACCACACAAAGACTCAACCAAGAAAGAGAATTACAGGCCAATCTCACTCATAAATATCGACGCAAAAATAGTCAACAAAATACTAGCAAACCGAATCGAAGAACACATTAGAAAAATTATCCATTATGATCAAGTAGGCTTCATCCCAGAGATGCAGGGCTGGTTCAACATATGCAAATATTTCAATGTAATCCATCATATAAATAAACTGAAAGAAAAAAACCATATGATTGTTTCATTAGATGCTGAAAAAGCATTTGAAAAAATTCAACATCCCTTTATGATAAAAGTCTTGGAGAGATTAGGGATACAAGGGTCATACCTAAATATAATTAAAGCTATTTACAGCAAGCCGACAGCTAACATCAAATTAAACGGAGAGAAACTTAAAGCCATCCCACTAAAATCAGGAACACGCCAAGGCTGTCCACTCTCTCCATACCTCTTCAATACAGTGCTTGAAGTTTTAGCAATAGCAATAAGACAACATAAGGGGATAAAGGGTATTCAAATTGGAAAGGAAGAAGTTAAACTTGCGTTATTTGCAGATGATATGATAGTGTACATAAGCGACCCCAAAAACTCCACCAAAGAACTTCTACAGCTGATAAACGCCTTTAGTAATATGGCAGGATACAAGATCAACTCCAAAAAATCAGTCGCCCTCTTATACACAAAGGATATGGAAGCAGAGAGGAAAATAAGAGAATCATCCCCTTTCACAATAGCCACAAACAGCATAAAATATGTTGGGGTAACTCTAACCAAGGAAGTGAAAGATCTATTTGACAAGAACTTTAAGGCATTGAAGAAAGAAATTGAAGAGGATACCAGAAAATGGAAGAATCTCCCTTGCTCTTGGATTGGGAGGATCAACATAGTAAAAATGGCAATTCTACCAAAGGCAATTTATAGATTCAATGCAATCCCCATCAAGGTCCCATCAAAATTCTTCACAGATCTTGAGAGGACAATAATCAACTTTATATGGAAAAACAAAAAACCCAGGATAGCCAAAACAATCTTATACAACAAAGTAACTTCTGGAGGCATTACCATCCCTGACTTCAAACTCTATTACAGAGCTACAGTAATGAAAACAGCATGGTACTGGCATTAAAAGAGAGAAGTCGACCAATGGAATCGTATAGAAGACCTGGATTTTAACCCACAAACCTATGAACATCTCATTTTCGATAAAGGACCTAAAAGTATACAATGGAAGAAAGAAAGCATCTTCAACAAATGGTGCTGGCACAACTGGATGTCAACCTGTAGAAGAATGAAAATAGACCCATATTTATCGCCATGCACACAAATCAAGTCCAAATGGATCAAAGACCTCAATATCAATCTGAACACACTGAACCTGATAGAAGAGAAAATGGGACGTACACTACAACATATGGGCACAGGAGATTGCTTCCTATGTATAACCCCAGCATCACAGACATTAAGGGCAACATTGAATAGATGGGACCTCCTGACACTGAGAAGCTTCTGTGAAGCAAAGGACACTGTCACTAAGACGAAAATCAGCTAACTGACTGGGAGAAGATCTTCACCAATCCTGCAACAGACAAAGGTCTGATCTCCAAAATATATAAAGAACTCAAGAAACTAGACTTTAAAATGCTAATTAACCCAATTAAAAAATGGGGCACTGAACTGAACAGAGAATTCTCAACAGAAGAAGTTCAAATGGCCAAAAGACACTTAAGGTCATGCTCAACCTCCTTAGCGATCAGGGAAATGCAATCAAAACAACTTTGAGATATCATCTTACACCTGTCAGAATGGCTAAAATCAAAAACACCAAAGATAGCCTTTGCTGGAGAGGTTGTGGAGAAAGGGGTACACTCATCCATTGCTGGTGGGAATGCAAACTTGTGCAACCACTTTGGAAATCAGTGTGACGGTTTCTCAGGAAATTTGGGATCAACCTACCCCTGGACCCAGCAATAGTACTCTTGGGAATATACCCAAGAGATACCTTATCATATGACAAAATCATTTGTTCAACTATGTTCATAGCAGCATTATTTGTAATAGCCAGAACCTGGAAGAAACCTAGATGTCCTTCAATAGAAGAATGGATGAAGAAAGTGTGGAATATATACACATTAGTGTACTACTCTGCGGTAAAAAATAATGACTTCTCGAATTTTGCATGCAAATTGATTGCAATAGAAAATACTCTCCTGAGTGAGGTAACCCAGACCCAAAAAGAAGATCATGGGATGCACTCACTCATAGTTGGTTTCTAGACATGCATAGGGGCCACTGAGTCGATAATTTGTGATCCTAAAGAAGCTAAATAAGACGGTGATCCCAAGGAAAAACATATAGTTATCCTCCTGGCTATGGGAAGTAGACAAGATTGTCAGGCAAAAAATTGCAATCTTGGGGGTGGGGTGGGATGGGGTTAAGGGGAGATGGGGAGATAAAAGTGTGAAGGAGAGGATGAGGGGAACTTGGGAACACGGGACGATTGGGGATAAAGGAAGGTTGGATAGGGGAACAAGGAAGCACATATCTTAGTTAAGGGATCCACCTAATGGTTGGCAAGAGACTTGAACCTGGAGTGGCTACCAGGTGTCCAGGGCAATGTCCCTAGTTTGTTCCTTGGGCAGCTGAGCATAGGGAACCTAAATGACCCTATCCTATAGCCATACTGATGAATATCTTGCACATCACCATAGAACCTTCACCTAGCAATGGATGAAAATAGAGACAGAGACCCACACTGGAGCACCAGATTGAGCTCCCAAGGTCCTAATGAGGAGCAGAAGGAGGGAGAACATGAGCAAGGAGTCAGGACCACGAGGGGTGCACCCACCCACTGAGACAGTGGGTCTGATCTATTGGGAGCTCACAAGGCCAGCTGAACTGTGGCTGAAAAAGCATGGGATAAAACCGGACTCTCTGAACATGGCAGACAATGAGAGCTGATGAGAGGCCAAGGACAATAGCACGGGGTTTTGATCCTACTTCATGTTCTGGCTTTTGGGAGCCTAGACAGTTTGGATGTTCACCTTCCTAGACCTGGATGGAGGGGGGAGGACCTTAGACTTTCCACAGGGCAGGGAACCCTGCCTACTCTTGGGACTGGAGAGGGAGGAGAAGAGGAGTGGGGGGAGGGGGAGAGGGGCGGGAGGAGGAGGAGGGAAATGGGAGGCGGAGAGGACGCGGAAAATTTTTTTTCAATAAAAAAGAATAAAACCAAATATATATTGTTCTTAACTTTTAAGTGTTTATAGTTAACTGGAAAAGAAACAATGAAAATTGAAATCAAATTCATGCAATTTTACATGTTGTAAATTCTTAAAATAAAGGATAGACTATTTTTGAGAAACAGATATAATAACCATCATGGTATATATTGAATATTTCTTTGAAGATGTCTTAGGAATAGTAGTTCCACTGGAAAAACATGTAAGCTGACAAATTGATTAAATTGACAATGTCCAAAGACAAGCTTTCTTACTGTCAGTGATGGAGATATAGAAAAAGAAAAGACAGGCAAATCTCAAATGGCATAGGTCCAATCTTCACTTCACTCTGATTAATGTTTTAGTCATTTGAGTGAATGACAAAAGCTTTGCTGAATGATACTTTCAATGCAGAACCCACTTGCAAAATAAAACCTGATTGTTCATTATGAAAATTAATGGACTATCTTCTCTCATTCACATTTTGATGTTCGAGCATGATCATGTTTTGAAATGAACATTAGAACCTCATCTTGAGTTCCTTCCTATGAAAAGATTTTGAGTTTTTAATCAGCAAAATATGGCTAGGCATATTCTTCATTTCCCTGATCCTTCTGCAATTTATATTTAGAGCACTCTCTTGTGTTTCGTGTCATAATGAAAGAAATATTCTTCATTGTGGCTGATAATCATTCTGTCTGTATTTTTATGTTGTCATATCTTTTCCAAGGACCTTCATCCATCTGACTCATAAATATTATTATTTCTTTCTCGTTTACTTGTATAATCCCTCCCAAAAATCAAGAAAATAATAAGTTAAAGCATTTCAAATTTTCAAAAAATTTTCGGTATATCTTTCTTCTGTCCCACCCTTTTCCCTATAATTACCAGCAATGTTGCCATTCCATTAATTTATTTTATACCTTTAATATCATCGGGAAATAATATGAATTCTCCACTTTTACTTCTTTATTCCCATTCTTTTGTCAACCTGTTGAAATGTAGCTCATGCTCTAATCATTAACCCAGGAAATATCATTAATACCACATAAAATTTCTAGCTTACTTCAAATGAAATCATCTGTAGGTTACTTTACCACTAAAACCTAATGTAGTGTTTCTCATTTCCATTTCCCTGAGATTCCCTTTCTCTTTTATTTCTAGGATTAATTCTCATTTATTTTTGGTTACAATATCATGATCTGTGATTTCCAGGGAATCCTTCTTGAAGTTTTTCAAGCACATGTACAATTGTAAGTGATATACTCTTTTGTGGGTCCTTCCAACCTTTATTCTTTCCTATTTACAAGAAAAATGTTTATTGGAATTTTGTTACTATGTATTTACTTCACTAAATAATTTGGACTTGCTGAGAGTAGTGTGCTTAAATTTATGTACTTATATATTTCCTTATTTTGAGTTCTGGTAAACAATGGATGAGGAGAATAGATGGAAAATAAATAAAAGAAATATTTAATTGCTTAAGATTTTTGACAGTTTTTAAAGAACATGGCAAAGACTACTAAGGTTTGATTTAACAGGTTGGAAGAGGTAAGCTAAAATAAACAAAAACAATCAACTGTCTTTTAGTATTATATATATATATATAGTATAATATTTATATATATATATATATATATATATATTTATATTGCTTTGCCTAACTTTGATGAATACTAGAAGAAAACTCCATGTACTCTGTATTATATTTGTTATACTTAGGCTATAATTAATGTGTTTCTCTTTTTAATTGACTTATTTGCACATTGAAATACAGAGGTAGAATGATAAGATAATTTTCCTTTTGCAAAAATTAATTGAGCTGTAAACTTATTCAGTATTTGTTTTTGTGCAAACTTGTGCCCCAACTGTGGAAATCAGCAAGGAATTCCCTCAAAAAGTTGAAAATAAATTTACTACATAATTCAGCTATACCACTGTGGTAGTTTAAATAGGAATTTATCTGATAAACTCTCGTGTTTGAATGCTAGGAGCACAGGAAGAGACACTATTAGGAAGTGTGGCCTCATGTCATGATGTGTGTCACTGTGGAGGCAAGTTCTGAGGCCCTCTATGCTCAAGCAAAACCTAGTGTAGCATAAGTTCTAATAGATCTTAAAAATAAAAGCCCGACCCAAAAAGATGAACATGGGATGTACTCACTCATAATTGGTTTTTAGCCATAAATATAGGACAGTGAGCCTATAATTCATGATCCTAGAGAAGCTAAAAAAGAAGGTGAACCCAAAGAAAAACATATAGTTATCCCCCTGGATATTGTAAGTCAAGATTGCTGGGCAAAAATTTGGGAACTGGGGGGTGGGTTGGGATGGGGGAAAGGGGAGATGGGGAGAGAAAAGTGAGAAGGGGAGGATAGGGAGAACTTGAGGGAATGGGATGTCTGGGAAAATGGAAGGTTGGATATGGGAGCAGGGAAGTAAATATCTTAATTAAGGGAGCCATTTTAGGGTTGGCAAGAGCCTTGACTCTAGAGGGGTTCCCAGGGGTTCAGAGACATGTACCCAACTAGGTCCTTGGGCAGCTGAGGAGAGAGAGCCTGAAATGGCCCGATCCTATAGCCATACTAACGAATATCTTGCATATCACCATAGAACCTTCATCTGGCGATGGATGGAGATAGAGACAGAGACCCACATTGGAGCACCGGACTGAGCTCCCAAGGTCCAAATGAGGAACAGAAGGAGGGAGAACATGAGCAAGGAAGTCAAGACCGCAAGGGGGGAACCCACCCACTGAGACAGTGGGGCTGATCTATTAGGAGATCACCAAGGCCAGCTGGACTGGGACTGAAAATGCATGGGATAAAACCGGACTCACTGAATATGGTGGACAACGAGAGCTGCTGAGAAGCCAAGGACAATGGCACTGAGTTTTGACCCTACTGCATGTACTGGCTTTGTGGGAGCCTAGCCGGTTTGGATGCTCACCTTCCTAGACCTGGATGGAGGGGGGAGGACTTTGGACTTCCCACAGGGCGGGGAACCCTGACTGTCCTTTGGACTGGAGAGGGAGGGGAAGGGGAGTGGGGCATGGGGAGTGGGGGAGGGGGAGGGAAAAGGACAGCGGGGAGGTGGAGGAAATTTTTCATTAAAAAAAATTTAATAAAAAAAAATAAAAGCCCGAATTCTGATATAGGGGAAAATGCTGAAAGATCAAAAAGATGAAGGAACATAACCACAGTCACCTTACCTACTGAATTTCCCAGCCAAAAAAAGAGTGAGTTTTTGTCCCCTCCGGCTTTATCACTTCCTCTCTTCACCCAGGAATATACTTTCCTGTCTGTCTGTAGAGACCTCCAGACCTCTATGCTTAGCTATCTAGCTCCATCCTCTGGTCATCAGGCAAGCTTAATTGTACAAACAGATATCACCATAGTCTAGTATACAGTTTCCTTTTGCAGTCTGCAGATAAAGATCTCCATAGAATCATCGTTCAACAACAGATGGGAAGAGAGCAATGACGTACATTGGAGCACTTGACTGAGCTCCCAAGATCCAGTTAAAGAGTGGAAGGAGTGAGAATGTGAGCAAGGAATCTAAGACCATGAGGGGGTTATCCACTGAGACAGTTTGCTTGAGCTAATGGGAGTTCACCAACTCCAACTGGACTGGGAGTAAATGAGCATGGAAACAACCAAGCCCCTCTGAAGGGGGTTGACAGTTGGGGCAGACTGAGAAGCCACTGATAGTGACACTGGGACATGTCTCTACTGCATGCACCGGCTTCATGTTATCCTATTCTCTTTGGATGTAAACTTTGCTCAACCTAGACATCATAGGGAGGGCCTTGGACTTTCCACAAGGAGGGGTGCATGCCACTCCCTTAGGGCTGGGGTGTGGTTGTGGAAGGAGAGAGAGGGTCTGGGAGGAGCAAAGGGAGTGGGAATTTGAATTGGTATTTTTTAAAGTAATGATAAAAATAAAAAAAAAAGATGCCAAACTCCTAGCTCCTTCTCCAGCTTGATGTCTGTCAACACACTGTCATGCTACCTGACAATACAATAATGAACTAAACTGCTGAGAATATAAGCTAGCTCTAATTAAATATTTTCATTTATAAGAGTTACCATGGTTACAATGTCTCTTCATAGAAATAGAAACCCAAACTAAGTCACCCACCCTTTGGCATATACCCCAAGTACTTACTATAGTTATGCCTGCTCTTCCATGTTCATAAACGCTATTGACACAATAACCAGGAAGTAGAAACATCCTAGATGGTTTCCAACTGATGAGTGCATGCAGTACATTTACAAAATGGAATATTATTCAGCTCCCAAGAAGAATGAAATTATGAATTCACAGTAAATGGGTGACAATGAAATATAATTCTGAGTCAGGTACACTGACACTCAGAAATGCAAAATCTTTTGTTTGCTTTCATTTGTGCTTGATAGTTTAAAATCTTCAGAAATATATGTTTCATTTAGAATACTGAATCATGTTAGTAAAAGTAGTAAGAGGTCATGTAGGGAGAAGAATGTTATGTGAGTTGAGAAAGGAAGTAGTGGTATATAATGTTAAAGGGAATAATGACAGAAGAAAGGGTAAATGAGTTGGGAATCAGGAGAGAAGGTAGAAACAGTTTTATGCTGAGAATAACTAACATTAAAATGTTTTGAAATATCATATGGAAACTTTTATTACACTTGCTTCATAATATATATATATATATATATATATATACACATATATACTATTTCAGCATATTTGCAATATTACTATCATCCTTTTCTTTCAAAATTTGGATGTTGAAAAATATAATGTGTTTATTTGAGAAATTATGATATAAATTTAAATTTTCATTTTCATATTTTTTTATTTTATGTTTTCAACTATGAAAATATGAACTTCCTTCTTATTTCATCAATAATTTTCTTCACATATTTCCATAATGAACAATAATTAAAGTCAAAATAATATGAAACTAAAATTAAATATCTAGGAATTTTCATGAAGACATTTTAAATAAAGAGGACTGTATCTAGGAATCTTAAAAAGCAGATAACCTAGGCAGAAACATATACACACATCCCATAGATGCCAAAAGAGAGAAAAATGTCACATAAATCCTAACTACTCTGAGAAATAATTAAACATGTTCTGTTGTTACATACAAAAGAAACTTCCAATGAAACTATAAGTTTATTGAGAATACAAGTTATTGTATAATATATTTAAAACCATTGCTTAATTATAAGTTCTCAAAAGCATTTTTACTGAATGATAATATCTGATAACAAAATTATGATAGCAATGCTCTTTATGACACAATTTTAATATACATTTATTGATTTAAGAAACTATGAATGATTCAATTGAATAAGGGAACAAACATTTTATATTTTAATATGCATTTATAGAAAGAAGACTTTATGATATATCACACCACCTTAGAAGAGTCACTTCTAATATCCAACCATCCTAATATTGAGTTCTGTGGCTAGCTTAGGAATGATGATTCAAAGATATTAATTCTTATGTAGTTGTAAAATTATTTTTAATTAAGAATTGTATATTCCAACTAGACAAAATACATAGTTCAAAAGATCATGTAGAGCCCAGCTCCAGTGTATATATCTACATCAAATTTCCTCCACCTATGGCTCAAGAAACCAACTGAAGGAGAGGGAGGGGAAAGATCCTAAGAGTCAGTCTATTGGAGTCTGCTGTGAAACAGTCTTTCCAAAAAAAAAAGCTGCATAAACAAGACTGGAATATTGGCAATGTAAATGGATATGGTATGATCGAAAGGGAAATTTTTTTGTGGGGTCCCATCCCACAAAACTACAATCAATTCATGACTCATGAGAGAAGAATTAGCTTATCCACTTCCACAGTGACAACATTTGTCCAACAAGGCCATATCTACTCTAACAAAACCACATTTCTTAATAGTGCCACTTCCTATGGGGTCTAATTACTACTGCATGGCCCCTATAAGCTTTTTAACCATATCACAATGCAAAATGCATTTTGTCCACCTTTAAAAGTCTCCATAATCTATTATAGTCTCAACAATGTTTAAAATCCAAAGTTCAAAGTTTCTTATGAGATTTATAAAATTTCTTAACTATAATTCCCTATAAAATCAAAATAAAACAGCAGATCACATGCTTCCAAAATATAATAGCAAAGTATAAACATTGCCATTTCAAAATGTAGGAAGGGGAGCATAATAATACTGAACCAAATAAGAACAAAAGCCAGCTGTTCAAACTCCAAACTCCACTTGTCCATGTCTGATGTCAAAATGCTCTTCAGAGCTCCAAATTCATTTAGCTTTGTTGACTGCAACACACCTCATTCTCTGGGTTGGTTTCACTCCCTGTTAGCAGCTCTCCGTGGCATTATCTCATGACTGGCATCTCTAACATCTTGTGATCTTCAAGGCAATCCAAGATTCAACTTCATAGCATTATGCATTAGTCTCACTAAGCTTACATTCAAGGACACTCCTGACACATGCCTTGCCTCATCAGTTTTCCTTAGGCATGGAAGCAGATTCCATAAGCCATTTCTTCTGTGATTAACTCTTAAGGCATAATCACATGGCCAAAGCATTTTGTTTTCCACCTTCACTGCTTACTCATGGCAGTCTTGAAACTGAGTCTGTTGACTAGACTGGCCTCAAACTCAGAGGTCTGCTAGACCCTGCCTTCCCAGTGCTGGGATTAAAATTATACATTATCATACCCAACTCTAAACTCTTTTCTTTAATTTACAAATTGGAAATTTTGCTGAGTGGGATCTTGCCCTGAGGTCACCATTCCCTTTATTCCATTTCTTAATCTGTTAATCACTGGTATGATTTGACAAACTATGGGGGCCTTGCTCAAGAGGTTTCAGAGGAGAATATTAATATGTGGCCTAGAGATTATTCTTGTGATATTTTGATGAAGAATACGGCTTCCTTTTGCCCTTGTCTGCAGCATATGCCTGAGGCTAAAGTGAATAGTTTTGAATTACCTTGGCAGAGGAAATTTAAAAACAGTCTGCTAAAGACTCTGTTGTATTATTAGTGGTAACTCCAATGAAGATTTATAATAAAACAGAGTAAACTGATCAGGATAAATTACAAAATTTAAAACTTAAAAGGAAATAGAATCCCGAAATGTTGACTGGAACTAACTTCTGTATTCAAGTAGATAAACATGACCATACTAACTCTTACCAATGAAAACATTTAATTGTGCTGACTTGCTTACAGTTTCAGGCATTCAGTCCAGTACCACCACGGTGGGGAGCATAGTGGCATTCAGGAAGACATGGTCCTGGAGAAGTAGCTGTAACTTCTACATCTTATAGGCAAAAGGAAATCAATTGAGTATCACACTGAGTGTAGTTTAAACAAAAGACACTTCAAAGTCCACCACCACAGTGACACACTTCCTCCAATAAGGCCAAACCTACTCCACAAAAGCCAGATCTCCTATTACTGTCACTTTCTATGGAAGTCAATTAAAATCAAATTGCCACAAGAATATACTATGATTTGTGTTACAATTATATTTTCACCCCTTTTGAAAAGAACGTATATGACACATGACAAAGTGAAAACATAGTAAAATTTTCAAGGTTTTTAAATATCATATAGTTCCTTTCTCTTTGACATTTTGTGAAACTAATCTGCCTGTCATTCATTTTGAGGGATATTATAATAATTTCAGAAAACAATTACTTGGAAGCAGTGTTCTCTATACTAATGTTAATTTAAGATTTATCAAACTAACCAATGCATTTTAATTTATTTTGCTTCTTTACACTGATGGTATTGATATATCTTTATATGTTGTTGATATGATAAAATTTGTATATTTCATTGATCTACAGTCATTTTTGAACATTCATCACTCAAAATAGAAATCTCAAAGATGAAATTTGTATAAAACCTTCATAATTACTCATTTCATATGAACACATGATTTACCATACCAAGGAAATTAAGGAGATTTCTTTCTAAGGAAAACCGTGTTCACTCTGTCTTTTTTTATAATTGGATTTTATTTTCCTAAGGCAATGTCTTATTAAGTATGTAGTGCAGATGAGACTGTAACCCACAGTCTTCCTGTATAATCTTTCCAAACTCAACTTCTCTAATTATCACAGGATTGTCAATATCATGTCTGGTCCTTGTTGTATCTTTAATTACAATAATGAGAAATTAACCACATGACTTTAACATATATGAAAGAATAAACATGTACAACTTTAACAAGATACATTTTAAATTTAACATCCAATCCTTATAAGTA
The DNA here is from genome assembly GCF_950005125.1 of Chionomys nivalis. NCBI lineage: Eukaryota > Metazoa > Chordata > Mammalia > Rodentia > Cricetidae > Chionomys > Chionomys nivalis. The sequence continues at coordinate 50,598,223 of NC_080112.1, read as the reverse complement.
AATTTTTGTGAACTTCTGCTTTGTATTTATAGGTATTTTAGACAATTGATGCAGTATGAATACAACACGAGCATGTATTTATGTCACATTTTTGTAAGTTTGAATATTCTAATAATTATTTAGAAAAACATATAAAAACATAAAAGCAGATTACCTTAATTCTAGTCAGGTGATCCAGTCTTACTATTCTTCTCATTGAGGCCAGTTAGACATGAGTTTAATTAAGACCTTATAAGTAAGACACTCATTTTACAGTAGTCTCTGAAAAATTGCTCAGATATTCCAGATAATGAAGCGCTAAGGCTTTCAAATGAGGAAATTCATGTAATCTTTTATTGAGAGATCAAAATTGATAATATTGTGTAATGTGGTTAAGCAACATATTGCTCCCATGGTTCTTTGGCATTTTATGACCCACACTCTCACACTTTTAAGTGAAAAACTCAGTACTTTTGAATAAGAGCCAGAATTTAATTTCTATATTCTGGTCATATATGGTTGAGCTTCATGAAATGCATATCCTCATCTATAAAATGGGAAGAATTCCATCAATCTCAAATATGGAATAAACTAAAAGATTGGTTTATTGTCCAAGTTAGGTTCAGTTGTCAGCTTAACAGCCTAGAGTCTTCTGACGGATTCTTAATAGAAAGACTGACTAGATGAGAATGGCTTTTCTCTATGACTGAGAAATTGCCTTTATTGCTGATTCATGTGGGAGGACTCAGTCCACTGTAGGAAGCATACTCCCTATGGAGGAAAGAATGACCTCTATAAAATAATGACATAAACTGGGGCTAAATGAAATAGGAAGTGAACTAGTAATCATCATTCTTTGTTGTTCCTTCTCTGACATTCATGAATGATGGGTTTTCAATATATTTATATAAATAAGGAGATGATGGAGTGAGGAAAGGGTAATAAAAAGGCATAATTCAAAGAAAGAAGAAAAATTAATTTTTCAAATGGTGTTTTTATATGGAGAGTGTTCATCTATAATTCTTAGATCTTAGATATTACTGAATGTGGAAACATATATTTGCAAAAAAAAAGCAACAAATTTATCAATTGATATGACATGCGCTGAACTGAACATTCTGTTGAGTCAAATTTCACAGTCACAAAAGGATAATAGTGCATGTTCTCATTTTGTAGTATCTGTGATTAAATGCAAGATCTCAAACAAGGTAGCCAAGCACTAGACTACCGAATCATATTCTAAACTTAATTTTATTGTTTTAGCCATTTTATTGAGACTGGGTCTCACCAAATTTCCCTTCTTGACTTTGAGTACTTTTGCTTTAGATTCCAGAATGGCTGGAATTCCAGGATTGTGCCACCAATCCTAGCTAGAATTTATTAATATTTAAGTCAAAACAGCAGTTAAATGCTTTTTGATGATTATTGCACATTGTATAGTTGACTAAAATTATCACTCTGTATTCTATAAGTGCAGTTTTAAGATGTCAATTAAAAACTAATAATAGTTACTGGTGTAACATTTCATTGTTTATATGTAATAGCTACTTGATTGGAACTTATATGAGTTTCTCCATACTGTAATTATCCAAATTGGCATATGTTCTAAAAGAGGCATAAACATTAGCAGTGTTTTTATTTAATTTGAAAGGATTTTTGTTTTATAATATCTATGAGACTCCCACAAACAATATGGCATAAACTAAACAGTTTTATATTAGAGAATTCAGGAGAGGCTGTTGTTGAATTGTGTTAGTGTAACCTCTAAGTTTTGGGAGCCCATGCATATTCCTTGCAATACTATTTTTTATTTCATTCATTCTTAAAGCTTTATTTTCTAATTTGTTTACTTTTTTAACATTTAAAGATATTTACAACATGCAGCACCACAAAAGAAATAGTATCTCCACTCTATAATTGAGAATACTCAATATCTGCTTTTCTTAAGGTCAGAGTCAAGTCTTCTAATTTTGTGTGTTCTTTATCCAGAAATAATCAGCATAATCATGGACAAGTAGTATTCACACGGGATAAGAGCAGGTGCATCTGGGTCTCTCACTGAGGAAACACAAAGATACATTTTTCCTTTTCTAGAAATAATTTTACATAATTTTTCTGTCAGACTTTTTAATTGTGTTGTTTGACTGTTAATATATTAAACAATAAAAAAGGGGTAAAGCAAGTAGAATTGGAGTCTATATCCAATGAAACCAAAATCATGAACTTCAGAACTTTTGCTATGTAAGCAGAAGTTAAGGATAAAAAACTCTTTTTAATTTCCTTGCTCATGTTCTCCCTCCTTCTGCTCCTCATTTGGACCTTAAGAGCTCAGAGCGTTGCTCCAAATTGAGTCTCTGTCTCTACCTCGATCCATCGCCAGATGAAGGTTCTAAGGTGATATGTAAGATATTCATCAGTATAGGATAGGGTCATTTCAGGTTCCCTCTCCTCAGTTGCCCAAGGTACCAGCTGGGGACATCTCCCTGGACACCTGCGAACCCCTCTAGAGTCAAGTCTCTTGCCAACCCTAAGATGGCTCCCTTAGTTAGGATATATACTTCGCTGCTCCCGTATCCACCCTTCCTATATCCCAACCATCCCAATCCCCCAAGCTCCTCCCATCCTCCCCTTCTCACGTTTCTCATCCCATTTCCCTGTTGCCCCATGCCACCTCACCCGCAAGTTCCCAGTTTTTGCCCGACAATCTTGTCTACTTCCCCTATCCAGGCGGCTGACTATACGATTTTCTTTGGGTTCACTTTCTTATTTAGCTTCTCTAGGATCACAAATTATATTCTCAATGTCCTTTATTTATGGCTAGAAACCGATTATGAGTGAGTACATCCCATGTTCCTCATTTTGGGTCTGGGATACCTCACTCAGGATAGTATTTTCTATTTCCATCCATTTGCATGCAAAATTCAAGAAGTCATTGTTTTTTACCGCTGAGTAGTACTCTAATATGTATATATTCCACACTTTCTTCATCCATTCTTCCTTTGAAGGGCATCTAGGTTGTTTCCAGGTTCTGGCTCTTACACACAATGCTGCTATGAACATAGTTGAACAGATACTTCTGTCATATGATAGGGCATCTCTTGGGTATATTCCCAAGAGTGGTATTACTGGATCTTGGGGTAGGTTGATCCCAAATTTCCTGAGAAATCGCCACACTGATTTCCAAAGTGGTTGCACAAGTTTGCATTCCCATCAGCAATGGATGAGTGTGCCCCTTTCTCCACAACCTCTCCAGCAAAGGCTATCATTGGTGTTTTTGATTTTAGCCATTCTGACAGGTGTAAGATGGTATCTCAAAGTTGTTTTAATTTGCATTTCCCTTATCGCTAAGGAGGTTGAGCATGACCTTAAGTGTCTTTTGGCCATTTGAATTTCTTCTGTTGAGAATTCTCTGTTCAGTTCAGTGCCCCATTTTTTTTATTGGGTTAATTAGCATTTTAAAGTCTAGTTTCTTGGTGCACCCACCCACTGTGACAGTGGAACTGATCTATTGGGAGACCACCAAGGCCAGCTGGTCTGGGACTGAATAAGCATGGGTTGAAACTGGACTCTCTGAGCATGGCGGACAATGAAGGCTGATGAGAAGCCAAGGACAATGGCACTAGGTTTTGATCCTAATACATGAACTGGCTTTGTGGGAGCTTAGCCTTTTTAGATGCTCACCTTCCTGGACGTAGATAGAAGACCTTCGTCTTCCTGCAGGGCAGAGAATTTAGACTGCTCTTCAGTATCGAGAGGGAGGGGGAATGGTGTGGGGGGAGGAGAAGAGGAGTGGGGATAGGGGGAGGGGAGTTGGGGGAGGGGGCAATATTTGGGAGGAGTGGAAGGAAATGGGAAATGGGGAGCAGGTGGAAATTTTAATTAAAAAAGAATAAAAATAAAAATTAAAAATAACTCTTTTTAAATACTCACGAGAATAAATGTGGAATGCTTATTGAGAGTGATAAAAATTATGTCCTTGAGGAAATAAATATTTATGTGTATAATAGTATTCATTCAGCAAGCACACTTAACAAGAAGAACATGGTGACAGTTTATAAAATTGAATCTTCTTGAAAAACACATAACCAATCTTACCTAATGTTTGGGAAATTCTTGTTACACTTTTGCTGAAAACTAGTATTAAACAATTCTTTAAAGGCTAGGAGCAAATTTTACCACCTGCACAATAAAATTGTTTTAAATAGATAGTTAAAATAGAAAAAGGGATTGTAGTGAAGATGTTCTCTACTGAATTTTCATTTCATCATGTACATGTCCATGTAGGCTTCGAAAAATACAATAATATTCAAAAGTCAATAATATATTTTATTCATACTGTACTAGGCAATTCAAATGTAATGTCAGATGAGAATAAAAACAATTTTGCAATATTTGTCGGTAGAGACATGTACTTTAGCAAATGAAAGTAAATTATTTCTCATATTTGAGACTATATATTGAAGAATAGTATGGAATTTAAATCATTCCAACTATGAGTTCACACTCTGGTGTTTGCCATGATCTTATTCAGGGTTGTAATTAAACACCTTCATAAAATCTGTGGCCTGCTACAACATACGTTGGGACAAAAGTGGTGCCAAAATTATGGGAGTAGCCAACAAATGATCAGTTCAACTTGAAACTCATACTATGAAAGGAGGTCCTTCGCTGACAGACAGGATCCTGAGCCAGGACAGCCCAGAGATTTAGGATGCAACCAAACATGACTGACAGAAAAAGATAAAAAGAGTCAATGAAATGATTCCTAATGATATTAAGCTATACTAACAGATGACGGTATTGCCCGATTGTCATCAAAGAGACTTCACCTAGTAATTGATGGAAACAGATATAGAGACCCACAGCCACACATTTGGCAGACCTTGGGGAATACTGTAGAAGAGGGGGAGGAAGGAATACGGGAGATAAGAGCCAAGGACAACACAAGAAAACATATAGAATCAACTAAGCTGGTTTCATAGGGGCTCATAGAAACTGAACCATCAATCAGAGAACTTGCATGGAACTGATCTAAACCCTCTGCGCATATCTTACAATTGTGTAGCTTGATCTTTAGTGGGACTTCTAATAGTTAGAGCAGGGTCTACCTCTCACTCTGTTTTCTGATTTGGGGACCCTTTCCTCCTACTGGGTACAGTTGTCTAGCCTTAATGGGAGAGTCAGTGACTAGTCTTACTGAAACTTGATATGTTATGGCTAGCTGATATACAGGGGAGGCCTGCACTTTTCTGAAGAGAAAGGAGAATGAGTGGATGGGAGCAAGGACAGGAGAGTTTTTGAGAAGGGACAGGAACAAGAGCACAGAGATATGAGAAACTGTGATAGTACTAAGAAAATTTAATAAAAAATAAAATCCCTGCCCTCATTTTGGGTTGAGGAAACAATACCTATACTGCTCAAAGTTTTAAAAGTTAAATGAGATGATGTCCTTGTTAGGATTTCTATTGATGTGATGAAGCACCACGAACAAAAGGCAAGTTGTGGGGAGGAAAGGGTTTATTTGATTAACACTTCACAATTGCTGTTCATCATTGAAGAATGTCAGGACAGGAAGTAAAACAGGGCAGGATGCCAGAGTCCAAAGCTGATGCAGAAGCCAAGGATGGTAACCGCTTACTGACTTATTTCCTCTGACTTGCTCAGACCACTTTCTTATAGAACCCAGGATTCCTATCATGGACTGGGCCCTCTGACTATGATCACTAATTGAGAAAATGGCTTACAGCTGGATCTCAAGGCGGCATTTCTTCAGCAAAGGCTGCTTCCTCTGATGACTCTAGCTTGTGTCAAGTTGAAACACAACGTGACCCAGTACAGATATGAATGTATTTATAAATATTGGTCATCAGTTAAATGTATCTCCTTAATAAAATCACTTCTTAAATCATAATGTACTAAATATAAAGATCATTATGATATATATCATGTAACATATAATATATGATACATATAAGTGATATGTGTATCATGCAATAATATATATCATTTCATTAGATATATGCATATATAATGAATAATTAATTGGAGCATTCTACTAGTAAAACTTCTGTGCTTCAATGTTAAACTATTTTTAAAATAAAGCTAAACCTTACATAAAAAACATGAAAAGTGAAATTTTCAACAGGGACCATTCAAGACATAGTTTATGTCTTTACCACATAAATTTTGATCTCAAAAGGACCTAAATGGAGTCTGTCTTGTTGAACTTCAAAAGATAAATAATATTTCATCAATGATAAATCAACCATATGGTCCAACCATTTTACTTCTGGGTAAGTATCTAAAAGAAATGAAATTGATAAATCAATATTTCGAAGAGAGAGCTTCATGTCTATATTTACTGCAGCACTATTCATAATAAGTAGTAAAATATGAACTTAACCTAGGTGCTTTTGAATGAGTAGATAAAATGCAGTGTATGCATAGGTAACAAAACATTATTCTTCCATAAAAATGAACATAATTCTATCACTTGAAGTACAAAATAAGTGGGAAACATTAAGTAAAATAATATGCTTATTATAATTATTTACAGTTGCTTTTTTGTTTGTAAATTAAAAGATTTCATTTTTATGCCTGAAAAGAAATCCATTGTGTAGGTAGCATATTTCCCTTTGTTTTTACTCACAGGGACAGCTATTCTTGGTTGTCAACTTTACTACATCACATCTAAAACTAAACCTCCAAAATCGAGGGCACACCTATGAAGAAGTTTGATTAATTAGAAGTAGGAAGATACACTTCTAACTAAAATATCCGAGGTAAGAAGACAAGTCTGTAATCCAGATTTTTGAGTTGGGAAAGCAATTGGCTATTAATCCAAATCTAATGTGAGCCACATCTTCTGCTCTAAGACTATATGAGGACATGGAAGAATAATTTGCTTTTTAACTACTTGCCATTGCCTTGCTAACAAGTTTATTCCTTCACACACATTATCACATACTTTCTTGCGATTTCAATGTATACTGAAGACCAGTTGAGACATCCAAACTCATGGACTGAGCAACTTCTGGATTCTTGTATTTTTCCATTCCCAGGCAACTATGATTCGATTAGTTGTACTACTTCCTGTAAGTCATTCTAATAAACCACTTTCTATATAAACAAATTTATTCTATAAGTACTCTAGGGAGCCCTGACTAATACAGACACCAAGGCTAATTCTATAATTTAGTTTCATTGGAGATAAAATAAACACAGACATTCAGTATCTCTGTGATATATTGACTAGAAATCCTTTAGGTAAATTCCCAAGAGAGGTATATCTTGGGAGAAAAATATGTGCTTTCTTATTTGTGGCTTTAGGGTTTATATAGATTCATAAAATAGTACAAGCATGAAAAATGTAAGGAAAAGGTGAGAAATTGGAAGGTATGATAAAGGAGAATATAGTACAAATACAATGTATACAGTGTATTTAAAAAATTAAAATTATTTTAATTTTTAAGATTCCAGTATAATGACAGAAGGGTAAGAGAGAGAGAAGAAGAGAGAAGGAAAAAATAGAAAGACTAATACCACATGTTCTTTCCTTGGTATGGAAGCTAAAGACACTTTAAATCTGAATACAATCTGAATATATAATTAAATGTAATGAGAACTGAGTTGGGGAGATGGATAAGTAATGTTATTCTGTATTCCAATGCACTCTATATATTTGTTGAAATATAACACTGATTCCTGCAATTTTGCATAATGAATACATGTGAACCAAAAATGAAACAGTTTTGAGATAAATAAGTACCTTTTTCATATTAAAACTTATTTTCAGCCTGGGAGATAAGAAACCTAGCCATATTTTTAAATCACTGTAATCTGTGTTTTTCTCAATTTCAAATTATTCTGGAAAATGTGAACCAAGAAATATAAATAGAATAAAATATAAGACTTAGACTCATCCATCACAGGTACTTTTGATCAAGATATATACATGGAAACACATATCTATTCTGCAAGATCAGAGGAACAATGTAACCCAACTTCTTTCAATTCTAAAATAGAACCTTAGCCAGAAAAGTAAGTATTAATAAAAAATTCGTGGAGTTAAAAGGAAGATCTAAGATATGTTGGAGAGGGTAATGAAGGGCAGATGGCAGGAGGCCATGGGGTATGCTTGTAGCCAAGCTATGTTATATGCATGTATCGAGATTTCAAAAAGTAAAAAATAAAAAAGTAAAATAGTTGCATTTCTATTAGCTATCTGGAGCTGGTCATCATAAATTGATGGAACCTCCAGATCCAATCATGAAGTCTTATCTCCATTTCTATAACAGAACACCTGTGGCAGGCTTCCCTGCCCCTATTCCCATATGCTGTGTATCCCACAGATCTTCCATTTATATGCTCCCTCCCCCAAAACTTTTCTTTGTACCAGTTTTAAATCCCAGCAGAAATCCCCTACTAACCCATTGGCCCCACCTTCCAGGCCAAACAGAGGCTTAAGGCAGATTTCTCAACCCTCATTCTGTTCCTATAGATCCCCAAAACTCCAGTCTCATCCTGAGTTCTTTAGTAGAAAACCTGCTCTGGTCTATCTTTACTCACTTATGCCATCCCCAATAGATCACAAAGATTTTCTCCTCCAACTTCCCTTCCCCCAACTCATCTCACTGGCCAGCCTCCATCACCAACAGCCATTCTTTTGAACACACCAGATGAAGAGGTAAACTAATTGAAGACCTTCATGAAACCCTACTCTCCTGCAAACCCAATCTCTCAGTCTAATCCTTATCTCTTTTTTTTATTCTTTTTTAATTAAAATTTCCACCTGCTCCCCGTTTCCCATTTCCCTCCCCTCCTCCCAAATATTGCCCCCTCCCCCCACTTCCCTCCCCCTATCCCCACTCCTCTTCTCCTCCCCCCACTCCATTCCCCCTCCCTCTCGATACTGAAGAGCAGTCCAAATTCCCTGCCCTGCGGGAAGACCAAGGTCCTTCTATCTACGTCCAGGAAGGTGAGCATCTAAACAGGCTAAGCTCCCACAAAGCCAGTTCATGTATTAGGATCGAAACCTAGTGCCATTGTCCTTGGCTTCTCATCAGTCTTCATTGACCGCCATGCTCAGAGAGTCCGGAATCAACCCATGCTTATTCAGTCCCAGACCAGCTGGCCTTGGTGGGCTCCCAATAAATCAGTTCCACTGTCACAGTGGGTGGGTGCATCCCTCGTGGTCCTGATTTTTTGCTCATGTTCTCCCTCCTTCTGCTCCTCATTTGGACCTTAAGAGCTCAGACCGTTGCTCCAAATTGAGACTCTGTCTCTACCTCGATCCATCGCCAGATGAAGGTTCTAAGGTGATATGCAAGATATTCATCAGTATAGGATAGGGTCATTTCAGGTTCCCTCTCCTTAGTTGCCCAAGGTACCAGCTGGGGACATATTCCTGGACACCTGCGAACCTGCTACAGCCCTTATTTCCCTCACTGCCCACATCTCCTGTGAATGTTATTGACCTTACTCTACTATTCTCTCTCTGCCCACTTGTTTTATTCCAGGCCCAACTCCATCAAACAAATTCCTGTGAACCCACAGACTGCCTCTGGCAAAAAAGCAGATAGGATTTTTATAGAAAAAAATCAGATAGGAACTTTATAGACATTCACTTCTCTCTGTGTTCCTTTAGATCCATTACCCTAGACTCATATTAAAGCTATAGAAGACCAGTTTGTATGACTTCTCTTTACTGTCATCCCATATTCCAATGAGGCAGAATAAGTAGTTCTTCATGGAACACTGATCTCTTCCCTCCTGTAAACCCTTTCAGAAAGTTTGCCTAAGCCGGGCGGTGGTGGTGCATGCCTTTAATCCCAGCACTCGGGAGGCAGAGGCAGGAGGATCTCTGTGAGTTCGAGGCCAGCCTGGTCTACAAGAGCTAGTTCCAGGACAGGCACCAAAAACTACAGAGAAACCCTGTCTCAAAAATCAAAAAAAAAAAAAAAAAAAAAAAAAGAAAAGAAAAGAAAAGAAAAGAAAGTTTGCCTATTATCATTTCTAAATGTCATCTTACTATACCCAGAAACATATTTTACCTGGAACCTCCAGTAGCCATAGCCTTCAGGCCCAAATAAAAATGCCTATCAGGCAATACACAGCCATCACATTTTCTGAAAATGCATAGAGGAAACAGAAACAAAGGGAAAAAACACCCACCCAACAAAGACAAATTCATAAGTCAGCACCTGGATCTATAATTATCCCAATCACAGGGGCATAAAGACGGCATAGAAACCCAAGAAATAAAAATCAGGACAATATGTATCTACTGGAACCCAACTATCCTACCATAGAAGGCCCTAAATAAGCCAACATAGCTGAAGCAGAAGAAAAAGAACTTAAAACTTCCTCTATATCTATGATGGAGGTCTTTAAAAAAGAAATAACCAAATCCCTTAGAGAAACCCAGGAAAACACAAACAAACAGCTTAAGGAAAGGAATAAAAGTGTTCAACACCTGAAAATGAAAACAGAACCAATAAAAGAATTGAAATTGAAGGAAGTCTTGAGATGGAAAATTTAGAAACTTTTCAGAGTCAAGATACATGAACACAATATAAATGATGGAAGAGAGAATATCAGATGATGAAGATACAATAGAAGAAATGGATATATTGCTCAAAGTAAATATTAAATCTAATAAGTCGCTGACAGAAAACACCAAGGAAATCTGACACGCCATGTAAAAAAAAAAAAAAAGAATAATGTGAGTATATGAAGGAAAATATGTTCTCAAAGACCCAGAAAATATTTTCTACAAAATTATAGAAGAAAATTGTCCTAACCTAAAGAACAGGAAGCCTATAAAGGTACAAGAAGCATACAAATCACCAAATAGATTGGAACAAAACTGAAAATCCTCTTGCATCATATTAATCAAGCACTAAAGATACTGAACAAAAAATACTAAAATCTGCTATGAAAAATAATAACATATAAAGGTAGACCTATTAAACTTACACTTTGTTTCTTAATGGAGATGCTAAAATACAAAAGGAGCTGAAAAATGTACTGAGACTCTAAGACACCACAGAGGCCAGCTCATATTGCTATACATAGAAAAAGTTTCAATCAACATATATGTAATAAAATATTACATGATAAAGTCAAATTTATACAATATGTGTCTAGCAATTAAGCTCAACAAAAGTGCTAGTAGGAAAACTTCAATCTATTGAGGTGAATTAAAATCATGAAAACAAGTAAACAGATAATCACAAACATACAAATTCAAAAGGGTATCAAATACAGCATCACCAATAACAATTACAAAATAACAGAAATCAACAATTGGTCATCAAAATCTCTCAATAACAATGGTCTCAATTCCCCAGTAAAAAGATCTCAACAGAATGGAAGCTAAAAGAAAACAGGAACATGCAAGAACCTCTTAACATCCAAGATAGACCCTACCTCATGATAAAGGACTGAAAAATATTTCTAATAGATAGACCTAAGAGACAATATAATTCATAGAAAAACAAGTCAAAAGATGTAGAGAAGGACACTTCATACTCATCAAATAAAAAAATCACAAAGATGACATTTTAGTTCTTAACATCTTTGCCCCAAGCACAATGTTTCCCATGTTTGTAAAAGAAATACTAATACTGTTTAAATCACTTATTGACCCTCACCAACTGATAGTGGGAGACTTCATTATCCTCTTCTTAACAATGGACAGGTCATTCAGGTAAAAATACATAAAGAAATGTTGTAGCACACATACGTTATAAACCAAATGGATGCAAGAGTGACGTAGGGAACATTTTACTGCAAAACTGATCACATACTTGAACACAAAGAAAGCTTCAACAGATGCAAGACAATTTAAATTACTCTCTGCATCTTATCAGACCACTATGGATTAAAACTGGGTATACAACTATACGACTATTGGGTATTTACCCATAGGATGCTTCTTTGTCCTACCAAAAAGAAATTTGCTCAAACGTGCTCAATGTTGTTGTATTCCTACTATCCAGAAAATGGAAACAACCTAGATGTTCCTCACCAGAAGAATGAATAGAGAAATTGTGTTACATTTTCACAGTGGTTTATTATTCAGCTCCTAAACAATGACATAATAAAACTTCTAGGCAAATGGAATTAACTAGAAAAAAATCATCCAGAGTGTAGCAATGCTCAGACTCAGAAAGATAAATATGATGATATATTCAGTTATTTGTGGATATTAGTCATTAAAGAAATGATAACCATAATGGAATTTATAGGTTCAGTGAAGCTCGGTATAGACAAAGGGGCTAGGGGAGACAAATGGATCTCCTGGGAGGAGGAAATAAAATAGATTTTATGGCTGCTGAGGACTGCAACTGAAGGAGCAGGTGGTAGGAGAGGAGATAGAATAGAGGGAGGGGATTTTCAGAGAGATAGATAAACTTGTGAGGGTTTGGAATGATGATTTGTGTTTTACTTAATGGTTTCTATTGCTGTGAAGGGACACCATGACCACTGTGGTAACCCACACATGTCTTTGCTTCCATCTAGAGACAATACTGACTTAGAGAAGTCATTTGAATTCAAGATTGTCTGTTCTGCTTGCAACAAATATCCTTGAGGACTGTGAAGAAGTTCTGATTAAGCCCTTGGGAAAGAACATTTTTGCCCAAGAGAAAGAACACATTATCTATTAAGATTTGGACTGGTGCATGCTATCAAGAGGCACTAGTCCTTAGAGATTAGAAACTGCTTATCTGAATTAGATAGTGCTCCTGCTTGAGCTTCCTCTATAGGACAGTGCGGAAAGGTGGTTAGCTGACCATCTGGTCTTTTTTCTTTTCTTTTCTTTTCTTTTTTTAAAATGTAAGGATGGACTTTATTTAAAAAATTAATTTTTAGGACTACAAATTACAAAGGAACAGCAGATGACTACACAGAATCTAGTGAATACATTTTCCTGACACGGAACTTCATTCATTTTACAAATTCACCCCACCATCAATGATTCTGCTACAATGTTCTCAAGGCTACTATACCTTTATTTCAAATTATATTACAGGGTATTCTCTCAAGATAAGCTTTAAATACCAAATTATTGGCTTCTAAGAATGGCATCTTCAAAAATGGGCAATTTTCACTTAGTCTCTGGTGGCATTATTCTAGTCTATTTTCTTTTACCAATTAAAAAACTCAAAATGTTCACCTTTAGTCTTTCCCCCTACCAACTACAGATGAATAGCAAAAAGAAAAGCAATGAAAAAGGCAGCCATTAAAATAAATGAATTAATCATTTAAAGAAAGTATTTGGCTCATGGCAATTAAAAAAAATGGCAACTAGGGTGTTACTAGGTGTTTGACGATAGCAAAGAAAGCCAGGCCATACAGTCAGGTGGGAGACGGCTGTGACGCCTTTCACCTTTGCTCCAGGTGAGGAGTCGTGTTTAGATCCTGGTCAATGACCAGCTTCCTTTGGGTCCCTTTCCTCACACGGTACTCAGCTGTGTCCTGAGCAGAAAGCTGGCGTGAAGAGCATGGACTTTATCCGCTCCGCCTGCAAAGATGCACTAGGAAAAAGCTCAGCCTTCTTCCTCCGTCTGCCATGTGTGAGTTCTCAAATTCAGGTTTGCTCTCCATGGCACACAACATCTGGGCTAAAAGGACAATAAAATGCTCATATAGAACCAAAGGCCTAAACACTCAGGATTCACGTTACGGACTCAACTGTCTACAGGATCTTTAATGATAAGCAGGGCTCTGGACATACTAAATTATCACACAAATCATTGCCTTTTGAGACTTTGAATACTTTTTTTCTTTTTTTTAATTAATTAATTAATTTATTTATTAAAGATTTCTGCCTCCTCCCCGCCAGGGCCTCCCATTTCCCTCCCCCTCCCCCAATCAAGTCCCCTCCCTCGTCAGCCCAAAGAGCAATCAGGGTTCCCTGCCCTGTGGGAAGTCCAAGGACCACCCACCTCCATCCAGTTCTATTAAGGTGAGCATCCAAACTGCCTAGGCTCCCACCAAGCCAGTACGTGCAGCAGGACCAAAAACCCATTGCCATTGTTCTTGAGTTCTCAGTAGTCCTCATTGTCCGCTATGTTCTGCGAGTCCGGTTTTATCCCATGCTTTTCCAGACCCAGACCAGCTGGCCTTGGTGAGTGACTTTGGATACTTTTACAGTTTAATTTGCAAACAGAATTTTTGTAACAAATTATTTTTAACCAAATCATATCTCGAAAACTGTTTCTATAAAAAACCCGGAGAATAAAGTGAACTGCTCACTGCGGAAGGCCTTACATCACATCATTACAGTAGAAAAGACAGGAGGTAGAAGGTAACTGACATCAGGTTCAACTCTACAGCCCTGCAGCTCCTTACACACGGCTTCAGAAACCAAACCCACCATTTCCAGGAACCATAAAAAGTTAAAATAAAAATTGCCATGATAGCCCTTATATATTGCTTGATATAAGAAGGTAGGAAGATGTAAGAACCAGGACACATGAGACATGACATTTTATCTACAACTGTTTGCTTTACTGAGGATGTTGTCTCAAAATTCAGTCACATTCTTCAACTTCAGACTCAGACTCCTCTTCAGCATTTTTGAGCCATTCTACAAACTTCTTCATCTGCTCAAGGAAGACAGTTTTCCCCTTTGCAACGTGTGCGTCTTTATACCACTTGAGAATGGGCTCTTCACTCAGGACTTCAGCTTTATAAAAGAGCACCACTATTTTCTGGAAGGCTTTCATGAAGTGAATGTTGTCATAGCAGTACTCCTGAATCTTCAGTAACAGGGTCAGCTCAGACTGACCCTGCATGGTAAAGGCAGCGAGCAGAGGGCTGTATTGCTTCAAGTGCTTGATGGCTTGTTCTGCGACAAGCTCCTCTTTTTTGTTCCACTCGACGGTGCTCATCACACTCGACCAGACTATCCCAATGACGACTGGTTCTGGGATGTTATTTTTTTTTCATCTCCTCCTTGACATACAAAATTATGTCCTTGAATGGATCCCCACGGGACATCTGCTCCTGAAGTTCTTTCTGGAGCTGCTTCTGCTCCCCGATGGTTTGCTGGTTGCTGACGTACTCCGACAGCTCTTTCAAGCCTGCCTTGGTGAAATACTTGGTGAAGTGCTCAAAGCTCTGCTTATTGCCAGGGAACAGCTCTATCAGTCTGTTGTCCATGCTGACTTTCCGGAGACTTGCAGCAACTGCATTGATGTCTTTTTCATTTATCCATGATTTGAAGAGCTTTACAGCAAATGCTGCTGAAACCCCTTCTTTAACCAGATTCTCATTATAAAGGCTGTTAAGAATGGATACATTAAGGGTCCCATTAGCCAGTAGAACCCCAGTCAACATGGCGAGCTTGTTTCTCTCCGACTCTGAAAACCCCTTCAGGAAGAGCAGTAACTTTTTAACTTCGTCCTCAAAACCTTTCTCCAGGTATTTGTAGCGCCTTATTAACTTGTTAAAAACCTGAGCAAATGCTTGCATGGTCTCGAGGTTTTCTTGTGCTGCGAACACGCAGACATTTGTGTGCATCATGTCGTCTGCCAGTGTACCACCTGGGGCCAGCATTCCGCCAGCCACCAGGATGTCGAAGAGTGTTTCTGCATAGCGGCGGTAGTCAAGTTTTGCTCCAGAAGCATCAAGAAACTTAGCTACTGCTTCCAAGTCAGTACCAGTTTCACTTAAGCCTTGAATAATGCAGTCTTGAAACTGAGTAGGGTCAAACCTCTCTTTTTCATCTCTTTTTCTGATTTTAAAACGCTGGCCTGATAGCGTTGGTTTTTGCTGCTTTTGATTATTCATAAAAGACGCCCGAATTTAAGGCGGAGAGAAAAGAGCCAGACACCCCCGAGCTGGCGACGACTGTGGCGCTGTCTCCTCTGCCCCTGCTCTTTTTTTTTCTACCTTTTGACTGTAATTAGTATATCCGGTGGCTGAGAAATAAATAAATAAACAAACAAACAAACAAGCAAACTTTGGGCTGTTTAGTATTCACCTTCAGTCCTCACAGTCTAGCCTTTGTTTCTGTTTTCATTTCTCTTAATCTGCCTTTTCCTATAACCTTGCCCCCTCCCAGGTACCCCACTGTGGCAAGCCACGGAAATTCTTAAAAAGGAAAATATTGAGGTGAGTCCATTATAGGGCATAGGGCAGAATGTATGTATACATGGTCCTGGCTCTTCTCTATATCCAGGAAACAGGAGTTGAATTGTGACACTGGAAGGTATCTTGAGGATAGAAAATTTAAAAACTTTTAACCACAGTGGCACACTTCCTCCAAAAAGGTAATGCCTATTCCAACAAAGTTATACTTTATAAGTTTTTGAGGGCCAATTACATTCAAACTACCATTATATGAATCCTAGTGCAATGGAAACTTCCTAAAATACATGACATGATCTTAATGTGGTCTCCAAATAATGATGGAGACAGAGTCCCAACTGGTCATCTCATCATCAAGAATCCAGAAGTGGTACTGGATTGCATTCAATGGAACTGTTGGCCAAGGGGATCTCATGAAAATCTTCAAACAACCCACTCTATTGCTAAGACAATTGTTAGATCTCTGCAGATTTGCCAAGGACAATACCTACAACACCCAAATTAAAGTAGAGAAGTTGAGCTAGTTCCTACAAGACACCTTCACATTATACCTTCTGGTATGTTTGTTGTGGCAAGGTACTCCGCAAACCACCAAAAGAGAAGAATAAACACCAAACCAGTCAAAAAGCCTTTGCCCTTCAAACTGTTTGGCATTCAAGATGTACTGGGATAATGATGGCACAGAACTTGTGAGGATGACCAAACAATGTCTGACTTCACTAAGGACATACTCACTGGATTGTAACCTATACCTATACTCTGTTGACCAGCAACCACAGACTAGGTAATTTAGACACCTGGGGTGAAACCAAACACTACTCGACTAAAAATAAAATAAAATGGCTCTTAGGGATTGTCTGTTGTACTAGTAGATCAGTATATTAATCAATCATCATCACAGAATCTTCCTCCTGCAGAATAAGGGAACAGATGATGAGACAAACAGGCAGACATTATTTAGTGAGAGAGTCCTTGGAACACACAGTTCTTGATGGGATTCTTTCATAAAAGTTCTCCACTCTGAGCTCAGGGAACCCTGTGGAACAGCAAGAAGAAAGAGCATAAGAGCTAGAGGAGATGGAGGACAACAGAGAGAACAAGGTCCTTTAAATCATTTGAACCAGGCTCATATGCACTCAGAGTGACTGAAGCAGCAAGCATGAAGTTGGCACAGGTCTGTGTCAGGTGCTGTGCATATATATTTATTGCATTCATCTTAGTATTATTTTGGGGAATCCTGAGTATGCAAACATATGTGATATTGTCTGCCATTATAAAATTTTTAAATTTATTTATTTATTTAATCAAATAAACTTACCTCTGTAATAAGTTTTCAGTAAATTGTTGTAAATATAATAAACTTTATTGGCCAGGAGGTGTCATAGTTGCAGGAATGGAAGTCCTTCGGTATGCTTAAAAATTCCTTGGGTATATACCCCAAAAGTGGTATTGTTGGGTCTTGAGTATAATTTCCTAGATAGGCATAAACCTAATTGTACTCATTCTGTGCCTGAAGTGAAGAAATGTATGCTAGGAAAAGAGATCCTGCATTGTTTCAATCACAAGGGCTGATACTGTAACATATAGCTATTTATACCTTTTTTTCTATGTGCTAGAATATTCATTGTAAGTAAAATTATGTAAAGGGGGGACTTCAGTTTGTAGATATATGAGTTCTTAAAATATAGGGGCATGGATAGTTCTTAAACACATTGACCATTGACTGACTTTCGTTTATGCAGAGCAATGATTTCTAACATGAAGGAGTGGGGAGATTACTTATTGGTTAGGAGCTTTGCTGCTTTGGCAGAGAACCCAGGTTGGGTTTCACTCAAACATTCAAGTCAGCCCTCAGCTGACTTTAATTCCAAATTTATGTCTCCTGACATCCTCTTATGCTCCTGCAGGCAGCTTCATGCATGTGGTATATATACATACATACAGAATAGAGAGATAAGTATATAACAAATATAATTTTAAAACAATACTTTAGAACACGGTATTAAATTGTCTTAATAATTTTAATTGTGAGCTGATTTAAAGAGACAAACATATTGGAAATATGTTTCACTTAACTATTCTTTAGCATAATGTAAACCTTTGACTCATTTTATTAGATAATGATCAGCTCCAGCAACATTTATCCATAATGTAATTAGGAAAATGGTGCTCTATGAGATGGTGATTGAATAAGTTAATAAAAACATTTATTTCAGGTACTTATTTTTATAACATTTTTAAAGTTGCCTTACAAAAAATTTCTAAAGTATTATTTAATAAGAGCCATATATTCACAATCAAAATGACAATCATAAAAGAGTTCATAAAATTTCATATAATGCACTCTATCATGTTGCAATGCACAAAGATTTACATTGAACAGAGTTTAGAAACACTTAATCATATAATAAGAAAAGTACAGTTTAATAAGTATACTTGAAATTTCAATGCATAATTATTTCCAGTATTTCTGGCTGTATTTTATCAGTTTTTTTCTTAGTTTGGATTTTCATTTTTGTGAAGAGACACTATGACCATAGCAACTCTTATTAAAAATACAATTAATTCAGGGGGTTCACTTACAGTTTCAGAGGTTCAGGGAATTATAATCATAGCATGGAGAATGGAAGCATGCAGGTAGAAGTGTCCTGGAACTGAGACTCCTATATCATGCAGGTAAAAAGAAATCAACTGATTTCCTGAGCAGTATCCTGAGTATGTGGAACCTCAAGGACCCTCCCCACAGTGATACTCTTCCCTCAACAAGGTCATATCCACTCCAACAAAGCCATACCTCATAATAGTGGCATTCCCTATGTGAATATCGGGTTGTGGGATTAATGAGGACATTTGCATTCAAACTACCACAGTCTTGATTGTAGGAAATATTTTATTGTTGTACATGTATATTTTTCTATACTATGGACATAAAGCTAGCAATATACAATACAGCTCACTGTATTACAAATATATGGGCACTGAATATACATTTAGGCTGAATAGCTTTACTTTTCTCAATATATATCTAGGGCATGAAATATATTACCAGTACTGAGTTTGATTTCCATAAGATTTGTGGTGTTTTATAAATATACATGTGGCCTTCATAGATAAGTAGTTAAGTAAACTGAATGTGAAAAAAAAAATCTTTGTATAGAACTGCTTGTTAAATTGTCTTTGGTTTTACAGATTTCTTTCTTTTTTAATGTTATTTATTATTCTTTTATTTATTTTACATCAAGATCACAGCTTTCCTCCCTACTCTCCTCCCATTCTCTTCCCTCTACTCCCACCTCTTAATGTTCCCAAGCACTTCTTCTGTGTTTCTATTCAGAAAAGGGCAGGCCTCCTTTGGAAACCCTCCAAAATACATAGAATAATAAGTTGCAGTAAGACTAAACACCATCCCTTCTGTTAAGCTTGGCAAAGCAATCCAGTATGAGGAATAAGATTCCCAAAGCAAGCAGAAGCATTAAGTTCAAGCCGTGCTCCCACTGCTAGGAGTCCCATTAGTAGACCAAGCTAAACTATCACATACATACAGAGTGCCCAGGTTAGTCCCATGCAGGATCCCTGGTTGTTGATTCAGTCTTTGCAAGATCCTCTGAGCCCAGGTTAGTTCATTCTGTGGATTTTCTCTTAGTATACTTGATGCCTCCAGCTCCTGCAGTACTTCCTCCCCCTCTCCAGTAGGATTCCATGATCTCTACCTAACGTTTGAGTGTGGGTCACTGCATCTGTTTGACATCACTTGATGGAAGTCCTCTCTTATGCCAATTAGGCTAGACACGATTCTAAGGGTATAACAGAATGTCATTAGGTATCTTTATATTGACTATTTTTCTCTACTTGTGTTTGGTTTTACCCTAGGTTTATGGGCTATCTAGATTATAGGTCCTCATGCTCCAGGAAGTATCAGGCGTTAGCTCCTTCTCATGGCATAGCTTTCAGGCTGTGACAGTCATTGGTTGGAAACTTTCATCAACTATGCACCACCCTTACTTCAGGATATCCCATAGAAAGGACAGACTATGGTTGAAGGCTATGTGATTGTGCTGGTGTCCTAATCCCTCCACTGAAAGATTTGCCTGGTAACAGTAGATGACCAGTTCAGGCTACGTATCCCCTACTGCTAAGAGACTTAGCTGAAGTCATCCTTGCAGACACCTGAGAGTTTCCCATGCACTAGTTTTCTACCTTATCCAGTTGTTTCTTTCAGTACTCACACCATTCATCATCCACACCTAATCTCTCATGTTCACATTCCCAGCCTACCAAAGTTCACCCATGAAAGCTCTTCTATTTCAACTTCCAAGAAATAACCAAGGGCTTCCTTGATCACTGTTATTTACCTATCTCTCTAGTCTGTGGATTGCAGCATGGTTATTCTTTACTTTATAGTTAATACCCACTTATAATTAAGAACAAGCCATGTTTGTTTTCTGTGTCTGGATTATTTCTCTTAGGATGATCCTTTTCTAGTTTCATTAATTGTCTGCAGGTTTCATGATGTCATTGTTTTAACATGTAAATGTACTACATATTCTTTATCATTATATTGAGAGACATCTAGGTTGTTTAGAGGATCTGGATTTTACTAATAAAGCTGCTATGAACATAGTTAAGCAAATGTCCTTGTGGTATGATTGAACATCTTTTTGGTATATGTCTAAGAGTATTACTGTGGGACCCTAGAGGATAGAAGTCCAGAGAGAAAGAAAACAAAACAACAATTACCATAACATAATATAAAACGACTTTGACAAATTCCTGGGACAAGACACATAGTGACATTTTCTACCGGGGTGGGAAAAACCCAAACAGTTGTCTCTGAGGTAGCTGCAAATGACCCAGGGCCAGTAGAATGCCAGCCCCTGTCTAATGACCCGGGAGCAAAACTCCCTGTCTGAAAATGACCCGGGAGTTGGAGAATTCCCGTCCCTGTCTGGAAATGACCCAGGAGTGGGAAAATTCCCATCCCTGTCTGGAAATGGCCCGGAGTCAGCAAGGCCCCTGTCTAGAAATGACCCAGGGCCAGCAAGGTCCCTGTCTGGAAATGACCCGGGAGTGGGAGAATTCCCATCCCTGTCTAAAAATGGAAGGCAAGGCATCCCTTGTTTCTCCAGGGTCTCTGTACAAGCGTGTCCACTTCAGAGAACACCTGTCAATACCAAAATCCCAAATCGGTTGACCGGTACAAAACCAAAGCAGCCATAGTCAGTCAGACAAGACAAAATGACAGAGACAACGAGACAAGACACAAAAGACCAAGAGTGCTTTCTCACCGGTAAATGCTAATAAACCTCTTGACTTCCATCATCCTGGTGGAATCTCTGGGGTTCCTGGCCAATGCACCATATGTTGTGCCCAGATTACGACCCCCAGAGAGAGACCACCAGAGAGGCCCAGACTGTAATATGCAAGGTTTAATCAGCATAATACAAACATGTTTGGAACTCATCTCCATCCCTGTTATAACAAGGAATAGAGGAGTTGTATCTCCTCTGTGGGGAAAGCTTTTAAAGGTATAACCACAAAGAGAATCTTTGAAGATGCTTTGGCACAGGTACAAGGACTTTTGCTCCTTCCCATTCTGTTAAGTCAGCTTTTTCTTTGTTCTTAGAGCAAGGCCACTGTTCTTGAGTTAGGTCATCTTTATCAGCCTGTACCAGGTGGTTGGCTGGGCTGAGCTAAGTGACCTTGTGCTCAGAATCTCCTGAGTGGGAGAGGGGAAGGCCACTATCTTCCTGGGAAAACATTCTGCTAGGAAATTTCTCCTTGCCTCTTTGAGAATAAGGGGTGAGGGTCCCACATTCCCCACTCCTCTTGGTCTTAGAATCAAAGATCAAAGAATGAGCTGACACTTGCCAGTGGGGGAAATGGGAATTACTAACCAGAGATAAAAGAAATTCAATTGAGTAAAAGTATAAAAGCAACCCTAGAAATGTGTGCAAATTATACCCATTGAAATATCAGGTTATGATATACTTAAAATTGTGCCTTGAGGATGTAGCAATACTACGTGTATTTTCCATTTAAACATATTTTTACAATGTTCACTTCAGTACATTATTTATTCTTTAGTAAATAACTTCTTTTTAGGAAAATATGAATGACAATAAAATCAATATCAAGGACTTGAACCATTACACTCATGAACTCATTACAGCTGGGGTTGTCTGAACAAGATCTTCACAAAAGCAACGTAGTCAATATTCCAGCACAGAAGAATGAGAGGCACAGGAGCCCCCACCCTTACCTAAGGAACTTGGCTGTTCATGGCTGCTAGGGTGAGAAGAGAGTCAGTTTTGTTCAGTTTTATGCTGGATGGTGGATTGGCCATGCTTCAGGTGATGGCACCATAAAAATGCACATATAAATTAATCAACACTAATGAGATTCAGGGAGTAATAAAGTGAAAAATCAGGATATGAATCTCAGGAAGGAATATAGTAAAATAATCTAAGAGGATTTGGAGCGAGTGAATACTATAAAAATATATTATAAACATGTATGAAATTCTTATGAAATAAATTTAAAATTTATAGTAAAAGTTAGCTTAAGGAGTTTCAGTGTTAAGATAATATAAAATGAACAAACTGGAGGTAATACAGTTTTTAGATAGCTATGTCACTTTTAAATAATTTTACTAAAATGTTATTTTATTTGTCATATAGTTGATCATAATTAAAAATATATGTACTCATATTTATACATACATTTACACATATGTATGCATGATATATATATGTGTGTGTGTGTGTGTGTGTGTCTATGTATATGTAAAAAATAATAAAAGTTGCCAACGTCCAATAATTATAGCCAGGCTTTCTATGAATGTTCTCTGATGATCCACTAAATGAAATATTTAATAGCTCTCAACTGCAAGAGAATTCATATTTGAAGACTTCATAGAAAAATTATTAGTACTTATAAAATACCTGGCATAATATAAAATGTGTTAAATAAATTAAAGAGAATTAATAAATGACAGTCTGAAAATATTTACTTTTATATTAGCCAATGCAGCAAAAAATGCCATACTTATATATTTAGACATGCATATAATTTCTTCATTGAATGTGAGTATATAACCCATGCTTGTTTATTGATTGTCCTTAGACTGTCTCCCTGAGATAAAGACAGTGACTGCACTGATAGGATACATAAGTGAGTGTTTGGTCCCCTAGCTGGAAAGCCCAATCTCTAGGCCCTAGGCACCAGGGAAAACCCTGAGCCTCTCCTCGAACCATCTCAGCTTCACAAGACACTCAGCAGTGAAAGCTCCTGTTGGCAGGCTGCTCCATCCCCGCATTGGACCCTTTAATCAGCACCCAAACCCACTCATCCCCTGCAACCTCAGGGATTTCCTGAAACACAAACATCAATTGCACCAATTAGACCAAGAGTGGCTCCCTGAGAAATAGGCACTGACTGCTCTGATCAAATCAAGTGGCACAGACACTGCTAGCACAGATTGAAGAAAGAAATTGGTAGACACCGGTCCAAGAATATATTCCACAAGCTAAAGAGCAATATAGCTCCACAAGAACATAGTGGTTTTACAACAGCAAGACCTGAGCATCCCAATGTAGAAGAAGCAGAAGAAAATGACCATATAAGCAACTTTATGAAGATGATAGAGAACTTTAAAGAGGGAATGAAAAATTCCCTTAAAGAAATGGAGGAAATAAAAAACAAAAAATGGAAGAAATCAGTAAATCTCTTAAAGAAAGCCAAGAAAACGCAAGGAAACAAGTGAAGGAAACAGTTCAAGACATAAAAATTGAAGTAGAGGCAATAAATAAAACAAGAACTTAGGGAATACTGAAAATGGAAAGTCTGGGTAAATGAACATGAACTACAGATGGAAGCATAACTGACAGAATGCAACAGATGGAAGAAAGAATCTAAAGCACTGAAGATACAATAAAAGAAATAGATTCAGCAGTCAAAGAAAGCATTAAAACCAGCAAAGTCATAACACAAAATACCCAGGTAATCTGAGATATAATGAAATGACCAAAACTAAGAATGATAGGGATAGAAAGAGAAGACTACCAGTTCAAAGGCACAGTATTTTCAACAAAATCATATAAGAAAACTTTCTCAACCTAAAGAAGGAAATGTCTATGATGATACAAGAAGCTTACAGAACAGCACATAGCCTGTATTAAAAAAAGTCCCCTCACCACATAGTAACAAAAACACTAAATATACAGAATAAAATAAGAATATTAAGAGCTGAAAAGAAAAATGCCAAGTAACATGTAAACGCAGACCTAACAGAATAGCACCCAAACTCTCAACGGAGACTCTGAAAGGTAGAAGGTCCTGGACAGATGTTATGCAGACAGTAAGAGACCACAAATGCCAGTCCAGACAATTATAACTGGCAAAATTTTCAGTTTTCATGGAGAAAACACGGTATTCCATGACAAAACCAGATAAAAAATAATACCTATATACAAATCCAAAGCTACAGACAACACTAGAAGGAAAACCCAAACCAAGGAATTTACCAGCACACATGAAAACACAGGAAATCAATAATCCCATAACAACAAATCCTAAAGAAGGGAAACACACCCACACTACCACCATAAAAGTAACAGGAGTTAACAATCATTGGTTATTAATATACCTTAACATCAATGAACTCAATTTCCCTATAAAAAGACAAAGGTTAAAAGAATTAATATGAAAACAGGATTCTTCCTTCTACTTCACATAAGAAACACACCTCAACTTCAAAGTTACCTCATTACTTCTGAGTAAAGATTTGGGAAAGCATGTCCAATCAACTGGAACTAAGAAACAAGCTGCTATAATTATCCTAACATCTAACAAAATAGACTTTAAAATGAAGGCAATAAAAAGAGATGAAGAAGGACAATGAATATTCAACAGTGAAAAAAATTCATCAAGAAAAAAAATTTCAATTCTGAACACTTATGCTTAAAATAATAGGTTGAAATAATAATACTAAAGCTAAAATAGCACATCTAATTCCACAATGTAATAGCGGGAGAATTCAACACCATACTCTCACCAATGGACAAGTCTGCCAGACATAAAATTAACAGAGAAACATGGGAACTAACAGTTGTGATGACTGAAATGGTCATAACAGACATTTCTTTTCTTCTTTTTTGGATTTTCGAGACAGGATTTCTCCGTAGCTTTTGATTCCTGTCCTGGAACTAGCTCTTGTAGACCAGGCTGGCCTTGAACTCACAGAGATCCACCTGCCTCTGCCTCCTGAGTGCTGGGATTAAAGGCGTGCGCCACCATCACCCAGTTCATAACAGACATTTATAGAACATTTCATCCAAACACAAAAGAATATACCTACTTCTCAGAAACGTGTTGAACCTTCTCTAAAACTGACCACATACTCGGTCAACAAACAAATCTCAACAGATACAAAAAATTGGAATAAACTCCTGTATCTTATCAGATCACTGTGTGTTAAAGATAGAATTCAATGCAACACAAATTACAGAAAGCCTACAAACTCATGGAAACTGGATAATGCTCAACTGACTCACTACTGGATAAAGGAAGACATAAAAAATTAAAGACTTCCTAAAATTCAATGAAAATGAATGTACCACATACCCAAACATATGGGACACTATGAAAACAATACTAAGAGGAAAATTCATAGCACTGAATGCCTACGTATAGAAGTTGAAGAAATCTCACATTAACAACTTAAAAGGACACCTGAAAGATCTAGAACAAAAGAAGCAATCTCAGCCAGGAGGAGCAGATGCAAGGAAATAATAAATTTGATGTCTGAAATCAATAAAATAGAAGGAAAGAGAAGAATAAAAAGAATCAATGAAACAAAGAGTTTGTTCTTGGAGAAAATCACCAAGAAAGATAAACCTTTTTGTTATCCAAACTAACCAAAAGGCAGAGAGAGAATATCCAAATTAATATAATCAGAAATGTAAAGGGGTATATAATTATAGACACTAAATAAATCCAGAGAATCATTAGGTCTTAAATAAAATATCCTGTACTCCCCAAAGTTGGAAAATTTAAAATAAATGGACAACTTTCTGGATAGGTACCACATACCAAAATTGAATCAAGACAAGATAAACAATTTAAATATACCTATAAATACTAAGGAAAAAGAAAGAGTCATTTAAAGTTTCCCAATAACAACAACAACAAAATCCCAGGACCAGATTGCTTCAGGGAAGAATTCCAAAAAACTAGCTCATGCCCAATGTATAGATCCTGGTTGCACTGTCAGGGAACCCTCAGATAGGCCAAGTTATATAAGTGTCTCCCCAATTGTCAGTGTGACCAGGATCTATCCCTAGGGCATGAGCTAGCTTTTTGAAAAACTTTTCATATGGTGGAATGTGATGCTCAGCCTTAATACAGAGGGGAGGGGCATGGTCCCGCCTCAACTTAATGTGCCAGGTTTTGTTGACCCCCCATGGGAGACAATATCCTTTGGGAGGAGTGGATGGGGGTAGGCTTGGAGAAAGTGAGGCGGATTGGAGGAGGGAAGGGAGGGAGAACTGTGGTTGGGATGTGAAACAAAATTTAAAAAAATAAATAGCAGAAAAGAAATATAAATTTTAGTGTTAAGCTTCCATTAGGTATGGTATAGAATAACAGTGAAATTTTGTAGCTAAAACCTTTCCCAGAGTTTAAGAATGTATGTATAGGGGGTAGTAAGTATCTGACAAACATTATTGTAAACATGTAGTATACATGTAAGCATAAAGTAATAGTACCTAAAATTTCTGAAAAGTAGAATCATAGGCATTTCTAAAAGTGTTGCAAAATTCATTATCATACTATAGGAAAAATTACGAACAAATTTTATATTAAAGGGACACACTTAAATCTAGTAAAATTCATTCATATTCAACTGTCTATGGAGTTTTGTCAAGTCTAGAAGAAACTAAGTATGACTATTTTATCACTTTTATTCGACATAGTGTTTGATACCATAGTCATCACACAGGTACAAAATTAACAGTATCTGCATAGGAAAAAGAAGAAATGAAATTGTCAAGGCATGCAGATGGAATGACCATTTATAAAAAAGAATGTCCCCCAATTCAGTCAAAGCATAGTATACCTAATAACTAATCCATCAGTAATGTAGTATACAAAGAAATCATGAAAATTAAGAGCACTGCTATATGACAGTAGTGGATTATTTTAAATAGAAATCAGCAAATCAATAGTTCCAAGCAACCAGGAAAAAATGTAATCAAAGTGGTGATGTGTATAGATAGTGGCATTTATAAAACAAAACACTGATGTGAAACATAATTATATTCATAAAACATTGATGAAAGAAATTAAAGATATTATAAAACAATGGCAAAACAGCCTATTGCAATTCCTATGTAAATTTCATTAACATTCTTTAAAGAAATGGGAAAAAATTGCATGGAAGTGTTTAAAAAACACTAAATAATCCAAGTTACTTTGATATATAAAAAAAGGAATACTACCTAACTTCAAAGCAAACTACACATGTGAAGTAATTAAAAATATCAGAAAATCATATATAGACAAGCAAAACAGAATAGAGAGCCGAGAAGTAAATCTGCTCATCCATAGCTAATGAATTTTCCACAAAGGTGCAAAGAACATTCATTAGAGAAATGAGGGCACACTTCTACAGCACATAAACTAAAAAGGGCAAATTACAGTTTTTTCAGTAGTATTGGGTTATTTTCTAGAGTTGTTGATTGAACTGACATTGATGGATTGTCTGCACTCCAACCTACTTTAGCCCGTTGCTTCTCCATCATGTGTCATAAGTACAGATATATGTAGTCACTGATGAGAGGACTCATTCAAATAAATCTTTGTCATATTATATTGACTGGTCACAACTTTTCGGCAATGTTTAATGAGTTACTTAAATAAAGGACCCACGTAATTTATTTAGAATCTGTTCATATGACTCATTACTGTTATAATAGCCAAGCTATTTGAATAGACTCTTCAGGGTTGTTCACAGAAAAGTTCCTGATTCCCAATCCCTGATTACTGACCTTCCCACATCAGATGCCCCTAGTCAAACAACAAATAATTTCCACTTCCAGGTCTCCATTTTTTATTTCCAGTAAAGCCCACTAGGAGATTATGTAGCCTCGCTGTGGGCCATCTGGAGGACTCAACCATACCCTGTACTGAAGTTGTTTTTTCTATTGCTCCAGAGCGAATACAGCTTTCATTTTATTGCTCACCCTACCTACATCTTGGTGTTAGAAATTGTGATGGCTGATGCACCATCTCAAGTGCAACAGAATTACTACCAACCTTGAATTAGCTGTCAGCAGTCACATGTACCTGAAGCTGTGTGCCTTATATGTTTACCCATTCATGACCTTTCACTATGACCCTCAAAAACTTACCTTGGGATTTTTCAAAAGGTTTTCCCTGTGTAAATCATGTAAGTGGAAGTCATACATCAACATGTCTTTCTTCTAACAGAATCAATCAAGGCAGTTACATCATCTTCTGTGATATCTTCAAATCAAGCAGTGACAACTGTAGTTGTGGCCTCCAGGCATTGGTATGTGCTTTCTACTTGGAGAAAGTAGACTACAACCAGAATTTCTTGAACTTGCATGAACTATTTATGAAAAAAGGAAACATCCACCTGTGTGATTTCCTGAAGCAAAACTTCCTGCACCTTCAGGTGAAAGTGATCAGTGAGACCTGCAGCTATCTGATCAACCTGTGTAGGATGTGAGCCTCAGAAAACAATATGTATATGTACCTAATGGACAAGAACAGTCTGGTCCACAATACCAAGGAGAACTGAAATGAGATGCTAACAATGAAGTAGGCTATTCCTTGAGTCATTAGGACAGAAGCCCATATTTCAATTGCAATTTGTTAATTAGTTTTTTCCTTCTGGTTAGACTGTTTAATTAAATAAAATTAACGTTATTCTCAGAAAAACTAAAGTTTTACTTCTGTGTTGAAAATTCTTAGATTAAACCCCTGTAAGTCTAAAATGGCCATGATTCACTCCATAAACCCATGACACTATCCTTTTGAAGTTCAATATCTCTGAAGTGTGGAGAGTAAAAAACTATTTAGGGTGTTTGGAAAATGCCAAATCCTCTTTCCCTTATAAACAATTGGCATTGACATTTAGTGGAGGATATTGTGTGGTCTTAAGGTCTGTGCACAGTATAAAAACAGGTTCTTTAGAAAAAAGATAAAGAAAACAGAGGTGAGAACAGTTTAAAATGAAGACATCTTCAATTTTATCCATGATCCTTTAATGAATTATGTGAATATTAAACTTTATTGATTATGAGGAATGAAATAAGGTCCTTAGAAAATGATAAACTGCATTTTTGCTTACCTAACCCGGTATAACAGTGATAATAGAAAATCAGACTTATCATGGTTCCTTCATAAAGAGTAGAGTGAATTTCTTTCATTATTACTGTGGTGTATATATGAAATTGAAAATTTGATGATTTTTTAGAATTTTACCAAATTGTATTATTTCTCTCCATAGGTAACTTTAATATATATATGTACATGTGCACCTATATATAAATATTGCTTTCATATGCTTAATATTTATAGAAATATATGAATTCACTGTACTAGCAACTGCTTTTATTTCTGAATCTTAAACATGATACTGAATTTTGGCTTAGGATAGTACCATTTTTAAAGCCATTTAGTGACTGTGTTATTAGAAATGATAAAGCAGTTTTCTAAGTGTTTCCTGAGCCTGTTTGCATTTCTTCTTTAAGATTCATGTCTCACACTTTCATTTGCCTTTTTTTATTTGATACCAAGAGAAAGTAAGCTAGTACCAATTGCCATCACAGGACATTTCCAGGCAATATTTTAATTACTTACAACAGCTATAGTAATAAAATATATACTTTAATTTCTACTTCATGTAGAGTTTACAAAAAGGAAAACAAAAATGAAACAATGAAAAGTATAAAATAAAAAATTACATCTCTAAAATTTCAGAAGGACAAATATTGTTACACCAGTTACCCCTTTTCACTTGAAAATATAGTTCTTTGTTAAGAGTAGTTAGTTTCTCAAATAAGCTTGTTTGTTATCAATCCATAACTACAAAATAATAATAATGGCTCCATGAACAACTGGATTCATGGTAATGTTATTTTTATATTTATATTTGTATTTGTTTATTTATGTGTGTATCTCTGTGTGTGTGTGAATGTGTGTGCGTGTAGAAAATAATACAATTTGAGTTGGGCAAGTGTTGCTTATATTACTCTGAGAATTTTCAGACTTTACTATGAAAAGAAAGAATGAATTCACTGTAGAATAAATTATTCTGCATTTTCAAAACTTCCAAAGTTCTTTTTCTAAAGAACAC
Organism: Chionomys nivalis; assembly: GCF_950005125.1. Taxonomy (NCBI): domain Eukaryota; kingdom Metazoa; phylum Chordata; class Mammalia; order Rodentia; family Cricetidae; genus Chionomys; species Chionomys nivalis. The sequence continues at coordinate 50,567,763 of NC_080112.1, read as the reverse complement.
TCTAAAGAAAATATTCCAAGAAAAACTATCAGAGGGTGGATTGTGCCATTCGTTGTTCAGAAACACATACCTGTCAATTATATATCTCTTTTTCTTTGATTAGTCATGTAAACCTGTACTTTGCTGTGAAGATTACAGTAGAATGAATTTCAGAGTAGTAGGTGAAGTGCAAGATAATCACGAGAGTGGGTGGTTAAAGACTCATTTTATTATTACTTAAGCAATATCCACTAACACTGATTTTTATTATACTATGCTCTAATTGCCATTTCTAAATGAAAGTTTACTGGGAGTGATAACATTAAGACTTTTTCTACTGCAGATAACAAAGCCCAGAATATATTAAAGACTGCTGTGCACATTTTTGTTTTATCTATATACATGTGTGTTCACTTGATTAACTGCATATATTCTTTATTTTACATTTCCAGAATTGATTACAAAATTTTTGGACAGTAAAAATTGTTTTATCTAAAAGCCATCAGTGTCCTATTATTTTCAAAGTGAGATTTTCTCACTCTTTCTATCTCTCTCTTGTCTGCCCTCTCTGCCTCCCTCTTATGAAATACTCAAAATTTCCTGAAAATATGGACACTTTGTTATGGAGAAGGCAAGTATATCATTTATAAAGCAAAAATATTATCTCTCTCTATATATATATATATTGTAAGGAATATGTTCAATCCACAGCATTTTATATTTTTATTTTTACCCCAAAACACCAACATTTTCTGCAGTATTCAATTTGGAATTAGTTGCACTTTGCAACCTGTTCTTCCTCTGTTCAATAGAATGCCTGTCATATTTTTTTGCAACTGTAACATACATGATATAATTCTGTACATTAAGTTGCATTTTCTGTAGCAATAGTGGGTACATAGCAATACCTGTGCAGTGGGGGGTTCTGTCAGCTAATGATCTTTAAGAGGTTGGACAAGATTAGGGCATGACCTTTTGGGTACCCAGAGAAAACCATGGAACCACCAGGATTTTCTCTCTCTCTCTCTCTCTCTCTCTCTCTCTCTCTCTCTCTCTCTCTCTCTCTCTCCTTGTGTGTGTGTGTGGGGGGGGTTGCTGTGCTACACAGCTGAGGTTACACTTTTCATTTCTTTTTTGACTTTGCACCTTATAATAAAGAAAATACAATTGGAATATCTTGGAGTTAGCCTGGGATTCTTTGACCCATGTCCTTAAAAAATTGCTGCCCAGATCATGGGGTTTGGGAACTCCTATGGCTCCAGCAAGCCAGCGATGGGCCCTACACGGTACATTTGGATATTTGCACACTGACCCTTTTGGCCCAAGTCTTCAGCCAGCCACCGCCAAGCCCCACAAGCTCCCTGCGCCACAGCTCTGCAGCAACCTCTGGCCACATTGTTATCTATCTCAGAGCCACTCTGGGTATGGCTTTGCAGGTATATACTGCTGCAAGTGACGAATCTCTTTGGAGCACACAGTCTGTGACTTGCCCTGAAGGAAGGCTCTGGATTTTCTCTTTATTCTAGTAACCAACTCTGAAAATGCTTTGATTACATTTATAACTGACCTTTTTTAAAGCATATTTTTAAAAAATATTTTTATAACTCTATAAAACCAATTCTAACTGTTCAAGGCTTGTATTTCCCCAGCCACACAACTACTATCGAGACAACAACTGACTAATAACAATCATTGCACCTACTCCAACTCGTTACAGGTGAGATTTATAAGGTCAAATTTATGATTTATAATTTATAAGGTCAAGATGACAGATAATTTAATGATGTAAGAGTTAAAGAACATTTTATTTATACCATGGATGGTAGTATACAAGGTTTATATAATTGCCCTCCTACGTCACTCTACTTCATTCTAGGGATTGGCTTTGTCTTTCATATTTCCTCCTTAAAAATGGTTTGATAGTAGAGTCAAGAATGAGACACTTTTAGAAATGATACAGTCTTTACAGACTGATAATGACTAGCTAAATGGGAAAGTCAGGACTCTGGAGAAGGAATCGACCAATTTGATATAACAAAACCCAGTCAATGACGGAGGATGCTGAGACATTGTCTAAGAGAATTCATGCTTTTCAATGTATTAATTGGAATCTGTTGAAGGGTACGATAGATGGATGGATAGGGTGTCTCTCCAGGAAGGTAATATGTATGACATAAAAGTTACATCAAAGGATGAGACTTTATCTTTATTGGACAGACTTCTTACCATGGAATCCTCAATGCAGGCATTAGAACATAATGTCATGCAGGCGAACCAGACTTTTCAAAAGGCAGTAGTAGAAAGATTTCAAAATATTGAGGAATTTATGGAAATTGATGAGCAGGGACAAAAGGTACAAAGACAGAATTTAGCCTCATCAGTACATACCAAACTCCAGGATGGCTTACCCAGAGTTCTAACTGCCAATCCAGTGATCTTGGAAAGAACACCTGGCACCAAGTACCCTAAGGTAGTCAAAGAATATACATGGGAACCCATACATATCGATGATCTAAAAGAAATTAAACAAGGAATAGTTTCTTATGTCTTATATTTACTCTTTAAGGGAAATGGTCAAAACATGAGCTTTAAGCAATAAGGCATCACAAAATTGGCTTCAATTAATCTCATCAGTTCTAGAAGTTGGACCACAGATTGTCTAGAACTTTTATTGGAGAGAAGAGGCAAAAATTTTAGAAAAATGGGGAAAAGAGAAAGGACTTGAGAGTTCCCAAGATCAAATTCTTGGCAAGGGTCATTACTCTGATACTCAGAACCAGGATCTTTATGATGAACACACCCTGTCCATATGTACCACAGCAGCTTTAAATGCTTTGGACAGGATTTAGGAACTAGAAAAGAGAAGTGAATCATATATCACGGCCAAACATGCTCAGAGAGAACCCTTTAGTGACTTTTTACAAAGACTAACTAAAGCTGTACAAATAGGAGTTACAGACTCTCAAGCTAGACTTTTACTACTGAATATTTGGCTTTGGAAATGCCAGCTTGGAATGCAAAAAGATGTCTGGGCCTTTAAAGGTCAGATAAGCACAAATAGATGAATGGATCTTGCATACAATGAATGTTGAGACATTGGACTATAGTACGGAAGCATGGGTAGGAGAAGCAATTACCAATGGTGTGAGGTGACAATAAAATTTCAAATGTCTTAATTGTAGTAGAATAGGACATCTGAGAAAGAATTGTAGACAAGAAATTCCTAGGAATAATATCTCTTCTAGGAATGACAAGAATATGAAGACGTAGACTTCAGGTGTATGTAGGAGGTATGGCAAAGGCTGACATTGGACCAATGAATGTAAGTTGACAAAAGACAGACAAGGCAAACCAATGCCATCAGGAAACTCCTTGGGGGTGCCTTTCACAGGCCCCCATGTCAACAGTAGTCCAATCATTTCCAATTACCGTGGAGAAAATGTATCACGAGAAAACAAAATGAAATTCCAGTGTCTACTGTAAAAAACCATACTGGACTGGATGACAGAATAGACATGGAGGATGAATCAAAAACTCCAGTAGGAAATAGAAAACATATATTCTAGCAGACTTCTATAAATAATCAAAGACAAAAGCTAAGAGTGTGTATAAGTGGCATTGTAATTGAAGGCTTGATAGACAAGGGTGCAGATGTAAGTACCATTACTCTAGAATCTTGGCATCCAAGTTGGCCTCCTCAAGAGGCAGATATTCAGTTGCTAGGAAATGAATCCCTGACTCAAGTGAAACAAATCATGAGATGGTTTGAATGCGTAGATCCTGAAGGATAGAAAGGAAGCCTGAGTCCATATGTAACTAATATTGCAATGAATTTATGGGGTCATGACTTATTGCAGCAATGGAATACCAAGATTAACATTCCTGCAGTCCCAAAAACTTATATTACTGGGGAAGATATTATAAGATATTATAGACAATGATCACCAGCCATTTAGTCTGTACAAGAACACAAAGCAACAAACAAACTTTCAGAGATTCTAATGGCACCTACCTTTAAAATGGTTAGCTGAGAAAACAATATGGATTAAACAATGGCCTTTAACAGAGAAGCTGCAGGCTTTAGAACAGCTGGTATAGAAATAACTAGATTCTCACTATACTGAGGACTCTACCAGTCTTTGGCATTCTTATGTATTAGCTGTTAAAAAGAAATCTGGAAAATGGAGAATGGTGAAAGTTCTTAGAGCTATTAACAAGGTTATTTAACCTATGGACCCTTTAAAATATGGAATTCCTCTACTTTCTCTATTCCCAAAAGGATGGCCTCTCATAGTTATTGATTTAAAGGAATGTTTCTTCACTATACCTTTACAAGAAAAGGAAAGAAAAAATTTGCCTTCACAGTGCCTACTATAATAATTCTCAGCCTACTAGGAGACACCAATGGACTATCTCCCCACATGGAATGCTCAATAGACCCATCCTGTGCCAATACTTTGTCAGTCAGCCATTGGAAACAATATAAAAGCAATTTCCTAAGTCTATAATCTACCATTACATGGATGACATTTTGATATCTGATTCTAATGCAGATACTTTAGAAAGAATGTTTGAAGACATAAAAATGTTTTGCCTAAATGGGGATTACAAATTGCTCCTGAAAATATTCAAAGAGAAGATTCTGTCAATTACCTATGTTACAAAATAGCTTTATAATAAATTAGAACACAAAAGGCACAAATTAGGAGAGACAGATTGCAGACTCTTAGTGACTTTCAAAGATTGTTATGAGATATTTTCAGTCTATGACTAGCTATTGGGAGAACACCTGATCTAATAATTTATTGAAACAAAACCTTAGATGGTGACAAGGCTTAAATAGTCCCCAAAAATTAACAGCTGAAGCAGGAAAAGAATTGATGATTTTTGAATAGAAATTACAGGATCACATGTGGATAAGGTGAATGCAAATCCTCATTGTATTATATTCATATTGCCTTCCAGAATTTTCCCTATAAGAATTTTAATGAAAAGAGAAAATATTATTTCAGAAAGGATCTTTTTTTGCTACATAAACCAAATAAAAAGTTGAAAACTTATACGGAAAAAGGCTCTGAATTAATTATAAAAAGAAAACTGAGACTTTGTCAGTTAGCAGGCAGAGACCCAGCAGAGATTATAGTGCCACTTACTACTTATGAAATTAAAAAAAAATATGGGAAGACAATGAACCAAGGCAAAGTGCTTGTGCTAATTTTTTTGAAGAAATTAGGAGCAATTACACAAAAAACGATAGACTTAACCTTATTATGAGAACTACTTGAAATCTTCCCCCAATTGTATGTGATGCACCCATAACTGGAGCCTGTACATTTTTTACTGATGAGAATTAATCAAGAAAGGCAGGTTACAAATCAGAAGAATTAAGTAAAGTGAAACAAAGCCATCATAATTCTGTCCAGAAGGCAGAGTTGTATGCTATTCTCATTGTAATAAGGGGATTTAAAGAACCTCTCAATATAGTTACTGTTTCATAGTATGCAGAAAAAGTTATCTTGCATATTGAAACTGCTAAATTTATACCAGATGATACATAATTGATTTCATTATTCATTCAGCTTCAAGACATAATTAGGAATAGGTGTTGTCAGATATACCTAACATACATCTGATCCCATACAGAGTCTACCAGGTACTCTAGCACAAGATAATAAAGAAATTGATTGGTTGGAAATGTGCTGAAACCCTCAGAATTTATTGAAAATTATCTAGCAAATGCTTAAAGAAAGAGTTTCCAATTATATGGCAACAAACTAAGGAAATTATAGAAATGTCCTACTTGCTCTTTCTATAACCAATACCGTTACCTGCAGGTAGTAACCCAAAGGGTACTCAAAGAAATGAGATCTATTAGATGGATGTGTTCCATTTTACAGAATTTGGAAAATTAAAAGATGTGAAACACACCATAGACACAGATATCACTTCACACAAGGAAAAGAACCATAAAGGGATGAGAATGAAAACTTGACACAACAAGACTCGATGAATCAGATTGGATCACAATTTCTAGAGAGTTCTATACTGTGGACACATTTAAACATAGCCAAACTTTGGGAAAAAAATATGCCACATGACAATTTATCATAGAAAAGCTTTAGAAATGGCCATATCATTAGGACCTTGGGAGCTCAGTCCGGTGCTCCAGTGTGGGTCTCTGTATCTATCTCCATCCATCGCTAGATGAAGGTTCTATGGTGATATGCAAGATATTCATCAGTATGGCTATAGAATAGGTTCATTTCAGGTTCCCTATCCTAAGGTGCCCAAGGAACTAACTGGGGACATTGCCCTGGGCATCTGGTAGACACTCCAAGTTCAAGTCTCTTGCCAACCCTTAGGTGGCTCCCTTAACTAAGATATGAGTTCCCTGCTCCCCTATCCAACCTTCCTATATCCCCAATCATCCCGTTTCCCCAAGTTCCCCTCATCCTCTCCTTCACACTTTTCTCTCTCCATCTCCCCTTACCCCCATCCCACCCTACCCCCAAGATTCCAATTTTTTGCCCGGCAATCTTGTCTATTTCCCATAGCTAGGAGGATAACTATATGTTTTTCCTTGGGTTTGCCCTCTTGTTTAGCTTCTTTAGGACCACAAATTATAGACTCAGAAGGAGGGAGAACATGTACAACGAAGTCAGGACCACGAGGGGTGCACCCACCCACTGAGACAGTGGGGCCGATCTATTGGGAGCTCACCAAGGCCAGCTGGACTGTGACTGAAAAAGCATGGGATAAAACCGGACTCTCTGAACATGGCGGACAATGAGAGCTGATGAGAGGCCAAGGACAATGGCACGGGGTTTTGATCCTACTTCATGTTCTGGCTTTGTGGGAGCCTAGACAATTTGGATGTTCACCTTCCTAGATCTGGATGGAGGGGGGAGGACCTTAGACTTTCCACAGGGCAGGGAACCCTGACTGCTCCTGGGACTGGAGAGGGAGGAGATGAGGAGTGGGGGGAGGGGGAGAGGGGCGGGAGGAGGGGGAGGGAAATGGGGAGCAGGGAGGAGGCAGAAAATTTTTTTTCAATAAAAATAAATAAATCAATAAAAAAGAAATGGCCATATCAATATTCCATTTCAAAATAACAGATCACCTTTGACTTTTTTAATTTTTTTTTTATTTTTACTTAAAAATTTTTACCTCCTCCCATTTTCCTCCCCCTCCCTCATCCCTCTCTTCCATCCCCTTTCCCCTTTCTTTCCAGTCCAAAGAGCAGTCCGGGTTCCTTGCCTTGTGGGAAGTCCAAGGTCTTTCCCCCTCCATCTAGGTCTAGGAAGGTGAACATCCAAACAGAAAAGGCTCCCACAAAGCCAGTACTTGCAGTAGGATCAAAACCCAGTGCCATTGTCCTTGGATTCTCAGTCATCCCTCCTTGTCCGCCATGTTCAGAGAGTCCAGTTTGACCATATGCTCCATCAGTCCCAGTCCTGCTTGCTTTGGTGAGCTCCCATTAGATCAACCCCACCGTCTCAGTGGGTGGGCACACCCCTTGCAGTCCTGACTTCCTTGCTCATGTTCTCCCTCCTTCTGCTCCTCATTTGGACCTTGGGATCTCAGTCCAGTGCTCCAATGTGGGTCTCTGTCTCTAGCTTCATCCGTCACCAGATGAAGGTTCTATGGTGATATGCAAGATCTTCATCAGTATGGCTTTTACAATAAGAATGAGCTTTATTGGCTGAAAAACAGATCTCAGGGCTAAAAGTTAGATGAAGGTTTATAAATAAACATAACAATAGATTCTATAGATTGAGGATGCACAGTTCATGGGTCTTCATTTATTAAGATGAGTTTCCAGTCACTGAGAAACAAAGCCCAGGTGTAGGACCTACAAAACTATTGAGATTTGGGGAAAATTCAAATGGAAGCTATCTCTTAATAGTTTAGCAAAAGATCACCAGGTTTCTTGATTATTTTCACCCCAACATTTGTGGGGAGGAACAGGGTATCATATTTCATTAGACTGAGAAAAGCAGAGGCCTGTGTGATTAACCGTCCAGGTTTCTCTAATGAGCACTCTAAACTGTATTTCCTAGACTGATTGACCCATCTTACTAAGCCCATCTTTCAGCTTTCTGTTTTCTGGTTGCTTGAGTTTAATTAAACTCAATGAGCATGTGTTCCAAGTAAGTAAATAAGCTGGCATTAGAAGGTCAAACTTAAAACACAGAGTTGATTCAGTCAAGCAAACTATATTAACATTTTACCTAATTTCAAACATTAAAGTACAAATTCAATATGAGATTGTTTTCAGAGATAATGAAAATAAGAATGTAGTTAGGGAGTGTTTTTATTTATCATAGTTTCATTTGTAAAGACATAATGCTACACAGTCATTGAACAATTTCACATGAGGTTTTGTATGTTTATGCAATAATCTTTTATAAGTTCTGAACCAAACAAGAGTGGGGGCTGGAGAGTTGACTCAGTGGTTATGACTACTCCTTTCTCTTAGAGAGGACCTTGCTTTTAGCCCCAGTAACCAGTTTGCCACCCACAACTTTCTGTAACTCCTCTGACCTTTGTGGGCATAAGGCACACATGTGGTACACATACATGCATGGAAGTAAAACACTAACAAGCATGAACAAAGAAATAAACTAGAAGTCTTAAAGAAATATAAGTGATTATCACAGTAATAGTTATCTCAGTAAACTATCCTAAAGAAATAGCATCTTATGGAACCTCCCTCTCTCATTATTGACGTTATATTTGATTCATTTTTCATACAAATAAATTACTGATCTATAATGAAATAAATTTTTTACTTTATGTTTTGTGCAGCTTGGTTTTTTCTATAATTTTCTTTGTTGTTAAGGCATTAATCTTTTGAAAATGTTTTGGTGCAAGGTTTTTAATCCATTTAACATCTATTATAGGTCTTTGATTGTACTTAGTAAGAGGGATATTGCAAAACCATCTTTAAACATTTTGAACTGATAACAACTTAACTTTGATAGTATATGAGTACATTTTTATTCCAGTTGCTTATCTGTATTTTATATTTCTTAGGTACACAATATTAATATTAATCCTGAATCCATTGCATGGTGAGACCTTTTATAGTTATCTCAGTGATGAGACAAGTTTAGCTTGAGGACTTCGAAAGTAAACAACTGAGATATTTTTAAGTCATATTTATGCCAATGTGTCATTGTCTGCTGTGAAAAAGTAATAGGAGAGAAATCTTACAAGGTCAGTTAATCAGAAATTTCAGACCATTAAGACATCTCTATAATGCAATCAGTCATAAAAGGATTGGCATGTTTTATTATCTGAAAAGTCAAAAGAAAACTTGGATTCTTTTTTCAAAACTCTAGGCTTAAAATTAGAGCCAAGAAATGCAGCAACCTTCTGTGATTAAGCAATTACACAAGCATAACTTTTGACCAGGAATTATTGGCTGAGATCATTAAAGAACGTTGTTGAGGGAGTCAATAATAAAAATACAGATAAAATATAGAAAGGGATTTCTTGAAATAGTTATTCAAATAAGCATATTTTGCAACTCATAATACTTAGTAAGAAATAAAAATTACATGAGAAACAGTGATTTTTTTTATCTTTTTTGTGATTTGTAATGGGTGATGTTTACCATATTGCTATCAATATGAATCTTATACTGATGTACCTCTTAAATTTATTTCATTCCTCTAAAGATCTCTATTATAGAGAAAGAAGAAAGTAAAATGTTTTGTTACATTTCTCTCAAGTACAGTAATCTGTTTTCTAGTGTAAGAAAGAGAAAAATGTTATATTCTAGAAATTATTATTAGACTACTCTAATGGAAGGAATCAATTTATATCAGAATTGCTCCATAATACTGGCATAGCTTATCTAATAATTTACACCAAAAGTTTTGTTTTCTATCAGATAAAAATATTTTGCATTCATTCAGGTAGAAAATTAGTATTCTGAATATGCATGGTGGAAAAATTTAGGAACTTACAGGAAATCATTGAAATTGGACATTTCTAAATGTTTTGGTTCACTCCTGTAACCTCATTATAGTAGTCTGAATGTAATTGGTTTTCATAATCTCAAAGAGAGTGGCGTTATTAAAAGGTATGGCTTTGTTGGAGTGGGTATGGTCTTGTTGGAGGAAATGTGTGACTATGCTGGCAGATTTTGAGGTCTCTTTTCTAATTTTCACTCAGTGTGACATTCAGTTGACTTCCTTTTGCTTGTAAGATGTAAAATTCTCAGGTACTTCTCCAACATCATGTCTGTCTGCATTCAGCTATGCTCTATGCTATTATAATAGACTGATTCCCTGACCTCTTTACGTAAATCAAGCCAATTAAATGTTTTACATTTATAAGAGATTCCATGGTCACGATATCTCTTCAGAGCAATAGATACTCTAAGTAAGTCAGAAATTGGTGCCAGGGACTGAGATCCATCTGTGATAAGCTGGGCCATGTTTTTGTTAGGAATAATGTGGACTTTGGTACTTTGGGTTAGGAATGTAAGGGAACAAACACTTTAAGTGATGCTTAATGGGGCATTCTAGTAGAAGCATGGAAGGCAGCAGTGCTGAATATGATTTGATGAAGTGTGGGAGTCTTCCTCAAGAGGTTTTAGAGGAGAATATTAATATGTGATCTAGAAATCATTCTTGTGATATCCTAGTGAACAATGTGGCTGCCTTTTGCACTTGTCTGAAGAGTCTACCTATAGCTAAAGTGAAGAGTTGTAGATTAATTCCCTTGGCATAGGAAATCCCAAAACAGCCTAATATAGACTCTGCCCCTGTGGTTATTAATGGTAATTATAATGGAGATACATAATGAAAAGGAGAAAGATGAGCAGGATAAATTACATAATGTAAAATTTAAGGATAAAAACACTATAATATTGAGTGAAATTAAGTCCTGTGTTCTAGGAGATGAACAAAATAAGAAATGGAATAAAGGGAGTGGCAGTCTCAGGGAAAGATCCCACTGAACTTAATTTCCAATTTGTGAAACACCAAAAGAATAATTTAGAGCCCTGTGTGGTGGGCAAACTTTTAATCCCAGCACTGGGAATTCAGAGTCTGGTGAATAACTGAGTTTGAGGCCAGCCTAGGTTACAGATCCAATTTCGGGACAGCCAAACTTAGGCAGTAAATGACAGAAATCTGGTGCACATGTACAAGGGGGACACTTCACAGCCTCACTCAGCTTCTGTTGAATAATCCTTTTGTATACTGTGAAAATGTGCTGTTCTCATTGTTAATAAAAACCTGACTGACCAATATCTAGACAGGATCTTCAGGGCATAGAGAATTCTGGGAAAAAGAAGAGTAGAGTCTGAAGAGTTTTAAGCCAGAATCAGAAGAAATAACATGTGAAGTTCATATATGAGGTAAGCGAGCCTTGGTTAATTTAAGTTATAAGAACTAACAAAAAAAGTCTAAGCTATCTGAACATTAATAACTAATATTATATCTCAGTGTGGTTATTTGTGAACTGCTGCCAGAATAAAAAGAAATTCTGTGTACTCATAGCAGCAGAACTTTGCAGGTTTGGTCACATGATTCTGGCTTTAGAAATAAGGAAATAAAAATGAGTTACAGAATCTGCCTCTATACTTGAGGAAATGTTGCTGAGTTCAGGCATGTGTAAGGGGAGCTCATGAATGGAAGCCTATAGAGCCCATTGCATGAAGTCTGAAGTTGACTGCCTTAGAGACCCCAAGATGTTAGATGTGCCACAGTTATGCTGTCATAGGATATCTGCAAAGAGAACTGATAACAGGGAGTGGAACAAAACCAAGAGAAAGAAGTATGCTGTCCAAATGCTCTTCAGTATTCGAGAGGGAGGGGGAATGGAGTGGGGGGAGGAGAAGAGGAGTGGGGAAAGGGGGAGGGGAGTGGGGGGAGGGGACAATATGTGGGAGGAGGGGGAGGGAAATGGGAAACGGGGAGCAGGTGGAAATTTTAATTAAAAAGAATAAAAAAAAGATCTAAAAGACCTACACTACTGAGAAACAAAAAAAAAAGAAGTGTGCTATAATAAAAAATGAACATAATTGGTGACCTAAAGAGTATTTTGACAATATACATGGAAATATAGTTTTGAGAGTTTGCTCAGCTGGTTTTTGGTTTTGGTTAGGTCCAGTATTTCCTCACTATGCTCCCATCTCTGAATTGCATTTTGTAAAGAAAATGTATATTTTGTACTATTATTTGTTAAAAATTTGTGATCTTTTTTTATTTTGATTTCTTTCTTGTTTTTTTAATTCTTTTTATTAAAAATTTCCACCTCATCCCCTCCTCCCATGTCCCTCCCCCTCCCACCATCCCCTTCCCCCTCCCTCTCCAGTCCAAAGAGCAGTCAGGGTTCCCTGCCCTGTGGGAAGTCCAAGGTCCTCCACCCTCCATCCAGGTCTAGGAAGGTGAGCATACAAACAGACTAGGCTCCTACAAAGCCAGTACATGCAGTAGAATCAAAACCCAGTGCCATTGTCCTTAGCTTCTCAGTCAACCCTCATTGTCAGCCACGTTCAGAGAGTCTGGATTGATCACATGCTCCAGTTTTTTATAGTTATGGTATAAGATTAATTAGATATGAAACTTTAGACTCATAAAGACAGGACAGATACTAGAGATAATTTGCTTTAACTTTGCCAAACAAATAGACTATTGTAACTGTAATTCTTGCTTGATAACTGTTTTTGCAACTTGTAATTTTATGAAGTTAAGGTTAAAACCTTCCCTTTTGATTAGACAGAAAGGGGGAAATGCTGTAGAAGTGTTATGTTCTGAACATATGTTACTTTTGTTGGTTGCTAACTAATGCTGCTTTATGTTCTATCAGGAACTCACCAAGGCCAGCTGGCGTGGGTCTGAAAAAGCATGGGATAAAACCGGACTTGCTGAACATAATGGACAATGAGGACTACTGAGAAATCAAGAACAATGGCAATGGGTTTTTGATCCTACTGCATGTACTGGCTTTGTGGGAGCCTAGGCAGTTTTGATGCTCACCTTACTAGACCTGGATGGAGGAGGGTGGTCCTTGGACTTCCCACAGGGCAGGGAACCCGGATTACTCTTAGGGATGATGAGGGAGGGGGACTTGATGGGGGAGGGGGAGGGAAATGGGAGGTGGTGGCGGGGAGAAGGCAGAAATCTTTAATAAATAAATAAATAAATGGAAAAATAAAGACAGAGCATAGCCAGATAGGAAATCCAAGCAGAGAGATACATTAAAAAGAACAGAATCTTGGAGACATCAGGTAGTTATAAAGGAAGCAAGTCATGTAAAAAATGAGGTAACAAGCCATGCACCCCATGGCAAAGCATGGATTAAAAATACGTATTAATTTAAATGAAAGAATTAGCTAACTTTAAGATACCGGCCCACGTTGGGTGTTGTCTCATGTACCATAAAAGGAGTCAGGGTCTCATGGCAGCTGGATTAGGTTCCAGTTCCCTGTGCATGCAGAAGATTGAGGATCACTACCCTTTCTGTCAGTTTATCCCCTAATAAATAAACCTTTGTTTTACTCCAAAATAAGAGTTAGCTAATAATAAGCTTGAGATATTGGCCAAACATTTATAAGTAATAATATTCCTTTGAGTCATTATTTGGGAACTGATGTGTAGGAAAGAAACATCTGATTATAGCTTCTCAAGCCTGTTTTTTTTTGTTGTTGTTGTTGTTTTTTATTAGAATCTATGGCTCTTGTAAAGAGCATTGTTAGCGCAAATGGTATAACTTCATTAAAAAATATTTTAGGTAAATATATATAATGTTTCCTTTAGGATTGTTTCAAACAGCTTTAACATTGTATTTCACTGCTTATTCTCTTTCCTTCTTTAGTTATATACTTTTATATACTCTTTGTATCTGCATGTATGACTTTGAGCAATTTACCTTCATGAAAGTAAGAGTTCCTCTCTTTTTTTTTCAGGCTTATTACTAGCTAACTCTTTTTTTTTATTATTGAAAAAAAAATTTTCCGCCTCCTCCCCACCTCCCATTTCCCTCCCCATCCTCCCGCCCCTCTCCTCCTCCCCCCACTCCTCTTCTCCTCCCTCTCCAGTCCCAGGAGCAGTCAGAGTTCCCTGCCCTGTGGAAAGTCCAAGGTCCTCCCCCCTCCATCCAGATCTAGAGAGGTGAACATCCAAACTGTCTAGGCTCCCACAGAGCCAGAACATGAAGTAGGATCAAAACCTCGTGCCATTGTCCTTGGCCTCTCCTCAGCTCTCATTGTCCGCCATGTTCAGAGAGTCTGGTTTTATCCCATGCTTTTTCAGTCACAGTCCAGCTGGCCTTGGTGAGCTCCCAATAGATCGGCCCCACTGTCTCAGTGGGTGGGTGTACCCCTCGTGGTCCTGACTTCGCTATTCATGTTCTCCCTCCTTCTGCTCCTCATTAGAACCTTGGGAGCTCAGTCTGGTGCTCCAGTGTGGGTCTCTGTCTCTATCTCCATCCATTGCTAGTTGAAAGTTCTATGGTGATATGCAAGATATTCATCAGTATGATTATAGGATAGGTTCATTTCAGGTTCCCTATCCTCAGGTGCCCAAGGAACTAACTGGGGACATTGCCCTGGGCATCTGGTAGCCATTCCCAGTTCAAGTCTCTTGCCAACCCTTAGGTGGCTCCCTTAACTAAGATATGAGTTTCCCTGCTCCCCTATCCAACCTTCCTATTTCCCCAATCATCCCGTTTCCCCAAGTTCCCCTCATCCTCTCCTTCACACTTTTCTCTCTCCATCTCCCCTTACCCCCATCCCACCCCACCCCCAAGATTCCAATTTTTTGCCCGGCAATCTTGTCTATTTCCCATAGCCAGGAGGATAACTATATGTTTTTCCTTGAGTTTGCCCTCTTGTTTAGCTTCTTTAGGACCACAAATTATAGACTCAGTGGCCCCCTATCCATGGCTAGAAACCAATTATGAGAGAGTACATCCCATGATCTTCATTTTGGGTCTGGGTTACCTCACTCAAGATAGTATTTTCTATTTCCATCCATTTGCATGCAAAATTCGAGAAGTCATTGTTTTTTACCGCAGAGTAGTACTCTAATGTGTATATATTCCACACTTTCTTCATTCATCCTTCCATTGAGGGACACCTAGGATGCTTCCAGGTTCTCACTATTACAAATAATGCTGCTATGAACATAGCTGAACAAATGCTTTTGTTATATGATAAGGGATCTCTTGGGTATATTCCCAAGAGTGAACTTCTACAGCTGATAAATACCTTTAGTAATGTGGCAGGATACAAGATCAACTCCAAAATATCAGTCGCCCTCTTATACACAAAGGATATGGAAGCAGAGAGGGAAATAAGAGAATCATCACCTTTCACGATAGCCACAAACAGCATAAAATATCTTGGGGTAACTCTAACCAAGGAAGTGAAAGATCTATTTGACAAGAACTTTAAGGCATTGAAGAAAGAAATTGAAGAGGATACCAGAAAATAGAAGGATCTCCCTTGCTCTTGGATTGGGAGGATCAACATAGTAAAAATGGCAATTCTACCAAAGGCAATCTATAGATTCAATGCAATCCCCATCAAGGTCCCATCAAAATTCTTCACAGATCTTGAAAGGACAATAATCAACTTTATATGGAGAAACAAAAAACCCAGGATAGCCAAAACAATCTTATACAATAAAGGAACTTCTGGAGGCATTACCATCCTTTACTTCAAACTCTATTACAGAGCTACAGTAATGAAAACAGCGTGGTACTGGCATAAAAACAGAGAAGTCGACCAATGGAATCGTATAGAAGACCCGGATTTTAACCCACAAACCTATGAACACCTCATTTTCGATAAAGGAGCTAAAAGTGTACAATGGAAGAAAGAAAGCATCTTCAACAAATGGTGCTGGCACAACTGGATGTCAACCTGTAGAAGAATGAAAATAGACCCATATCTATCACCATCCACAAAACTCAAGTCCAAATGGATCAAAGACCTCAATATCAATCTGAACACACTCAACCTGATAGAAGAGAAAATGGGAAGTACCCTACAACATATGCGCACAGGAGATCGCTTCCTATGTATAACCCCAGCAGCACAGACATTAAGGGAAACATTGAATAAATGGGACCTCCTGAAACTGAGAAGCTTCTTTAAAGCAAAGGACACTGTCACTAAGACAAAAAGTCAGCCTACTGACTGGGAGAAGATCTTCACCAACCCCGCAACAGACAAATGTCTTATCTCCAAAATATATAAAGAACTCAAGAAACTAGATGTTAAAATGATAATTAATCCAATTAAAAAATGGGGCACTGAACTGAACAGAGAATTCTCAACAGAAGAAGTTAAAATGGCCAAAAGATACTTAAGGTCATGCTCAACCTCCTTAGCGATCAGAGAAATGCAAATCAAAACAACTTTGAGATATCATCTTACACCTGTCAGAATGGCTAAAATAAAAAACACCACAGATAGCCTTTGCTGGAGAGGTTGTGGAGAAATGAGTACCCTCATCCATTGCTGGTGGGACTGTAAACTTGTGCAACCACTTTGGAAATCAGTGTGGCGGTTTCTCAGAAGGGTTCCTCTCTTAAAGACTACTGTCAAACATATACGAATTAACACATCCACTCCCCCACACACAAATAGATATTGTCTAGATAGTATTGATTGCTACTAATGTTTGTGTAATGTTTGTTCTTATTCTGGTTTGCTCTACAATGATATAAGGTCTATGACTTTCTTCTGTGGCATTGTATATTAATTGTTCTTCATTCTTTCTAAGATTAAAATGGATAGATGTTTAGAGCCTACTATTTTCAAACATATTATAGTTAGCAACTAAATGCTTAATTTTCTCATTACTATAAGTAAGTCTCTCAATAGTATATAGGTCAGTTAACAAATAAATAAATAGCAAATAATTAACTTGAGATCTCAATGAGAAAAATTTTAATATATGGGGATGACTTTCATTTAATTATTGACAGAAGCTCCTCTCCCATCAAATCCCTCAGCCATCCAGTCCCAAAGAAACACACAGAGGCTTATATTAATAGCAAAGTGTTTGGGCTATTAGCTCAGGCTTATTATTAACTAGCTCTTACAACTTAAATTAACCCATAATTTTTATCTATGCTTAGCCATGTGGCTTGGTACCTTTTCTAAGTGAGGCATTCCTTCCTCTGCTTCTGACTGGCAACTGCATTGCTGCCTTTCCTTTTCACAGGATTCTCTTAGTTCGGTTATCATACATATACTTCCTGCCTAGTTATTGGCCAATCAGCATTTTATTAAGCCAATTTGAGTGTCAAATCTTTACAGTGTACAAGAGTACTATCTATCAGCATTTATTGCATGACTACATAAAATTTTTATGGTGGTTTATGAGAATATATATCTATAAGCTCATAAGATTGAACATTTATCTTCTCAGTTAATATAATCTTTTTGAAATGGTTAAGAAGTGTGATGCTGTTGGTAGAGGTGTGTTACTAGGGGTAGAAATTGAGATTTCAAAACCACTATGCATTCTCTTTTATTATTATCTGCCTCATGTTTGTAGAATGAGATATAAAATTTTAAGTACTGTTCGAGTGTCATGCCTACCTACCTGCTGCCATATTTACCATGATGCTCATGAACCTTGTGCCACCATGCTCCCAAATTAATAATTGTGTGTTTTGTCACAGAAATTGAATGTAATTACAATATCAGTGTATTCAAAGGTACTATAAATTTATAAATCCTATGAATTTCTCTTCTAGAAAACAAAGAGAAACAGATGTTTTTGTATAGTATGAAACAATTTTAAAGTAATTCAGTCAAACATTTGTTACATGGATTAGTCATTGTAAACTAATTAATAAAATTAGGTGCTCTTAATTTCAAAGGTAGAACATAACCATTTTATATCTAAGTATGTTCTGTATTTACAAAGAAATCACTGTTCAACTTGTTTAACTTAAATTAGGAAGTAGCCCTGATTTTCTAATTACTAAATGTTTCAGAGATATAATTACCTATTAAATATATTTCAATAAAGGTTAGAGTAACATCTCTATAACAATAAAGGAGAGTTTCATAATATTTATTCATCTGTAATTTTTATCATCATTTATATAACCCAAATTTATTTTAATTTTGGATAACTGTCATATTAATTTCTTGCCACCAATTTATGAAATTTTCTGCATGTAATAATTGGATGAAGATATTGGAAGTTTAAAAGAATAATTTAAGTATCAAGTAGAGGATGACCTTTGAATTCTCACAGATTTGTGAAATAAAACCTGCACAATTACTTAGATTTGAGAAATATTATGCCTGTTAACATTTATCCTTTTTTCATAATAAAATAATCAAGAGAATGGCCATGTGGAATTAGTCGAATTTTGTCTGGGCTAATTCTTTAATATTTGTAATAGAAATAATATAATTAAAAATAGCTTTGATACTTGTGTGACATATATACACTTAGGTTTCTTTGAAAATAAGGATGATACAGTGCATGGTGCTTTTACTTATCTCACTGTGATCTTTGAAATGATTATTTTTCTTTAGTGTAAGCTAAAGATCACATCACATTTCAAAATTTATTGAGTCTTGTAATCAATTTTTATTTTATTTGATTTCAGCGAAGATAGTCTTCCATGTTCCTGTGATAATTACTTCCTATTAGAAAATAAAATGTCTATATCTAGATGGTTAGAACTTAGTGACAAACTGTATTGAATACTGCTAGGACAGTCTCTATATATTGGGAAACCTTTGTAATTCACATTGGTATTATAAGAAAACTAGAATATCACACCAAATTACTCTTCTAATCTTTGGAAAAGTTTCTTTGAAAGCAAATTGCTGGACTCAATTATTTCATTGAATTTAATCCTTAAGCGTCATCATATTTTGCAACTCATGTTTTTATGATATTAAGTACTCTCATTGACAGATATTTGTAGGAATAAAAATTCTCTAATTGTTGTATGTAAGTCTAAAATAAACATAGGACCTATATTCTACATTTAAGTTTATTATAAAGGAGATAAATTGAATAGACCTCTCTTCTTTCTTTTTTAAAGGATTAATTCTTTTAACTAATAGTCAAATATAAATAGATATATCAATTTATATATATATATATATTTGTTTAGAGAAAAGATTATTGAAGACTGACATTTATAGAGAAGTCTCTAGGAACGATTGAAGCTCTTACCTGAATTTGAACAATGTCTAAATTTTACTCATAAAATTTGAGAGTATCATTGTATCCCTTAGATTTTCATTCAAAAAATAATTTTATTTGAAGAAAATTTCCATTGAATAATGAACAATATACATATTAGTGTAATATTTTCTTAGAAAACTGGATGCTTTCTTGAAAGACAAAACATTGCTTAAGGGCAATTGCTGCACAGTTATGAGGACAAAAGATCAGATTGCAGAAGCTATGATCTTTATGTGAAGCTTGTAATCATGTACATGCCTAAAACTCCAGCTCTGAGTGTTCCATGATCATCTTCTGTCTTCTGTACTCAAACACAAACACATACATACACAGACACTCATACTACATGCACATACACATACATGCATGAACACACTAAATATTTTTCAAAACAAAATAAAACATGATGTATATAAAATTTAAATAAGTGTAGTTAAAATACACAATTATAAAAATTATTTTTCCATCTATATTTTATGTACTCTATTTTATTTCTTAATGTATTTGCAATTGTAGAATATATATTAAAATAACAACAAATTCCATTATTGTAGCTGCTCAAACTTTTCTCTTCAGTAGATTTCTGTTACACTAAAAGTGAAACATTTCCAAGAGCTTATAAACTATTCTAAGTTCTTCTCTATTCCCTTGGTGTATAAAGACATTCTTAGAAAGCATTTTGTATAAAGTATACAGCATAGTGTTTTGATATACATCTATGTGAAATGACTAAAGCTATCAAAATACTATGTAAATCACTTCACGTAATTTCTGTTTCTGTAGGGAGAAAGAATATTTAAGATCTATGTCTAAAATAAATCATGAGGAATTGCATACTTGTGATCTTTTTCCTTGTGAGACCCAGCAGGGAGATTACAGCTGTGAGCTCAACCTGGCCTACATAACACTCTGTCTTAAAGTTGAAATAACATTTATTCTTTTATGTAAAATCAAGTATTGTATTGGTAGTGTGGTGGTTAGTATTATCAGAAGCCTTGAATCTCCTCATATAATGGACTAAACTGTGGTCCAAATAAAACCCTTACTCCTTTAAGTTGCTTTTGTCTGGGTATTTTATCAAAAAAAACAAAAACAGGAAAATAAAGTATTAACTGCAATCAACATATTAGCAACAAGAATTAAAGTGATTGATTCTGTATATAGGAGGTAGAATTTGTGTCTTTTAAACAATATAAATAAAGTTTTCACAACTATTCTATTCCTCTACTTTTCACAAACCTCTTCATATTGTTGTGACAGTATTTTATTTCTAAAGACTATATAAAGACTAAATTTTACATACACACATATTTCTCCCCCTCACACACACAAACACCTACCGCAAGGACAGATAATTTGATGACATTTAAGTACAGGTAAATTTTACAATCATAGTTTGCTCTGACTGCATTTTTTTTCCTCTATTCCATTATTTTGTTATGATATTTTTCTATGAAGGTCCTGCTGGCCTCCAACTCACAGAAATCTGCCTGTCTTTTCCTCTCATGTGCTGGGATTAAAGGCATGTGCTACTAATACCTGAATTTGATATTTCTTTTGACATAAATATGCATTCATTTTTCCCTTTTTTCCTTTAGATACCATAAAGCATACATAAAACATTTCTTTGCGCCCATGGCAATCTATCCTTAATCTCATAAAACCTTAGGTTTATATATAAAGTTCTATATATCTACTTGCTCTGAATTTTGTTATTAAAGTGACAATTTACAATTTTTATTATGTATATTCATTAAAATGTTATCATACTAAAATTGATATTTTATTCTATTTTTGGAGTGGTGAATATTGAACTCAGGGCCTTTTGAATTTTAAGCAAGTCTTTTAGGAATGAACTATATCCCCAGACCAAAAAGCAATTTGACTTTTAACTTTTATACTCATATTAAACATAGCTAATAAACCACATTAATAATCGATTACCCTGAGTTTGATTTTTTCTTGTAGAGTAACTTTAAATTTTCAATTAACTTGTATACTTTTCTTTTAAAATGAATTATATTCTTTAGCATTTATCATAATTCAAGTCTCACGGTGATAAACTCTTCAACAATTATTTGCCTGAGAATGTGCCTTTTTTCTTTCTGAAGGAGAGCATGGTGATAAGCTCCTAAAAAAATATTTGCCTGTAAATGTGTCTATTTTATTTCTAAATGAGAGCTTTTCGAGTGTATAATTCCTATTTGGCAGTGATATTTTTGTTTATTACTTTTGGGTTTTGCTTTTCAACATTCTGAATATATTATATTATATTCTCTCAAAACTTAGGTTATCTTTAATTGAAATAGACCTTTATCAATTACTAGGACTTTTGAATCTGTATGGGCTAGCTGATACGATTTTTGGCCAAGGTGAGTTTGCTTCCTTCAGATTGCAAGACTGCTATCATTTTGTTCTCAATTCACATGGGATATCTAATCAGCTGCTCCTTCAAAGCAAGAATTCTCTTTGAACATCCTATATTGGGCATAGCAACTGTATGGGAACTATAGCCACCTCTGATCTGAATAATGTGTTTCATGGACACAAGGTACTAATAATAGAATTCAGCAGGTAGACAGACTTGTCAAAGATTTCTGGAGTTAAGCATGTCTTAATGGATGGACTGACTTCTTTTTTTTTTCTTGCTGATTTTTTTATTAATTAATTAATTTAATTATTAAAGATTTCTGCCTCTTCCCCGCCACCACCTCCCATTCCCTCCCCCTCCCCCAATCAAGTCTTCCTTCCTCCTCAGCCCAAAGAGCAAGCAGGTTTCTCTGCCCTGTGGGAGGTCCAAGGACCACCCACCTCCATCCAGGTCTATTAAGGTGAGCATCCAAACTACCTGGGCTCCCACAAAGCCATTACGTGCAATAGGATCAAGAACCCATTGCCATTGTTCTTCAGTTCTCAGTAGTCCTCATTGTCCATTATGTTCAGCGAGACTGGTTTTGTCCCATGCTTTTTCAGTCCCCGGCCAGCTGGCCTTGGTGAGTTCCCGATAGAACATCCCCATTGCCTCAGTGTGTGGGTGCACCTCTCGCCGTCCTGAGTTCCTTGCTCGTGCTCACTCTCCTTCTGCTCCTCCTTTGGATCGTGAGACTTCAGTCCAGTGCTCCAATGTTGGTCTCTGTCTCTGTCTTTTTTCATCGCCTGATGAAGGTTAATATTCAGGGGGATGCTTATATGTTTTTCTTTGGGTTCACCAAAGGATGGACTGACTTCTATGCTCACTAGAAATGGATAGTTGAGATTTACTTTCCTTTCATGCTTTAGTTAAAACTGAAAAATTCCCCTTCTATAACATACATTATTGTCTTCTTTAATTTTATTGAAATCACTTATTACTTTTTTACACAGCACTATTATTTAACAATTTTGCTTTACTACCTTATTGAAATACAAGAATTTTAAAGAAAAAATACATTCATATTGTATATTGTATTATTAGTTGAAACAGCATTAAGATATAATGTTGGTGTTTGTGATATTTCTAAACTTTTATTGCCTGTTTTAAAATAAAATAAAATTTATAGTTAGGTACTTCTTGAGTATAAATTTTGTGTATTTAGTATTTATTTAATCATCCTATATAGTAGGTTTAATTGGACTTAATACGCATTTTCTTTCATAATAGGAAACAGATTCTCAGAAGGAAAACAACTGGCATTAGTAATAGAAATGATATAAGAACTTTTGTTCTTTGACTTCTTCCTATGCTGTTTCCAGAGCTGTATAGTTGAATGAACAGAAATTTGTAACATACAACTATGCTGTAGAAATTTATATAATGTTATATTCACCTGGACTTAAAACATTTCTGATTAATTTCAAAAAACTTTCAGTAATTTATAGAACTTTTTTTTGAAGCCACCTATGATTTTTTTTTCTTACAGCCTGGGAACTTTTGTAGATTCATCATCTCATGGAAATGAACACCTGGGCTGGGCGGTGGTGGCACATGCCTTTAATCCCAGCACATGGGAGGCAGAGGCAGGTGGATCTCTGTGAGTTCAACGCAAGCCTGGTCTACAAAAGCTAGCACTAGGGCAGGCACCAATGATACAGAGAGATCCTGTCTCGAAAACCAAAAACAACACCAAAAAAAAAAGAAATAAAGAAATGAACACCTGCATAGAAATCAACACTTATTGTTTACCTAGCACATATAAGAAACTATTGTTTGCCATATAGAATATTTGCTACTACTTTCACCTGTAAATGTTCTCTGATGGGAGTTTATTATCTCTTTTATGACTTGGATGTTTTGACAAGTAGTGATGCCTTACTTAGCTTTGATGCAGGGCAAGAGGCTTGGTCCTGACACAACTGAATATGCCAGGCCTTATTGACTCCCCATGGAAGGCCTTACCTTACCCTTTCAGAAGAACAGATGGGGAGTGGGTTAGGGGGAGGAGGAAGCAGACAAAGATGTGGCAGGGGAGCTATAGCTGGTATGTAAAATGAATAATTAAAAAGTATCAACTTCCAAGAAAGGTCTTTGCTGAATATACTATTGGAAGAAAGCAATGACACTTCCTTTTTTGTTCCCAATCTTTTTGTTCTTTTACTTCTTGAAATAACATTATTTGATTGACTATGTGGTCACCAAGGCCAGCTGGACTGGGACTGAACGAGCATGTGATCATACAGGACTCTCTGAATGCGGCTGACAATGAGGACTGACTGAGAAACCAATGATAATGGCACTGGGTTTTCATTCTACTGCATGCACTGGCTTTTTGGGAGCCTAGTCTTTTTGGATGCACACCTTCCTAGACCTGGATGGAGCGGGGAAGGCCTTGGACTTCCCACAGGGCAGGGAACCCTGACTTCTCTTAGGACTGGAGAGGGAGGAGGAGGGCGAGTGGCAGGAGTGGGAGGGAAATGGGAGGAGGGGAGGAAGTGGAAATTTTTAATAAATAAAAATAATTTTAAAAAGAAAAGAAAAAAATGATGTTGTCAAATGTTTCTTTAAACTAAGGAGCCACTAAGGCCAGACATGTGTTGGGAGTGTCCATGTATGGAGGCCTAGAGGTGCCCTTATGTGAAGCTGTGAAGCTGAAGCATCCCAAGATGTTGGAGATGCCAGTGTCATGTTATATTTGCTGAGAAAACTGTCTAAAAGGGAGTGGAAATAGTCCAAGAGAAACTAGTATTTTGCAGTCAACAAAGGTAAAAGAGATGGAAATCTGAAGAGTGTTTTAACTTCAGACATGGAGATTCAGGGTTTGGAGTTTGTCCAACTGGTTTTTGGTTTTCCTTTGGTTCAGTATTTTCTCATTATGTTCTGTTCCCTACACTCTGAATGATAATGCATATCCTGTGGCACTGTATGATAGGAGTATATAATCTATTTTTTATTGTTTTCATTTTGAAGGTGATCACAGTAAAGAGATTGCCTTGTTATAGGGTCCACTTGGATCCAACACAGCTCAAAACCCAAGTCAATGTAGAAAACGAAACCTTATTCTAATCAAACTGCTACTGATCAGTGTGACAGAACCAAGTTGGGAACTGAACGGTGACCCCAAGCCAGAATGTTACAGAGATTTTAAGCCTGAATAACACAAATACCTGTGACAAGTTGCAGCTACATTTTTTACCAATAAGGATTCAGAGATAGAAGACTTTTCTTTGTTGCAATTGTCCTGCTATCTTTGGTTTGTTAACTCAACCCTGACGTGGCTGTATTGTGATATTTTGTTTGTTTTCTGACAAATAAAGCTTGCCTGGAGATCAGAGAGTGGAGTTAGCCACTAGTTAACCATAAAGGACTGGAGGCTTGTACAGAGAGGAGAAAGAAAGTGACAACACAGGGCATAGAGAGAAAATGATATGGTAGGACATAGACAGGATCTCCCAGTACAGACTGAGGATTCCTAGAGATAGGAGTGTCCATTTGACCTGAGATTTAGTAGAGATAATTAGTTTCTCGTTGACTGGTTGTTCAGCTTTTCTGATCTTTCAGCTTTCATCCTAACATCCAGCTCAGGGATTTTATTGTTAGGACAAAATAGATACACGCTTCACCTGACTTCCAACTTTTGAGGTATGAAAAGCTGCTTGCCTGTGCCTTTGCAGATACTGGTACAAGCCTAAGCTGTCCTTGGAGGCTCCAGCTGGAGTCACCCCCTTGCTGACTATGTTTTCCTTTCTTTTTCCCCAAGTCTCTGAGTGAGGTTGGGATTTTTCTGCTCCAAACGCCACTAGAGTTAGCTGCTTTTACACATTCCACCAAGCAGATGGCTGGCTTTTTGGCTTCTGTTGTTCTGGTGAGTTGTGAGCTTTTCCTGAAACCTCTCCTTGAAGGCGCAAGTCATAAACAATCCCACACCAGTTTGGAATTGTGATTAATAGGGTGGTATTTATTTAAAGGGGAATAAACTTACAGATCACGGTCCCAGACAACAGCCCTCTGCGCACGCAATTGGGAAGAAGTCTAGTCGCCGGAACCGGAGCAGGAAGTAAAGAGAGAGAGGAGGGAAGTGGCCGCTTTTTTTAAAGGGAAAGATACCACGCCCCAATGGGCTGGTATTTTGGCGGCTATTGGCTGGAGGAGTGGAAGGACCTCCCGCAACACCTCCCCCTTTTATTTAAGTAAGAGAGTTCTAAACCTACTATGAAATTATATACAATAAGTACAAATATCCTATTCTAACTAGCTTAGGTCTTATATAATAAATAGCTTGGCTAAGTTATGAGTCGAAAGTAACTACATTTATATAGTCTTCAACCCTATCGAAGATCTGAGAAGGGAAATAATGTTACCTGAGTAATTAGGAAGTGCAATCAAACAACTTCTAAAACATGCAACAAATCACAGAGACAACTAGCTACCTGGGCAATCACCCAAGGTCACGTTTGCAGCGTTGAAGCAACCAACTTTGGCTAAGGCCTAACATAACTGACACACCATTTTCAAAGGCAAGAAACTTGTCAAAACTATCTTACCCTGTCTTGGCAGGATATGACAGTCCTGTTTTTTCCATTCACAGATACTCTGTATTTCTGTCAGTGGTTGAGGTATGGGCATTTCTTTACCCAAAGGCCAGTTCAGCCAAGAAGAAAGGCTCCAGGTGGAGTGTCTTTGGTGCTCAACATTCTCTCGGGAATAGAGCAGTGTTGCCAGGAGCAATTGTGTCTCACTACCACAAAACTCTGAGTTAGATTAAAGGCCATTTTCTACAGCTCTTTGAAGAGGTTGAAGATTATCTATCTATACTGAGTATAATCTCTATGTATCTAAAGAACCTGATTAGTCTAATTATAAATGACAAACTTAGAATACTATTGATCTATATAATTCTCAATACCTATCTAACTTAAAGACTAAGACAATAAACAACTGTGAAACAAATGAGGACAATGACCTCCCGCAACATCTCCTTGGAATGCTACCACAGTAGGTAGCTGCCTTGACACTTGCTTAGGCTGCTAATGTTCTACTCAGCCCCAGTCAGCCTCACACTTCACTGTCATACGCACCACCATCCTCGGGAGATTGGCTGAGAAAATTGGGCATTTTCAAAGTTTGAAATAGTTAAAAGAGAGAACTTTTCCTACGTTAAAAATGGGAAACATCATTACGTTGGATGGAGTCTCTATGTGATTACAAAATAAATGGTTTAAAAATGGAACAATTAAATAAAGGGATAATAAACTTAATTGAGATTGACATAATGTTAATTATCATTTTGATACTCTTTTGTGTCTGTTGAATAATTTTTGGTTTATCTCTAAAAAAAGGTGGTTGATATGAGTTCTAAGACATAGGCCTTATAAAAACTTATTAAAACAAATCATATAGCTATTCAAATCCAGAAGAAGAAATTTAAAGGAGAACCAATCTCACCATTACATTATAAAATTAGAGAGGAACAGCCAAAGGTTTTCAAACAATCAAACTTAATTCATCTAGTCACCTTACAGAAACTGCCAAATGACAGATATCCCCAAGGTTGTTTAAGTGCTCGCTACATTCTTGTGTAAATCATAGATTTAATTAAATTAAAATCTCATATAAGCATGTCTCTCCCCAGAAGGGAAAAGGGATACTCAGGGATAACCAGAAAAGAATGTATCACAATACCATTTCTGAGGTATGAGGGGTGTTCTACTGCTCAGGGATTTAATTTTGAGCTGAATGTATCTTTCATCATGGTGTGTTTGGTGGCCAGGGACTACTTGGTTATCTTAAGCACTGAGAAATGGACCCCAGTATCTACTAGAAAGTCAGTTGATTTTTTTTTCCTTTTTATTTATTTTATTTTTTTTCAATCTTTTTTTTTATTAATTAATTTATTTAATTATTAAAGATTTCTGCCTCTTCCCCGCCACCACCTCCCATTCCCTCCACCTCCCCCAATCAAGTCTTCCTTCCTCCTCAGCCCAAAGAGCAAGCAGGTTTCTCTGCCCTGTGGGAGGTCCAAGGACCACCCACCTCCATCCAGGTCTATTAAGGTGAGCATCCAAACTACCTGGGCTCCCACAAAGCCATTACGTGCAATAGGATCAAGAACCCATTGCCATTGTTCTTCAGTTCTCAGTAGTCCTCATTGTCCATTATGTTCAGCGAGACCGGTTTTCCTGAGTGAGGTAAGCCAGACCCAAAAAGAGGAACATGGGATGTACTCACTCATATTTGGTTTCTAGCCATAAATAAAGGACATTGAGACTATAATTCGTGATTCTAGAGAAGCTAAATAAGAAGGTGAACCCAAAGAAACACATATAAGCATCCCCCTGAATATTAACCTTCATCAGGCGATGAAAGAAGACAGAGACAGAGACCAACATTGGAGCACTGGACTGAAGTCTCACGATCCAAAGGAGGAGCAGAAGGAGAGTGAGCACGAGCAAGGAACTCAGGACTGCGAGGGGTGCACCCACACACTGAGGCAATGGGGATGTTCTATCGGAAACTCACCAAGGCCAGCTGGCCGGGGACTGAAAAAGCATGGGACAAAACCAGTCAGTTGATTTTTCATTCAGTTTTAAGGTTATCATGAGACTGGGGAGGAGAGTACCCAAGCCCTGAGTCCTTCAATCCTCATTCAACTCCAGGGCTGACTCAGATTCTGATACTTTAGAAAAATATTTGAAAAGGTAAAGAAAATTTTGCCTTGTAGGAAATTATATACTGATCCTAAAAATAAAAAGGAAAGTCTACTAGTTACCTAGTATATAAGTTTACAAAAAATTTCTCCCCAGAATGCACAAATCAGAAGAGATCAACTATGAACTCTCAATGATTTCCAAAAATTGCTAAAATATATTTACTTACTATGTGATAAAATTGGGTTGACAATACAAGAACTACAATTTATTTCAAACCTTACAAGATGATAAGGAATTAAGTAGTCCAAGAAAATTATCAACAGAGCCTGAGAGAATATTGACTTTCTTAGAAAAGAAATCACAGCTTTCACATGTGGATCATTTGTATCCACTTCTAGAGTTATAAGTCATGAAATTTAAGTAAAGTGGCTCAAATACCATATGATTTTGTTCAAAAGTCAGAATTATATGCTATTTTCATGGTATTATTAGATTTTCAAGACCTTTTTAAATATAGTTACTGACTCTAAATATGCAGAATGAGTTGTTTTTCATATTGAAACTGCTGTACTTTTTCAAGATGATTCAGAATTAACTTTGTTATTCATTCAAATACAGAAATAATCTGAAATGAAATCATTTCTTGTATATAACACATATCAGACCCCATACAGATCTACCAGACACTCTAGCACAAGGTATTGATGAAATTGGTCAGCTATTGGTAGGAAATGTGCTAAAAACTTCAGAATTTAATTAGAAACACCATGATAATAACAAAAATTTGACAAATCTTTTTTTGATCACTTGGCAACAGGCCAAGAAAATTGTGCAGCATACTCCTTGTATAATCAAATTCTATTACCTGCAGGAAGTAACCCAAAGTGTACTCAAAGAAATAATATTTGGCAAATAGATGTACTATATTTAGTGGAGCTAGAAAATTTAAAGTATGTGAACCATAACATAGATACATATTCAGAATTTTAATTGATAATTGCTTTGAGGACTAAAAAGTTTGATTCTATAATTATACATTTATTAGAAGTGATGGCCAATATGGGAATACTGGTACAAATTAAGATTGGTAATGCTCCAGCATATGTTTCTAGTGAAATGAAACAATTTTTTGTATATTATAGCATTAAACATATTGCAGTTGTACCACACAATGCTACAGGCAAGCAGTTATACAAAGATCTAATTTCACTTTAAAAAGCTATATGTAATGAACATAAAGTGGTAATAATGGCTTCCAGAGATAGATTACACCATGCTTTATTAACTTTGAGAGTTTTATTTGCTAATGAGAAAAAAATCAGCTGTATAGAGACATTGAATACTTAAAAAAACAAAATAAAAAAATAAACAAAAAACAGCTGAATTAAATTAACCTGTACACATTAAAGATACGTTGAACTCAAAATGGAAACCAGGATTTATGTTATGTTGGGGTAGAGGTTTTGTTTTTGTTTCCACAGGAAAAGAAATGTTTTGGATACCATCAAAATTGATAAAGATTAGATTGCAATATTAGAGACTTCTTAAACAGTAGAGGAGATAATTCAAGTAACATCATGGCCATTCAATCTAAACTAACTTTTAAGATTAAAATATTCCTTTCATTTGATTAGAAACAACCTTTCAAAAAGGGAAATCCCCAAAGATAAGGATAGGAAAGGATTTTGATTTTTGGTCTTTCCAAGATAATAGAAGCATTTCAACTAAGGAATCTGAAGACCACTGAACAAATAAGACATCTAAAGAAGAGGGGAGAATAATCCATAAAAAATGTTACCCCCCAAAAGTGTAAATTTACCCAGTGGTATAGCACACTTTCGGTAGAATAAAAACCTCACAAATATTGCCATATACATTTTTTTTCTGCTGTTCTCTACAGAAATAAAAGGAAAATGTTTTTCTTTAGTGCAAATTCAATTAAAAATTAATGCTGGCTTTTGTGTTGGAACATGGTTCTCTCCTTTAAATACAAGCATGCTTGATAAATGGGAATCAAAAATATCTATATCATGACAAAAGCCCACATGGTATGGGACAGAAAAAAAATTATTTGACCTGCATCTTAATGGGCTTTCTCCCAGACACATATATATATATATTTCTTGAGGACAACATTATTAGAAAGGATCACATGAAGGCAAAAGAAGGTGAGGTCATAGGACTGGGTTAGCTATTGGAATTGTTTGGTGAAGGTAATGGTGTCTGAAAAGGAACCTAGAACTTTTTCATCTTGGGCAAGTTCAAGTTCACTGAAAAAGGGACATGGAAATGAATAGGGTCCTCCATACCTGCTACATTCATAAGAGGCAGGATTTGGCCAGGAGCTGAAGTTAGTGACCATTCCTAATTACATTTAAAGTCTCCAAAATGATGATGGAGCACCACAATGATGAATCCACACAGATTTGGGTAATGTCACTAAACTGACAAACACCACTAAACTATCAGCTTTGGACCATAAATTGTTGAGGACAATTTTAAGGTGGTTAGTTTATCATGTGATGGAGCAAGTGTGGATATGACTAAAAGGGGGAGCATCAGACTCCAAGGGAGACTCAGATTGAAAAGGAAAAGTAGAGAAGCAGAGGCAGGATCTGAGTGATCAGAAGTAGACCTCTCCTGTTCAGGTGAAGTCCAGGTATATGAAGGAAAGGAGAGAGTGTCAGATATGAGGTAGTGAAAAGAAGGTATCTGGATAGAGGGAGAAGGTCATGAATGGAGATTGGGAAAAGATTCATCGGCAGAATTACAAGATGGCCTTTAAATTTCTGGAGCAGAATAGTCAAGAGGTGAGGTAGAATACTTTTGGGCAAGGAGGATGTGGAAAAGTAAAAAAAAAAAAAAAAAAAAAAAAAAAAAAAAACTACATAAGGAAGGCTTGGAGTAAAGAAAAAGGAAGCAGAAACTTAAAGAATTTGTTTTTATTTTCCTGTATGTACAAAAAGTTGTAAAGACCCTGTACAATGCTAGGTTCAAGGGAATCATTACATCAATATTTTGACTGGTTGTCTAGGAGGTATTGAGGCCAAGCTTGAATTAATGAATTTAGAAAGTATAAGAAAGACCTTTCCTTACAAAGACATAAGGGGGTCTGGAGTTAATTGTAGCTCTTGAGATTTTGGAGAAGACTTTCCAAAACTGTCAATCAGAATAGAGGAAGTTGATCCTATCACAAATGGTGGCTGGTGACCAAGGTTGAGATCCAAGGGTGTCCCCTGGGATTTGAATGGCTGATAGAGAGACCTCTGAGAGGGAGAGATCATCACATGAGCTCCATAACCAAAAGTGCTGTCAACAGAGTTTTGGACAGTTAGTAATGGACACTGAAATCTAGTAGGTGTAGCCACCAAAAGTGAAAGGAAAACTTTTGCCCAAGCTGAACGGAAGGGAATATGCCTACTACCATCCTAGGGAGTCCTCTATAATTATTGAAGATCATGATGGGGTGATGTCTCCCCAATCCCACATGACAGAGCAGGGAAACTGGACACTTGATGGTCAGCTAATGACCCAGTGACTGTTTAAGGTAGCAAGGGTTGGTGACTTACCAAACAGCTGCTATTGGATGAGGTTATTAAGTGTCAAGAGGATTGGAAAGTGTGGTATAAAGATTTGGGTGTGTTAGTTACCAGTCTGAGTCATGAAACAAAAATGAAGGGACCCATGTGTAGTGATGAGGCGAGCAGGCCTGCTTTGCATCCCTCCCAGCTCCCGCACAGCTAGGTGAGCCCTGGAAATAATAACACAGAAATTGTATTCATTTAAACACTGCCTGGCCCATTCGTTCTAACCTCTTATTTGCTAGTTCTTACATATTGATTCAACCCATTTCTAATAATGTGTATTGCCACTTGACTGTGGCTTACTGGGATGAATCTAACTGGCATCCTTTTTGGGGAGGAGGGCCATGGCGTTTGCCACACTGCCTTCTTCCTTCCAGAATCCTGTCTACTCCACCTACCTAATTTTCTGTCCTATCAAAAGTCCAAGGCAATTTCTTTATTTATCCAGTGAAATCAACACAAAACAGAAAACCCTCCTACATCACCGGTATATTGGAATTAGGCACAGAACACACCCAAACACAAATTTCCAAGCACAAATAAAATGCAGAGATCCTTAATTAAGCAAGGCAAATAAACCAGGTAACTTAATCTTAATCAGGCAGAAACAGCAGCAAATAGCTTTGAAAGTGATAATTTTAAGAGGAAAGGAGGAGGTCTGTATTATAATGATCTAGGTTGTGTTGATGAGTTTTGATTGAGTATTTTAATTAGATTAGTGAAAATAATGAATTTTGATTCCTGGACTTTGGTGTTTTGATGTTTGGACCTTGTTAATGGTTCTCCGGAATGTCTCAGTGGCCACGTACAGGAATAGACCTTGGTGGCTAGGTCTAAGAAGGCAATCTAAAAGTTTAGCAAGAGCGAGACAGTAAAAGGCAAAAACTTTTGGTACCACATTTACCATGTTCAGTCTGTTTGCTATGGTCTTCCCTGCTAGGACCCTTTAGAGAGGTTCAGTGTAGGGATGATACACAATCCAGGATTTATGGAAGGAGACTACTAAAATAGCCTATCTGTTAATTTCTCTTTTTCAGACTGGTGGTTCTCTAAAGGGCACCAGTTATTAGTGTTTTCTGATGTGGTTCTGCCTCTGTGTTTCCTGTTGTCACTTTGGCTCTGTGTTTGGTCTTGTGTCTATACCTGTCTTTCTGACTCAGGGCAACTAAATGGACAAAGTACAAGATAGATAATCTGTAGCATTGCTCCAAAGGTATGAAATGGCAGAAATGGCAGAATTTGGGGGCCATGAGTTTTTTCATAGTGGTATAGTTTGTGTTTTAATAAATAATGCTTGCTCGAAGATCAGAATGCAAGGAAGCCACATTAGTCAGCCATATAGGTCTGGCAGTGGTGGAAAACAAATTTAATCCCAGAAGCCACACTATTTATCCATAGAGGCTGGGCAGTGGTAGTGCAAGCCTTTAATCCAAGTCCCAGAGAGGGATACAAAATGAGAGGAGACAGGTCTCACACTGAGTCTCAGTCTGAGTAATTGTGGAGGTAGGATCACCCATTTCAGTCAGAGGTACACGTAAGAGTCAGTGGCTGGCTCCTTTTTTTTCTGATTTTCAGCTTTAATCCAAATATCTGTCCCTGAATTTTTATTATTCATGCTACAGATTTTGGTGGGCCAAAGCCCAGGGACCAGTGCTGATATTGGTGGGTTGCTGTGTCAGGCTCAGATTCAGCTCTCCACACTATAAAGCTTACAGGCAATATAGCCCACTGGTCATTTGATTCAGCAGCAACAGCTACTAAGGTTACCCCTCCTAAGAATTACATCACTGGGGCAGTTAGAAAATATTTTGTCTGTCTGTTCTGTATGTATGAATGTGATCATTGCATGCTTGTTTCTAACTGGTCTCCTTTGAATGTATTCCTGTGTCTGGTGTGTCTTCATTATAGCTGAGCTGTTTCTGTTGTAGCCAATGATGGCCTGGGGCTTAGTATTTAGCTCTGGCCAATGGATCTAATGAAATATGGATCCAAATGTTATTCAGGGATGGAAAAAATTAAATTTGCTTTATGCTATATCACCTTATTGAAAAGCTGGCTCTGGAATTGGGTTATGGTTCTCCATTTCAGAGTCTCTATGTTCTGGGCCAAGCACTGTGAAAGGAGAAAGGAAAAAAGCAGAAGAGCTAATGAGAGTAATGGTTTAATCAACTTAGTAAAATATATAATTAACCTATTAGAGATAATTTTAGCAGCACTATTGTACAAATATAATTGTAGAAACTGAGAAAAGTCAAAAAGCAGATGAATAGTGATCTAAGTTAGAAGGAAAACATAAATACAGGTAATGAATCTAAATTCAGTTTTTCCCAGTCAAAATTTATAACCACATATATAAAATAATTGCATGTCCTTGGACACTTGGGAACCCCTCTAGAGTCCAGTCTCTTGCCAACCCTAAAATGACTCCCTTAATTAAGATATATACTACCCTGATCCCATATCCACCCTTCCTCCATCCCAACCATCCCCTTCCCCCAAGATCTCCCCATCTTCCCCTTCTTACTTCTCTCTCCCCATCTCCCCTTACCCACACCCCACCTCTATCCCCAAGCTCTCAATTTTTACCTGGCTTCTTGTATACTTCCAATATCCAGGCAGATAACTACATGTTTTTCTTTGGGTTCACCTTCCTATTTAGCTTCTCCAGTATCATGAATTATAGGCTCAAAGTCCTTCATTTATGGCTAGAATCCACTAATGAGTGAATACATACCATATTCATCTTTTTGGGTCTTGGTTACCTCACTCAGGATAGTGTTTTCTATTTCCATCCATTTGCATGCAAAATTGAAGATGTCATTGTTTTTTGCCGCTGAGCTTTTTCCTTGAGCAGCTCAGGAGAGGGCACCTGAACTGGCCCTAACTTATAGCCACACTGATGAATATCTTGCATATCACCATAGAACCTTCATCTGGCGATGGATGGAGATAGAGACAGAGACCCACATTGGAGCACTGGACTGAGCTCCCAAGGCCCAAATGAAAAGCAGTAGGAGAGAGAAAATGAGCAAGGAGGTCAGGACCACGAGGGGTGTGCCCAACCACTGAGGTGGTGGGGCTGATCCAATGGGAAATCACCAAGGCCAGCTGGACTGGGACTGATGGAGCATGTGATCAAACTGGACTCTCTGAACGTGGCTGACCAGGAGAGCTGACTGAGAAGTCAAGGACAATGGCACTGGGTTTTGATCCTACTGCATGTACTGGCTTTTTGGGAACCTAGTCTGTTTGGATGCTTAACTTCCTGGACCTGGATGGAGCGGGGAGGACCTTGAACTTCCCACAGGGCAGGGAACCCTGACTGCTCTTTGGTCTGGAGAGGGAGGGGGGAATGGGGAGAAGGGGGAGGAAAGTAGGAGGAGGGGAGGAGGTGAAAATTTGTAATAATAATATAAAAAAACAGAAACAAAAAAATTGCATGTCAATATCTAACCCTGCCAAACAAAGCCAAAACATATCCTTTAAATGTAACCATTACCTTAATATTAAGACCTAAAGCTTTGAAATCGTCAGAAGGAAAAGGAAAAAAGAAACTTCACGATATAGGTATAAGCAAACACTTTCTAAATAGGACTCTAGTTGATGTGGGATGTCCTCTATATGTTTTGCTTTTTATTGGTTGGTGAACAAAGGGGTTTTTGCCAATAGTTTAGCAGAATAAATCCAGGTGGGAAATATGAACAGAGATACATAGAGAGAGTAGAGTCAAAGAGACGCCAGATAGCTGCTGAAGGAGAAAGACACCAGAACAGAAACTTACCCTGTAAGTCACAGCTTTATGGTGATACACAGATCAATAGAAATGGGTTAATTTAAAATAAAAGAGCTAGCTAGAAATAAGCATGAGTCATCAACTGAACAGTGTTGTAATTAATATAATTTCTGTGTGATTATTTGGGTCTGGGCAGCTTGGAAATGAACAAGCAGTCGCTATTTACAAAATGACACCCACGGTCTTGGCTTAGATTCACATAAGACTTTAAAAAAGCTAAGAAAAAAAGAGGACTTATAGACCCACAAAGACAGGAGCCAAGCGTAGCTTCTTGGTAGCTGCACTTTTTTTTCAGATGGGATCTGTTTGCTGACAGTGAGCAGAGGAGTGGTTCCTTTAAGAGAAGGCATCCTGATTCACTATTAGCAGCAAAAATTGCATGGCTTCTTTAAGAGATGGCTTCCTGGTTTGTGTTGACAGCACAAACTCTAACTATTTCAGCAGGCCTTGCATTTAAAAGGTTTTTGCAAGCAGCATGTTATTAGTTGCTTAATAGGAATATAGACCAACTGCATCCCTGAAGCTGGGTTGGTAAGTATGGCTCACAGAGGTGGTGAACATACCTCTGCCATTTTGGATAGGGCAGAGCCAACAGGCAGGGCTGTGGGGTTGGCCCTAGCCAAGCCCACTTAACACTTAAAGAGAATGCGCTCCTGGTCAGAAAAGTATTACAGATATACAATAAAGACAGATTCAGACAAAGAAAAAAAAAAGATCTTTAAATGGGTCACAGTGTTGGATAAATGTATATAGGCTTGGGATAGAAAAGAAAAAAGGTATAGACAGTTATAAAAATAATAGTTTTAAGAATAAAGTTTTAAAGAGACAGTAAATGTAATATAAAAGTACAGATAACATATTAAAGGAATCAAGAAAACTAAGTCATGTAAAGATGTAATATACACAGAGAGTCTGGATTATGTATATTATTGTGTTTTGTTTGAAAATTTTTTGATGTAGAGAGACATTTGACTCTCGGGGCTGCTAAGCTAAACTGCATTATATTTTAGAAGTACTTGACTTCAAATATTAAGTCTAAGGATGTATTACTTTGGAAACAAGGTTCTGGTTTTGCTTCCACAGAATGTGAGAACCTGTGGATTCCTACCAGGCTAATGTGGTTTGATGGAACAAGATTCCCTGAAAGTTCTCCGTGAAACCTAAAATTACTTTACCCAAAAAATAGCAAGAAGCTGTTTGGAGCAAACTATGAACAAATACCCAAACTGATTATTTATAAATATCTATTTCCATTTAAAGGGGCTCGATGGGAAGTGATTAATGGTCACAGTCAATTTCCAGAAAAGCAGGGATATGATATAGAGATGAATACTTTGCATTGGTATGGATCATGGTCTATTGATAAAAATTTAAGGTCAATTTTGTTCTGCCATTTATATATATAATTTATAATAATTAGGATATATATATATGCTCTTATTTAA
The DNA here is from genome assembly GCF_950005125.1 of Chionomys nivalis. NCBI lineage: Eukaryota > Metazoa > Chordata > Mammalia > Rodentia > Cricetidae > Chionomys > Chionomys nivalis. The sequence goes on along the minus strand of NC_080112.1, from coordinate 50,530,706 downwards.
GGTATTATGTTTGTGTAGCTCATTTCAAAATATAATATGTAATTACAAACTAATAGGTACTGATTTATAGTAGTCAAACTTGTAGTAATGTTAGGTTTCTAGATATTCAGAAACATATTTTGATTAGATTGATGACATTCAAAGACTTACAGAATATGGCATTTAAAATGTTTTAATGACTTAGACTTTTCTTGACAATGAGACATATCTACTTCTGGTGGAACCCAATCTACTTCAAGAAGTTAATGATCATTGAAGAAACTCATTATGTAATTTGCTTTCAATGTGACAAGGCTAGCCATTTGGGCAAGAAACTGTTCTTGTCTGAACTGCTTAATGCCATACTGTATGAACTGGACATGCAGAACTTACAGAAAAGCATCCTTCAGGGTTCCTGCTTCACAGAGGAGACTGAAAGACAATCTGAAAGTTACAAAAGGAAGTGACCGACAAACTGTTTCCAATATAGGCAAAACAGTCTTCCAAATTTCCTGCTTCATGAAAAAGTCTGCAGGACACTATGGGCCTGTAGGCTGAAGACATATGCTCCAACACTGCAGAGGAACTTTGGGTGGCTGTCAATGCAGTGAAATATCTTGAATTCAAGAGTTTTGAAAGTCTCTTACAATGCCCTTCCTGTTTACTTAGGTAGCATTATATTGTTCTGGGGACTTTGATGACATTGAAGAATAGGTAGTTATTATTATAGTATTCCTTAGTTGGTGTGGGAAGTTCTTATATCTATGTGTTGTTTTTATTGGTTAATGAATAAAGAATCAGCTTTGGCCTGCACAGGGCAGAATAGATGTAGGCAGAGAAAAATAAACTGAATGCTGGGAGAAAGAAGACAAAGACAGGAGATGCCATGTAGCTGCCACTGGGAATAGACATGCCTAAACCTTTCTGGTAAGCCACAGCCATGTGGTGATTCACAGATTAATAGAAATTGATTAAAGTAAGATATAAGAGTTAGCCAATAAGAAGCTAGAGCTAATGGGTCAAAGAGTGATTTAATTAATACAGTTTCTGTGTGGTTATTTTGGGAGTCTTGCCAGCCAAGAAATGAACAAGTGGCCATTCTGTAACAGTTATGATAAAGAATAAATTGGATACATAATTTTAGACCAACAAAGATAGGATAGATGATAGAGCATTTTCCTTTGTTTTCCAAATGTAAATGGACTAAATTTTGTAACCATAATTTTTGCTTGATGTTTTGTTATATGTAATTTTGTTATGTTAAAGTTAAAGATTTCCTTTTTAATTAGACAGAAAAGGGAAGATGATATGACATGTTCTTCTGTATATGTATTGATTTTCATTGGTTGATGAATAAAACTGTTTCAGCCAATGGTTTAGCAGAGCAAATCCAGGTGGGAAATCTGAACAGATATATATATATATATATATATATATATATATATATATATATATAGAGAGAGAGAGAGAGAGAGAGAGAGAGTAGGTAGAGTCAAAGAGAGGCCATGTAGCTGCCAAAGGAGAAGGATGCCCTGGATCCTTTCTAGTAAACCACAGCCTTGTGGCAACATAGATTAATAGAAATTAGTTAATTTCAGATGTAAGAACAAGTCAGTAAGAAGCCTTAGCTAATAGGCCACACTCTGTTGTAAATAATATGGTTTCTATGACATAATTTAGGTCTGGGAAGCTAGAAAATAATTGAGGAGTCCCTATTTATATCTAGTTATTGAGGAAATAAGAACAATAATTCAAATGAAACATAATAAAATTAAAAAGCTCATATACAGCAAAGTAAGCAGGTATTTAAGTAATGAGACAATCCATAGAACTGGGAAAAAAACTTTTTTTCATGCTATACATATGATACAAAGAATAATATCTAGAAATATATACAAAAATCACTTTGAGAAATCAAGTATTTTAATCAAAATAGGGACTAATAAAACTTCTAAAGTGGTGAAGTGCAAAAGCAAAATAACCATGAAAATGTAATCAATCATACTACTCTTCACAGACACATAAATTAAAATTACATTGAGATTCCTTCTCAGTCAAATCACAGGGGCAGATATTTTTAAAAAGCATATTATATCAAATGTTGGGCACAGATGTTTTCAAAAGTTTATATATGGTTGGTGGGAGCATAAACTTGATGGAGGGGTTAATTTCATTGGTTAAATAAAGAAACTGCCTTAGCCCTTTAATAGGACAGAAAATTAGGTAGGCAAAGTAGACAAAACAGAATGCTAGAAAAAAAAAAAGCTGAGTCAGAGAGTCACCATGATTCTCCCACTCCAGACAGACACAGGTTAAGATCTTTCCTGGTAAGCCAGCTCATGGTACTACACAGAATATTAGAAATGGGTTAGATCAATATGTAAGAGCTAGCCAATAAGAGGCTAAAACTAATGGGCCAGACAGTGATTAAAAAAATACAGTTTCCATGTAATTATTTTGGTTCATAAGCTAGCCATGTGGGCGACTGGGTGCCGGGGACGCAGCCCCACTCCTCCTATTACAACATAAACTCATTCAGACATTGTGGAGTCACTATGGAGGTTTCTAAAAAAACAGAAAATTTATATTCCATTTAATAAAACTATGCCATTATTAGGTACTTTCTGAAAGAACAGGAACTGAACATGTGATAGAGAAAAGGGATGATAGGATGATAGACTTCCCATACAATATATAAATCCATGAAACTATAAGAAATATTAAAATTTGTAAAAAGGAGAGAAGGAAGGAGGAAACTCAAAGAGGTAAAGAAAGATAGTTTGTGTAAAATAGTTTCAACTCATGGCTCAAAGAAAAAGGATATTTTAAGATAGAAAGCAGAAAATGAGTATGAATGGTGACAGTTCTAAGATAGGATGAAGGGTAAATATTAGTAATGCACATTATTTTGTGGATAAAATTGTTACAATAAACCCTTATATGGTAAATACACATGAATAAACGTGTGATAGCTGTTCTACTGTAATTATAACTGCTATTTATTTTTTCTGGGTAAATGACATGTCTTGACATTTCTCAAGTATTATATAGCCTATAAGTCACACAGGATTATGTGAATGCTTGTAAAGATGGGACTCTTTGACTATTCTTATTATTTACCAAATATTCTGTTGTCTTTTGTGTTTCTCAGCCATTGGGATTGCTATATTAGTATTGGCCATTGATATTGCTATGTAAAATCAGTCACCAAACTTTTTTTTTAATTTTATTTTTTTTAAAAATGAAAACAATCTTTTTTCATTTTAAATACCAATCCCAGTTCCCACTCTTTCCCCTCCTCCCCTTCCCTCTACCTAATCCCCCTCTTTACCCCCCATCCACTCCTTACAGAGGGTAAGGCACATTGCTTTGGGGAAGGTCCAAAGCCCTTACTACTATATGTAGGCTGAGCAATATATCCATCCAAAGAGAATGGATTCCAAGAAGCCAGTATAAGAAGTAGGGATAAATTCTGGTGCCACCTGCCAGTGTCCCCACAGTCTGCACCAGCCATATGACTGACACCCATATTCATAGGTTTCAATTTTGTCCTATGCCGATTCCTTCATTGTCTGGCTGGAGGTGGTGAGCTCCCATTGGCTCAGTTAGACTGTTTCAGTGGGTGTTCCCATCATAGTCTTGACCTCTTTGCTCATATTCTCATTCTTCACATTCTTCAAATGAACTTTGTGAGCTCAGCCCAGTGCTCCACTGCATGTATCTGCCTCTGTTTCCATAAGTTGCTGGATGAAGGTTCTATGGTGACATTTAAGATTGTTATCAATCTGATTAAAGGGCAAGGCCAGTTTGGCCACCCTTTCCTCTATTGCTTAGCATCTTAGCTGGGGTGAATTTCTGGGAATTTCTCCAGTGCCAGGTATCTTTCTAGATCCGTAATGGCTCCCTCAATCAAAATCTCTCTCTCTTTGTTCTCATCTCTGCTCTTCCTCCATCTCGACTATCCTGTCCCTCAAATTTTCCTCCCCCTCCCCTTCTCTCCACTTTTCCCCCTTCTGTCCTCCCTTTCTTTATCCATTCATCAGCTGAGGGGCACCTAGGTTGTTTCCAGACTCTGGCTGTTACAAATAATTTTGCTATGAACATAGTTGAACAAATGCCCTTGTAGTATGATTGAGCAACTTTGGGTATATGTCCAAGATTAGTATTTCTGGGTCCTGTGGTAGGTTGATTCCCAATTTTCTGATAAACTGCCCTACTGATTTTCAGAGTAGTTGTACAAGTTTGCATTCCCACCATCAATGTATGAGTGTTCCCCTTACTCCACATTTTCTTCAGCATAAGCTATCATTGGTAGTTTTGGTCTCAGCCATTTTGCCAGGTGGAAGATTGCATATCAGAGTTGTTTTGATTTGCATTTCCCTGATGGCTAATGATGTTGTACATTTCCTTAAGTGTCCTTCTGTCATTTGAGATTCTTCTGTTGAGAATTTTGTTTAGTTCTGTACCCCATTTTTGTTTTATTATTTGGAATTTTGACTTAAAATTATTTGACAATACAATTAAACAGTGAATATAAAATTATTCATAATAAAATACATATACTTAAAATACTTAAATGACTGGCATGATAGCTTGTTGGGAAAAAGTGCTTGTCTCTAACCTGACATTAGGTACAGTTTTCATCCCACAACACCAAAATGGAAAGAGAATTGTCATCTGAATGTTGTGGTCTAACTTCTTCCCCCCTCTGAAATACATACAGACACAGACATACATATACACAAGAACACACACACACAAAAATAAGCACATTTTTCAGAGTTGAAAATCACATATTTTTTACATTTTTTTATTAAAAATTTCTGCCTCCTCCCCACCTCCCATTTCCCTCCCCCTCACCCCGTTCCGCTTCCCCTCCCTCTCCAGTCCAAAGAGCAGTCAGGGTTCCCTCCCCTGTGGGAACTTCAAGGTCCTCCCCGCTCCATCCAGGTCTAGGAAAGTGGGCATCCAAACAGACTAGGCTCCCATAAAGCCAGAACATGCAGTAGCATCAAAACCCAGTGTCATTGTCCTTGTCTTCTCAGTCAGCCCTCATTGTCTGCCACATTCAGAGTCCGGTTTGATCCCTTGCTTTTTCAGTCCTAGTCCAGCTGGCCTTGGTGAGCTCCAATTAGACCAGCCCCACCGTCTCAGTGGGTGGGCACACCCCTCGCTGTCCTGACTTCCTTGCTCATGTTCTCCCTCCTATTGCTTTTCATTTAGACCTTGGGAGCTCAGTCCAGTGCTCCAATGTGGGTCTCTGTCTCTATCTCCATCCATCGCCAGATGAAGGTTCTATGGTGATATGGAAGATATTCATCAGTATGGCTATAGGATCGGACCTTTCAGGCTCCCTCTCCTCAGCTGCCCAAGAAGCTAGCAGAGGACATCTCCATGAACACCCGGGAACCTCTCTAGAGTCAAGTCTCTTGCCAACCCTAAAATGGCTCCCTTAATTAAGATATATACCTCTCGTACTACTCAGCAGTAAAAATCAATGACATCTTGAATTTTGCATGCAAATGGATGGAAATAGAAAACACTATTCTGAGTGAAGTAACCCAGACCCAAAAAGATGAACATGGTATGTAATCATTCATAAGTGGTTTCTAGCCATAAATAAAGGACATTGAGCCTATAATTCGTGATCCTAGAGAAGCTAAATGAGAAGGTGTACCCAAAGAAAAACATATAGTTATCCTCCTGGATATTGGAAGTAGATAAGATTGCCGGGCAAAAATTGGGATCTTGGGGGTGGGGATGGGGTGGGGGTAAAGGGAGACGTGGAGAGAAAAGTGATAAGGGGAGGATGGGGAGAGCTTGGGGGAATGGGATGGTTGGAATGGAGGAAGGGTGGATATGGGAGCAGTGAAAATCACATTTTAAAAGAAAGATTTTGTCTTACATACTTTAGTTAGGGTTTTAAATGCCATCACTGAAATAATATTAAGACAGATTTATTTCATCTCACACTTCCACATAACATACCATCATCAAAAGACATAAGGACAGGAATTCAAGGCTGGAACTGAAAGTAGAAACCAAGGAAGAATGCTAATTATTAGCTTGTTCCTCATGGATTTCTGAGCCTGCTTTATTATTCACAGAGGAGCAGCAGCCCAAAGGTACTACACCCACATTGAGCTATGTTCTGACATACAAAGTTTTATGTAGGCAAATCTTAGGGAGATATTTTCTCAGGTGAGGTTCTTATTTTTCTAATACATTTAGGTTTGTAGGTTTGTGTCAACTTAGCAAAATCCAGCTAGCACATTAGATGATATTATTTTCAAACAAATTATACTGTATGAAAAAGTTAAGACCAATTATCCTCTTGCCAGGAAAAAGGGAGAAAGAATAAGAAATCAAGAAAAGGAAATTATGAAGATGTAGTCCATTTTGTTTTTATTTGCTTGTTTATTTGTTTTTAGTGACAAGGTTTCTCTGTGTAACAGCCCTAGCTATGCTGGAACTAGCTCTTATAGACCAGACTGTCTTCAAACTCACAGAGATCCACCTTCCTCTACCTCCCAAGAGTTGGGATTAAAGGCATGTGCCAACACTGCCTGGCCAATGTAGTCCATTTTAAAGAAGATACCTTTTAACAACAACAATAAACAGAGAATAAAAGAGAAAAGCAGGAAAAGAAATTATTCAATGTGTTACTCTAATTTATTTTAAACCTCTGCTCATGAGTCTAAAGCTTTTATTCAAGTTCTAATTTTCAGAGAGATTGGTTGTGTTTATGGTACACTATAAAGCACAAAATAATTCGTATTAGTTAGGGTGTGACACTAAATGCCAATATAAGCAAAGGATGATTTGCTGCTTGAAGTGTAGCTTATAATTCAACAGTAATGGCATTGCAGTTTATCATCAAGTAATGTACCAAAAATACAGTTTTATTATGACACAGGATCTCTATGCTTGGCATAAATTTTGATCAAAATTAAAACATCCCTAGAATTGAAGTTATTCTGAGTTGCTTTGTAAAATTTGTCTTTGGGAGAAAAGGAACATTTTCACTGTTAGAAAGTGCTACCATATTAATGTCAGTACTTTTTAACTACTTGCAAGTACCCAAGTTTATACTTGATTTTGATTATTAAAATTATAGTAAAATAATATTATTGTTTAAAATTACTGTGGACACTGTTATTATAATTGCCATAACTGTCTTATTTTCTATTAAAGAGTTAAGATAAAAAACACTTATTTTTAATTTACTACAAATAATAAAATGTATGCATGGAAATGAAATGAAAGCCTAGAAATGTCTAGAATTTCATCAATAAGCAAAAATATTTAAGGAAATGAAAAAAATGCCAGAAAAAAATCTATTTCTTTCCTTCTTGTCTACTGTTTCTTCTTATTCAATTTCTTTTAGGTTTTCTGTGCAAGGAATACATTGGCCGATAGACTGTGGCTAAGATTGCCTCAAAGATTAAACCATGCAACAAAAATCACTGTAGATTTATTGGTGGGGAAGGGCACCTAGGAGTGCAGATGTGCATGAGGGACAGAGAAAGAGACAGAGAGAGAAAGAGAGACAGAGACAGAGAGAGCATATATATATAGGGAGCATTATGCAACTCATGAACTCATGGTGACATTAGAAATGTGCTACATTTGGTGGATGGTGATGATGTGACCTTCTGTGCTGAGACACTGAAGGCAGGCTTGGTGGTTCTTGGTTTAGGAAGAATTTTACTACATTCAGTCATTGAAAAATCACTTCTATGCTGCTGTTAATATTATCTTAAGTGACATACTGAAGTGGCATACTTTAAAACAAAACTTCCTTTCCTAATTTTTATGGGTAAAGTGATTAAGGAACAATATTGCCACCAATCTCTTCTGGTACCAGATTATTGTGCTTTGAGTATTATTTTTAATAACAATGAACACAAAAATCTTTACATTTATGGCAAGGGTCATCCTATTTGTAGCTCTATATATCCCCTAGATCAACCTATTTCAATTATACTTTTCAATTTTTGAACTACTATTTTATGATTTTTGTGGAAAGGTTACATCACAGAAGCAAAGACATTTCTTATTACTAAACAGCACTTTGCTTGTTAGGTTACAAATAATACAGGAGGTTTCATGAATGTATACCGTGGTATGTAATTTCAGAGGAAATTGCAGGAAGCCTTATACAATTGCTCATGAGCCCCATGACTCAAAGTATTGCTACAGAATGGGAATGGAATGTTTAATTCAATCCACTGTGGCTGAATGAGTCACTTCCTGTTTTCCCCAGTAAGACCATGACTCTTTTTCTTGCAACAGAATTAAGACATCCTGTGGTTATAAAAAGCATAGGAAATATAGATAAGCAATTTTTTATTAATAAAATTTCTATATTATTTGGGTAACATGATCTATACCTAATAAATCCCTCAGTCCTCCCTTTGTCTCAGAATATAGCATCAAAAACATATTTCCTTGCAGTTATTTATAGCAATTTTATATATACTTTGAAATATTTTAAAGAAATAACATATAATTATTTATTATATGATATGTTATTCTTTGTTCTCTGGTTTTTAAAATTAAATTGATACAGTTTCCCATTTATTTTTTGTGTTTTACATTTTTAAAAATTTATTTATTTTAAAAAGAAAATAATCTTTTTTTACATACCAATCTCAGTTCCCACTCCCTCTTCTCTCCTTCCCTTCACCTAATCCCTCCCACCCACCCCCATCCACTCCTCATAGAGGATAAGGTACATTGCTTTGGGAAAGGTCCAAAGCCCTCCCTACTTTATATAGGCTGAGCAATATATCCATCCAAAGAGAATAGATTCCAAAAAAGCCAGTATAATAAGTAGGGATAAATCCTGGTGCCACCTGTCAGTAACTTCATAGTTTGCCCCAGCTATACAATTGTCACCCAAATTAAGAGGGTCTAGTTTGGTCCTATGCTGGTTCATTCACTGTTTGGCTAGAGGTGGTGAGCTCCTATCCACTCAGTTAGACTGTTTCAGTGGGTATCCCCATCATAGTCTTGACCTCTTTGCTCATATTCTCACTCCTCACACTCTTCAACTGGACTTTGTGAGCTCAGCCCAGTGCTCCACTGCACATCTGCCTCTGAAACAAAAAGGAGAGGTGCTGCGGGAGCTCCTTCTGTTCCTTCAGCCAATAGCCTTTGAGATACCAGCCCACTGGGGCGTGGTCTCTTTTGCTTTAAAAAGCAGCAGCAGCCCTCCTCTTGCTCTCTTGCTTTGAACTTTCCTGGTCATGTAGATGGTTTTCTGTAAGCTTTTTTTTTCCTCAAATAAATAACCCAAACTGGTGTGGGATTGTTTCGTGCATTATCAGGGCCCATGTTTTTACCTTGGTAATGGGGGCCTAGATAGTGGGGTATCTCACCATGAGGCTAGTCACTCAGCTCTTAGTCCTTTCTCTGCCTTCTCTTATTTATTGAGTGCCTAGGATCAGAAATAAATTTCTTAACTATGGTTTGTAGAAATGAATCAAATATGATTTAAATTATTTTATAGAGTTTACATATAATAAAGACAAATATTAATTGTAAAATTGCTATATAGAGCATATTTGCAGATACTCAGAATAAAGATTCTGCTTCCTTTCCCATAAAAGGTAAGTACTTTATAAATTTTTATGAAGCTTATGTCATGGTGCATAAATTATTCTTGATTTTATTTTGATGTATTATTCTTTTCTTACTGCTAGCTGCTAGGTGACAATCAGTTTTTGATGCTGATTACTTATGGGAGTGTGGGTTTGCCTCTTATAAAGACTGCTGCTGAACCTTCAGAGCCCTTTTTATTTCCATAAAGCTTCCTGGAGGGAACTTAAAAGGAACTAATCAAATTCATTTGCAGTTTGATTAATACATTTCTGGTGACTCAAACAGAACTCTGGTCATTATGCTAGGTTTCTTGCTCAGAGACCATGTGCCCATGAAGTTTTCTTTTGAATATGTGTATATGTTTACAAATTTAGCATGCTCAGAAATTCTATCTCTGTATGTCAATTTAATTCTTCTTCATATGACTGGACCTATTTTCCTTGGATAACCCATTGCATTTTGTTTGTTTTTTAGAGGTCAATACTGTTCTACAGATTATTTGGAATGGTTTACTTACTTGTTGCAAGTAATAAAAATGTCTACATTTTTTTATCTCCTGATTGTGATTATCAGTAACACACTTCCTAAAGGATGAATGCACTGCATAGGATATTACCATTGTAAATTACATATTATTCATTTATTTTATTTAAAATTGTTAATTTGAGATAAGAATCATAAAATATTTTTAGTCAAGAGCTAATTTATAAAGTTACTAAATGTGCGAGACTGAAATGATAATTTGGAATGTGGGAATTATCTGGGCCTTGATTACCAGCCTCAATACCCCCTCAGGACTCAGAATTGGACATCTATGGCAGCTGAGGAGCTAAGGATAAAAAATTAACTCAAATTCCATCTTCTTTATTTTTTGTGCAAGGGGAAAAAATAAAGCAAAGGAGGCATGCAGGAGAGGAAGAACAGGAAGAAGCCTAAGGGAAAGAATAAGGAGAAGAAAGAAGGAGAGTAAGAGGAAGAAAAAGTAGTAGTGAGGAGAAGAAGAGTAATAGTAAGGGCTAATTTTTAATGAGGTTTCTAGTTTTGGCAGACATAGTTTAAAAATTCCATAGGTAAGGACAATTATAATATGCATATCAAAATCACAAAAAGGGGCACATAGAGCCTGACAAAGCAATACTCTGGTACACGTGGCACCACCCTGGAAAGAGCCAGCATTCAAGGGGAAATATGACATTCCAAACCATTAGATAAAGTTATTAAACATCCCTGAATCTTGGATTCTCCCATTCTCCTCATCTAATCTCTTTGGTGATAACCAGCTTTGGGTATGCCAAGTATTTGTTTGCTAGCAAATGTGGGGCATGCTGCCTTTCTGTTCAGTGCCTGTCTTCTATAGAAATTTCTATGTGGTCTGTTTGCAAATAAGTTTATGGGATTGACTCTGTAAATTTGACTGTTAGAACAAAGAGTGAATGCCACTGCTCCAAGGCCTCATGGTGTAGGTGAATGGAGCAAGGTCATTCCACTGCCCACACAGAGTAACACTGCTGAGGTGTTCTGGGAATGAATCCAATTTTGAAGGGAAAATTATGGCTTCACAAGGTTTTTACAAATATGACAGTGAGTTTCCCAAAAGGCAAGTGTTCTTGTAGCTCTGCAAAATGGGTTGTTCCATGTGAACATGAACGTCTACACTTTCCATGGATCTGCCTATTGATATGTCAGCTATGCATTCACTGTAGAGTCTTGTGGGCTCTGACGGGGAATAAAATTACTCCCTGCTCAACTCATTGCTCTTCAATCAGCCCCTCTTCCAGCTTGTTGCCAGGTAGGACAGCAGATACACCCGGCACTACTAGTGCCTGGCTCGGTTCCACATGGGTTTTTTTTGATGAGGTAAGAAAACAGAATCTGGGAGTGCTGAGAGGGGCAGAAGTATTGCTGGACCTTAATTAATTGATAACATAGTAAAATAATTTTGAATTTTAATTAAAAAACCTTTATGTATTTTCCTTGGCACTAGGCCAGAAATGGCTCCATAGGTAAAATGCTTACCATCAAATCTGATGACCTAAGTTCAATCCCAGGACCCACATAGTAGAGGGAGAAAACCAATTCCTATCTCTAGATGTCACAGATACCTCAATGTCTCCAGGTAAAGGAGCTGTTGATTCTATATGGCAGTGCTGTGTAAGCCCTGTCAAGCATCACTCTGATCTGACATTTACACACGAATGACAGAATCAGTTTGTTCATCTCAACAAAAGCTGAACCTTCATCTAGCTATGGATGGAGATAGAGACAGAGACCCACACTGGAGCACCGGACTGAGCTCCCAAGGTCCTAATGAGGAGCAGAAGGAGGGAGAACATGAGCAAGGAAGTCAGGACCACGAGGGGTGCACCCACCCACTGAGACAGTGGGGCCGATCTATTGGGAGCTCACCAAGGCCAGCTGGACTGTGACTGAAAAAGCATGGGATAAAACCGGACTCTCTGAACATGGCGGACAATGAGAGCGGACAATGAGAACTGACGAGAGGCCAAGGACAATGGCACGGGGTTTTGATCCTACTTCATGTTCTGGCTTTGTGGGAGCCTAGACAGTTTGGATGTTCACCTTCCTAGACCTGGATGGAATGGGGAGGACCTTGGACTTTCCACAGGGCAGGGAACCCTGACTGCTCCTGGGACTGGAGAGGGAGGAGAAGAGGAGTTGGGGGGAGAGGGAGAGGGGTGGGAGGAGGGGGAGGGAAATGGGAGGCAGGGAGGAGGCAGAAAATTTTTTAAAAAAAGATTTCTTTCTTTCTTTCTTTCTTTCTTTCTTTCTTTCTTTCTTTCTTTCTTTCTTTTGAGTGCAGTATTCTGTCTGCAAGTATGTCTGCAGGCCAGAAGAAGGTCCCAGATCTCATGTTAGATCACATCAGATCCCTGGTTGCTGGGAATTTAACTCAGGACCTCTGGAAGAGCAGCCAGTGCTTTTAGTCTCTGAAGCATCTCTCCAGCCCTTTTTTATGTATTCTGACTCCATACTATGCACACTCACTCTCTTTAAAAAACACATCCCATTGCACATATTCATTATATCAAAAATCATGTTATCAAGGAAATGTTCTCATTGAATAAACTCTGGATCATAAATAGCGACCTGACCAAGAGGGTGTGCAGATTAGAACTGCTATATTTTTTCAAATAAATGGAAAGCAAATACTATAATAAAATTATACAGAAATAAATAGTCCCCGATAGATTTTAAAAAGAAAACTAGAGAAAAGCAAAATTCAGCATAGGGAACATGTGTGGAGTCTGGAGACCAATGTACATTGCAGAAATGAGAGTCTGTGAAAGAAAATTACCTGTTTTTTGACTCATCAGGCTCTCTGAGGAGAGAGAGTGGGACAGAGCCAAAACCATAAATATCTACAAAAAGTCCATCTTCAGTAATTAGTTTGGATGTGATATTGCTATTTGAAGGGTCACATTTTGTGTTCCAAACTAGAATCTTCCACCTGTCCTCAACAAGACAAATTAATAATTGACAAGCAGAAAAATGACATTTATTTAATGTGGCCACATTGGGAAAAGGGAGAAACTGATTCACTGAACACTTTACTCCTGCTCACCAATCCCCATCGCCACACATATTTCCCTATCCCTACACCCATTTCTCAAGTACTTCAGGGTCCTGATTTGAGATTAAAATTTTAACACATAGTCAAGAATCCAAGCAATTTTAAACAAGGACTGGTCCTGCCTAGCATTATCCCACACTTTTCTGAAATTCAGTTTCATCTTGGAAGGTGTTCAGACAGAGTAATATGTAAAATCTCTTTCCCGGAGATATTTTTTTTTCTGGTTGGCACCTTTCCATATTGCAGCATGGGATTCCAGCTGAAATTACCATTTTCTTGGTCTCAGTTGTTTCAATAGTCTGATAGAGTTACATTGAGAAATACAACTGTATCATAATATTTTATTACTGTCAGTATGTTGTCTAGAGATTGTTTTGTGATATTTTGTGAAGGAAGTGGCTTTATTTTGCCCTAGTCTGAAGAAGATTCTTCCTGAGGCTAAAGTGAAGAGTTTTGGATTAATTACATTGGCAGAAGAAATCTCAAAACAGTTCAGAACACTCTGTTGTGTGGATATTAGTGTTAACAATGAAGATTTATAATGAAAAGAGGAAGCTGAACAGAGTTCAAAATGTAAATTTTGAGGAGAAAAGGAGCACCAGCAAGTGGAATGAAGCTAAATCCTGTGTTCAAGGAGGTAGGATTAATTACATTGGCAGAAGAAATCTCAAAACAGTTCAGAACACTCTGTTGTGTGGATATTAGTGTTAACTAATGAAGATTTATAATGAAAAGAGGAATCTGAACAGAGTTTCAAAATGTAAATTTTGAGGAGAAAAGGAGCACCAGCAAGTGGAATGAAGCTAAATCCTGTATTCAAGGAGATAAACAGATTAAGAAATGAAATAAAAGGTGTGGTAAACTCAGGGCAAGATCCCATCGAGCTAGATTCATCGCAAGTTGTGAAAAGAAACTAAAGCAATACTTAGAGCTGGCTGTGGTGAGGCAAACCTTTAATTCCAGCACTAGGAAGGCAGTGGCTGGCAGATTTCTGATTCTGATTCTGAGTCTGTTCCACAGAGCAAGATTAAGAACAGCCAATCTTTGCACTTGAAAGAAAACTGGTGAAGATGTACTTGAACGAAGTGGACATGTTCCAGTCTGAGAAGCAGCAGGACTTGGCAGCTTCAGCCATGTGGTCAAGCTTTAGAGTTAAAGATAGAAGAAATGGCTTATGAAACAGCAGCTGACACTAGGCCTGTATCAGATGTGTCGTTGAACTGACACCTTATAGAGAGAACATTATGTGAAGTTTTGAAGTTGAATCCTTGGTTGCTTTGATGTTAGAGATGCCAGAGTTGTGGGATACCTACCAAAGAGATCTGTTCACAGGGACTGGAACCACCCAAGGGGGAAAATGTGTTGCAATCAGCAAAGCTGAACAGGGTTGCAGATCTGAAGAGTGTTTTCACATCTTATGTTTTAGAATGGTAATTTATAACCTATGCCAATATATGTTGAAAATAACAAGACAATCTATGGAGAAACATTTCAAAGTCATGGAAATTTTCTTAGTCATTGTAGTTGCAAAATGATTGGGTTGGAGAACTGAAGAGTGTTTTCACATCTCCTTATGTTTAGAATGGTAATTTATAACCTATGCCAATATATGTTGAAAGCATGTGAATTTTTCATTTTTACAGATGATTATAGTAAAGAAATATCATAATCTCAGAAGAGACTTTGAACTTTAGACTTTAAAATATTGTTGAGACTGTAATAGACTATGGGGACTTCTGCAGTTGGACTAAATGGGTTTTGCAATATGATATTTTACAAGTTTATGGGTGTCAGGGAATGAAATGTGGTAGTTTGGATGTAATTGTCCACCATAATCACAATGGGAGTATAATTATTAGATGTGGCATTGTTGGAGTGGGTGTGGCATTGTAGGAGGAAGTGTGTCACTGCAGGTGTAGGACTTGGGGTCCCTTTTGCTCAAGACTCCATCAGTGTGACTTCAAGTCAACTGCCTGTTGCTTGTAAGATATAAGACTCTCAGCTACTCCAGCATGACATCTGCCTGTATGGCTTCTGTATTTCTATTTCTTGCTCTTTTGTGATCTGAAGTATATCATAAACATGGATTTTGTTCTTAAAAGCTCACTCTGAGAAAATCTCAGTGCTACAGTGGGATCCTGAAAACCTAGAGTGCTTATAATCTGCCTAATAGACTTTATATTGGCTTAAACCTATGTCTGAGCTATCTTCCCTGCTTGACACCCTAAAACAGGACTATGTCAATAATTTCTATCAATAGAATGCAATCTCCCTCAAGAGAGGAGACAATACCTTTGACAAACTGAAAGTTCACTCACCCAGCACCCTAATTAAAATATCACACTCTTCCTAAACCACATCACTGAGACCATCATTAAATACACCAATGTGGATAATAATGTTCTCAAGGAGACTCTATTACTTATACCACACTTTTAGGTGACTCTACCCTCAGCACTAGATGAAACCTTGTGAGACTAGAAAATTTACCTCTGAATATTCAAAATAAATTTGGAGATATGGCCACCAAGGTTTTCAATAACAAAGAGGAGGAAGCCAAAAAGGAAAGTGAGAGAAACTAAGAGATTGTGGAAGGGATATGAAAGAAGGCCATTCCAGTTTCCAATTCCTAGCAACACGTCTTAAGAAATCCTAGCTGAACTAGCCTAACTTGTCACCTGATATTCCAAGGTGGGATCAATACCCATGTCCTTGTTTTATGTAAAATTAAATGCTAACTGGGCTAGTGAATGTCCTAACTCACAGTTACCCACAAAATCTTATTCAAGCTTCAGAAAAGTACAGTGGGGACACTGGAAGATGAACTGTCCATTGGTTACCCTTGTGCCCCTCTATATCCATCTATATCCCTCAGCTACCACCTTGGTCCAAAGAATATGTCCACGCTCTTAGTCTGTGACAGAGACCCACCTGAACTCTACAGAACTGTACATTGTTTTTCAGAAAAATTTCTTTCATACTGGACACAGGGGAATCTTTCTCCCTACTCACTGAATGACATGAGTCAACACAAACTGACTTAACAATAAAAGGAGTTTTGGGCATTCCCCAATGTGATATATTTCCCTGGTTGTCAATTATCATATATCTGTAATTAACTAACACTTAAAGACGCTTTGGTATCACTGTGAGGGATTTTCCTTAAATCATATGAAGTACAACTTTTCACTTCTAATCTTGATCTTTGAAGTAGCAATAAACATGTTTAATTCAGTTCTTTTGACCTGGGAAGACACACCTCTAATCTGGTGACTCCTGATTACAGCTAATAAAAGAGATGGAAGAAGAAGGAAGCTGTCTCTCTTTGCTTGTTTGCTCTTGATCTCACTAGAAAGCCCATTTGTTCACTGTCATTAGAGTTTACTTCTTCAGGATTCCAACATTTTCTGAAGGTCAAATGAGATAACCAGCTTCAATCTCATGAGAACAGGTACCTATTTTCCAAGCCAGGGTGAAAGAACTTCTTGTCTATCCCCATTCCTAAATCAAAAACCAATTGCTTGTACTATAAGGCTTTTTATAACTTCTTGTATATCTATATGAATAGGAACCTCAAGAGTCTAGCTCTCAACAGACCCTATCAAGTTTCAAATAAAGATACCACAATAAGTAAAGGGAGCTAAATCTGAGGGCTATGAAAATTACAACACAATTTTTATATCCATGTTTCTTTATTCTTCTTCTCCCTCTTTGTTATTCCTCCTGTTACAAACATTCCTAGTAACACAAACTCTTAAAACCAGCAATCCCATCAGGCCTAGCAGGTTTCATGGCTGGAATTCTTTTGCACCATAAAAGTCAGATAAAAGTTTTCACACACACACACACACACACACACACACAGAGAGAGAGAGAGAGAGAGAGAGAGAGACAGAGAGACAGAGAGAGAGAGAGAGATTTGTGACTGTGAGTTCAAAGGTGATAATGGCTTAGTGCACATCCAGTAAACTCCTTAATAGAGAAAGTTAACTAAGAAAGGAATTAAATCATCAGGAATTTTTAGAGAGGAAGGTTATTGCGCTATACTATATTTTTAGGTGGTAAGGTAAAAAGCAAAAGGTTTATTTTTAATAAAATTATCAATAAAGCATGGATTGTTTTTTAAATCAGTGCACCACTTTTTTTTCTCCCAGAATATACAGAGAATATCAGGTAACCAGGCAACCTACAGAAACAATCAGAGGGATGCTATGGCTTCTTATCTGAATAGCACATTCACCAGACACTGTAATTTCTATGGACTATGTCTAGAGTTTACAGTAACTGATCTAAGTAGTGGAAGAAAAGAGGATACTCAGGACTCTAAATTACAATTCTGGGTATGCTGTTATCAGCCATTCTCATCATGGGCATTGTGGGTCTGTGGGGTCTGCAGGAAGGAAGTCTTTCTCTGGGTTGTGGTTAATTATCTCTTCTGCTGTCCTTGAAAGTAAAACACAAGCAGTAAATTTCCTAAACTAAAATCACCAGTAAACTGAGGTAAAGATGAGCATAAGGAGTTAGGAATCTTTTAATGAAGGTTAGTTTTGGGTCATTGTATTTCTTATCTATAAACGAGGCAAAATCAGAGCATGTTTACTCTTCTATCTGAACAGCTATGAATTAACAGCTTTGGGCAATTAGTAATTGGTGCGGGAGAATTATCTGTATTCTGCCAATCATGTGTTTTAATAAAACGCTGATTGGCCAGGGAGGAAGTATAGGCAGGAAAACCAGACAGGAAGTAGAGGTGGAAAAAACAGAACAGGAGTATTCTGGGAGGCAGGAAGTTCCTGCTCCCACTACCATTCCAGCCCAGACCACTGAGAAGCAAGATGTAACCTGCCCGGTTGAAAGGTACCGAGCCATGTGGCTAACATAGATAAGAATAGTGGGTTAATATATGAGTTATAAGAGCTAATATGAATCCTGAGCTAATGGGCCAATCAGTTTTATAACTTATGGAGATCTCTGTGGGATTTTCTTTGGGGCTTGCCAGCTGTGGGGTAATGGGTGGGACAGACCCCATCAAGCAGCCCCTCATCTTACAAGTAATTTTATGTCTTAAATAGAATGGTCTTTCCTAAACCCTAGACACTGACCAAATGCCTGTTGATAAAGATAATTGCAAGAAAGCAGATCTCTGCCTTTACTTAGAATAAAGGAACAAAGGCCTGGTAGTAGGAAACTATTTCTAAATGTAGCTAGGGAAACGTGATCAGTTAACCCCTGAAGCATAGGCATATAGTAATCAGTATATTCACAAAAAGTTCTGAAATGTGTGAATTAATTCCCAAATATATAACAGAAGGGGAGTCAGCTACAGCAGAAATCTATAGGAAAAAATAGCCACTTTATTCACAAAGTTTTAATCCCAAAATTCTTTGAATTTTGGGTTAACCTTCACCATAGCTTTTGGCTCTGATAAGTTGCTCATGAAAATATGGCTGAGCAATTACTGTTTAATGTTGCTGCTTGTAGCACTATATCCTTAATTTCTCCCTCATTTCTTAGTCTCTTATGAGATTACTATAAGACTTCTGCATGAATAACTTCATCTTCCCATCCGTCTTTTCTTCTATCAACATGCTCAAGTCCACTCTCATGCCTCTACACTAGCCACTCCAGACCTATACAAACCCTTCTTTCACATTTTACATACAAACCAGGGACAGTACTTCATAATACTGTCATAGAGGGTAGCAAAAACATGTCTTATTTCTCCAAACAGCTAGACATGGTCACCAGAAGATGGATGCCTTACCTATAGACTCTAGCCACAATGGCTCTAATTGTCATTGAAAAAAAAAACCAATTCAAACCCCTAATACTTTATTACTATACTCTTACTGAAGGACTTAATCAACTGCTGCTGAACTTTCATAACACTCCCCCAATACATGGAATAGCTCCTCCATGGTTATTTGTTAGACCCAAATTCATATTAGTGTCATACCCACCCATCAAACCTGAAACATTCCTTGTAATAATCCTTCTATTTCACTGAGTCTCTTTCATTATTCCTCTGAACCTTTTCACTAACTCTTTATTCCACATATTTGGTAGAAAACCACAGATTGACTTATAGATAGCAGCACCCTAAAACAAACCCCTTGTGCAAAAAGAGATATACTTCAATGAGAATCAACTGTTTCAGCAATTCCATGGTTAATTTATATCAAATAACTATAACCTTATACAACTTTCCAGTAGGCAATACTAACACTTCTCATTCAGGTTCCCACACTTGCTTACAACCCCATGATAAATATATATACCAACTCCAAATATACTTACATCATAAAAGATTCCAATGTCTTAATCTAAAGAGGAGGAGGCTTCTTGACCCCAAAAAGAAGACCAGTTATTAACTCCCTGTTGATACAGGACTTATTTGAAACAGGTTTCCTACCTACCCTAGTAGTCATACCTTACTGAGGGGGAAATCAAAAGGACAAATAATTTATTTCTCTTCATGGTAACTAGATTGAACAACTGGCTCAACCCACATGCCTTGTCTTAGATCAAGCCCTTACTACAAAAATACCATCCCTACAGCCAATATTCTGTATTCAAAGTACATCCTCCTCATACACATCACCACACCTTAATCCTGACACCCTAACTTATATATTTCCTATATCAGCCTTCTAAGCAGGTTTTAATCTCTTTCCTCCTCAGCTACTTATCCCTCAACTATCCAGGGATAAGCTGTTCCTAAAAAGCTAACTGAGTCTTGTGAGGCCTGTCAGAAAACAAATCCTAAAATGATTGATAATCCCCCCACCCATATCCAAATAGAGATTAGTTATCCACTCTAGACTGAAAGGTATACTTCACCATTTCACTGGTGAATAGATTGAGGCCTTCTTAAACAAAGAAATAACTACAAGATGGGTCTACACCATAGCTCACTTTCTTACTCTCTAAGTAAGTAATCCTCCCAGCTTTTAATTTCCCTCCCCCATATAGTCAGAATTCGTCTCCTTCATCACCCTGAATTCATCTCCTTCATCACCCAATATTTAATTATCTCCTTCAGATCCCTTGGAAATTATACATCTCTTTCAACTCTCAATCCTCCTGACTCAGGAATTTAAACAGGATTTAAATTTAAATTAAACTCCCTTCTCTCAGCTATGTTCAAATCCCAAGTACTACCAAAATATTCCACCCTTATCAGTCCCTTTGAACTGAAGTACAGGAGATGCCTTCATATGCCAGATTGGCTCAAAACAGAGCATCTACAAGTTCCTCCTTCCCTATCTCAGATTCTTTGTCCTTTATCTACACAAAACTTTGGAAACGTGCTCTACTTGATACACCTCTTCCTGATCACCACATAAAAAACATGGTATATCTCCGAAATATTTTCCCTTATTTAACCACTAAATGACAGGGCACTCATAAATCACCTCACTCCTTCAAACTGCAGCAAAATTAATTTTAACTTCTTTGTTTATCTCTCTAAGGTGAAGAAGGCTCCACCACAGTTTCACTCCACAACCTTAGAATCTACCAAGTTTAAGATATCCAGATTTCCTATTTTCTAGGTCCTGCACATTGCTGAGGAACTTTATTTCTCATCCCCTCCATTTCATATGTTCTGGATGCCCATGAACACAACTCAATTTCTGTCTTACCTGAAACTTGAGATGGGGTTCAATCTCATAGAATTACATAGAATTACAAGGTTTTTTTCTTTCTTTTTTCTTCCTTCCTTTCTTCCTTTCTTTCTTTCTTTCTTTCGGTCGGAAACTAATGGAGACAGTGAACAAAGTATACACTGGGAAGTAACAAAACCCAAGCAAAAACAATGGTGCCTTTGTAATATAGGCATTGGACTGTACCACAAGCACCACTGAAAATTTTTAGAACATGATGAAAGTTCTCTGGCTGGTCATCACTCCAGTCCATGTATGAGTCTCTTCTCTATCCTAAAACATAACCTCCAACATAACAAATTTTGATCATCATACCCTCTTTGTCAAAACACTCCAGTTTGCACAACCAATTTAAGGAAGATCTCACATTCAAGCAAACTATAATTACCTTACAAAACTAAATAGATTCCCTGATAGTAGTGGCCCTTCAGAATTATAGAGGAACAAATAAATGCTGAAAGGGAGATGATTACGGTTTTTTTTGGGGGGGAAGAATACTGTTTTTAAATAAATCAGTCAGGCCTAGTGTGGGGAAATGTTAGAAAACTATTAGAGAGAAAACAGAAAAACTCTCCGGAAGCATACTTGAATTGTTTTGGACATACAGTGGTTTGAATAGCACTGACCCCCATAGGCTCATGTATTTGAATGTTTAGTTGGAGGAGTGGCATTGTTGGAGTAGATTGCCCTGTTGGAGGAAGTGTGTTACAGTCTCAACTGCCCAGCAAGACCTAGTGTCTCTTTCTTTACTTCCTGCCAGTGGATAAGTTACTCCTAGTTACTTCTCCAACATCATGCCAACCTATATGCTACCACATTCCCCACTATAATAGTGAAGTAACCATCTGAATTTGTAAATAAGAACCCAATTAAATGCTTTTTTATAAGAGTTGTCTTGGGCATGGTATTTACTCACAGCAATAAAACAGTAACAAGTGAGGGTCATGTCTCTCCCTTTATGTTTGCTCCAATAGTTAGGATATTGCTAATTTTACTAGTTGTCCTGCCCTTTAGCATTGCTTTGTCATGTACCTCCAACAAAGGTCACAAGCTTTCAGTGCCAAGATGATCACAGAATTCTTCATGGCAGGAGGATATTAACCACTATATAATATAGAGATCACCTCTATGAATCACCTCTACCCCTTCACCATCTAAAAGAGATTTTTACCCAGACACAGCAAGAAACAGTTGCCCCAGAATGAACAATCCTATCCCTAACTTCTATGAAGGTTCACCTATAAAATTTTCTGCCCTGAAGTTCCTCTGACCCAATTTTATATCCATTCACACTTGGTATATATGGTGCTTCACTGTCTGAAACCTGGTCAAGGACAGTCAGTTTGCTTGGAGCCTACAGGAACTCCCCACTCATGTGTACTATTGGCAAAAGACCATATAATCAGCACTTGCAACTTCCCTACACCCAGTCCTTTGAAAAAAAATCTGATTTATAAGTTGCACTAGTGTACAACTACCATATTACAGGAAGATTTCAGCCCCTTGCTGTTCTAGTAACAGTCTCAGTCTGTTGACATGGAGTCTCTTTTCCCTGTCTCACTTTTCTGCTTCATTTTTCTTATAGGTACTAGTTTTATGAATTGGTGTATGATAACATAATAATTGTATATTTATAATCCTATAGCTTTCTGATTGATTATTACCTTTACTAATATGCCATTTGCATCTTCTGATATGTTTTTGTTTGAGGTTTATTTTACTTACTTCAGTGCCTTTAATATCTTTAATATCTTTTTATTTACTTCTGTACAAATCTTCCAGTAAGGTGCATTTTTTGTAGGCCTCAAGTTTTAGGATCTCATTGTTTCTGATTCAAACTGCCAATTTGAATGCTTTAATTCTAGAATTAAAACAATTTACATTTAGTTATTTAGTTATTATTGAAAATTGTAGTATTGTATTTTTCTTCTGGTTATTTTATGTGATCTTTGTTAGTTTCTTTATCTTTTATTGTATAAATTTGATAGATTTTTAAAATTTCATTATATTTTCCTACTTTCTATTAGTTTTCTTTGAATAGCAAAATTATTTCTTTTGTAGTAATGATAGTGAGTATGTTACATCACTATGTACAACATTCAATTGGCTCACTTCTGATGAATGACTTTTAAGGTTATGTTATTAAAACATGATGACTTTTACGTTAAGTATTCTCTCAGAACTGTTCCTTGCATTATTCTCCATGGAGGAAGCAGCTACTATATTGTAAGGAAGTCTTATAGGGATATTAAGCTGGAGATGAAAAGAGGCTGACCATTATACAGATAAGTAGGTTATGAGATAATTCCTTCATTCGAATTTTCACAAGTGAAAATTTTAGATAAGAGATAGAAGCTTTAGCTAAAAAGTAAAAAGGTATATTTCAGTGACATTGGTAACATTTAATCAAATACATTTAAACCATGAATCTTGTGCATTTTGTCTTTTAATAAGATATAGTAAGGTATATCTACCTTCTCTTTTCTTTTCAAATTAGAATCATAAACATTAATATTTAATTATATCTTGACTCATTTTTAACCCAAATATGCTTTGTAATAAACTGAAGTTTGAGCAATGAAAAGGTAAATATGAATATTTCAGAGATGGAGAACCCACATAATTTGTTTACTTGACACAAGAGTTTTGTAGAGAAAATTAGCATTTAATTTAACTGAGGCCATTATGTCTTTGGGAAATAAGAAATATCTTACATATTATATAAGTATATAGGAAAGAAAATTTTATAAATGGTTTTTCGATATATACTGTAAGATCTATTTTTCTTTTTAATAGTTTGAATATATACACATATATGTGAAGATGATGAGAAAGCAAACTGATCTGATGTTTTTTAGTTACACTGCTGTAAAGACAGTTTGGCCAGTCTTGCCACAACAGTAGCAATATGAGAAATACAGCTGAATTAATTGACCATGAAATTCAACTGGAAAGAATTTCTAGAATCTTTTTCAATCTTAAATCATTTAAAAACAGCTGAAGTAGAAAGGATTTTCTATGTTATTGTTGTGGTGGTGGTGGTTTTTCTTTTGTTTTGTTTTTTGGTTGCTTTTGTTTTTGGAGGCAAAGTTTCTCTATGTAGCCTTGGGTGTCCAGGATCTAGGTCTGTAGACCATACTGGCATCAAACTCACAGAAATTCACCTCTCTCTTTCTCTAGTTCTTGGATTAGCCTTATGTACCACCATTGATCAACTTTAAGTAGCAGTTCAAATTTCTAAAATAAATCAATACATAAATAGGTAATATTACAAATGAGAAATTATCAACTTTTACTTGAATTTGTTTTCTCCCTTCTTGCAGCATTGGTTGGCCTGGTTTTTAGAAGAAATGAAAGTAGTATATAAAAGAGGTGTAGAAAAATATGTCACCTCCATGTTCCTTTATGTAGATCTTAAACAATTAGAGATCTGGATGCCAATGTAAGCATTCATAAATATGATGAAGGTCTATCTTGTTCTCTTTCTCTTTGGGATATGTTAAATTATTCAGTGATACAAGCTGTACTGATGCAGGTAAAATTAGGGACTTAGTCATAAATATTAATATAAATCCAACTATTACCACCTCTGAACTCACTGATAAGAGGAAAGGACAAGTTTAGAAACTTGTCTCGGAGAAGATAATTTAGCTAAAGAATAGAATTAAAGGATACTTGAAGAGAAGCACCCAGAATGCTTGTTAACACAGGGACTGTAGGTTTCTACCAGTAAAAGTGTCAGATTAACTAGTTTTAGGCAGGCCGAATGTTAGTGTTGTGAACAAATTCTCAGGTGATGCTGATTATGCTTTGTGCGCACTGCACTAAAATACTCTCAGCTTTTATTTATAGTATTCCTATTTTAAATACTCAATGGTGGCACTGATAATATTCATATATAGTAGTTATTTATATTTTTTCCTCCATATTTTTTTTTAAAGATTTATTTATTTATTGTGTATATAGTGTTCAGCCTCCTTGTATGTCTGCAGGCCAGAAGAGGGCACAAGATCTCATTACAGATGGTTGTGAGCCACCATGTGGTTGCTGGGAATTGAACTCAGGACCTCTGGAAGAACAGCCAGTGCTCTTAACCTCTGAGCCATCTCTCCAGCCCTTTTCCTTCATATTTTTGAGGAGAAGTATAAGAAATATGTCATATAAAATCAAATATTGGATATTGGGTGATTTCCATTGTCAGGCTTCCCTTTTGTAAATATAATATTTCTCTTTATTAGCAGTAATAGTTTGTACAATTTCAAGTGTAGACTCAGGGTTCCATCTAGAAAATTGGTGATAAAGAAGAACAGACACAGGTTTGGGGTGTAGCTCAGCCAGTAAAGTACTTACCACATAATCACAAGGATCTGAGTATGGATTCCTAGCAGCCATGTAAAAAGTCATATGTGGTATTGCTATGGAGAATAGTTCAAGCTTTATCCTTGCTAGTAGCAGCAGTCCATACTTGCTTAGGAGTCATTCACTTCTTGGCATAGTTTGTCACTTCAGAGATCTTGGCACCTAGCTAGTTTCTGTTTATGTGTTTATTGGTCCAAATTTCCCAGTGTTGATTTCACAATTTCAGTGCCTGAGACCATACTCCTTTATACTCACCTTTGAAGCTGGGAATGTTTGTATTATCAGTGCTTGAGCTATCTGTGTTCCTTGGCTTTAGCTTGAGTTTATTAGTTTTATTAAATTCCAAGTCCTGAGTTTACATGGTGGTGGTTCTGTTGTTCTCCAGGTCATAAGAGTCTTGATTGGGGAAGGGCTTAAACTTCAGAGATATTCCTAGTTCACTGTTTTCTGTTCTTCCCTGCCAAAGGTTTTGACTGCAGAGTTACTCTATGGTTTTGATTCCGTCTCTTGTAAACATAATTATCAAGGTTGCAGGATGGCAGTGCATAACTTCTCAGTGTTTCTATCACACAATTTAATGTTTCATCCAAAATTTTGTGCTTTCTGTCATTGTAGAAGTTTTATAGTCCCCCCCCCTTTCTCTCTCTCTTTCTTAACTAGGATTTAATTTAAAAATTTCAAAACTACAGTTTTAAAATAATATTACACATCTGATAAATGTTCCAAAGAGATTCAAGTATTGGATGAAGAAAAAATAAAAATTATCATTTTCCCAATTAAACCATTGAGCAATATAACAATGCCAGTGTTTAGTGAATACCATTTGACGTATCTCTGTGTGAATGTTGGTAAAATTTGAGGTGTGACTACAAGTACTGTGTCCTAACCCAACATATATTATTTACGCTTTTCTGATTATTGATCCTTAAAATTCTCTCTCTAAAATATTTATAGGGTTATATTTTGTTCATCAAAATTTTATGTTTAAATTACCTAATTATTTTCAAGGATTTCAAAACTAAATATTTAGGTATAACTTTATTATCAAGCTCCAACCAAAAAAACAACAAGCAAGTGCTATCAAGGAACACATATGCACCGGTCCCACATGAAAAAAAGCAGTAAATTGTTAAATATCCAATTGAATGAAGGTTTTGTTGGCATGTGGCATACTTTTGTTCACCTTAAATTACTTATTTTCCCATCAAGCTTTTCTACACATACAAAATACTCATGGAAAATAGAAAAATCACTTCATTTTCCAATTACACTAATACATATCTTATTCCAGCATGGTATCTTTTGAAAGTGGTGTAAGAATCATTTCAGGGAAATGCAAATCAAGACAACTTTAAGATACCATCTTACACCTGTCAGAATGGCTAAAATAAAAAAACACCAATGATAGCCTTTGCTGGAGATGTTGTGGGGAAAGGGGTACACTCATCCATTGCTGATGGGAATGCAAACTTGTGCAACCACTTTGGAAAGCAGTGTGGTGGTTTCTCAGGAAATTCGGGATCAACCTACCACTTGACCCAGCAATACCACTCTTGGGAATATACCCAAGAGATGCCTTATCATACAACAAAAGTATATGCTCAACTATGTTCATAGCAGCATTGTTTGTAATAGCCAGAACCTGGAAACAACCTAGATGCCCTTCAATGGAAGAATGGATGAAGAAAGTATGGAATATATACATATTAGAGTATTACTCAGCAGTAAAAAACAATGACTTCCTGAATTTTGCAGGCAAATGGACAGAAATAGAAAACACTATCCTGAGTGAGGTAAGCCAGACCCAAAAAGAGGAACATGGGATGTACTCACTCATATTTGGTTTCTAGCCAAAAATAAAGGACATTGAGACTATAATTCGTGATCCTAGAGAAGCTAAATAAGAAGGTGAACCCAAAGAAAAACATATAGGCATCCTCCTGAATATTAAACTTCATCAGGCGATGAAAGGAGACAGAGACAGAGACCCACATTGGAGCACCAGACTGAAATCTCAAGGTCCAAATCAGGAGCAGAAGGAGAGAGAGCACGAGCAAGAAACTCAGGACCGCGAGGGGTGCACCCACACACTGAGACAATGGGGATGTTCTATCGGGAACTCACCAAGGCCAGCTGGCCTGGGTCTGAAAAAGCATGGGATAAAAACGGACTCGCTGAACATAGCGGACAATGAGGACTACTGAGAACTCAAGAACGATGGCAATGGGTTTTTGATCCTACTGCACGTACTGGCTTTGTGGAAGCCTAGGCAGTTTGGATGCTCACCTTACTAGACTGGAATGGAGGTGGGTGGTCCTTGGACTTCCCACAGGGCAGGGAACCCTGATTGCTCTTTGGGCTGATGAGGGAGGGGGACTTGATTGGTGGAGGGGGAGAGAAATGGGAGGTGGTGGCGGGGAGGAGGCAGAAATCTTTAATAAATAAATAAATAAATTTAAATAAAAAAGAATCATTTCCAATTTTATTTAGAATTCAGTGTAGACCAAAGGAAAATTTTGTTTGGCTTTTAGAGACAGGATCTCTCTGAAGAGCTCCGGATGTCCTAGAATTCCATTTGTAAACCAGGCTGGTCTTGAACTCAAGAGAGAGCTGCCTGTATCTGTCACACAATTGAGTACTGGGATTAAAGATGTGTGCCACCACACCTGAACTCAAAGATCATAAGCTTATATATAGTTGTAGGAAATGACTAATGACTTTTTCTTTAATGATAAGGATCAAATTTAGCTCAATATTCATACTAGGTGAGAACTATATCATTAAACTAGTCTCTCAGCTTAAATTTAAATTGTTTTTATTTTTGTTTTCTTCTGAGATAGAATTTCACTTAGCTCAGACTCACTATACACATAAGGATGAATTTGAATTCCTGATCCTCCTGTCTGCACCTGCCATGTGCAAGGATTGTGGCAGGCACAACCAGAACAGTTCATATTCTTTTTCTATTGGCATTTAAATGTATGTTGTTACAATGATTCTCTATTGTTAGACTATAGTTTATTCTTGATGCACAACAAATATCAACTTTAGAGAATATGCTTATTTGTATATTAAACATTTAGTTTTCAATTTTGAATAAATTTTTAAATTTTTAAAATAGAAATGGAAAATTGTCAAGATGAAACATATTTTATATCAAAATTAGTTAAAATATTTGGATAAAGCGCTTGGTAGATGTTGAGCA
Organism: Chionomys nivalis; assembly: GCF_950005125.1. Classification (NCBI taxonomy): domain Eukaryota; kingdom Metazoa; phylum Chordata; class Mammalia; order Rodentia; family Cricetidae; genus Chionomys; species Chionomys nivalis. The sequence continues at coordinate 50,502,301 of NC_080112.1, read as the reverse complement.
TTACTAATGCTGAGATGTTTCAAGTATCCCCAGGCTACAGCCTGGCTAACTCATGAAAAGTATTATGCTTTATTTTAACTCTTTTGGTTGTCGCTGCTTGTTTAGTTTTATGGTTTCTTTCACTTGAAGGAGGTGGGGAGTAGATCTGGCTGTCTGGGAACTTACGAGGTTGATCAGGTTGGTCTCAAAACTTACAGAGATATGCCTGCCTCTGCTTCTTGAGTGGTGGGTGTACAACATCATTCCTAGCTTCATCGAGTTTTTTAATAACTGGAAATTTTAGATTCTGAAAATATCTGTATATGGAATTTGTTAGTGTATGATTTGTTGGGTTCTCTGTAGACATAGACAGTTTTTGTTAACTAGTAGAATCAATTCAAGTAATCCTTGTGTAGTAAGATTTATCTTGGATATTTAAGGGTGCTAGAAGGGCTTAACTGTGTATCTTTCCTTGATGATCATTTCCGACCTGCTCATGAAAGATACTTTGAATATGCTGTCAACTACTGATGAGTTAATACAAAAATAACACAAATGAGCATCCAAACAGACTAATCTCCCACAAGGCCAGTCCATACAGTAGAATCAAAACTCAGTGCCATTGTCCTTGGCTTCTCAGTCAAACCTGGATGGAGGGGGGAGGACCTTGGACTTCCCACAGGGAAGGAAACCCTGACTGCTCTTAGGACTGGAGAGGGAGGGGGAGAGGGAGTGATGAAGTGGGAGGGAAATGGGAGGAGGGGAGGAGGTGGAAATTTTTAATAAATAAATTTTTAATAAATAAATAAATAAATATTTAAAAATGCAAATGAATATATATGTATGTGGGCATTTGAGTAAAATAATCCAAACTTAGCACTTTACATTGCATTTCCATGCTGTTGTCACATTGTGTCATTGTAGGTATCACTATACAAAACAATGAAGTAAGGGAAGAATTTTCAGAGGAGAAATTAAGAATAAGATTAAGTGATATGAAAACAACCATATTAACACCAACAATTTAGCAACATTGAAGACTACACAGAGAATTCCAGGTCAGCTTGGGTAACACCTTGCCTCAAACAAACAAAAGAATGGAAGTAAGTTATTATCAAAAAAATGGATGGAATTTGAAGTCACCGTGATAAACAAAATAAGACAAATATTAAATATTTCATCTTATACTGGAATCTAGATTTAAAGGTCTGTATATGACATGAAAATAGAATGGATAATTTTTAGGGACAATGAACTGGGGCAATAGAAATAACAGGAGATAACTATGAGCAAAATTCATGTTTAAGAAATATGAAAGCCTTATAAACCTATCATTTAGTTCAAAGAAAATATACTAATAAAATATTTATGAGATAATCCTAGTCATATATGAAGTCAAAAGAAAATAGGAAATAGGGAATATTTGAATCCTGAAGCTATCTGTTCTTTCATTGGTACCAAAACATGGCAAAATTGTATTAAAAATAAAATAAGAATTTAATATTTTATATTATAATATTTTTATTGTATTTAGTATTGGGTTTTATAAGACACACTTGTTTTTTAAAATTTATTCATTTATTTTCCATCCCATCCGCAGATAGGATAGTAAAATGGCAGTTATATGATCTCCTTCAAGACTCATGTAATACTAGCCCTGGGAAATATGTTTCCAGTACCAGAAATGAATTCCCTTTTGTTGACTGGGTCTTTAACCCAATTAGAGAACTGTTGCTTACTGCTAAGATATGTGCTTGATTATTGTACTCTTAGGGTTATCTTGCAATACTGGTCATTGTTGTAGGTCACAGTCATCAGAGCTGTGTAATACTGTTGGCTGCTTCCCTCCTGTGGAAGCTTTCATTGAACATTCTGGTACCAGGAACATTATTCAGATTAGTTCTCATTCAAGGATCTCTGGACTCTGTGTCTAATGTGAATGGTGTCTTCAACAATAATGTATTACATTCCATCTCTTAGAAAAAAGAACATTTTCTGAACATTTGCAAGAACAAGAACATTAGCAAGAAAATGTGCAGCAGCTTGTAATGTTTTGGGAGTATCTTGGACAATACTGACCAAAAACTTAAAAAAAAAAAAAAAACTAGTTTCTCATGTATGATGTTATATTTTTGTATTGATTTGTTTCAGAGAGACTTTAGTTCTTGAAGGAAGCATGGTCAGCTCAGATAGGAAAACTTCATTAAACTATATATGTATATTTATACACTGACTTTATGTATTATAGATATTTTATGTTAGAGTTAATAGTGTGATAGTTAATAGTGTGATTCCTTGTGACTCTTCCCCATATCCTTATTGATATTTCACCTTTTTCTTCATATTTATCTTCCTAATCTCTAATGAGTGTCACTCCCCATTTTTCCCAATCCCATGATTACATCCTGCTGTTCCTATCTCTATTGCTATCCAATCATGGTAAATTTCCCCTTTTTACTATCCTTGTTAATGCTTTACTTCAAGATATGTATTCACGTCTGAAGATTTGGATCTTGGCACCTCAGATGAGAGACACCATTTATCATTCTTGTCTAAGTTACATTACTCAATATTATCTTTACTATTTTTATCCATTTACCTCCAAATATCACAATTTCTTTTTTCTTTACAGATGAATAATACCACATTTTCATTATCCATGCCTCAGCTGAAGGACATTTAGGTTACTTCCCTCTCTTGGTATTGTGAATAGTGTATCAATGAACATGGCTTAGCAAGTAACTTTGGAATAGGGTTTTTGAGACTTTGTGAATTTTCCAACAATGTTGATGTGGGATTCCGTTCTGTATGCTGTGAATACAATTAGTTATAAAAGAAACTGTCTTAAGCCAATGATAGGATAGAACAGAGCTAGGTGGGGGAAACTAAACTGAATGCTGGGAGGAAGAAGGCAGGATTTAGAGAGAAGCAATGGAGCTTCTCCTGGAGACAGACACACTGAAACTTTACCATGTAAGCCACTTCCACTTAGCAATAAAGAGATTAATAGAAATGGGTTAAATTAATATGTAAGAGTTAGCCAATAAGAAGCTAGAGGTAATAGGCCAAGCAGTAATTTAATTAATACAGTTTCTGTGTGATTATTTCAGGGCTAAGCAGCCAGGAACCAAATAGTGGCCCTCTCCTCCCACACAATGTAGTATAGCTGTTTATATAGTAGCTTTTTTGAGAATTCTTCACAATGATTTTCTGAGTGGCTATACCAGTTTGTAATCCCACGAAGACTGAATTAGCATTCCTGTTTTCCTACATTGCCCCCAGCATTTGTTGTAGGTTGTTCTGCTGATCTTTGCCATTCTGAGAGGATTAAATGAAGTTTGATTTGCATATTCCTAATTGCTAGGCACAATGAACAATTTTAAGATATTTCATTAATTTAAGTCTTTGAGCACTCTCTCTTTAAGTTCCAGGTCAATTTTTAATAGCTATTTTATTGTTTTTGCGGTTGTTGCTTTGATTCTTTGTTTTGATTTGAGTTCTTTATATATTCTGTGTCTTAATCCTTTTTCAGATATATAGCAAGAAATTATTCTTTTCCATTCTGTGGTCTACCTTTTCACCAAGGTGATTTCTTTCTTTAGTTGTACAGAAACTTTATAGTTTTATGAAGTCTTCCTTCCAAATTAGACCTAGTTCTTGGGCAAATGGAGTTCCTTTCAGGAAGGTCTCTTCAACACCTATATCTTGCAGGATACTGCCTATGTTTTCTTCTATATGTTCCATTGTTCTGGGTTTTATGTTTGTCTTTGTTCTATTTAAAATTATTTTTTGTGAAGGTGTTAGATAATGACTTTAACATATTTTCATATCTTAGAATGCACAGAGGCTTGAGAGTTTAAAAATAAAACTATCTAGCTTTTTGGGAAAAACAAATGTATGTCTAATCATTAAAAGCTACTGATCCTACTAATGTGGACAAAGAATTCCTTGCTTGCCCACTGTTGAAGGTCCAATTTCTTTCATTGATAGTATTTTTATTTTTAAATTAAAATATACTTGAAAAATATGTGCCTCACTAACACAGTAGGTAGTGAATCAGTCTCATAAATTACATCAGCATCATTACCTATCCTATCTCCAACTCCTAATGCTTCTTAATACCAACATATCTGAAACACCCAAATTTTGAAGGACATCCTATTTTAGTTCATAGCTTGCTATGATGGGGTTCTTCTAAATTCCACTGAGAATAAAATTCATCTATGTTCTATTCTCTCAATGGAACTTTGTCATTCTCAGAAGTATCCCAATAACAGTCCTGAGGACTTGCCTTAGTTACTTTTCTATTCTTGTGAAGAAACATCTTGACCAATACAACGTGTAAAAGAAAGAATTTATTCCACACTTTCTTCATCCATTCCTCCATTGAAGGGCATCTAGGTTGTTTCCAGGTTTTGGCTATTACAAACAATGCTGCTATGAACATAGTTGAACAGATACTTTTGTCATTTGATGTGGCATCTCTTGGGTATATTCCCAATAGTGGTATTACTGGATCTTGGGGTAGGTTGATCCCAAATTTCCTGAGAAATCGCCACACTGATTTCCAAAGTGGTTGCACAAGTTTGCATTCCCACCAGCAATGAATGAGTGTGCCTCTTTCTCCACAACCTCTCCAGCAAAGGCTATCATTGGTGTTCTTGATTTTAGCCATTCTGACAGGTGTAAGATGGTATCTCAAAGTTGTTTTAATTTGCATTTCCCTTATCGCTAAGGAGGTTGAGCATGACCTTAGGTGTCTTTTGGCCATTTGAATTTCTTCTGTTGAGAATTCTCTGTTCAGATCAGTGCCCCATTTTTTTATTGGGTTCATTAGCATTTTAAAGTTTAGTTTCTTGAGTTCTTTATATATTTTGGTGATCAGACCTTTGTCTGTTGCAGGGTTGGTGAAGATCTTCTCCCAGTCAGTGGGTTGCCTTTTTGTCTTAGTGACAGTGTCCTTTGCTTTACAGAAGCTACTCAGTTTCAGGAGGTCCCATTTATTCAATGTTGCCCTTAATGTCTGTGCTGCTGGGGATAAACGTAGGAAGTGATCTCCTGTACCCATATGTTGTAGAGTACTTCCAACTTTTTCTTCTATCAGGTTCAGTGTGTTCAGACTAATATTGAGGTCTTTAATCCATTTGGACTTGAGTTTTGTGCATGGTGATAGATATGGATCTATTTTCATTCTTCTACACGTTGACAACCAGTTCTGCCAGCACCATTTGTTGAAGATGCTCTACATATTAGAGTACTACTCAGCAGTAAAAAACAATGACTTCTCGAATTTTGCGTGCAAATGGATGGAAATAGAAAACACTATCCTGAGTGAGGTATCCCAGACTCAAAAAGAGGAACATGGGATGTACTCACTCATAATCGGTTTCTAGCCATAAAATAAAAGACATTAAGCATATAATGTGTGATCCTATAGAAGCTAAATAAGAAAGTGAACCCAAAGAAAATCATATAGTCATCCGCATGGAGAGGGGGAAGTAGACAAGATTCCAGGGCAAAAACTGGGAACTTGCGGGTGAGGTGGCATGGGGCAAAGGGGAAATGGGATGAGAAATATGAGAAGGGGAGGATGGGAGGAGCTTGGGGGATTGGGATGGTTGGGATATAGGAAGGATGGATACGGGAGCAGCGAAGTATATATCCTATCTAAGGGAGCCATCTTAGGGTTGGCAAGAGACTTGACTCTTGAGGGGTTCGCAGGTGTCCAGGAATATGTCCCCAGCTGGCACCTTGGGCAACTAAGGAGAGGGAACCTGAAATGACCCTATCCTATACTGATGAATATCTTGCATATCACCTTAGAACCTTCATCTGGCGATGGATCGAGGTAGAGACAGAGTCTCAATTTGGAGCAACGGTCTGAGCTCTTAAGGTCCAAATGAGGAGCAGAAGGAGGGAGAACATGAGCAAAAAATCAGGACCACGAGGAATGCACCCACCCACTGTGACAGTGGAACTGATTTATTGGGAGCCCACCAAGGCCAGCTGGTCTGGGACTGAATAAGCATGGGTTGATTCCGGACTCTCTGAGCATGGCGGTCAATGAAGACTGATGAGAAGCCAAGGACAATGGCACTAGGTTTCGATCCTAATACATGAACTGGCTTTGTGGGAGCTTAGCCTGTTTGGATGCTCACCTTTCTGGACGTAGATAGAAGGACCTTGGTCTTCCCGCAGGGCAGGGAATTTGGACTGCTCTTCAGTATCGAGAGGGAGGGGGAATGGAGTGGGGGGAGGAGAAGAGGAGTGGGGATAGGGGGAGGGAAGTGGGGGGAGGGCAATATTTGGGAGGAGGTGAGGGAAATGGGAAATGGGGAGCAGGTGGAAATTTTAATTAAAAAAGAATAAAACCTAGGTTTCGATCCAAAAAAAAAAAAAAAGAAAGAATTTAATTGGGACCTTGCTCACAGTTTCTGGGCGTTAGTACACATCCATCATTACAGGGTCCATGGTAGCACCATGGTGCTTGAGCAGTAGCAACAAGGAAGAGGCAGAGAGAGAGAGACAGTGACAGAAAAAAAACTGTTGTGGATTTTTGAGGTATTTAAATCCATCCCAATGACATACTGTAAAGGCTGAAGTTAGCTTCTATGCCACATTTGCCTAAGGACAGGTACTTCCAGAGAAGTCAGAGGTTCATATAACAAGCTACATGTTTCCATTTCCCTAAATAAATTGTTTCACCCAAATTCACCAGATGTGCTCAGGCATACTTAGGCAGGGAGTATGTCAGGATGTATGCATGCTCTAAACAGGAAGAAGGTAGGAAGTACATCACTGTCTCAATTTGATCCTCATAGGCACCTTGCAAACAGCTTGTAGTTATATGCTGGATATCGCAACAATAGACCTGGCCAACTGAAGGTGTAAGTCACAAACAATGAATAATTTCCATTGTTATGGAATTTAAGTCAATTTTGTTATATGTATATGTATTTCTGATCTTGATTAAGGTATTGTGATTGTGTATTTAATTTAAAAATGTAATGTATAATTAGAAATATAGATTGTTAAGATTGTAGTCATGTTAGTTAGATTTTCTAGATATATAGAAATATATTTCAGTTAGATAGACATTCTTCATATCTTTCAAAGACTGCAGAATATGGCATTTAAATGTTTTAATAACATAGGAATTTTCATGACAATGAGACACATCTGCTCCTGGCAGCACCAATCTACTTCAAGAAGAAGATGGGCATCAAAGAGACTCCTTATGGAGTTTGATAGACATTTGGGCAAGAAACTGCTCTTGCCTGGACTGTTGCATGAACTGGCCACAAAGAACCCACAGAGAGAGGACTGCTGAACTTGCCTAAGGGTGAGATGGTCTTTCAGGGTTCCTGATTCATGAAAGAGTCTGCGAGACATTCTACAGGACACAGCAAAAAGTGATTGAACTGTCTTTGGAATTTCCTGCTTCATGAAAATGTCTGCTGGATACTATGGGCCTGCAGGCTGAAGATGGATGCCCCAACAGTACAAAAGAACTTTGGGTGACTGTCCAGACAGCGAGATCTCTGTCATTTCTAGAGTTTGAAGTTTCTTATTTCTTGTTTACTTAGGTAATATTATATCCTTCTGAAGTCTTTGATGGAGTTGAAGGATGGATAGATAATTATAGTTTTCCTTAGGTATGATAAAAGATAAAATAGATATAAATAATGTAATTATAAATTTTACTTGATATCTGTTTTGTTATATGTAATCTTACTATGTTAAAGTGAAAGCCTTTCTTTTTTGTTTAAACAGAAAAAGGGGAAATGATGTGGAAGAGTCTTGTTTTGTGTTGATTTCATTGGTTAAATAAAGAAACTGCCTGAGCCCTTTAATAGGACAGAAAATTAGGTAGGCAGAGTAAAAAAAAACAGAATGCTGGGAGAAAGAAGCAGATTCAGACAGCCACCATGATTCTCCCACCTGACACAGACACAGGTTAAGATCTTTCCTGGGTTCTTTCCCATCTTGCAAGCTGACACAGACACAGGTTAAGATCTTTCCTGGGTTCTTTCCCATCTTGCAAGATGACGGGTGAAAAAGCCGAGAAACCTGATACAAAAGAGAAGAAACCTGCAGCCAAGAAGGCTAGCGGTGATGCCCCTGCCGCTGGTGCAGCCAAAAAAGAGTAACCCTAAGGCTAAAAAGCTCAAGAAGGGGAAGGCCCATTGCAGCCGAACTCCAGTCCTTGTTAGAGGAATTGGCAGGTACTCCTGATCTGCTATGTATTCCAGAAAGGCCATGTACAAAAGGAAATACACAGCTGCAAAACCCAAGGTTGAAAAGAAGAAGAAAAAGGAAAAGGTCCTTGCCACTGTCACAAAACCAGTTGGTGGTGACAAGAATGGTGGTACCCGGGCATCAGGAGAGCCATCATTGGGGTGAGTTTGTGACCCGCGGCAGCAACCTGGGACAAAGAACTCAGAAGTTCCTCATCCCCCCTATACTTCCTGGGCTCCCTGCAAGCACTCTACTACCCACATACTGCCTCTCTCTTCCTATCCCAACCAGCTTGCATCCAGAACCCATTTTCCTTCTGCCCCCTTCCCTCTTTGGGCACATAACACCACCCTGCTCAGCCTATCTGGGTGCTGGGGGCAAATCCTCAGGGCAAGCAGGTGGGCAGGAGTCCCTTTGTTACTCTGGCCTGCCTGCACCAAGCAAGGTAGGCGCTTTATTTATGAACTACTCAACCAACACAGAGAGCTAATCTTGACACCAGGAGAGCCATCATTGGGCACAGAGATCTGATATTGGCACCAGGAGAGACATCACTGGAGCACCAGGAGAGCCATCACTGGGGAGTGCCATCACTGGGAAGGTATATCAGTAGGCAAGGAGACCTGATCCTGTAAAAGAAGATCTATAGGAGAGCATTCAGAGAAAGAGATGGGCAGGTGCCAATGCAAGAATTCACCCAACAATCTGAAAAACAATATAAAACCACCAGAACCCAGCGACCTCACAACAGGAGGACATGAACACCTTAATCATGAAGAAGTAGAAAAAATTGACTTTATGAAAGTGATTGACGCCCTTAAACATCATGTAAAAAATGCCCTTATAGAAATGGATGAGAACTATAACTGAAAGTTTGAAGAATTGAGTAAATCAGTGAATGATACCCTAGGAAACCAAGGAAAAACAATCAAACAGATAATGGAAACAGTTCAAGACTTGAAAACTGAAATGGAGGCAAAGAAGAAAACACAAACAGAAGACCTGCTGGACATGGAAAATATAGGTAAACGAATAGAGACTACAGAAACAAGCATAACAAACAGAATACAAGAGAGAGAAGAAAGAGTCTCAGATTCTGAAGATACCATAGAGAAAATAAACACGCTGATCAAAGAAAACAGCAAGGCCAACAAACTCTCATCACAAAACAATCAGAAAATATGGGACACAATAAAAAGACCAAACCTAAGAATAATAAGAGTAGAAGGAGAAGTGCAGCTCAGTGGTCCAGAAAATATATTTAATAAAATTATAGAAGAAAACTGTCCCAACCTAAAGAAAGATATACCTATGAAGAATCAAGAAGCATACAGAACACTGAATAAGCTGGATCAAAAAAAACATCCCCTCGCCATATAATAATCAAAACACAAAGCATACAGAATAAAGAAAGAATATTAGGAGCTGCAAAGGAAAAAGGCCAAGGTACTTATAAAGGTAAACTTATAAGACTTACACCTGACTTCTCTATGGAAACCATGAAAGCCAGAAGGTCCTGGATAGAGGTACTGCAGAAAATAAGAGACCATGGATGCAAGCCCAGACTACTATAGCCAGACAAGCTTTCGTTCACTATAAATGGAGCAAACAAAATTTTCCAGGATAAAAACAAATTTAAACAATACATAGCTACAAATCTAGCCTTACAGAAAGTAATAGAAGGGAAATCACTAACCAAGGAGTCCAACAATGACCACAATAACTCAGACATCTAGAGACCCTTCACCAGCGCAACTCAAAGAAGAGAAACACAGAAAATCTACTACTAAAAAAGTGACCAGAGTTAACAACCACTGGTCATTAATATCACTTAATGTCAATGGACTCAACTCACCTATAAAGAGGCACAGACTAAGAGATTGGATACGAAAACAGGTTCCAACATTCTGCTGTTTACAAGAAACACACCTCAAACACAAAGATAGACACCTATTCAGAGTAAAGGGTTGGGATAAGGCTTATCAAACAAATGGACCTAAGAAACAAGCAGGTGTGGCCATACTAATTTCTAACAAAGTTGACTTCAAACTTAAATCAATCAGAAGAGATGGAGAGGGACATTTTCTACTCATAACAGGAACAATTCATCAGGATGAAGTCTCAATCCTGAATATCTATGCCCCTAATATAAAAGCACCCACATACATAAAAGAAACATTGCTAAAACTCAAGGCAGCCATCAACCGCACACATTAATAGTAGGAGACTTTAACACTCCTCTCTCACCAATGGACAGGTCAATTAGACAGAAACCTAACAGAGAAATAAGAGAATTAATGGAGGTAATGAATCAACTGGACTTAACAGACATCTATAGAATATTCCACCCAAATAGGAAAGAATAGACCTTCTTCTTTGCAGCTCATGGAACCTTCTCGAAAATTGACCACATACTCAGAAAAAAAGCAAATATCCACAGTTACAAAAAAATATTAGTAACCACCTGTATCTTATCAGATCACCATGGATTAAAGCTAGAATTCAACAACAATGCTACCCCCAGAAAGCCTACAAACTCATGGAAACTGAATACTCAACTACTGAAAAATAACTGGATTAAGGAAGAAATGAAGAAAGAAATTAAAGTCTTCCTTAAAATAATTGAAAATAAAGAAACAACATACTCAAACCTATGGGACACTATGAAAGCGGTCCAGAGAGGAAAGTTCATAGCACTAAGTGCCCACTTAAAGAAAACAGAGAAAGCACACATTGGAGACTTAACAGCCCACCTGAAAGCTCTAGAAAAGAAAAAGAAGCAGACTCACCTAGGAGGAGTAGAAGAGTGGAAATAATCAAACTGAAGGCTGAAGTCAACAAAATAGAAACACAGAAAACAATTGAAAGAATCAATGAAACAAAAAGCTGGTTCCTGGAGGAAATCAACAAGATTGGAAAAACCCCTATCGAAACTAATCAAATGGCAGAGAGAGAATTTGCATATTAATAAGATCAGAAATGAAAAGGGGGACATAACCACAGACACAGAGGAAGTTCAGAGAATTATTATATCTTACTAAAAAAGCCTGTATGCCATAAAACTGGAAAATGTAAAAGAAATGGACACTTTTTTAGATAAATACCATATACCAAAGTTAAACCAGGACCAGGTGAACAACCTAAATAGGCCTGTTAGTCGCGAAGAATTAGCTGTTATCAAAAACCTCCCTTCCAAAAAAAGTCCAGGACCAGATGGTTTCAATGCGGAATTCTACCAGAACTTCCAAGAAGACCTAATACCTATACTCCTTAATGTATTTCACAATATAGAAACAGAAGAGTCATTGGCAAATTCCTTTTATGAAGCTACAGAAACTCTGATACCAAAACCACACAAAGACTCAACCAAGAAAGAAAATTACAGGCCAATCTCACTCATGAACAGCAACGCAAAAATCCTCAACAAAATACCGGCAAACCAAATCCAAGAACACATTAGAAAAATTATCCATTATGATCAAGTAGGCTTCATCCCAGAGATTGCAGGGCTGGTTCAACATACACAAATCTATCAATGTAATCCATCATATAAATAAACTGAAGAAAAAAACCATATGATCATTTCATTAGATGCTGAAAAAGCATTTGACAAAATTCAACATCTCTTTATGATAAAACTCTTAGAGAGATTAGGGATACAAGGGTCATACCTAAATATAATTAAAGCTATTTACAGCAAGCCGACAGCTAACATCAAATTATGGAGAGAAACTTAAAGCCATCCCACTAAAATCAGGAACACGCCAAGGCTGTCCACTCTCTCCATACATCTTCAATATAGTGCTTGAAGTTTTAGCAATAGCAATAAGACAATATAAGGGGATAAAGGGGATTCGAAGAAGTTAAACTTGCATTATTTGCAGATGATATGACAGTGTACATAAGCAACCCCAAAAACTCCGCCAAAGAACTCCTACAGATGATAAAACCTTTAGTAATGTGGCAGGATACAAGATCAACTCCAAAATATCAGTCGCCCTCTTATACACAAAGGATATGGAAGCAGAGAGGGAAATAAGAGAATCATCACCTTTCATGATAGCCACAAACAGCATAAAATATCTTGGGGTAACTCTAACCAAGGAAGTGAAAGATCTATTTGACAAGAACTTTAAAGGCATTGAAGAAAGAAATTGAAGAGGATACCAGAAAATGGAAGGATCTCCCTTGTTCTTGGATTGGGAGGATCAACATAGTAAAAATGGCAATTCTACCAAAGGCAGTCTATAGATTCAATGCAATCCCCATCAAGGTCCCATCAAAATTCTTCACAGATCTTGAGAGGACAATAATCAACTTTATATGGAAAAACAAAAAACCCAGGATAGCCAAAACAATCTTATACAACAAAGTAACTTCTGGAGGCATTACCATCCCTGACTTCACACTCTATTACAGAGCTACAGTAATGAAAACAGCGTGGTACTGGCATAAAGAGAGAGAAGTTGACCAATGGAATCATATAGAAGAACCAAATTTTAACCCACAAACCTATAAACATCTCATTTTCAATAAATGAGCTAAAAGTATACAATGGAAGAAAGAAAGCATCTTTAACAAATGGTGCTGGCACAATTGGATGTCAACCTGTAGAAGAATGAAAATAGACCCATATGTATCACCATGCACAAAACTCAAGTCCAAATGGATCAAAGACCTCAATATCAATCTGAACACACTGAACCTCATAGAAGAGAAAATGGGAAGTACCCTACAACATATGCGCACAGGAGATTGCTTCCTATGTATAACCCCAGCAGCACAGACATTAAGGGCAACATTGAATAAATGGGACCTCCTGAAACTGAGAAGCTTCTGTAAAGCAAAGGACACTGTCACTAAGGCAAAAAGGCAGCCTACTGACAGGGAGAAGATCTTCACCAACCCCGCAACAGACAAAGGTCTGATCTCGAAAATATATAAAGAACTCAAGAAACTAGACATTAAAATGATAATGAACCTTATTAAAAAAATGGGGCACTGAACTGAACAGAGAATTCTCAACAGAAGTTCAAATGGCCAAAAGATACTTAAGGTCACGCTCAACCTCCTTAGCGATCAGGGAAATGCAAATCAAAACAACTTTGAGATATCATCTTACACCTGTCAGAATGGCTAACATCAAAAACACCAATGATAGCCTTTGCTGGAGAGGTTGTGGAGAAAGGGGTACACTCATCCATTGCTGGTGGGAATGCAACTTGTGCAACCACTTTGGAAATCACTGTGGCGGTTTCTCAGAAAAATTGGGATCAACCTACCCCTGGACCCAGCAATACCACTCTTGGGAATATACCCAAGAGATGCCCTATCATATAACAAAATCATTTGTTCAACTATATTCATAGCAGCATTATTTGTAATAGCCAGAACCTGGAAGCAACCTAGATGTCCTTCAATGGAAGAATGGATGAAGAAAGTGTGGAATATATACACATTAGAATACTACTCTGTGGTAAAAAACAATGACTTCTCGAATTTTGCATGCAAATGGATGGAAATAGAAAATACTATCCTGAGTGAGGTAACCCAGAACCAAAAAGAAGACCATGGGATGTACTCACTCATAATTGGTTTCTACCCATGGATAGGGGCCACTGTGTCTATAATTTGTGATCCTAAAGAAGCTAAACAAGAGGATAAACCCAAGGAAAAACATATAGTTATCCTCCTGGATATGGGAAATAGACAAGATTGTCAGGCAAAAAATTGGAATCTTGGGGGTGGGGTGGGATGGGGGTGAGGGAAGATGGGGTGAGAAAAGTTCGAAGGAGTGGATGTGGGGAACTGGGGGAAACTGGATGATTGGGGATAAAGGAAGGTTGGATAGGGGAGCAGGGAAACTCATATCTTAGTTAAGGGAGGCACCTAAGAGTAGGCAAGAGACTTGAACTTGGAGTGTCTACCAGGTGCCCAGGGCAATGTCCCCAGTTAGTTCCTTGGGCACCTGAGGATAGGGAACCTGAAATGAACCTATCCTATAGCCATACTGATGAATATCTTGCATATCATCATAGAACCTTCATCTAGCGATTGATGGAAATAGAGACAGAGACCCACACTGGAGCACTGGACTGAGCTCCCAAGGTCCTAATGAGGAGCAGAAGGAGGGAGAACATGAACAAGGAAGTCAGGACCACGAGGGGTGCACCCACCCACTGAGACAGTAGGGCCGATCTATTGGGAGCTCACCAAGGCCAGCTGGACTGTGACTGAAAAATCATGGGATAAAACTGGACTCTCTGAACATGGTGGACAATGAGAGCTGATGAGAGGCCAAGGACAATGGCACGGGGTTTTGATCCTACTTCATGTTCTGGCTTTGTGGGAGCCTATACAGTTTGGATATTCACCTTCCCTGACCTGGATGGAGGGGGGAGGACCTTGGACTTTCCACAGGGCAGGGAACCCTGACTGCTCTTGGGACTGGAGAGGGAGGAGAAGAGGAGTGGGGGGAGAGGGAGAGTGGAGGAAGGAGAGGGAGGGAGATGGGAGGCGGGGAGGAAGCGGAAAATTTTTTTTTCAATTAAAAAAAAAAAAAAGAATGGTGGTACCCGGGTGGTTTAGCTTCGAAAAATGCCCAGGTATTATACTACCGAAGATGTGCCTCGGAAGATGCTGAGCCATGGCAAAAAGTCCTTCAGTCAGCACATGAAATGCCTGCGTGCCAGCATCACTCCTGGGACTGTCCTCATCATCCTTACTGAGCGCCACAGGGGCAAGAGAGTGGTTTTTCTGAAGCAACTGGGCAGTGGTTTACTGCTTGTGACAGGACCTCTTGCCCTCAACAGAGTTCCTTTGAGAAGAACACATCAGAAGTTTGTCATCGCCACCTCTACAAAAGTTGATATCAGCACAGTTAAAATCCCCAAACATCTGACTGATGCTTACTTCAAGAAAAAGCAGCTGCGTAAGCCCAGGCATCAGGAGGGCGAGATCTTTGACACAGAGAAGGAGAAATATGAGATTACAGAGCAGCGCAAGGCTGTTCAGAAAGCGGTGGACTTGCAGATTCTGCCAAAGATCAAAGCTGTTCCTCAGCTTCAGGGCTACCTGGGCTCTCAGTTCTCTCTGACGAATGGGATGTATCCTCACAAACTGCTTTTCTAAATTGCTGACGACCTGATTAAACAGCTTTATGTGAAAAAAAAAAAAGATCTTTCCTGGTAAGCCACACCTCGTGTGGGGCTACACAGATTATTAAAAATGGGTTAAAAAAAATGTGAGAATTAGCCAATAAGAGGCTAGAACTAATGGGCCAGGATGTGTTTAAAAGAATACAATTTGTGTGTTGTTGTTTTGGGTAAAGCTAGCCATGCGGAGCTGGGCGGGAACACAGCCCACCGCAGCTCCTACAACAGCCAGTGTGCATCTTTCTGGCCTGTATTAAATAAAGCTTGCTCTAATTGGATAACTGTTGAACTTGTCTTTCTCCTCATGAATTTTAGGTTTATGTATACATCCTCCAACAAGGCCGTACCTCCTAATCCTTCCTTCACAGTCCAACAACTGAGGACCAAGCATTCAAATATATTAGACAATGGTGGTCATTCTCACTCTAACTACTTATGGCTCATTAATATCTTCATATCATAAAACTGCCAATAAATTAGCTACAAAATACTTCCAAAACAAAATTTAGTTTTCATTTTTCTCCTGTTTAGCAGAATTACAGTTTCATAATTTCTTATATTTTTCTATTATGGTATTTACCTAAAAGCAGGAAATCTTTACTTATTTGTTAAAACCATCATATTCTGTCATTTATCATTGCAAAATGAGCATGAAGAAGAGATTGTACCATAAAGACTTGCAGCATTTATTAGTCAGTTTAGTGGATGAAAGAATTTATAGATATATACAATTTTATCCACAATACATAATGCATGCATTTTATGAGTGCTCATAAAGATTTCCTTTAATTTAAAACCTGAGTGAGTTATTACTTAATTGGAATACACTGTAGGAGACATTCAACAGACAACATAATCAGACTGAATTGATTAGTATTTGTCTTTGATTGTTATGAATTACATTTCATTTTTCTCATGACAAATAAAAAACTGTTTCTATTGATGATAATTACAATGTAAAACACATATTTATATCATTGTGAAAAATCTAAACATCAGTCTCTGTAAATTGGAAAAATATTAAAATTAATCATTGGAATTACATGGAGTAAATGAGCAATGAAAATAATTGGAAACTCTGTTGTTGGCATACAGAAGAGTTCCACACTAGCCTGGAATGGAGAATAACAAAGGTTTATTTGTCTAGGTGTAAACTTAGAGAAAGAGTATCAATGTATAGCTCTCTGCATTTGATGGGAACTAGAACCAAATCCAGCAGTCAAGAAGCACACAAATGCTTTATATCAGCATTTATAGTATATGAAACCATGCCAAAGTAGGCTGGAATCTTTTTTTTTTTCTTTTTTGGTTTTTCGAGACAGGGTTTCTCTGTGGCTTTGGAGCCTGTCCTGGAAGTAGCTCTTGTAGACCAGGCTGGTCTCAAACTCACAGAGATTCACCTGCCTCTGCCTCCCGAGTGCTGGGATTAAAGGCGTGTGCCACCAACGCCCGGCTTGGAATCTTTTTTTTATTGAAAAAAAAATTCCGCCTCCTCCCAGCCTCTCATTTCCCTCCCCCCACTCCTCTCCCCCTCCCTCCCCTCCTCTCCCCCTCCAGTCCAAAGAGCTGTCAGGATTCCCTGCCCTGTGGGAAGTCCAAGGTCTTCCCCCATCCATCCAGGTCTAGGAAGTTGAGCATCCGGACTGGTTAGGCTCCCACAAAGCCAGTACATGCAGTAGGATCAAAACCAAGTGCCAACAGCTTCCTGCTGCTATACTAAGGCTAACCACCCAGAGCAGTGAGTGCCTGACTAGTGGGCAGGCTTCAACGTCCCCCATGAGGGAGCGCAGGCCCCTGCTGCTAGGGCTGCAGGGTCTGCTGTGCTCTTCTGGACCCGCCCTGCCTGCCACGTTCTTCCGTTTGTCCCTGGCTCATTGGACTACCAGGCGTCCCTGTGTAGGTGATGAGAAGTTCCATCTGGACGGGTGAATGTGTGCTATCAAGGAACGGACTGTCCCGGAAGAGAACACAAACCCCCTCTCTCAGCTCCTGCTGCAGGGCTTTCTTTCCTACACACATTCCCCCCCAAGCCTGCCTTGTCTGCAAGGTCCTTTGCTGAGGAACAGCTTCCTGCTCCTATACTAAGGCTACCAATTCAGAGTGGTGAGTGCCTGCCTACTGGGCAGGCCTCAAGAAGCCCCAAAAGGGAGCACAGGCACCTCCAGCTTGTGCTGCAGGGTTGCCTGTGTTCTACTCGACCCTGCCCTACCCCCCACATTCGCTCTTTTGTCCATGGGTCATTGGACTACCAGGTGTCCATGTTTTGGTGTTGAAGAGTCCATCTGCAAGGGAACGGTTCCTGCCCCTACACTGAGGAGATACACCCAGGGAGTTAGTCACAGCAAAGACTGGACCAAGACACCAGGCCTCTCCTGGCTCCATTTGCAGGAAGAGATGGGCAGGCGCCAATGCAAGAATTCCTCCAACAACCTGAAAGGCAACGTGACATCACCAGAATCCAGGAATCCAGAAATAAGAAGAATTGTACACCCTATTCCAGAAGAATTAGAAGAATTCGACTCAAAAGTAAATTATATAAAAATAATAGAGGACCTTAAACAGGAGGTGAAAAACTGCCATAATCAATTAGAGATTACAAACAAAAAGGTAGAGGAAAAGAATAAATCTCTCAAAGATATCCAAGAAAACCAAGAGAAACAAAAAAAAAAAAAAAAAACAATCAAAAAGGTAAGGGAAATGGTTCAAGACTTGAAGAATGAAATGGAAGTAATAAAGAAAACACAAACCAAGGGAAGGATAAAGATGGAAAATCTGGATAAACGAACAGGAAATACAGAGACAAGTACTACCAACAGATTACAAGAGATAGAAGAAAGAATCTCAGACACTGAAGATAGAATAGAGAAAATAAACACACTGATCAAAGAAAACAGCAAAACCAAGAAATTCTCATCACAAAACATTCAGAAAATCTGGGACACAATAAAAAGACCAAACCTAAGAATAATAGGGATAGAAGAAGGAGAAGAAGTACAGCTTAATGGTCCAGAAAATATATTTAATAAAATTATAGAAAAAAACTTACCAAACCTTAAGAAAGATATCCTTTTGAAGGTGCAAGAAGCATACAGAACACCGAATAGACTGGAAAAAAAAAACCTCCTCATCATATAATAATCAAAACACAAAACATACAGAATAAAGAAAGAATATTAAGAGCTGCAAAGGAAAAAGGTCAAGTTACTTATAAAGGGAAAACTATCAGACTTACACCTGACTTCTCTATGGAAACCATGAAAGCCAGAAGGTCCTGAATAGATGTACTGCAGAAACCAAGAGACCATGGATCCAAGCCCAGACTACTATACCCAGCCAAGCTTTCGTTCACTATAAATTGAGAAAACAAAATTTTCCAGGATAAAAACAAATTTAAACAATACGTAGCCACAAATCCAGCATTACAGAAAGTAATTGAAGGAAAATCACAACCCAAGGAGTCCAAAAATGCCCTGAATAACTCAGACATCTGATGACCTTTCACCAGCACAACTCGAAGAAGGGAAACACACAAACTCTATTACCAAAAAAAGAAAGAAAGAAAGAAAAAATGACTGGAGTTAACAACCACTGGACATTAATATCACTTAATATCAATGGACTCAACTCACCTATAAAGAGGCACAGGCTAAGAGATTGGATACGAAAACAGGATCCAATATTCTGCTGTTTACAAGAAACACACCTCAACAACAAAGACAGATATATACTCAGAGTAAAGGGCTGGGAAAAGCTTTATCAAGCAAATGGACCTAAGAAACAAGGAGTGTGGCCATACTAATTTCTAACAAAGTTGACTTCAAACTAAAATCAATCAGAAGAGATGGAGAGGGACATTTTTTACTCATAACAGGAACAATTCATCAGGATGAAGTCTCAATCCTGAATATCTATGCCCCTAATATAAAAGCACCCACTTATGTAAAAGAAACATTACTAAAACTCAAGGCAGTCATCAAACCACACACACTAATAGTAGGAGATTTCAACACTCCTCTCTCACCAATGGACAGGTCAATCAGACAGAAACCTAACAGAGAAATAAGAGGATTAAGGGAGGTAATGAATCAACTGGACTTAACAGACATCTATAGAACATTCCACCCAAATAGGAAAGAATATACCTTTTTCTCTGCAGCTCATGGAACCTTCTCGAAAATAGACCACGTACTCGGTAACAAAGCAAACTTACACAGTTGCAAAAAAAATATTAGTAACCACCTGTGTCTTATCAGATCACCATGGATTAAAGCTAGAATTCAACAACAATGCTACCCCCAGAAAGCCTATGAACTCATGGAAACAGGACAGTCAACTACTGAGCCACACCTGGATCAAGGAAGAAATGAAGAAAGAAATTAAAGTCTACCTTGAATTCAATGCAAACAAAGACTCAACATACTCAAACCTATGGGACACTATGAAAGCAGTGTTAAGAGGAAAGTTCATAGCACTAAGTGCCCACCTAAAGAAAACGGAGAAAGCACACATAGGAGACTTAACAGCCCACCTGAAAGCTCTAGAAAAAAAAGAAGCAGACTCACCTAGGAGGAATAGAAGACTGGAAATAATCAAACTGAGGGCTGAAACCAACAAAATAGAAACACAGAAAACAATCCAAAGAATCAATGAAACAAAAAGCTGGTTCTTGGAGAAAATCAACAAGATTGATAAACCCCTATCCAAACTAATCAAACGGCAGAGAGAGAATATGCAAATTAATAAGATCAGAAAAGAAAAGGGAAACATAACTACAGACAAAGAGGAAATTCAGAGAATCATTAGATCTTACTACAAAAGCCTATATGCCACAAAATTTGAAAATGTAAAAGAAATGGACACATTTTTTAGATAAGTACCATATACCAAAGTTAAACCAGGACCAGGTGAATAATCTAAATAGACCTGTTAGTCGTAAAGAATTAGAAGTTGTTATAAAAAACCTCCCTACCAAAAAAGCCCAGGTCCAGATGGCTTCAATGCAGAATTCTACCAGAACTTCCAAGAAGACCTAATACCTATACTCCTTAATGGATTTCACAATACTGAAACAGAGAAGTCATTGCCAAATTCCTTTTATGAAGCTGCAGTTGCTCTGATACCAAAACCATACAAAGACACAACCAAGAAAGAGAATTACAGGCCAATCTCACTCATGACCATCGATTTGAAAATCCTCAATAAAATACTGGCAAACCGAATCCAAGAACACATTAGAAAAATTATCCATTATGATCAAGTAGGCGTCATCCCAGAGATGCAGGGCTGGTTCAACATACGAAAATCTATCAATGTAATCCATCATATAAATAAACTGAAAGATAAAAACCATATGATCATTTCATTAGATGCTGAAAAAGCATTTGACAAAATTCAACATCCCTTTAAGATAAAGGTCTTAGAGAGATTAGGGATACAAGGGTCGTACTTAACTAAAATAAAAGCTATTTATAGCAAGCCGACAGCTAACATCAAATTAAATGGAGAGAAACTCAAAGCTATTCCACTAAAATCAGGAACAGGACAAGGCTGTCCAGTCTCTCCATACCTCTTCAATTTAGTGCTTGAAATTCTAGTGATAGCAATAAGACAACATAAGGGGATCAAAGGGATTCAGATTGGAAAGGAAGAAGTTAAACTTTCATTATTTGTAGATGATATGATAGTGTACATAAGCGACCCCAAAAACTCCAGCAAAGAACTCCTACAGCTGATAAACACCTTTAGTAGCGTGGCAGAAAACAAGATCAACTCCAAAAAATCAGTTGCCCTCCTGTACACAAAGGATAAGGAAGCAGAAAGGGAAATCAGAGAAGCATCACCCTTCACGATAGCCACAAATAGCATAAAATATCTTGGGGTGACTCTAACCAAGGAAGTGAAGGATCTATTTGACAAGAACTTTAAGGGATTGAAAAAAGAAATTGAAGAGGATACCAGAAAATGGAAGGATCTCCCTTGCTCTTGGATTGGGAGGATCAACATAGTAAGAATGGCAATACTACCAAGGGCAATTTATAGATTCAATGCAATCCCCATTAAAATCCCATCAAAATTCTTCACAGATCTTGAGAGGACATTAATCAACTTTATATGGAAAAACAAAAAACCCACAATAGCAAAAACAATCTTATATAATAAAGGATCTTATATAATAAAGGATCATCTGGAGGCATTACCATTCCTGACTTCAAACTCTATTACAGAGCTTCAGTATTGAAAACAGCTTGGTATTGGCATAAAAACAGAGAAGTCAATCAATGGCACCGAGTAGAAGACCCTGATTTTAACCCACAAGCATATGAACACCTGAGTTTTGATAAAGGAGCTAAAAGTATTCAATGGAAGAAAGAAAGCATCTTCAACAAATGGTGCTGGCCCAACTGGTTGTCAACCTGTAGAAGAATGAAAATAGATCCATATCTATCGCCATTGAAAAAACTCAAGTCCAAATGGATCAAAGACCTCAATATCAGTCTGAACACACTGAACCTGATAGAAGAAAAAGTGGGAAGTACTCTACAACATATGGGTACAGTAGATCACTTCCTACGTATATCCCCAGCAGCACAGACATTAAGGACACCATTGAATAAATGGGACCTGCTGAAACTGAGAAGCTTCTGTAAAGCAAAGGACACTGTCACTAAGACAAAAAGGCAACCCACTGACTGGGAAAAGTTCTTCACCAACGCTGCAACAGACAAAGGTCTGATCTCGAAAATATATAAAGAACTCAAGAAACTAGACTTAAAAATGCTAATTTACCCAATTAAAAAATGTGGCACTGAACTGAACAGAGAATTCTCGACAGAAGGTCAAATGGCCAAAAGACACTTAAGGTCGTGCTCAACCTCCTTAGTGATAAGGGAAATATAAATTAAAACAACTTTGAGATACCATCTTACACCTGTCAGAATGGCTAAAATCATAAACACCAATTATAGCCTTTGCTGGAGATGTTGTGGAGTAAGGGGCACACTCATCCATTGCTGGTGGGAATGCAAACTTTTGCAACCACTTTGGAAAGCAGTGTGGCGGTTTCTCAGGAAATTCGGGATCAACGTACCTCTGGACCCAGCAATACCACTCTTGGGAATATACCCAAGAGATGCCTTATCATACAACAAAAGTACATGCTCAACTATGTTCATACCAGCATTGTTTGTAATAGCCAGAACCTGGTAACAACCTAGATGCCCTTCAATGGAAGAATGGATGAAGAAAATATGGAATATATACATATTAGAGTACTACTCAGCGGTAAAAAACAATGACTTCTCAAATTTTGCATGCAAATGGATGGAAATAGAAAACACTATCCTGATTGAGGTATCCCAGACCCAAAAAGAAGAACATGGGATGTACTCACTCATAATTGGTTTCTAGCCATAAATAAAGGACATTGAGCATATAATTTGTGATCCTAGAGAAGCTAAATAAGAAAGTGAACCCAAAGAAAAACGTATAGTCATCTGCCTGGATAGGGGAAGTAGACAAGATTGCCGGGCAAAAACTGGGAACTTGCGGGTGAGGTCGCATTGGGCTAAGGGGAAATGGGGTGAGAAACATGAGAAGGGGAGGATGGGGGGAGCTTGGGGTAATGGGATGGTTGGGATATAGAAAGGGTGGATACGGGAGCAGAGAAATATATATCCTAACTAAGGGAGCCATCTTAGGGTTGGCAAGAGACTTGACTCTAGAGGGGTTCGCAGGTGTCCAGGGAGATGTCCCCAGCTGGTACTTTGGGCCTCTGAGGAGAGGGAACCTGAAATGACCCTATCCTATACTGATGAATATCTTGCATATCACCTTAGAACCTTCATCTGGCGATGGATCGAGATAGAGACAGAGACCCAATTTGGAGCAATGGACTGAGCTCTTAAGGTCAAAATGAGGACCAGAAGGAGGGAGAACATGAAGCAAGGAAGTCAGGACCACGAAGGGTGCACCCACCCACTGTGACAGTGTAACTGGTCTATTGAGAGCCCACCAAGGCAAGCTGGACTGGGACTGAATAAGCATGGTTTGAAACCAGACTCTCTGAACATGGCGGACAATGAAGGCTGATGAGAAGCCAAGGACAATGGCACTAGGTTTCGATCCTGATACATGAACTGGCTTTGTGGGAGTTTAGCCTGTTTGGATGATCACCTGCCTGGACCTAGATAGAAGTGGGATGACCTTGGTCTTCCCGCAGGGCAGGGAATTTGGACTGCTCTTCACTATTGAGAGGGAGGGGGAATGGAGTGGGGGGAGGAGAAGAGGAGTGGGGATAGGGGGAGGGGAGTGGGTGGAGGGGGCAATATGTGGGAGGATGGGGAGGGAAATGGGAAACGGGAAGGAGGCGGAAATTTTAATTAAAAAAGAAAAAAAAAATCCCAATGTCATTGTCCTTGGCTTCTCATTAGCCCTCATTGCCTGCCATGTTCAGAGAGTCCGGTTTTATCCCATGCTTTTTCAGACCCAGTCCAACTGACCTTGGTGAGCTCCCAGTAGATCAGCCCCACTGACTCAGTGGGTGGATGCACCCCTCACGGTCCTAACTTCCAGGGAGATGTCCCCAGTTAGTTCCTTGGGCAGCTGAGAAGAAGGAACCTGAAATGGCCCTATCCTATAGCCATACTGATAAATACCTTGCATATCACCATAGAACCTTCATCTGTCGATGGATGGAGATAGAGACAGAGACCCACATTAGAGGACCGGACTGAGCTCCCAAGGTCCAAATGAGGAGCAGAAGGAGGGAGAACGTGGGCTGGAATCTTAAAGGATATTGACTGAAGGAGTTCTCAGTGAACCTCCTCCTTTTGAATAAATAGGAAATTTCTAAGCTTAATACAAAACAACATACAATAAGAACAAATATCAAGCTTGTCCACGGAAAAGAAGAGGCAAAAGCATATATAAAAATTAGAATTACAATCAGAATATACAATATCAAACAAGAAACATATGCTAAATGTCTCAATAGTATCCTGTCCTAAGGAGTCTAAGTCTTATATTAAAAATAGCTTGGCTAAGTCATGAGAGGTAAGTAATTATGACTATCTAGTCTTCAACCCTATCAAGCACCTGAGAAGGGAAATAATATTACTTGAATAAACAAGAAGTACAATCAAGCAACTTCAAAATTTGAAAGAAATTACAGAGAAAACCTGCTACCTGTGCAATCACCCAAAATCTCATTTGCAACATTGGGATAGCCAACTTTGGCAAAGGGCTATAATAACTGACAGACCATTTTCAGAGGCAGAAAAGCTTTCAAAACCAACTTACTCTGTCTTGGCAAGGTTTGGCAGTCTTTATGCCTGTATCCTATTTGTCTAGTCTGTACACAATGCATTTTGTCAGTGGTTGAAGCAGGCAGAGTTCTTTGCCCAAAGGCCAGTTTGCCAAGGAGTAAACAAGCTCCGAGTATCTTAGGTGACCAACATTCTCTTGGGAATGGATCACTGCTGCCTGCCTGGAGCAATCCTGTCTCACATTGACAGAATCCTAAGTTATTAAAATGAAATATTCCACAGTTCTCTAAAGTGTTTGAAGATTAGCTCTCTATGCAGAACACAACCTCTATGCCTCTAAAGAATCTGATTAGTCTATCCATAAGTATGACAAACATGGATGACTATTGACCTATAATTCTTAATACCTATATAGTTTAAACACTAAGGCTTCATATTAAAAAAATTAAACAATCTTTAAACAAATGTATAGCAAATGAGGACAATGACCTCAAAATGTAAACAATGTATAAATATTTTCATCAGCGGTAGAATCGTATAGTGCAATATGATAAATATATCCTAAAGTTGCATCAATGTACAAAATATCTTAAGCATATGTAGAAACATGCATGCAAACAACATGACAAAATAACTTTGCATAGGTACTAAAATGTTGTGAACAGAAATAGGAGCATATTCAATATAACAAATACAATTTGAATTTGTATCAATATACAGGAGTCTAAACCAATGTGAATTGTCTATAAATAATATCCTGCAAGAAATTTCACTGTTACTAATAATAGTATTAAGCTTACCTTATTCTAATCTACATATTATCCCCTCCTATCCAATCTTTTTTTTGCCTAAAAGAGATCCCTGAGCCTATTTCATTTCCACCCCAACCCTATAACAGTCATAACAAACCCCTATTAATGTCCCTAGCCCCAAGGACACACTTTGTTGGGAGAGGAGATGTTGTTTTCTAGAATTACTTCCAGCTGTTTGGGGGTAATGATATTTCTATAGGATCCTGTAAAAAAAATAAAATGATCATTAAGTTTCAAGATTACTGTTTGGTACAGTTGCAGATAGTATCTGAGTAGTAAGTATGGTTTTTCTGAATTTCTTATCGGAGTTCTGGCCAGAATGTTGTAAGAGGGTGCACCATGTCAGCTAATCAAGTTAAAATCATCTTGAGCAGTTTCTAACTCAAAACTGATGTTAAAGTAGTGCTCTCAGCATGATATTATATCTATCAGGTGGAATCATTGTTGTAGGGCCCATCTTTTTCCTGGAAACTTCAAAGATTAATGCAGGAAATAATTTCATTGTGAAAAACTTAAAATTCATTCAGATATATATATATATATATATATATATATATATATATATATATATTCAATGAAAGGTACCATAGAGACAAAAATGTTTATGGGGAGAAATAAAATTTTTTGAATGCAGAGTTTTGATAACAGTAGTCCCTAAGTTTTTCTTCCTTTTGTCCCATAAAAGGTGGCTCCTGCTATGAGACCAAAACTCTGAATTTTTTTAACAACATTCTTGGATTTAGAGAAGGATGGGAACTATCCAATTGCAAATCCAGCTTTGATTCTTAAGTGAGTTGTGCCTATCATTATTCTGAGATGTAGGAATATATTTGTATGTTTAGGTAGTGAAATTATACTCTGCAGATGATATGGGCATCATATATAAGATTTCTCTTCACTCGGTGATTCTTTTTAGATAACTATCTTTTCTTTTTTATGAATCTAGATATCCAAGGTTTCTCAACTTTTTAAAGATGGGTATTTTCCTGCAAAGACAAGGACAGAAACTTGCCCCGACCCTGATGAGGTTTTCTTACCACTTGTAGCATTGTCACCTTTGTGGATGAGCTATAATTTCTCTTTATTAAGAGGGTTCTCTTTGTTAAACCAAATCTTTATTAATTTTGATGGTATCTATAGCTTTTCTTCTCCTGTGGAAATAAGGGCAAAGCCCCTCCACAACATAGCACATCACCTAATTCCCATTCTGAGTTTAACACATTTTTGAAATACACCAATTAATTTAATTCAGAAGTTGTTTCTATTACCCAAGGTCTCTCTGCAGACACTGTTCCTTTCTTATTAGCATTAAGAAAATTTAAGGTTAATAAAGCATTATGCAATCTATTTCTGGTGATATTTTTATTTCTTTCTGTTTGTTTAGCATCCTGTATATTTCAATTTGATTTTTCTATTACTGCTGGACATGTAGGATTGTTTAGTATACCTATAATATGCTTTATATTATAATAGATCATTGGCTGTTTTTATTTGTTCAGGTATAATCATGATGTCTGTATTTCTAGTAAATGTATGATTACCAAATCAGCATTTTCCAAAGTTAAAGCAGTTTCTCATTGAAAATCTGAATAGGTGCCAATAGTGTGGTGTATATTAATTTTGCAAATTCTACAAAGTATACCACATCTATCTGCCAGGTGTGGTGTTTGATTATATAAAGATCAAGTAAGACATCTCCTTATAATCTCCTTAGCTTGTTACCATATAATAGAAAACTCCCTTACTATTGACATAATATTTTTTAATAAAATTCTGTGGACTTTAGCACATTTCCAACCAACAACTGATCAATTTCTGCATTACCATGTGCTAGAGGAACTGACACAACCGTATGGAATTGGATTGTGTTATATATAAGGAACACAGTTTATTCCTGATTATATCTTGAACCTGAATAAATAATGAAGTCAATTTTGTAACAATTGGTATAACTTCAGCAGTTTCAATATGCAAAACAACTCTTTCTGCATACTGCGAATCAGTAACTATACTGAGAGGTTCTTTAAAATCCTTTAGTACCATCTTCTAGCACTGCTGAGACTAACTGAAGCCAATCATGTGAGTAGTCATCTTGCTTCAAGTCCATGTCTTTACCATTTCCCTAACAAATTATACATGTCATAAGATACTACTGATTGATTAATTTCTTTTGGGTCTTTTATACCTATAAGTTTCCATTTACATTTTTGTATATATTTGGGTATTTAGTATTTGTGAGATTTTCACTGGTAATAACTGAATAAGTAGCTAAAACTCTTGGTAGGTCATCTCTGACTCTGAGAGGTACTGGCAATGCCAAACCCTTTGTTAGCACCTCTTCTTCTTGCTTATCAGTTCTGCCAAGTTCCTCAACTGATTAAAATTTATCACTGTTTTTTTGTAAAACATTCATCTCTTGACCTGTGAATATTTCTAATGTCATCAAATCAAATAATTTCTGGTTTTCATTCTGCACATGTGATTCCAAGGTTTTAAATTTTTTCATTAATGGTATCTTCTCATTTTTAGATACTATTTGGATGGCATATATATTGCCTTCCTAGAGGGATGTTCTATCTTCTATCTTATCATAACTTTTTAACAGATTTTTATTGTCAATTTCAACAGAATGAATTTTCTCAGATAATCTATCGGTACCCTTTTGTAAGGTTTCATAACCCATTGACATGGATTGAATTATACCTGTCAAATCACGATTATCTTTTAAAATAGTGTGAATCCTTCCAGTTAAAGACTGTATTCTTCCTAAAAGTTTCTCATTCTTGACCCTGTTATCAAACAATTTCTTTATGGATAACATGAAGAACAATGCTAAATATGAAATCACAAAAATATGTGTATAAGTTAGCCCATATAACTATTGAAGAATCCCATCCATAGTAGAAAAAAAAAGTTGTTAAATTCTTGGATGGTGATATTGTCTGCAATTATATTGAGGTTGGTTTACAATTTTGAAATTTATTTATTAATCAAACTAACTCTGTTATAATTTTCAGAAAATTGTTGTAGTTGTAATAATCTTTATTGATAATCTTTATTGGTCAGCAGGTATCAAAGTTGTGACAGTAATACAGGTCTTAGATCAATACCTGAATTTCCTAAGACATAATAACTACAAAATTTAGTTAATTACTTAAGAGCAGCATATCCATATATGGAGAAAATTTGAGTTGAGCAGAATATCAAGGAGCCCAGAGATTACAGGCAGTCACTAGATGCAAGGTTACTGGTCGAGGCTCAGGCCATACATTTGCAGATCTGAAGTGGGAACACAAGCTGGAACAGCCCTGCTCCCAGAGTCAGAGTCGGGCCTGATCAGAGCAGGCCTGGGAGATACCAGAGAAGTCATGGAGGTATTTTGGCAAAAAGCCATGGGCAGCAGTAAGTTAGTCACTTAGTGGGTGAGATCAAACCATGCGAACAAGGGCCAGCTAGAAATTGCCAATTTGCTACAGCATGGGGGGAACACCAAACCATGTACAACTGCATGCCAGAGCAGTAGTTCAGCTACTGAAATGTAGTTTGGCTTCGAAGAAGTGGAAGAAAGTCATGGCAACCTGGATAGGGACTGGCAATGGTGTGGACAATGGCCACATGGGTGTCAATTTTTTGGAATACAAAAGATAATTTAGCTGGTAAAGGAGCCTGTCACCAAGTCTGCTTTGGTTTCCTAGTACTTATATGGAGAGAATAAATTTCCATGAGTTGTCCTCTGTCCCCCAAATGTGAGCTGTGATATATGTGCATGTGTGAATGAGATCATGTTTTTGTATACCTATTTCTTCCAAGACTAAAACATCCCATCCTTTAGGGAAGCTCTTTAAGCCAGGAGATAAACAACTCAAAATAAATTCCAGAAATTCCTGAAACTGATGGGATTCTTTACTTTCTCTCTTCTCAAGAATAACCATACAAGGAGGAGAATAGATTCTGAGACCAAACCACCTGCCTAGATGAAAGAGAAACCAAGCTGAGCTCCCTGGAAGAGGTTTAAACCAACTGAGTCCATTGGAAAGGACATTCTCCAACCTGTTAAACTGCCTACTGGATGTACAGTTTGCACCAATTAGCCTCTTTTCATGAACTGTCACTTGTGCTTGGATGAGCTTTGATGATGCAGTTGCTTTTAAAACATTTCTGATCTTGTGAGGAAAACTTTATCTGAATTTCTGGAAGTACCAATAAAACTCAGCAATTCATTAAGGTAAACTTTGATGGTATCCATATTTTAGTTTGTCATGGACTCACTATGGAGTGAGTAGTCATGTGTATTGCAACAGCTCAGTAAAATTCTTGCCACACAACTCACATACAAAGTAAAAATACTCAAGTAAAAACCTCAGAAGAAAAAAAAAACTTTTGCCAGTGATAGAAATTCTGGAAATGGCAGATTTTATTGATTTTATAGTAACATATGTGAATGCAAATGTTATGCTGACAAACTAAAAGATTAAAGCAGCTAGTACCAAATGCCTGGCTAGAAGCAAAAGAAAAAAAAATACATGTATTGATAGTCTTTTCTTCTGACTCACCCTCTCAATATTACAACTACATATTTGAACAGGCAAACATTTAGATATTTGTATTAAAATATTATATATGATTATATTAAATAATTGCATATAGAACACATATATGTCTATTTATACGATCTGCATCCAAAGTTGATTTTCCATGGGGTGGTAATAATCCATTTGAAGCAGATTTTGAAGTACAGATTTGGTGGTGAAATTTCTAAGATAATAAAACAGTGAAATTGAGATTTTACAACTAAAATTTCTCTGTATTTGATGACATATATATTATTTTTTGAGAATATTCTATGTTAAAAATCATAGTTATCTTCTTTGACCAAGTGGAAAGTTTTAGTTTGTCAATATGTATTCTGAAAAATTCTGAAAATGATTTTCCTAAATCTTTTAATAATCTATTTTTTTCAATTGTTATCATCATATTCAACTTTTAAATTTCTTCACTTAATCATTTTAATAGTATGGTAAGTGCTGATGACTGTGTTGTCTTCCCCCAAAGTAGAAGCATGTCTGGAAGGTGAACAGTATGAGCACAAGGAGATAACCCTGATATCATGACAAAAATTGTTATTGACAATTTCAGGTGAAGAATATATTATGAACTTTTGTTATATTCTTACCATAGACTGCCAGTCTTAATTTGGCTATGCCTCTTAGTAAGTGGTTTCCCATGTCTTAACTTGAAGGAAGAACATTAGATACAGCTTAAAACGACTTTGATTCCAGACAGACTCCAATCCGAAGTAGACATGTGACTAATTAATGCAACTTATTTAAATTTTCTGTCAATTTTTTTCTCAATTAGAACATCAGAATACAGTTTTCAATATTATGAAATCAATTATAACTATGTGGAATGAAGATAAATGAGTGTAGTATACCAAATATAAGACATTAAGTTGTCATTTAATTAGGCAGAAATTAACTTATTTAACTAGAGTAGAATTGCATCTTCAAAGAAAATGTCATAGACCTAATCAAATATATAATTTTCAGGCAAACTTTCTTCTACAGCAACCATCTTTTGACATCTTAGGCAGATATTATGACAGTGAGAGGAATAAAACTTGTTTTTATCTTTAGTGCTTTCAACATTTTTAAGCTAATGTTTTCTTTAGATAGATAACACACTAGTTTGAACTAGAAATAAGTTAGTTCTGCCTTTAAAACTGGTATTTATTCCACTTACAGCTAATTAGAATATATTACAGGAATAATTTCAAGTCTAAAATTTATGACTGATTAACTATTTTAAGTACTAAGTAAAACTGTGTTGACATGTAGGAACCATTAACTTTTCTGTAAAAACAATAACAATCTGAGTCTTATTGTACAGTTTTTCTAAAATACTACACTTTTGGATCTACAGTAAAAATTTATAGACTCAAGCTTGATGACATTTGATCAGTTGGATAAAATTTAATGCTACTAAGATTGGGTTATCCGTTACAGACCAATCAAGTATGTGCCATTCTATGGTCATGAACTATAGCATAAGCCAAGTATGTCTAAAACTGTGTAGCTCTCTCTTAATATTTGAATTTTAGATATTACCTAGTGTTCCTGTGTTTCAGGCTAGCTTACTACAAAATAGTTCTATTGAGATAATGACACCTTTAGAAAATGATGCTTATGTAAGGGTCACCAGAGGCATGCTTTTGAAAGGATTGAAGTCCCTTCTTTCTTTATTTTGGTAATTCCTGACTATTATGAGATAAGCAGCTTCCTTTCTTCAACATAATACTTTCACTATGAGCTCCAAACTGCCCAGCTAAGTAACAATGAAAGTATAAGCCTAAATGTATGTTTTGTTCTTTGTTTGAATTTCATCATGCTGATGAAAATTCATTAACATATATAGTCTTGTGAAGTAGTGTGCCTGAGTTCCCTGATAGTGCATAGTTTTAAAGCTGAAATACTTCTCAATGTGGATTGTGTCCATAATGAAAGAAAAGGAAAATGCAAAGTAGTACTTGGTTAACAAATTCATCATATCCAAAATGATTTGTTCTAGGATCCACTTCTTGGAAGACCAAGGACTCATATTTATTTTTGGATCCTCAAATCCCAATGGAATACCTAAAATATAAGCAAACATACAACAAATATCACTCAGAAGTTCTGCTTGAACGTTTTGTTAAACATTTTCTCTAAAAGACTACCAGAAATTCATGTGAATCAAGGTGGTTTACATTTTTAGACTTACTACAATAAAAACATCTTGACAGAATGTTAGTAATGTATCAAAATGGGTTAATTTGAAAGTTTATTTGTAATTCTTTGAGAAGTCTTAGGTGGATGATTTTAAGGTAAGTCTTGCAATATGGGGGACTGTATAGAAATTGACAGACTTGATAATATTTGCACAGTGTATCAAAGCATAAAATGAGTGTTAATAAACAAGTTGATGATCTTGCTTATAAAAGTTTTTTGGAAAGTATTTCTTGATTTAAAAGATAAATTAATTTTGCTTGGTATGAACACAGTTGAAAATAGGAAAAGAAAGTATTTCCAGGCCCTCCATATCCATCCCTCACCCTACCACCTCCCTGCAAAAAAAGAAACCTCCCCAAAATTAAGTTAAAAGCAGAACAAAGAGATCAAAGGATAAATTTCACTCCTCAGTCTTCCCCACTTCTCCAGCAATTCCTCATTCTTCCTGTTGGCATTGGGAGCTGTAGTGTGTCACACATGATACCCGTGTGTCCCATTAGCCCTTCCCACAAGTCTTCATTGCAATGAGTCTTTGGTCTGGTTTAAGGCCTCTGGTACACCAACATCATTTGTCCCTGACTTAAACTCCTTTGGGATATCTTGATATTGCCCTGAGTCATGAGAATCCTGCATCTATCATTCTGTAGGATTCATCTCTTTACAAAGTCAGAAGGTCATACATGGGGTAGATGTTAGGATAGGCCAACCCTAAGGCACAAGGTGTGAGTCTGGGTGGTAGTTGAGCTGTCCAGTCCAGACAACTGGGATTGTTACTCTCAGGTGACCAGCAGAGCCAGATCTCTGAGTCTCACGTGATTAGTGCCAACTGTCCCACTTCCATGGTGATGGGTGGAACCATCTCTCCCAAGTACAGAGGCCAGCTCTACTGCTGCAGTGTCCAAAGAGGAGTAGGGCCAAGTATTGCAAGGCCAGGGAAGGGTGGGACTGGCACAGCCCAGTCCTTGGATTTTCATACAAATGTTTCCTATAACACCCCCCCCCCCGTGGAAACACAGTGCATCAGTATCAACACAGACCCCAGCTTCAGGAGAACCACTGATACAGATATGGCCCTTGACCATATATCAGGCCCAATGTCACCATTACTCCAGTGGAAGAACAGGTCACCAAGATCAATATGACCCAGTGACAACATCGCTTATGAATAACAGTATGGTCTCAGCTGACTGACCAGATCCCAGGCATTCTCCCAGCCTTCTGTGGTAACAGAAGCAATTGATATCAACTAAAAACTGGGGTACTGTAGGGCCACAGGCCCAGACATGCCCCTCAGTAGTAGCCCAGGACAGGACAACACTATGGCCCCCTATGGCAGCACAGACAACTCAGATTGGTATGGCCCTGGTAGTATGATTTTCAGACACCAGCAAATACAGAGATTACAACCTAGACCACAGGCCTATCCTGTGGTGACAACATGAGCCACAGACATCAACACAGATTCCAGGTGTCATAAGGTCATGAATTTAAACATAGTTCTCAATAGCAGCCTGGCCCCTGATGTCTCCTTGGCAATGGGTGGCAAGTAGACCTCCCAGGTTAGCCACGTTCCTCACTACCTTCTTCAGTTATGTATTTTTCAACAGCACATGAACCATTTTGCCTCTCATTTCTCTCCCATTTATCCACCATATATTTGCTCATCATAATGGAACCTGTGAATGCCCTCAGCCAGCCATCAGGGACTGGGAGGACACAAACTGGCTTGTGTGGTTTTTTTCATCTACCTGAGGAAACTGGCAGAAGGAAGGACTATGAATACTTTCTGTCAGCCCATATTGTGAGGACGCAAGACAAAATATATCTTATTGAGATAATGGCATTACACCTTACTGTACATGGGTTCCTTTCTTAATGAAAATAATTCAATCATTCTTAATTTTTCTTCTTTTTACATGTATTTGCTACTTTAATGAAAGTAACTAGATATACTGAAAGAGCAATCACATCTTTCCCCACGCAGTCACTACTTTTGTATCAGTTTTAATTAATTTTTACTATTGAAGAGTTTTTCTTTATTATTTACTATGCACATTGCTATTTTGCCTGCATGGATATCTGTGTGAAGGTATTGAATCCTCTGGAGGTAGAGTTAGAGACAACAGTGAGATGTCGTGTGGGTATAAAGAATGGAGCCCAGGTCTCCTGTGAGAACATTTACTGTTCTTAGCCACTGGGCCATCTCTCCAGCAATAGCACTGGAAAATTTTTAAATGTGTGGTACCTGCCTCTTATTTTTTCCATGCTTCATGGAAGGCAATAGACAGGAAGAATTGATTTTTATTTTTATCTTTTTGCTAATTAATCATGCTTATATTTCAAACAATGATACTTTAATACATATGGATAAAATGCTAACTTTTTGAGTTAATTATATCAGACTTTGATTACAGTAACAAATTTCTTGTTGGCGACATTACCCTCTCCACATATCTTCTAATTTTTTGGCTCCCTCTTACTACTTCTTTATCCCATAGACTTATTTCTTCTCAGAAATCTGTAGCTATCTCCCATTTGTACTGTTGTGAGATTGGAAATACACTGCATTTAATGCAGTATTTGGAGGAGGAAATGAAAAGTATGTCATTACTATTGGTGTATCATTTTGACAGGAAATTTTTATTCAATTTTAGTTAGACATGGATTTGTATATCATATTTAAAACAAGCTAACAAATTTATGCCATAATGTACTTAAGGTATTATACATTAAACACACTTTATTTTATATTATACATATGTATCAATGTGTAATACAGAGTCATACAAAGCAACATTTGATGAAAATAAATAACATTTGGAATCAAATTTTCGTTATAGTTTTGGAATTTCTAACCTTGTGAATTTAAAGTGGGAATTTTGCCTTTCTTATTTAAATATTTTCACCTGTTAAAGTCACAGAACTGTGTATATCCTTCTAAGATCATTTTGGTGCAATTGTATTCCCAGAAAGGGGGTCTAAATTAACCACATGTTAGTGCAGACCAGTTTAATTGAATGTTCCTCTACTGGAACTTTTTGTATGCTATTTCCTAAATCTACAAACTTGTTTATTTAGAGTCTCATTAAGTTATCCTATTTGACCTTGGATTTACTTGATAGCCCAGAGAGGCCTTTAACATTTGGTTTTCCTGCCATAGTCTCTTTTATTTGGGGGAGCCTCACCCCACCCCCTGGCATATATCTTGAAATGTTGGATTAAAATTTCATTTCAAAGCTCCCTCCCCTGGGAGTTGCCTCAGTCCAAACTCCAGCTCCAAGAAAGCCCTCCAAATGGTGACCCCTCTCAAGAGAGGATCAAGACCATTCCCAGAGACTAAACTGTCCCTAAGAGAATGAACTTGTGTCTCCCTTTTCCCCTCTCCATGTTTTCTGGGGACTACCCAGGAGTGATGACAGCCGTTAAACCTGGACATTTTTTAATTTGGTTTGATTTGGTCTAATTGGGATAATTGTGTTGGAAGAAAAGTTTGTCAGTCAGAA
The DNA here is from genome assembly GCF_950005125.1 of Chionomys nivalis. Classification (NCBI taxonomy): domain Eukaryota; kingdom Metazoa; phylum Chordata; class Mammalia; order Rodentia; family Cricetidae; genus Chionomys; species Chionomys nivalis. Next base: position 50,466,585 of record NC_080112.1, on the reverse strand, counting down.
AATACTTAATATTTGGAGGTCCCACTGAGAGAAGTTGTTTTTTCCACTGGCCCAGGGCTATGAGTTGGAAAATGCCCTTTTCTCCCATGCTCTCTGCCAGGCTAACATCGGCTTCATCTCGGTGAGTTCTCCCCCCTTTTTTTTTTTCCAGTACATGCCTGTAGGGCCCAGAACTTGTTTACATTTACGTTTATTGTTTGTCAGGACATCTGTGTAAGCCATGGTCCATGCCAGACACCCTTCACAAGTGGAGAGGCAGTCATTGCTGAGGTGCGATTGTGTGGTTAGAGACTTTTGCCCAAGCATTTCTCATGCCCCTCTGTTTTTGCCTCCAGAGTTTTATCATGGTGGATGCATTGTGAAAGGCATTGAGTCCTGAGATTTGCCATAGACTTGCAAAATTGGTTTTTTCAATTTAAAGCCGGTTCTTCTCCTGCCTCTGGCTGCCTTCTACAAAATCTTTATAAATTGGGACTGTCTAATACCATCTGTCCTGAATGGCTAATCTCACTATGCACTAAGATCTGGCCTCAATATGACCTTGATAATGGGACCTGATAACCACTGGAGGAAACTCTTGAATTTTCCATCTTCCAAGACCTTGAAAATTTTTGTTGATATGGGGATAAGTGGACAGAACTCTTATATGTCCAGGGTCTCTGAGTGCTATACTCCCAACCTTCCCTTAGTAGCCAGTGTCTTACAGTACAGGTTTTTCTTGCCAGGGTCACAGAGCCTCCAGATTCCTGACTATATAAGAATTGGGACCCTGAAAGTTCTGCCATGATCATGCTGCCAGATACACTGGCCCCTCCCCTCCTCCCTCCAATGTGACTACCCAACCCCATTCTGTGGAGCAACATCCTCTACATTCCTCCCTCTCTCCACCCCTCCCCACTCCCTCCTCAGCCAAAGAAAAGGTTGAAGGCCAACTTTCTCCTCCCTACCCACCTTCCTACCCTCCCCTTCCTCAGACACCTTCTCCCTACCCCTCATGTTACAACCAACCTCTTGGACTCCTTCTACACACTGACCCAAATAAACCCTCCCAATCCTCTCTGTCTCCTCTCATACCAGGTCTCACCATAACCCTGCCCTTCTCTGCCCACTCTGGTAGTTAGCAAGCCTGATGGTATTATTAAAGTCCAGGATCTCTTCTCTCTTCCAGACCACTCTCAAACAGAAAAGCGGTTGGGTTCCTTCTCTGCTAATCCTTCTGTTTATATTAAAAAGTTTCACTATTTGTTCCAGGCCTACAATTTAACCTGGCATAATTTCTATGTCATCCAGGCCTCTACTCTCATTTGCATCTTAAAATGCGAAGTAAAATTCAGACAGCAGCTAGACAGTATGCAAACCAGGCCCACCTAGTAGACAATACAGTCTCTATTGGGGAGATGGCTGTGCCAGCCACAGAACCATACTGGGATTATCAACCAGGCCAAAAGGGCCGACAGAGGTTGGGCATCATTATCTGCTGCCTCCTTTTGGATATGGAGATGGTTTAAGAAAAAGTTGTTAATTTTGACAAACTCCAGAAGATCACACAGCTAGCTGACAAAAACTCAGCCATTTTTAAACCAATTACAAGAGACAGTTGTTTAGTATACTAGACTGGACCCAGCCTCTCAAGTGGGAGCCATGGTCCTGGCTACTCATTATATTTATTAGTCAGCACCAGATATTAGAAAAAAATTAAAAAGGCTGAGTAGGGTCCCCAAACACCCATACAGAAATTGGTGGAAATGGCCTTTATAGTTTTTAGTGCTCAAGAAGAGGTATCTGAGTCCTCCCGACAAACAAGGCTACAGCAGGCAGCAATGCTACAAGCCCAAGCCCTAGCAGCTGCCCTGAGGCCACCAGAACCCCCAACAGGGGAAAAAGGGAAGTCAACCACAAGGCTCTTTCCAGAGTACTGCATAAGATAACCTCGCCAGGAACCTGTTATAAATGTGGCCTAAATGGCCATTTGGTACAATATTGCACTGGGCCTCTGCTGCCTATAAAGCCAGGCTCTATCTTCCACCAGCCTGGACACTGGAAATCACAATGCACCTATGTGGGCTCATTCTCTATGCCACACTAAGGAGGTCCAGCCTCACCAACATTGGCAAGTGAGACTGTGCCAGCCTTCAAACTACTCAGCCTGGTAAAGAATTGATGCAGCCCAGACTTGGTGATTCCTATCACCCTCTCAGAGCTAAGGGTAATTTTACAGGTAGCGGGTATTTCCATTATTTTTCTTTAGAACATAGGAGCTACCTACTCTGTCTTAACATCTCACTTGGGCCCTACATTCCCCTCGCCAATTTCAGTCATGGGGGACCCACTCCTTCCCACTTAAGGCTCTGCCACTTGCCCGCATTTTTGCAGGGCTATTCTTTCTCATTCTTTCCTAGTCATACCTGCTCGCCCTGTACCTCTACTTGGTCGAGATATTCTCAGCTGCTTTAGGACCATACTCACTTTGACCACCATAGCCTCTCTGGAGTCACACTTTCTTCTGATCATTTTTTTTTTGTAGTAGACTAACCACATATTCAGTGACAATGAGGCTGTTCCCTAAGTCTTTTCAAAAATGAACAGAAGTACAGTCACATATGCACAACTATATAGGCCCTTTGTTTATATGTTTATGTGCTGAAAGTTATTCTCTGTTCATCTACAGTCAGAAAACACTGCCTCTGGGAGATCTTGCGGTCATGAGGTAGAATAAAATTTTTGTCCTCATAAAAAGAAACCTCATCAAAATCGCTCAAACTTTCTTCCATGTGAACATGATGAAAGAGGATGAACAGATATAAAACAGAAAGTGACCAAATATCTTCATCTTGGACTTCCCAGACCACCAAATTAGGAGAAATATGTATTAATTATGTGAGTGAATCATGCTTTTTATATAAACAAGTAAACATTACAACGTTTATTGTAAAATCAAGATAAATGTTTAACAACTACTTTTGTTGTTCTTAAGTTTATTCATTTACATATTGTCAAGAGAATTTGAGAAAAAAAATAATATATTTTCAGTATTTGATTTTTTTTCACAGGTTCCTATCCCAGAGTGTCGTTTCCTTACCCTCCCTGATCCAGTAGATTGCCAAGTATGGGATACTTCAACTCCTATGGTTGCTACTCACCACCAGTCAGTCATACTTCGCCTTAAAGATCATCCTTCCCTTCCAGACCCCAGTTTCCTATTCCTAAAACCCCCTGCCAAGGTCTTAAACCTATTTTCACCTGCCTCTTATTTCTTCAAGGACTTTTGATTCATGTCAACTTGCCCTGCACCACTCCCATCCTTCCCATGAGTAAGTCCTCTGGTGCTTATTGTTTGGTTCAAGACCTCTGCTTCATAAATGAGACAGTTATTCCATTTCACCCAATAGTTAACAACCTGTAAAATATCCTATCTAAAATCCCTCCCGTCACCTCTTACTTTACTATTCTGGACCTAAAAGATGCTTCTTTACTGTCCCTTTATACTCTGACTCATACTTCCTCTTTGCCTTTACCTGGGAGGACTCTAACTCCCAGTTCCCCAGAGAGTTTACATGGACTATTCTCCTTCAGGAATTTTGAGACAGTCCCCATTTCTTTGTCCAAGCTCTGGCTCAAGATCTCACAAACTTCAGCTTCCAGCCTGAATCTCTTTTTTTCTGTCTCCCTCTTGGAGAGGCAGCTTCTATCTCCCTTCTATCCTCTCTCTCTCTCTCTCTCTCTCTCTCCACTTCTCCCCTTCTCCCCCATTCCATAAACACTAAATAAATATCCAACCTCACTCTGCATGGTGTGTCTATCCATATCTCTGTCTCTTGCCCACCATGTGTCTCCCTGCCTGGGACCAGCCACAGCTCAGAGACCTACAGCTGTCCCTGCCTGGGACTGGCTGCTCTTAGGGCCTGCTGCCTGCCACCACATGGCCTGCTGCCACTGCTTGGGGACCTGCAGTGTTTCTGATGCCTGCTGCCAGGGATCTTGCAGCATTTTTAATAATCCATTACATTGGTGCCGAAACACTCGGGAGGCTCTCCTGCCCCGAGTCCCTTTCCTGGGGTTGGGATCCTGAACCAGGTATTTTTTTTCCACAACAACCCTGTGTTCCATATGCCTGTGTGTGATTTCTACTCATACCACTGGCTTCAATTGGTGAGTTTCCCCCATTCTGATCAGCTTAACTGTTTCTCCAAACCCAAGGAATTGATTGTGGAGCTCCGGCAATCCTCTGGTGTTCCTAGAAATGAGGGGACTGCCCCCAACCACGGTCTTCAAGGCCCTTTGCTGAAATGCATTTCTGGATTGCTTCCCTTAGCTAAAATTGTGCCTGGACTGACCTGGGGTCAGTCTTCCCATGCTAGTACTGTACAATCTGTGTGGTGCATTTGACTCGGGGCTCAGGGTCCCTCAGTTTTTCTCTTTTTTTTTTTCCTTTTCTTTTCTTTTTTTCCCCTCACCATAAAAGGATGCTAAGAGCAGCCTCTGGCCTCTGGCTTCCAAGACACCATGACTGCATCCAGTCAGGCAATAGCAGCCCACCTGTGGGTCAGGGAATGCCCTCCCATGGATCCTGTAGTGTTTGTGCCAATTTACATCCAGCTTATAGGGGGAAACATCCTATTATAGGCCTTGTGGTGTCACCATTTTCATGGGTTTTCACAGTTTCAGCTGTGAGTAGCAAATCATCCATGGGATAGATGCCTTTTAGGGGACCTAAAACCACAAGCCTTAATGCCCTACCTCTTCAGCTCTTACCCCACTTTACTGGTGTCCCTCCAGCTCCACTGTTATGGGAGCTTTCTAACTACTGTGAGCACACAGGCAAATGGAAAGTGTTTTCTCAAAATGTCCCTGCCACTACTGCCAACAAGATTGGTCAGATCCACGAGGCAGCTTAATTTTTTGTTCAATTCCAGCCTTTTACTCCCCTCTGCAGCTTGTGGGATGTTGGCTCATCCATAGGGTGGATCACGCCTCTAGGTTTCTCTTATTAAGCTTAAAATCCCTGCAGCTCAAAAACGATGGCTTTTCCATCTCTTATTAAGCTTAAAATCCCTGCAGCTTAAAAATTGTGGCTTTTATATGCAACATGTGACTGCTGCCATTTTGACTGGGGACAGGTGACTTTGGCACCACCTTGGCTGAGAGCCAGGTCATGTGACCAAGTTCAGTCATCAACTGAGGTATTCCCTGTCTGGTTCCCCAGTGTTAACTCTGTTACATGTGTGACCTTACAACAATCTTAACTGAGAGCCAGGTCAGGTGACCAAGTTCTCCCATCTTTACTGAAGTATACCCTACCTTGTCCTCCAGTTTACTTATTTGTTTGACTAAATTCCTCTTGTTGACTCTGTTGCATTAGTTTTGCACAGTGGCATGCATTTGGTGGGGTCCACCAAGAGCATTCACTTTGCCCAATTCCTGTTCACTCTGGGTGTTTGTGTGTGTGTGTTCATACATGTAACTTAAATGCACCTATGCTTAATGTTATAATTGTTCATTGCATCTCATTTCAGACTACAAAAACAATAAGTCTCATGTTTTAAACTGGTATGTACTTTTAAGTCTCTTACAAAAATACTTTATATTTAATCCAACCCTCATTTAAAATATATTAAGATATTGTGTACTATTGTCAGTTCTGCCATTAATCTTCTATTGCAAGCAGTTTTTTCTTCTTTCTGTCTTTTTATGAGTGTAAATCTTACCTGTTGAGAGCCAATGGAGTCAAGCTCAGACCCAGACCTCCAGGCAGATTCTATACTGTAGCTGCACCTAATAACCAGCCCTCAACTGCTCAGAAATCTAGGAAATATGCCATTTAAATATTTAATCATTAAAAACTTTTCATGACAAAAAGAAACAGGTTGGCTCTTAGTGGCACTCTACTTCCTCTAAAGAAGACAGAAGACAAATGGACATACAACAATGTCCATCTGCAATTCAATGCAACTGCCAAGTGCTGACCACTGGGAAAAACTACCTTTCATCTAAACTGAAGATCACCTGACATGTACAGAATTACTGGAATTGACAGCCTAGCTGCTCAGGTCAATGTAGGCTTGTCTTGCTATAGATTTCTTAGCCCACAGGATCTTCTGGAGCCTGGTAGGCCCAGCACTAGAAATCAGAAGGCAAATACAACCTTCAGTGACCATGGAGGACCCTAAAGAATAGTTCTAGGTGCCAACCAAGTAAGTTCTCTGTTGTTTTGTCATTTTGCAATCAGTAACTCAATTAAAATTTTATTCTTCTCAAAGATCGCTGATGCAGTTTGACAAATGAGTGTTTTTTTTTTCAGTTTAAAAGGACAACCACACCAAACAAATTTCAGTAAAATTAAAATGCAAGACCTGCAAGTTGTAGAGGTGTGAGGACAAATACAAGTTATAAAATTTCTCTTTCACACTGATTTCCATAATCTTAAAAATATTTTTCATTATGCAAAAAATATCTGTCACAGTCATTCTGAGATAAATATGCTACTGTTTATACAATTTATATGTCTACAACTTCTGTTTTTATAAACCCAAAGAATTCTTGTGCATTCCAGGGAGCTGAATTGAAGGATCCACCTTAAACAGGTCAGATACACCCCTCTCAATTCCCTGGTCCTAAAAAAACTTTTTCCCTTAATATAACTTTGTCTTCTGTTCTGCCAATACCTTAAAAAAGGTGTAAGAGACACCATATATTTCCATATCACAAACACCAGACAGGAGCAAAGAGACCAGCTATGCCAGGTTGTGACCAGCACCCAGCCTTCTCAGGTTCCCCCAAAGATGATACCCACAAATAAGCCGGAAGAAGTCTTGAGAACCCGACAACCCAATTCCTTTAATCTGTGGTATCTAACCTCCCATCTTTTTATTATAAAAAAAAAGAGATGAGAATGTAATGATCTGTTCTGTCTCTTTAAGAGACAAGCCATACCCACTCCCTCCCCTGTCTGCTGAGACAGGCTGATCTTCAGCCTCCAGCCTAAGTTCCCTCTCTTTTCTGTCTCCCTCTCAAAGAGGGAGCTTCTGCCTCTCCCCACTTCTTCCCTTCCCCTTCTGTCTGTCTGTCTGTCTGTCTGTCTGTCTGTCTGTCTCTCTCTCTCTCTCTCTCTCTCTCTTTCTCTCTCCACTCCTCCCCTTTTACCCCTTCCATAAACACAAAATAAATATCCAACCTCACTCTTCATGGCATGCCTATCCATGTCTCTGTCTCTTGCCCACCCTGTGTCTCCCTGCCTGGGGCCAGCCATAGCTGAGGGACCTGCAGCCATCCCTTCCTGGGACTGGCTGCTCTTAGGGCCTGCTACCTGCCACCACATGGCCTGCTGCCACTGCTTGGGGACCTGCAGTGTTTCTGGTGCCTGTTGCAACCAGGGATTCTGCAGCATTTTCATAATTGATTACACCGGTCCTAGCATGCTTCTCCAGTACATTGATAATCTCCTCTACAGCCCTATATTGTCTCTGTCCCAACAGGCCACCTCTAAACTCTTAAACTTCCTTATATCCCTGGAATATTGAGTCTCACCAGTTAAGGCTCAGCTGTGCTCTCCCATGGTGGTATATTTGGGTGTACAATTCAGCCTGGGATCTAAGACCCTCATCTCTGACAGGTCCCAGGTCCTGCAGGATTTACAACCCCCAAACCAAACACAGCAGCTCAAATTCTCTTATTTTTTGGGTCTGCTAGGTTTCTTCTGTCATTGTTTCCCTAACTTTGCCATTAAAGCCAAGCCTCTGTAGCAGCCACCCAGAGGAAACCCCCACCGGGCCTCTTAGTCATCCAGCCATTTCCACTGCCACTTTTCTCTACTGTAAGATGCCCTTTTAACAGCCTCTGCTTTTCATCTTCCAGAGCCCCAAGACCTTACCACTTTTATACAGATGAGAGGTCAGGAATGGCCCAACAGGTTGGGTCTTCAAATCAAGCTGTCATCTTTTCATCCAAACAGCTGGGCCTCACCATCTGTGGATGGCAGCTATGTTTAAGTGTTCTAGGACCAGCAGCTGAATTCACACTGGAGGCTCTCAAGATCACCCTCTTCAGGCCAATCACAGGATATTCCACACACCACTTCTCAGAATTTCTGAGTCATTTCTTTATCTCTCTCCTCGAACCTTCACAACCCCAGGTGTAGAATATGTCATTTAAATAATTTAGGGTTCTGTTGAATTGAGACACAATTGCTCTTGGTATCACCAATCTATTCCCAAGAGAATATTGTGCACTGAAGACCCTCCACTTGGAGCTTGTTTACTTCTTGGCAAAGCTGGCCTTTGGGCAAGAACTGCCCAAGCCTCAACCACTAACAAGGTACATGGTATCCAGAAATGGATAAGCAGGACACAAGGAAAAAAAAGTGTTAAACCTTGCCAGGAGAGTATAAGATAGTTTTGAAAAATTCCCTGCCTCTGAAAATGGTCTATCAGTTACTCTAGGACTTAACCAAAGATGGTTGCTTCAACATTGCAAATGAGACTTTGGGCGATTGCCCAGGTGACCCGCCCAGCAGGTCCTACATTACTCCAGGGTCTTGAAGAGGCACTAACTGAAAGACATGGGGGGAGAGAGAAACGGACACCAAGCAGTATTCTTTGTCAAGGCATCCCATTTATTGAAGCAAGTTTCATGTCTTAAATACTCCTCAGAAAGGAGCTAGGGCAAGGGGGAACTGAGGAAAGGGGGAAAGGAAGGAGGGGCTCGGTAGCTAGGCAACTAAGTGGGGCAGTTTGGTAGCTAAGCAGGGCAGTTGCAAGGTCAGTGGCTAGAACACCTGCTGTTAGTGATAAGCAGAAAGCCATGAAGACACTCTGTGGTGCTTTCCAGAGCTTGAGTCTCCACGGTCAGCACGTAATGTTTTGGCTAACTTTAAGTTTTCTTGTCTCAAGATTTTTCCTTTAAGGCCCTGTGAGATGTGAGAAAGGAGAAGCCTGAAATGGCTCCTGACACCCAGGTAGCCAGTTGTCTCCATCATTTGTTGTACATTTTGGAAGTTGCTTGATAATACTTCCTGCTTACACAAGTAATATTATTTCCCTTCTCAGATCTTCAATGAGGTTGAAGTCTAGATAGATGTAGTTAATTTCCTCTCATTACTTGACCAATTTATTTATTATACAAGACTTAAACTCATTAGGATAGAATAATTTATTAATATATTTGTTCTTACTGTATATAATTTGTATTAGACTTAGAACTCTCTTATTTCAACAAAAGGGGGAGGTACCAGGAACAATCATGTCTCAATTCAACAGAAACCTAAGTTATTTAAATCTCATATTCTACAGTTCTTTGAAGTGGTTGAATATTACCTATCTATGCAGAATACAATCTTTATGTGACTAAAGAACCTGATTAGTCTAACTATAAGTATGAGAAACGTAGATGACTATTGATTTATAATTCTTAATACCTAATAGCTTAAAGACTAACACTTTATATTAGAATATTATACAATAAACAGCTGTGCAACAAATAAGAACAATTACCTCAAAATGTAAACAATGTATAAGTATCTTCATCAGAGTTAGAAATGTACTTTGAAATATGATAAATATATCCTAAAATTGTAACAATTTATAAAAATGTTTTAATCAGAGGTAGAAGCATGCATGTATAAAATATGACAAAATAACTTTGCCTAGGTATACAAATATGGTGGATAAAAATAGGAACATATTCAATATAATTTAAGTTTGTATCAATATATAAAAATCTATATCAATATAAATTATCTATAAATAATACCTTACAAGTATTAACTCTATTACTCATTATTAAGTGAGTAACCTCAATTAATAATGTAAGCTTACACTAATCTATTATCTTATCCAATTTTCCCTTTTTTTCCCAAAGAGATCCCTGAGCCTACAAAATTTCACCCCAGTCCCCAACTCTATACAAATTATAATCATCCCCTAAATGATGTCCCTAATCCTGAAGACAAACTTTGTTGGGAAAGGGGATGTCGTCTTCTAGAATTACTTCCATTTGTCACAGGTGCGATGTTCTTTCTGTGGGATCCTTGAAAATAAAATGATGATTAAGCTCGAAGATTACTGTCTGCTGCAATTGCAAATAGTCACTGAGTATTTGGTCGGGTTTTACTGAGGTTTCTATTTGGAGTTCTGGCCAGAACATTGTAAAAAAGTGCACCATTTCAGCTAACGAAATTGGAAAAATCTTGAGCATTTGGCACCCAAAACATAGGTCCTATTGTAGCCTTATCAGTATCAGGATGTCATATCAACCAAGGGAAGTTTTTGTTATGAGGAACCATTTTCTTCCTGGAAACTTCAAAGATTACTGCAGGAAAATTCATTGTTCATTGTAGAAAACTTAAACATTATTTATACAGACATATATATTCAATGAAATGTACTATAGAGACAAAAATAGGTATGAAGAAAGTAAATTTTTTTCTAAATTCTTTCTTCTTTTGTCCCATAGCAGATGGCTCTTGACATGAGAGAAACTCTGAATTTTTCTTTTAACAATGTGCTTGAATGTAGAGAAAGACAGAGCCGTTTTCAAACTACAAAAACAGCTCTATATATTCTATATATGTTTAAATGTATGTGTATAAGTTACCTGACCTCATAAATCATATTCCTTTTTCTTGGTGATCCTTCGTGGATACTTATTTTACCATTTGTCAGCATTCAGACATCCAGGGTCTCTTGAATTTTTAAAAATGGTTATTTTCCCGCAAAGACAAGAAAAGAACCCTGCCCAAACCTTTATGAGGTTATATTACCACCTGTATGGTTGTCACCATTTTGGATGAGCTGCCATTTCCCTTTTTAAGAAGTTTCTATTTTTCAAACACTTGCTATTGACATGATATTTTTATGAAATTCTGAGGCCTGCAATACATTTCCAATCAAAAATTGATCAATTTCTGCATTACCTTATGCTAGAGGACCTGGCATACCCATATGGGATCAGATGTGTGTTATGTATACAGGACAAACCCTGTTCCTGATTATGTCTTGCACCTGGATAAATAAGGAAGTCAGTTTTATATCATCTGCTATAAATTCAGCAGTTTCAATATACAAGACAATGTCTTCTGTATATTGTGAATCAGTAACTATATTAAGAGGTTCTTTAAAATCCCTGAGTATCATGAGAATAGTGTATAATTCTGCCTTTTGGACAGAATTATAAGGGCTTTGTTCTACCTTACTTAATTCTTCTGATTTGTAACCTGTTTCCCCTGATTTATTTGTATCAGTATAAAATGTACAGCCTCCAGTTATTGGAGTATCATGTACAATTAGGGGAAAAATCCAAGAAGTTCTCTTTATAAGGTTAAGTCTATCACTTTTGAGATAATTGCTATTAATTTCTCCAAAAAAAATAGCACAAGCTCTTTGCCATGGTTCATTTTCTTCCCATTACTTTTTTATTTCATCAGTAGTGAAAGGCACTATAATCTATACTAGGTCTGTACATGCTAATTGATGACGTCTCAATTTACCTTTTATAATTAATTCAGAGACTTTTTCCACATATGTTTTCAATTTTTTACTTGGCTTATGTGATAAAAAGACTCACTCTAAAATTATATTTTCCCTCTGCATTAAAATTCCTGTAGGAGAAATTCTGGAAGGCAATATGCTGATAATACAATTAAGATTTGTTTTCAACCTATCCACATGTGCCTCCTGTAATTTCTCCTCAACAATTGTCAATTCCTTTTCTGCCTCATTTGTTAATTCTATGGGATTATTCAAATATTTATCACTATCTAAACTTTTGTTTAAATGATTATTAGATCAGGCGTTATCTCAACAGCCAGTTGTAGACTGGAAATGTTTCCTAACAATCTTTGAAATGCATTAAGAGTTCACAACCAGTTTCTCCTAATTTGTGCCTTTTGTGTTCTAATTTTCTGCAAACTTATTTTATAACCTAGGTAATTGACAGAATCTTCTCTCTGTATTTTTTTCAGGAGCAATTTGTAATCCCCATTTTGGCAAAACTTTCTTTACTTCTTCAAACATTCTTTCTAAAGTATCTATGTTTGAATCAGAGAGCAAAATGTCATCCATGTAATAGTAAATTTTAGATTTAGAAAATTGTTTACATATTATTTCCAATGCTTACAAAGTATTGGCACACTTGAAGTTCTAGCAATAGCAATAAGACAACATAAGGGGATCAAGGGGATCCATATTGGAAAGGAAGAAGTTAAGCTTTCATTATTTGCAGATGATATGATAGTATACATAAGCGACCCCAAAAACTCTACCAAAGAACTCCTACAGCTGATAAACACCTTTGGTAATGTGGCAGGATACAAAATCAACTCCAAAAAATCAGTTGCCTTCCTATACACTAAGGATAAGGAAGCAGAGAGGGAAATCAGAGAAGCATCACCTTTCACGATAGCCACAAATAGCATAAAATACCTTGGGGTAACTCTGACCAAGGAAGTGAAAGATCTATTTGGCAAGAACTTTAAGTCGTTGAAGAAAGAAATTGAAGAGGACACCAGAAAATGGAAGGACCTCCCTTGCTCTTGGATTGGGAGGATCAACATAGTAAAAATGGCAATTCTACCAAAAGCAATCTATAGATTCAACGCAATCCCCATCAAAATCCCATCAAAATTCTTCACAGATCTGGAGAAGACAATAATCAACTTTATATGGAAAAACAAAAAACCCAGGATAGCCAAAACAATCTTATACAATAAAGGATTGTCTGGAGGCATTACCATCCCTGACTTCAAACTCTATTAAAGAGCTACAGTACTGAAAACGGCTTGGTACTGGCATAAAAACAGAGAAGTCGACCAATGGAATAGAATAGAAGACCCTGACTTTAGCCCACAAACCTATGAACACCTGATTTTCGATAAAGGAGCTAAAAGTATACAATGGAAAAAAGAGAGCATCTTCAACAAATTGTGCTGGCAAAACTGGAAGTCAATCTGTAGAAGAATGAAAATAGATCCATATCTATCGCCATGCACAAAACTCAAGTCCAAATGGATTAAAGACCTCAATATCAGTCCAAACACACTGAACCTGATAGAAGAGAAAGTGGGAAGTACTCTACAACACATGGGCACAGGAGAACACTTCCTACGTATAACCCCAGCAGCACAAACACTAAGGACATCATTGAATAAATGGGACCTCCTGAGACTGAGAAGCTTCTGTAAAGCAAAGGACACTGTCACTAAGACAGAAAGGCAACCCACTAACTGGGAAAAGATCTTCACCAACCCCGCAACTGACAAAGGTCTGATATCCAAAATATACAAAGAACTCAAGAAATTAGACCGCAAAAGGTTAATCAATCCAATTATAAAATGGGGCACTGAGCTGAACAGAGACTTTTCAACAGAAGAAGTTCAAATGGCCAAAAGACACTTAAGATCATGCTCAACTTCCTTAGCAATCAGGGAAATGCAAATCAAGACAACATTAAGATACCATCATACACCGGTCAGAATGGCTAAAATCAAAAACACCAATGATAGCCTCTGCTGGAGAGGTTGTGGAGAAAGGGGCACTCTCATCCATTGCTGGTGGGAATGCAAACTTGTGCAACCACTTTGGAAAGCAGTGTGGCGGTTTCTCAGGAAAGTCGGGTTCAACCTACCTCTTGACCCAGCAATACCACTATTGGGAATATACCCAAGAGATGCCCAAACATACAACAAAAGTATATGCTCAACTATGTTCATAGCAGCAGTGTTTGTAATAGCCAGAACCTGGAAACAACCTAGATGTCCTTCAATGGAAGAATGGATGAAGAAAGTATGGAATATATACATATTAGAGTACTACTCAGCAGTAAAAAACAATGACTTCTTGAATTTTGCATACAAATGGACGGAAATTGAAAACACTATCCTGAGTGAGGTAAGCCAGACCCAAAAAGAGGAACATGGGATGTACTCACTCATATTTGGTTTCTAGCCATAAATAAAGGACATTGAGACTATAATTCGTGACTCTAGAGAAGCTAAATAAGAAGGTGAACCCAAAGAAAAACATATAAGCATCCCCCTGAATATTAACCTTCATCAGGCGATGAAAGAAGACAGAGACAGAGACCAACATTGGAGCACTGGACTGAAGTCTCACGATCCAAAGGAGGAGCAGAAGGAGAGTGAGCACGAGCAAGGAACTCAGGACGGCGAGGGGTGCACCCACACACTGAGGCAATGGGTACGATCTATCGGGAACTCACCAAGGCCAGCTGGCCGGGGACTGAAAAAGCATGGGACAAAACCGGTCTCGCTGAACATAATGGACAATGAGGACTACTGAGAACTGAAGAACAATGGCAATGGGTTCTTGATCCTATTGCACGTAATGGCTTTGTGGGAGCCCAGGTAGTTTGGATGCTCACCTTAATAGACCTGGATGGAGGTGGGTGGTCCTTGGACCTCCCACAGGGCAGAGCAACCTGCTTGCTCTTTGGGCTGAGGAGGAAGGAAGACTTGATTGGGGGAGGGGGAGGGAATGGGAGATGGTGGCGGGGAAGAGGCAGAAATCTTTAATAATTAAATTAATTAATTAATAAAAAAATCAGCAAGAAAAAAAAAATAAATAAAACCTAAAAAAAAAAAAAAAAAAAACAAAAAAAAAAACAAAGTATTGGCACAGAGTGGGGCTATTAAACATTCCTTGTGGGAGGATAGTCCATTGATATCACCTAGCAGGCTGAGGATTATTATAAGTAGCCACTATGAAGCAAAATTTTTCTCTCTCCTTTTCATGTAAAGGTATATTGAAGAAATGATCTTTCAAATCAATAAGTATAAGAGGCCATGCTTTTGGCAATAGTGAAGGCAGAAGAATTCCAGATTGTAGAGGGCCCACAGGCTGAATTACCTTATTGAGAGCTCTTACATCTTTGATCATTCTTCATTTTCCAGCTTTCTTTTATAACAACAGATGCAGGATAATTCCATTGGGTAGTTGATTTCTCAATATTGTGAGCATCTAGTGGCTCTTATACCAGCTGTTATGAAGCCAACAACTTTTCTTCAGTTGGTGACCATTGCTTAACCCATATTGATTTCTCAGTTAACCATTTTAAAGGTAGGGCTCTTGGTACCTCTTAAGGTCTACTAGTTGTTCTTGTACATCCTCAATAGATGGTGACCTTTGTGTATAGTACCTTATTATATCCTTCCCAGAATTATGAGTTCCTGGGACTGCAGGAATGTTAATCTTGGTATTCCATTGCTGCAGCAGGTCACAACCATATAAATTTACTGCAATATTAGCTACATATGGCCTCACCTCCTTTCTATGACCTTCTGGCACAATGCAGTCAACCCTTCTTGTGCTTTGTTTAACTTGAGATATGGTTCCAATTCCTAGTAATTGAACATCTGCCTTTTGAAGACACCAATTTGGATGCCAAGATTCTGGAGTAATGATATTCACATTCACCCCTGTATCTATTAAATTACAATACCATTTATATGCACTATTAACTTTAGTCTTTGATCATTTATAGAAGTCTGCCAGAATGTATGTTTCCTATTTTCTATTGTAATTTTTGTCTTATCCTCCATGTTTTTGCCATTATCTAGAACAGTATGGTCTTTTACAGAAGGCTCTGGATTTTTTAACTTTCCTGGTGAGATGTCCTCCACAGTGATTGGGAATGACTGCGCCACATTGGGCCTGGGGGCCTGTGAGGGGCCCCTCAAGGAAGTTTCCTGATGTTACCAATTTGCTGTGTCTGTCTTTTGTTGATCTGCATTCATTGGTTGAATTGCCACACATTCTACATATACCTGAAGGCTAAGTCCTACTATTCTTGCCATTCCCAGAGGAGATATTATTCCTAGGAATTTATTATCAACAATCCCTTCTCAGATGTCCTATTCTACTATAATTAAAGCATTTGACATTTTGATGTTTTGTAATTCCTTTGGAAATTGCTTCTCTTACCCAAGATTCAGTATTATAGTCAAATGTCTCAATGTCCATTGTATGCAGGATCCAGTTATACATAGGTGCTCATCTAACCTTTAAAGACCCAAGTATCTTTTTGCATTCTATGTTGTCATTTTAAAAGCCAGAGGTTCAATAAGAACCCGTCTAGCATCTGGATCTGTTAGTCCTATTTGTACAGCTATAGTTAATCTTTGTAAAATGTCACTAAAGGGTTCTCTCTGGCCCTGTTTAACCCTGGTATATGATTCAAATCATTTTCCAAGTTCTTGAAACATGTCCCAAGCATTTAAGGCTGCTTTGTGGCATAGGGACAAGATTTTTTTTCTTCATAAAGTGCTTAAACCTGTAGGTCAGCATATGTGCCCTCACCAAGAATTATATCTTGAGAAGTTTCAAGGCCTTTTGCTTTTCCCTGATGTTCCAAAATTTTGTGTCTCCTCTGAAATAACATTTGAACAACAACTGGGGCCCATCATTCAGAACTGCTGAAACTAACTGAATCCAGTCATGTGGTATTGCCTTGATGCTACAATCCCAGGTCTATAACATCTCTAACAAATGTAGAATGTAAGTCATAAATTACAACAGCTTGCTTAATTTCTTTTAGCTCATTCATTCCTATAGGATAATTCATTTCTGTATTCTTTGGATCCTTTTGACCATTTGAAACTTGATACTTTGTCAGAGTATATTACAGGTAGGAAGCTAAAACCCTGTGAAAATCATCTCTGACTACTACTGGTGATGTTGAATCTTGTCCTTGTGCCTTCTTTCCTGGTCAACATCTACAATAATTTCCTCACTCTTTTCAAATCTTTTTACTATCATCTTTTATAAAACCTGAATCTCCTGTCATGTATATATTTCTAGTAATTTTATTGAGGCACCTAGCCTTTGGTCCTCATTTTGCACATGTGATTCCAAGGACTGAAGTTTTTACTTTAAAGATAACACCTCATCCTTGGACATTGCTTGGATTGCATGCTGATTGCCATCCTGGAGAGATACTCTATCTGCTAACCTATCATAACTTTTGAAAAAATTTTCATTGTCAAATTCAACAGTATGAATTCTTTCAGGTAATTTCTCAGCACCCTTAGATATGGATTGATTCAATTTTGTCTCTCAAATTAATGTTACCTTTTTCAATAGTATTAATTTTCTCAGGTTACTTTTGATTTCTGATGGTATTAATCCTATCAACTAGATGTTCATTATTAGTCTGTAAAGACTATTTCATTTATAAAAGGGCTACAGTCTTTCCTAATGATGTAATATGAAGAAAAAACTGACTCCCAATATCCAATAAATTGAAGTAGTACCATAAACATATAAGCCACATGGAATACAATCCATAATATTAGCAAAAAAGTTACTAAATTTTCAATATTAATGTAGTCTCCCATATGATTTATTAATTACCTGTTACAAATTTCAGCAAATTGTTTTAGGTGTAATAATCTTCATTATCTAGCAGATGCCATGGCTGCAGTGTTGCGACTAGTAGCAATGCAACTGGTGGTGACAGGAAGGATCCTGAGTCACTTTAGTTTTCTGCCTTGGTACTGGTTAAATACTGAGAAATATGATTTGTTTGACAAATTAAAAGCTAGTAAATCAATTCCATACACTAAGCAAGAAACCCAAAACGCACAGGCAGAGAACACATACTGGAAGCTGCAGAAGTTGTACATGACAAGGAACCACGGCAGGGAAACAAGCCAGGGAACATGGAAGTTGTTTGTTAGTGTGCTTGGGAAATTTCCAAGTAGCCACACAAAATAAGCTCTGCTGTGGCGGGGGTCCTAAAAAAAATTCTTAGGTAATTTTAGCAAGCCAAGTGGGCAGGGTTTGGAGACCCTTAGGCCATCCACTCAGTAGGTATGGAGTCCAAATCCATATGGGCAGCAGATGAAGAATGATGCTTAAAAGAATGCCCACACTAGCTCATAATTGAGAATAATAGAGGTTTATTTATTTAGGGGTAGACTCACAAATCAATATCCTCTACTGGAATGGAGAACAGCAACCGAATTCCACAGCTAGAAAAGAGGCTGGATGCATGCTTTACATAGTATAAGAGGCCACACCCCCGTGGGTGGGTAACTTAAGGGCTACTGGCTGTAGGATTTCATGCTAGATCTAAGGCTAGAAAGACCATTCCTACCATCTTTATCATTCATAAAATTTTAAATGTTTTATAAAGTTAATTAGAGGAACTAGAGATAAAGGACAAATAGTTAATTTTGATACAGGCTATTACTATGTACTTTTGGATGGCCTGAAGTCCAGTATGTAAACTCAGGTGGACTTGGACTCAGTCTCTAGAGAGTCATGGGATTAAATATGTACAACCATGCCAAATCTTTAAGCAGTGTTTTTATAATTTGTCTTCCATACAAACAAATTGAAAATAATTCAATTCCATAATTAAAATCCATACAGAAAGATATAAGCATGTTTTATTGTAGTTTAATTCACATTTATTTTCCACCAAAAGAGAATAGACTCCAAATTTTGAAACAGTAAAAATTCCCTTTCTATAGCCAGGCACTGAAAATATTTTAGATTATTGTACCATGAATTCCAATACTGAAGCCTTTGTATCTCTTGTAAAAGCAAGCCCATGTTAGATATTCTCAAATACTCACAAATATCACATAAATATCATTTCATTAAATAGTGGTCTTGAAACAGATCTCTCTACAAATGACCTGAGAATTTTCTTATGGCATTTGGAAATCACAGCTAAAAAATTTAGTGTTGTGAAGATCAGGACAGTAAACAAATAGAAACTGACAGATATCATCTTTAGCAGAGTTTCACCCACATTAGTATAGTGTATTAGTGTACAGCAGCAACAAAAGGACTGTCCAACAACAACATTAGAATTTTTGATAGAAACAGTCTGAGAATGATACACTGGAAACCTCCAGACAGAACATTGAACACCCAGGCAAATTAAAGCCCTGAGAAGTATTTATGAAGATGGGAGGGATAAAGAAAATCCTCCACTCCCAAACCAGACAGTAGAAATAAGCTTAAATGTTTGAGAAAACTGCTGATTATGGAATTCCAGAAAGCAGTAAATCTCCACAATATGCCCTGGAGCCATAAAGTAACAAAATATGCAATCTGATTTATCTTTTACTCTGTAGTTTATCCAGAAAAGAGTTTCTTGGTATGCTGAAACCAGGTCTTCCCTTCTCCCTACACTCTAATACAATAACTGATTCTGATATCATGCCAAAGTGCATTCTCTTGTGTCCTCAAATAATCAGCCACAGGGTCGAGGAAACACCAATTTCTCAGACCAATAAAGTGTGCTTATCCTGTTTTGAGGTTGAACTGAGTCTATTTCTGGATTTTCCTCCACTTATTGTATCTGGAAGGGAGGGTAGAAGAAAGAACCACAAGAGTAGTGTGGCCACTTTGGATCCTTCACACAGTCTGAAACCCCAGAGAGTACATTATTACTCTAGGTGTCAACAAAAATTTGCATGCCTTCCAGTATAAAATCAATTATGGAAACTAAAGGATGTCTAAATCTTCTCTTTTATAGTGTGACAAGTAATTTTCTATCAAAGAAAGAACATTGTCCTCTCTATTGAGACCAGAGACAGAATTCTATTTTCTTCATAGACACAGGTCTCCACTGGAGTTCTACAGAGATGTATGCTGCTGAAGAAAGAAATCACTTGAAGCAGAATTGGTTGACTTTGCTCAATAAATGTCCTTACTTTGATATATTTAAGTTTGAACCTTCTTTTCCAGCGTAGACAAATAACGTCTAAAATAAAAGATCTTGTTACATGTCTTTGTCTAACTCTCCCCTCTGTCTATTCCACTGATATCTGAGCCTTTACCTGTACATATTGTTGTTGTTACTATCCATTTTTTATCTCTTTTCTTGGAATCCAAGTGAACTGCATCAGTACTGGTATGTGATCACTACTGGTAGCAATCCCATATAGATTTATTTACTCACTCTATTTCCTTGCATACCTTTAGTAGAACCACATAATATAAACAATACACTATAATGTTTTAAAACAATAATAATAACAAGAAATGATTTCAAAAATGTCTTTTTCCCTTGCATGTCTTGGTGTTTTATTTATTAAAGAGCTTTCTACAAGAAACTTACTACACTACATAAGCAGACTGTTGGTCCCTGGTGTCCAATCACCAAGGAGGAGTTGCCACCAAGAGACCACTCTCACACCATAGTTGATATAAATGCATGAGGATTTTATTAATTCTGTTGCCACGGGGTCTTTCAGCATTCGAGAAGCCAGAAAGACACCAAATAGCTGGTACAGACTACTTTTAAATCAAAAAGCCACAGAAACAAAAGGGGAGTCTTGGGATTGTTTTCCAACTATTTGGACTGGCTAATTCAAAGGGCTATTACCAATAATTGGCTGGAGAGCAGTTGCTAGATCAGGTGAGGTAAGAGGAAACATTTGAGGGTTACTTTGAACCCTTCCCAGGGACTGAGTCAAAACATCGGGAATTGAGTCAACATCTTAGGGGTTATCTTGCCCCAATTTTAATAACTAAGTTCTATCTGGAGAACATTCACAAAGACTCAGGGACATGGAGAGTTTCCAACATTTCAGTACTTGTGTGGGTAATTGTTAGATTCCTGGTTCCCAGGGGAAGGGGGAAAGCATTAAGGCTGAAAGGCCTCAGAGTTGTCTTAAAGTTCTACACAGACAATATCTAGAACACTCAATGGTATTTTCAGGGCCCAAACCCCTCTCCTATAGTGTATTAGATACTTTGAGATGTTATATTGACTCTTTATGTTGCTAGAGTATCATTTAGCAAATTACAACTTCAATGGATCATTAAAATTTTGCATAACTTACCTCAATTAAAATTATAAGACTTTAAGACAATTCTGAAGCCATTTTGACAATTCTGAATCCTCTCAGCCTCTGTGCCATAGTGCTTCCCCTCCTCCCCTGGGAACCAAGGACCTAACAGCTACACTCTCAAGTACTCAGTTCCTGAACAATTACTCATATACGTATGTTTTGATTTGGTCCCCTGGGAAACAGGGTCAAAATGACCTCTTATCTCACCTGATCTGGCAACAGCTCTCCAGTCAATTATTGGTAATAGCCCTTTCGAATAAGCCAATCAAAATAGTCAAAGAACAACCCTCCTTGCTTCTGTGGCCCCTTTAAAAGTAGCCTGTGCCATCTATTCAGGGACCCTCAGCTTCCCGAATGCTGGGGGACCCTGTCATGACAGAATTAATAAAATCCTCAGCTTTTGCATCGGCTGTGGTGTATGAAATGGTCTCTGGGGGCGACTATTCCTAGGTGTTTGGACACTAGGGTCCAACAAAAATAAAATTTGGTCTTAACTCAGTTGATGCAGAGTTTAGTTTATTAACTGGAGAGTAAATAATGACAGAGTTTCAAATAAACATTTAATGTACAAACATCATTCATTTCAGAAGTAATTTCACACATATCTATTTTACTACAGACAATCACATAAAATTAACATGTACTCATTTGGATTTTGTTCCCAAAGAATTAAAAAATGCATCATAATTCTATAAAATCAAATTTCTTTTAAAGTTTGAGTTTGAAAGATGTCAGTATCTATTTCTCCACCATTTTAGAAGTCTTCAAACTTAATATGCACACAGAGCTCAAAAACAATGTTCTACTAACAACTGATTGAGCATGAATAAAAATTAACCATTTTTTTGTTTTTCTTTGAGACAAGGTTTCTCTGTGGCTTTGGAGCCTGTCCTGAACTAGCTCTTGTAGACCAGGCTGGCCTTGAACTCACAGAGATCTGCTTGCCTCTGCCTCCAAGTGCTGGGATTAAAGGTGTGCACAACCACTGCCCATTTTAAAACTAACTAATTTTTATTTTTATTTTATTTTATTATTATTATTTTTTTTTTTTTTTGGTTTTTCGAGACAGGGTTTCTCTGTGGTTTTGGAGCCTGTCCTGGAACTAGCTCTTGTAGACCAGGCTGGCCTCGAACTCACAGAGATCCGCCTGCCTAAAACTAACTAATTTTTAGTCACTAAAAATAATCAATTAAATTTTATCCTTTCCATCACATTAGTTCTTGCTGCTGCTACTGCTTTCCTTTTTTAAATCCACTTTACAAAAATGTGTTATGTGTAATCTGTGTGAACCATTCATTGTGTTAGTTCTTTTGCTAAATTGACACAAACCTATACCTATCTAGGAAGAGAGACTCTCACTGAGGAAATGTCCCTATGAGAATGGTCTACAAGAAAATTATAGGTTTTGTGTTTGTTTTTGTTTTCCATTAGTGGGGAATGTGACAGGTATTCTTGGGTTGTATATAAAGGCAGATTGAGCAAGACAGGAAAAGCTAGTCAGTAAACAATACTCCTCCATGGTTTCGGCTTCAATTTCTGCCTCCACATTTCTCAATTGAGTTTTCTCCCTGCCTCTGACTTTCATTAGTGCAGTGTTACTCTAGAGTTGTAAGTTAAAAAAAATCAATTTGTTAATAAAATTCCTTCTCCTGTGAAGATGCAAAATAATGTCTAACCCTCTTCCTAAGAGTCCAGTGTAAATGAGAGGAAGGATTCCAACAAAGTTTACTGTGGGAGCACCTATACATTTATTGTGATTCCTTTTGGAGCCAAGGTGAGGGGTTAGGATACATGATTAATAAAAACTCAAAGAAGCCGGGCGGTGGTGGCGCATGCCTTTAATCCCAGCACTCAGGAGGCAGAGGCAGGCAGAACTCTGTGAGTTCGAGGCCAATCTGGTCTACAAGAGCTGGTTCCAGGACAGGAACCAAAAAGATATGAAGAAACCCTGTCTCAAAAATAAAAAAAAAAAAAAAAACAAAAACAAAAACAAAAAAAAAAAAAACTCAAAGAGAGAAATTAGAGTTCAACTTGAAGGTCAGAAAAGCAAAACAGCTGGCCATTCGCTCTTACCTCTACCTCAGTTTGAAATGGCGATTCTGCCTCCAGGAAACTCAGAATGAAACTAAGACTGTGAGCTGTCTCCTCCCATTTTCTAATCCTCTCTGGGCTTGGATTAAAGGTATACATCACTGAGATTAAAGGAATGCACTGCCCTGTTTTTATGGCCACTAGTGTAGCTACTAGGCTTAAAGGGGTGTTATCACTGCATGGTCTGTAGGGCTGACCAGTGAGGTTGATTAACTCTCTGACCTTCAGGCAAGCTTTAGTTTTTTAAAAATACAAATAAAATGCCACTACATGGTTACTTATAGGAATGTAAGTAATGCTCCTGCATACACTTGCACTCAGATTTATTAAACACCAATAAGGGTTTCTCTATTAGTTAGATAGATGAAATCTCCACTCAAATCTTTCTTATCATCTATATAAACTACATTCTGCCACAATGTGACATGCAGCATTTCCAGATTATAGGGAACAATTTGATGGATATTTATGTAAAAAGCTTAATTCCTACTCTTATCCAACAAGTTGGGGTGTGAACTCTCAACCAGCAAAGTTGTAATTATTTGGTGTAAGGATATATGACTGAAATCCTTAAGAAGACCATTGCTTTGCTTAGCAGACAGTCACTCAGGACACCTTTCTTCCAGCCTACTTTGAATCATGTGGTTCTATCACAGCAACAGGAACCCATAACTAAGAAGCCATACTCTGCTTACAGTGTGAGGTATTGATAAAAATATGCAGTCCATGTTATCATACTTCAATAATATGTTTCTTTGCAACCATTTATTTACATGGGCTATGGAAAATTATTTTTCTTCAATAAAAAGGTAAGGTATAATGATTATAAATAATCTCTTTTATTAAAAACTGTAGCTATATAATAACTAAAAATTTGCATTGTATATAAAATATTTATTAGGGTAAATGCAAATGCATTATAATTTATCAAAATGTAGATCATAAAAAGATATTTGAGGAACCCTCTCTTCTGTCTGTTTCACCAATCTCAATATCCCAGTCTCCTGCCTAGCACTAAGTAGATCCCCAGTTGCAGTCATCTTTTCACCCCACCCACATCTCTGGATCCCAGAGGCTATTTATTCCCCTAACCTCCTGTCCTAGACTCATCACCCTATCCAAGCCCCAACTCCATCAGGCACCACCTGCTAAAACATAGACCATGCTTGCCAGTGTAGCTGGATACTGCATGTTGGGTTTCCAGCTGCCTAGACCCAAATAATTACACAGAAACTATATTAATTACAATGCTGTTTGATCTATTAGCTCATGCTTCTATTAACTAACTCTTACATCTTAAATGAACCCATTTCTATTAATTTCTGTATTTCCACAAGGCTTTGGCCTACTGTTAAGTTTCCAGTGTCTGTTTCTTTAAACACCTACATAATATATATCTAACCAGGCATAATTTCTCTATATATCTCTGCTCAGATTTCCCATCTTGTTATATTATGCCCTGACATAGGCTAAAGTAGACTCTTTATCAACCAATGGTAATGAAACATGTTCATAGCATACAGAGGGCAATCTCATATCATCTCCCCCTTTCCTTTGAAATAAAAAGCAAGGTTTTAACTTTAACATAGTGAAATTACATATAACTAAACAGGTATTTAGTAAGATTTACAACTACAATATTTAGTCTATTACATCTGGCAAAATTAAAAAAAAATTTTATTATCTATTTTATCTTTGTGAATCTAAAGTTTCATATCTAATTTATTCTTTATCATAACTAAGAAAAATATAATTATAGCTATCTGTACTTCAACTTCATCAAAGATCTGCAAAGGGAAACATTTCCACAGCATACAAAGGGAAATCCCATATCATGTCAGAATACCAGGTAAACTGCACAGACTGTTTTCTGTCTTTGCTTCCCAAGATCTGATCTCCCAGTCTCATTTAGAGCTCTGTAGCAGAGCATTCATGACATACTTCCTTGCCTCTCTAATTGCATCTCCTATGAATTCCAACAATGTTCTCCTAACCATACATTCTTCAATTGTTCCATTGTTCTAGACTCTACCTCCAGCAGGCATCCAATGGTAACCTAAGGGAATTTCACTCTCAGGACAGTAAGTACATTGTAAAGAGGCCCACACTTTTCCTAGTGCTCCGGACAACAAATACACCAACCCCTGTTTCATCCTTAGTTCTGTAGCAGAAAACCTGATATCATCTCACTTTTCTCACTGACCACACTAACACATCATAAAGATGTTCTCTTCCAAACTTCCTTCCCCTAACTCATCCCATTATTCAAGCTTTCCACACCAGTGTGCATTTACTTTGAACATACAATCTAAAATAGCCAAGAAATCTGGCAGAACACAGCCACAACACTCTTTAAAAATACAAAGAGGAGCCATTTCTGGCCTAGTGCCATTGTCCTTGGCTTCTCATCAGCCTTCATTGTCCGCCATGCTCAGAGAGTCCAGTTTCAACCCATGCTTATTCAGTCCCAGACCAGCTGGCCTTGGTGGGCTCCCAATAAATCAGTTCCACTGTCACAGTGGGTGGGTGCACCCCTCGTGGTCCTGACTTCCTTGCTCATGTTCTCCCTCCTTCTGCTCCTCATTTGGACCTTAAGAGCTCAGACCGTTGCTCCAAATTGGGTCTCTGTCTCTATCTCGATCCATCGCAAGATGCAGGTTCTAAGGTGACATGCAAGATATTCATCAGTATAGGATAGGGTCATTTCAGGTTCCCTCTCCTCAGTAGCCCAAGGTACCAGATGGGGACATCTCCCTGGACACCTGCGAACCCCTCTAGAATCAAGTCTCTTGCCAACCCTAAGATGGCTCCCTTAGTTAGGATATATACTTCGCTGCTGCTCCAGTATCCACTCTTCCTATATCCCAACCATCCCAATCCCCCGAGCTCCTCCCATCCTCCCCTTCTCATGTCAAATCTGATGACCTAAATTCAATCCCAGGACCCACATAGTAGAGGGAGAAAACCAATTCCTATCTCTAGATGTCACAGATACCCCAATGTCTCCAGGTAAAGGAGCTGTTGATTCTACATGGCACTGCTGTGTAAGCCCTGTCAAGCATCACTCTGATCTGACATTTACACACGAATGACAGAATCAGTTTGTTCATCTCAACAAAAGCTGAACCTTCATCTAGCTATAGATGGAGATAGAGACAGAGACCCACACTGGAGCACCGGACTGAGCTCCCAAGGTCCTAATGAGGAGCAGAAGGAGGGAGAACATGAACAAGGAAGTCAGGACCACGAGGGGTGCACCCACCCACTGAGACAGTGGGGCCGATCTATTGGGAGCTCACCAAGGCCATCTGGACTGTGACTGAAAAAACATGGGATAAAACCGGACTCTCTGAACATGGCGGACAATGAGAACTGACGAGAGGCCAAGGACAATGGCACGGGGTTTTGATCCTACTTCATGTTCTGGCTTTGTGGGAGCCTAGACAGTTTGGATGTTCACCTTCCTTGACCTGGATGGAGGGGGGAGGACCTTGGAATTTCCACAGGGTAGGGAACCCTGACTGCTCCTGGGACTGGAGAGGGAGGAGAAGAGATGTAGGGGGAGGGGGAGAGGGGCGGGAGGAGTGGGAGGGAAATGGGAGGCGGGGAGGAGGCAGAAATTTTTTTTTCCAATAAAAAAAAATAAAAACAATACAAAGAGGAATCAGTAACAAAATAAAAAATTCTCATACAAAAAGAAAGATCTAGATTTCAGTATCTATAACTATAATATCAAATCAATATGCCAACATGCACATGTAAAAACATAATAACAGCCAATGAAATATCTTTCAACTTAAGGGGAGCTACTCTATCACATCTAGCACTGAATGTTTCAAGGTAGCTAAAGCACAAGAAAAAGACCTTAAAAGAAGTATATGAATGGCACATATCTTTAATCTCAGCACTTGAGAGGCAAAGGCAAGCAAATCTCTGTGTTCTGTGTTCAAGACCAGCCTAGTGTACAGAGTGAGTTCTGGAGTGCAATAACCACATGGAGAAATTGTCTTGAAAAACCAACTAAATGAATAAATTTTGGCTATCCTCTAACAATATAATAATGATGCTCCTAGACACAAGAAGCTAATAAAAAATCCACTGTCAAAAAATGTATATGAATATAATATTGGGTTTTTTTTGGTCTGTACCATTTATTCCATAGAATTTTTATTTATTTATTTATTTATTTATTTATTTATTATTTTTATTTATTTATTTATTTATTAAAGATTTCTGCCTTCTCCCCGCCACCACCTCCCATTTCCCTCCTTCTCCCTCACCAAGTCCCCCTCCCTCATCATCCCTAAGAGTAATCCAGGTTCCCTGCCGAAGGACCACCCAGCTCCATCCAAGTCTAGTAAGGTGAGCATCCAAACTGCCTAGGCTCTCACAAAGCCAGTATGTGCAGTAGGATCAAAATAATAATAAAGAGGAAAATGAATGCATTACCTGCAGAAATCAAAGTAAAAACAAACAGTACAATGAATGAATAGATCTGTTCAAGAACTGAAATTGAAAATAGAATTTATAGACAACTCAAACAGATATAATTCTAGAAATGAAAAAAGTTAGGAATTTTATAACTCCTATATAATAACTCTAGAGACAAGCTTCAACAACAGAATAAAAGATGGAAGAGAGAATCTGAGAAAATAAGAATATGACAAAAGAAATGGAAACATCTGTCAAAGAAAATGTCAAGTCTAAAAGTCTCCTGACCAAAAAAAAATTATCCAGAATATCTGGAACACTATTGAAAGACCAAACCTAGGAATAATAGGTACAGTAGAAGCATAAGAAAGCTATTATGAACTTCCATAAAATGTTTCAACACAACATAGCAGAAAAAAATTTCTAACAAAAAGTAGGCACCTATAAATGTATGAGAAGTATACAAGAAACAAAATACATTGAACTAGAAAAGAAAGTCCCCATGAACACAAAATAATTAAAACTCTAGGCATACAAAATAAGCAAAGAAAACTTAAAACATAAAGGGATAATGACCATGTAACACATAAAGGAAGAGCTATTGACTTCTCAATGTAGGCCCTAAAATCTAAATGGACATTGAAGATGTGCTGTACGCCCTAAAATGTCACAAATGCTAGCCAAGACTACTTTACCCAGCAAAACTTTAATTTACCATAGATGCAGAAAATAAGATAGTTCTATAATAAAATCAATTAAAATAATATCTATCTACAAATCAAGCACTAGAGAAAGTGCTAAGAAGGAAAACTCCTACCTAAACAAGTTATTGATACCATGAAATAACAGGAAACAAATAATGGCACTTGAGCAAAAATGGAAACAGACACACACGTACTCACACACATACACAAACACACTGTTCCCCCACCATAATCATCAAAAACAAAAATAATAGAAATCACCAATGATTGATTAGTCATTGGTTTTCCTGATTATCAATAGTATCAACTTCCTAGTACTATCAGAATGGATGCAAATACAGGAACCATCCTTTTGTTATATTCAAGAAACAAATGTCAGTAGATAGATATTCCCTCAATGCTACGGGTTGCAAAAAGATATTCCAAGTAAACAAATATAAGATGCAAGATGGTGTAACTATTTCAATATCTAACAAAGTAGTCTTTAAACCATACCTAATCAAAAGAATGGAAAAGGATAGTAGATACTCATCAAATGAGAAATCCAACAAGATGACATTTCAGTTATTAACATCTATGCCCCCCCTCCCGCAAACAAGAGCACCTAAGTTTGCAAAAGAAGCAATACTACAGTTTGAATCACATACTGACACCCTCACAATGATAGTGGGAGACTTCAATATCACATTCTCAACAATGGAAAGTCTTCTTGATAAAAACTAAATAGAGAAATATTAGAGCTAACAATGGCTATAAAACAATCAAACTTAACAAATATTTATGGAACATTTCAACCAAATGCAAAAGAATATACCTTGTTTTTTTTACCATTTTATTTATTTATTTATTAAAAATTTCCACCTCCTCCCATTTCCATCCCACTCCCACCACTCCCCCTCCCCCTCCTTCTCCAGTCCTAAGAGAAGTCAGGGTGCCCTGGCCTGTGAGAAGTCCAAGGCCCTCCCCATTCCACCAGGTCTAGGAAGGTGTGCATCCAAACAGACTAGGCTCCCAACAAGCTAGTACATGCAGTAGAATCAAAGCCCAGTGCCATTATCATTGGCTTCTCAGTCAGCCCTCATAGTCAGCCACATTCAGAGAGTCAGGTCTGATAACTTGCTTGTTCACTCCCAGTTCAGCTGGCCTTGGTGAGCTCCCATTAGATCAGTCCCACCATCTCCGTGGGTGGATTTACCTCTCGTGGTCCTGACTTCCTTGCTCATGTTCTCCCTCCTTCTGCTCTTCATTTAGACATTGGAAGTTCAGTCAAGTACTCCAATGGGGGTCTCTGTCTCTATCTCCATCCATCACCAGGTGAAAGTTCTATGGTGATATGCAAGATATTCATCAGTCTGAATATGGTACAAGGCCAGTTCAGGCACCCTCTCCTCTGTTGTCCAAGGACCTACCTGGGGACATCCCCTTGGACACCTGGGAACCCCTCTAGAGCCAAGTCTCTTGCCAACCCTAAAATGGCTCTCTTAATTAAGATATCTTCTTCCCTGCTCCCATATCCACCCTTCCTCCATCTCAACCATCCCATTCCCCCAAGCTCTCCCCAATCCTCCCCTTCTCCCTTCTCTCTCCCCATCTCCCCTTCCCCCCCACTCCCTGTGCTCTCAACTTTTGTCTGGCAATCATTAGAGTTCTACTCAGCAGTAAAAAACAATGACATCTTGAATTTTGCATGCAAATGGATGGAAATAGAAAACACTTTAATGAGTGAGATAACCCAGACCCAAAAAGATGAATATGGTATGTACTCACTCATTAGTGGATTCTAACCATCAACAAAGGACATTGAGCCTATAGTTCATGATCCTAGAGAAGCTAAAAAAAAAGGTGAACCCAAAGTTATTCCTATGGAAATCCCTAACAACCCAGCCTATTTCCAAGATAAAAGATTGCTTTTCCCAGACTGATAGAGTGAACCTATTGAAGAGGAAAATAGCAGTACATTTTCAAACTTGTGCCTGTAAGGAACTTTCATTTCTAAGTTCTAGACTCTTTGGTGCACTAAGATACTCTGCAGGCTACTGAAAGAGAAATGTGGACACCAATCCAGTCACAAAACATTGGACCTACAATCTGTCCTGCCTGGAAAATATTCTAGGGCAACTATTGATGTGGGATGTCCTTTTGTATGCTGTGAATATGTTTTATTACCATTGGTCAATAAAGAAGCTGATTTGACCAATAGCCAAGCAGAATAGAGTCAAATGGGAAAACCAAGCAAAAATACAGGTATAGTAGGAGCTTTGGGCTGTGTTCCTGTCGCCCCAGCTCCTGGTCACCTGGCTAGCTTATGCCCCGAAATAACAACACACAAACTGTATTATTTTAAACACAGCTTGGCCCATTATATATAGCCTCTTCTCGGCTAACTCTTGCACCTGGACTAGCCCATTTCTAATAATGTGTGTAGCACCCCAAGGGTCTTACCAGGAAGATTATAGCCTACGTTCATCCTGGGTCAGAGCTTCATAGTGTCTGGCCTGGAGAAGAGCGGCATGGCATCTGGCCTGGAGAGCAGCTACATTGGCATCTAAGCTCACTTCCTCTTCCTCCCAGCATTCTGTTGTGTTTACTCCACCCACCTATGTTCTAACCTATGAGGGCCAAGCAGTTTCTTTATTAATTAACCAATGACCTTCCTCCATCATACAGGGGAAAATAAGCAGAGCTGTGGAGATGGCAGAAGCCAGGTACCAGAGAAGGAAGATATGAGGTAACAAGCCATGAATCTTGTAGTAAAATATAAAATAAATGGGTTAATTTAAATTGTAAGGGTTACTTAGTAAAAAGCCTGAGGCATTGGCCAAACATTTTATAATTAATATAAGCCTCTGTGTGTTTATTTGGGAACTGGCAAGTGTGAGAGAAACCTCCATTTACAAATGGAGCTACAGAAATTGTGGGAGTAGCAAACTAATGTCTGATGCTACTTAAGATCCACTGCACAGCTCAAAACTCATATTCAGCATTGCTTGAACAATGAAGAGTCACAGAATAGATAGCCCAGGGACATAGTGTAAAACCTGATATTACTGGTCTAAACAAAATAAAGTCAGTAAATTTATTCCCAGTTATGTTCTGCCATATTCATATATCTATGTCTTATTCAATCATCATCAGAGAAGTTTCTTCCGGAAGCAGATAGGAGTAGATGCAAAGACCCACTACCAGAAAGAGAACCTGTTATACAGAAAGAGAACCTAAGTTGGAGGTCTTCATGATATATTTCCCCTGAGTACTCAGGAAATACTGTGGAAGCAGAATCAGAAAGATTGTAATAACCAGAGGGGATGGAGGACTCCAAGAGAACAGAGCCCTATGAATCAACTACACAAGGTATATATAAGCTCACAGAGACATAATCAGCAAGCACAGGGCTTGAATTGATATATACCACATCCTTTGTGTATATTTTGCAGCTATTAGTATTTTTATCAACTTCTAATTTTGAGAACTAGTGGGTGTCTAACTCTTTTGTCTGATCGGGGGACTCTTCCTCCTATTGTATTACCTTGTCCAGGTTCCATATGATAGTTTTACTTCATCTTATTATATTTTAGTTATTCATGTTTAGATATTGTCTTCTAAATGATTGCTCTTTTGGAATGAGTAACAAAAAATGAGTGAATTTGGAAAGGAGGGGAGATGGAGGGGAACTTGGAAGAATAGGGGAAAGCAAAAATATGATCAAGGAATATTGTATGAGAAAATATATTTTCAACAATAGAAAAAATATGAGGTGATCTGGCTAGGATTAAAGCCATAGCTTTGACAGACTCATAGCTTTCAATAGTCCGGCTTCATAGTGAAGGTACTGTCTGGAGCCATGTTTATTGCCACAGCTCTATGAAGTTTCAAGGTCCTTCCCATCACCAAGAAGCATGCAGTTGACTATTCATTAACACCACTTAAATGTTTCATGGTGGGGTCTCTTAAAAGAGCTGCAAGATTTTTTGCAGCTAAAGCTGAGGCAGGAAATATCTCTTAATTGAAACATGGTTGACTCTAGCAAACAGATCTTATCCAAGAAAATGCTGCTACCAAGAAGCTGTGCATAACTCTATTCTTTTGTTTCTAAAATTCCTTCCTAAACTCTCTCAGGTTTTAAGTGGATTTAGTTGTCCATGTTAGTACTATTTTGTTGAGATAGGTTCCTGTCCCACCCAGTTCTGCAGCTGATCAGTTCCAAAGAAACACACAGAGGCTTACATTAATTATAAACTAGTTATTGTATTAGTTTAGGTTTCTTATTAACTCTTATATCTTACATTAACTCACAATTCTCACCTCTGTTAACAACGTGGCTGGGTACTTTTTATCAGCGACATATTCTTATCTTGCTTCCGCTATGTCTGGCTTCCTCTGTGATGACTGCAGACTGACTCTATCCTCTTCCCAGAACTCTCCCGTTCTCATCACCCTGCCTCTAATTCCTGCCTGGTCTCACCAC
Source organism: Chionomys nivalis (assembly GCF_950005125.1). Lineage (NCBI taxonomy): Eukaryota > Metazoa > Chordata > Mammalia > Rodentia > Cricetidae > Chionomys > Chionomys nivalis. The sequence goes on along the minus strand of NC_080112.1, from coordinate 50,434,076 downwards.
CTATATTTCTTGCCTAGCTACTGGCCAATTAGCATTTATTAAAACAATACAATATAAGTGTCAGGGTACACGACTGTTTTCCCACAGCAAAGCCACCTGGATCAGTGATTGATTTTATGTGTTCTTGAACTTTGTTTGCAAGATTTTTTTTAATTTATTAGATTTTTTTAAAAAATACCAAGCCAAATTCCTACTCTCTCCCCTCATCCCATTCCCTCCACACACTGTCCTACCCCATCCCTATCTAATCCTAAGAGAGGGTAAGGCACATTGCTTTGTGGAAGGTCCAAGTTCCACCCTCCTGTATCTAGGATGAGCAAGGTATACATTCAAAGAGAATAGGATTCCAAAAAGCCATTACATGCAGTAGAGATAAATCCTAGTGTCACTGACAGTGGCTCTTTAGTGTTCTCCAGCCATGCAACTGTCAACCACATTCAGAGTGACTAGTTTGGTCCTATGCTTGTTCCTTCCTGGTCCAGCTGGAGTTGGTGATCTCTCATTAGTTCAGGTCAACTGTTTCAGTGGATAAACACATCATGATCTTGACCTCTTTGCTTATATTCCTTCTGCTCTTTAACTGAACCTTGGGAGTTCAGTCCAGTGCTCCTATGTGGGTCTCTTCCTCTCTTTTCATCTGTTGTTGGACAAAGGTTTTATGCTAATGTCTGTCTTTGAGGTTGAGGTGTTTTTCTTGTATGCAGCAAAATGATGACATCCATTCTGTTAGTCTGTCTTTTTATTGGGAAATTCTATTAACAAATATAGAGAAATATCAATGACCAATAATTTTTATTGCCTATTTTTGTTGGTGGTGATAGTATGAGATTATTTATTGCCTGTGCTTCTGTGTGTATAGTACCCTCTTTGGGTTGGAGTTTCCTTTCTAATATGTTGTGTAGGGTTGCATTTGTAGATAGAATTTTTTCAAATTTTAGTTTATCATAGAATATTTGTTTTGTTTATCTATGGTTATTCAAAATTTTTCTAGGTACAGAATTCTTCACCAGCATCCATGGTTGCTAAGAGCCTACCACATTTATGCTCAAGTGCTTCTGGTTTTCAGTGTCTCCATTTAGAAGACTGGTATAATTTTAATATGTTTACTTTTATATGATTTTTTTCCCTTGTAGTTTTTAATATTTTTTTGTTTTCTTTTTGTCCTTTTCTTTTGATTATTATGTAGAGAGGCTACCTTCTTTTTTAGTTCAGTTATTTGGTGTTCTCTATACTTCTTATATCTTTGTATATAATCTTTTCTTTAGGTTAAGAAAATTTTCTTCTTTGATTTTGTTGAAAATATTTTCTGGGCTTTTGAGCCAAGATGCCTCTCCTTCCTCTATTGCTATTTTTCTTAGGTTTTATTTTTTCAGAGTGTCATATTTCCTGGTTCTTTTGTGTCAGGAATTCTTTATTTAAAATTTTCTTTGACTAATGTATCAATTTCTTCTTTCATATTTTCAGTGCCCTAAAATCTTTCCTCCATCTCTTATATTCAGTTGGTGATGCTTGGATCTGTGGTTCCTGTTGATATACCTAGATTTTCTGTTTTCAGGATTCCCTCAGTTTTTGTTTTCTTAAATGATTATATTTGAATTATCATATCATGAACATTTTTATTCATTTTCTTCAACTGCATTTTTCTTGGCTTACTTTAAAGGATTTATTCATTTTTCATTATTTATTTAGTTTCTCTTTTTAATTTATCTTACTTTTATTTATTTTTTTTTGAGATAGGTGTTTCTCTGTAGCTTTTGAACCTGTTCTAGAACTAGCTCTTGCAGACCAAGCTGGCCTTAAAGTCACAGAGATCTACCTGCCTCCACCTCCTTAGTGCTGGGATTAAAGGCATGTGCCACCCCTGTCCAACCTAACTCAATTCTTACATACATTGATATACAAAATTCAATTTCTTATGAAAAATAGTTAGAACATTCCTGAACAATAATAGAACTTCTGGAGATATCACTCTCCACAGCTTCAAGCTGTCCTAGAAAACGATAGAAATAAAAATCACATGGTATTAGCCTAAAAACAGATATGTTAACCAATGAAACTGAAGCAAAAACCCAGACATAAATCCACAAACCTGAATTTTAATAATGAAGGCCAAAATACACAATGGTGCTGGTCTAATTGGATACTTATATGTAATAAAATACAACTGGAACTCTATTTATTAACCTGCACAAAACTAAATCCAAGTGGTTCAAAGTCCTCAAAATAAAACAAATCACACTGAATCTGATAGTAGAGAAATTATGAAACAGCCTAGAATGCATCAGCACAAGAGGATATTCCCTAAGCAGAATACCAGTAGGGCAGACTCTAAACTAGATAATTAATAAATGGGACCTCATGAAAAAGAACAACTAAAAGGCAAAGGACATGATCAATAGGACAAAATTTCAACCTACAAAATGGGAAAAGGTTACTGCTTGACCCATTAGCTCTAGCCTCTTATTGGCTAAATCTTTACATGTCAATTTAACCAATTTTTATTAATCTGTGTATTGTCACGTGGCAGTGGCTTACTGGTAAAGCATGTCTATCTCCGGTGACAGATCCCTAGTGTCTCTTTGACTTTTCCCTTCTCCCAGCATTCAGTTCTGTCTTCCCTGCCTATCTAAGTTCTGCCCTATCAACAGGCCCAAAGCAGTTTCTTTATTAACCAATAAAATCAACACAAAAACAAAAGGACCTCCTACCAACTCCACATCCAGTAAAGGGTAAATATATAAAAAAAAAAAATATAAAGAACTCAAGAAACTAGAAATGAATAAACCAAGCAATCCAATTAAAAATTGGTTACAGATTCAAACAGAGGATTCTCATTAGAGCCTTCTCAAATGGCTGTGAAACATTTACAGAAGTGTTCATTATCACTAGCCATCAGGGCAAAGCCAATGAAAATGTCTCTGAGATTCTATCTTACACATGTCAGAATTGCTAAGATTTATAACACAAGTGACTACTCATGTTGGCCAGAATGTGGAGCAAGGGGAACAATCTTCCATTGCTGGTAGGAATGCAAATTTTCCCAGCTATTATGAAAATTGATATTACAGTTACTCAGAAGACTGTGACTCAATCTACCTCAAGATCAAACTATACCACTCTTGAACATGCATCCAAAAGACAGTCCATCCAACCAAAGGGACTGTTACACAACTATGTTCATTGCAGCTTTATTCATAATACCCAGAAACTGTAAACAACCTAGATGATGCTTAACTAAAGAATTGATAAAGTGTTGTTACTTTACAGAATGAATTATTACCCAGCTAGTATGAATAAAAGACAAAATGAAATTGGTAGGAAATGGATGGAAATCAGCAAAAATCATACTGAATGGGCAAACCCAGACCCAGAAAGACAAATATGGTATGTATTCATCTATAAGAGGATATTAGCTATTAAGTAAAGGATAATGACACTACAAGTTACAGATCCATAGAAGTTTTATATAGAGGAAAGCTTTTGGGGAGAAGCATGGATTTCACTAAGAAGGGAAAATAAAGTACATTTTTGTGGGTGGAATTTAGAGGGATGGGCATGGAAAGGAAATAGAGTATGGGGAGAAATGATGGTATATGTGGGCATTTAGGGAGCAATATAGAAACATAGTGCAATAGAAACTTCCCAAAATCTATGAGGGTGACCCTAGAAGAGGACTTCTAATCATGAAGCATACATAGCCATCTTCTGTAATCAGGCTTGGTTCCTATTGGATTCTGGGTAACAGTCACAACTCTACTATTATTTCAGTTTGTTCTGCTCTAAATTGTTACCCACAATTTCTTGAGAAAAGACTACAACCACCAACCTTACATAGGTGTCAATCCCTTTCTTAGAATAAGGCCAAACCACAATCCTCTTTTAAGTGAGAGACTCATAAATGAGTCTGGGCCACCAAACCTCACCCCCTAATAGGCTAAAAGTGTATGACTATGGAAAGTACCCAACTTCCTTTTCCCAGTATTTCATTATAATTGGATGGGAATTTGGAAGTAATTTTTTTTGTGTTTTTTTCCCTTTAAAACTGGCTGCTGCCCCTGCCTTAAGGACATGGTTTGGAGTACAATTCCTGCTTCTTCTTTGAAATCATCTTTTTCTACATCGATGCTTTTGCTTCCTTAAAACTGGTCTTTTGTGGTAGATTATTTCCAGATTCTCAGACCCTAACAGTTCCCACTGGAGGGACTGGGACACTAACCCAGGCAGAAAACCTAAAACCCCCAACATGTCCTGGCTACAAGATGTGCTGGGGCAATGATGGCTGGGTGCTTGTGAGAGTGATCAACCACTGACTGGTCTTTCTTGAGGCCCATACCAGGAGAGGGAACCCATGCCTAACAGTGCCTGAGAGATCAGCAACCAGTATCTACATGACTCAGAGTTCTACGGTAGAACCGAACATTACTGCTCCCCTCTCACCAAAATAATGAAATTATTTCAAATTATATTCTACTGTACTCACAGGATTGGTGCCTAGTCTAATAGTCATCAGAGAAGCTTTCTCCAGCAGCTGATGTGAGCAGATGTAGAGAACCACAGCCAAACATAAGGCAGAGCTCAGAAACTCTCAGCAAAAGGACAAAGGAAGGATTGTAGGAGTCAGAGCTATTAAGGAGAACAAGGCCTGTTTTCATTGCATCTTGTTATGTTATGTTGCACTGATATCCCTGTGCTCCTTTTTAAAGGGAACAGAGGCACAGTAATTCTGGTGGAGAGATGTGGGGGACATTGGTTAGAGGAAAAAGAAGGGAGTCTATTGTTGGGGTATATTGTATGGGAAAATAATATTTTTCTTTTCTCATGTAGATTTGAATTAATTAGAAGTACATGTGATGGGATAATCAAGAGGCAGATGGGTATTGTGAGTGCAGAGAAAACAGTCTTAAGATTATGAACTATAAATTGTAAGTGGAAATATAAATCTACTTTACAATTACTTTCAGAAATGAGAAAATAGTAAATCTGTCACAACCAAGTTTGTTTTGGGTATATATTTTCCAAAGGTCTTATTATGAATACAAAAAAGTGAATGTAAGAATTTTCTGAGTTATTTCAATTTGCATGTGACAACTGACTCAGATATGGTAGGCCAAAGGAAATGGTATTGTACAAAATGAGAATTATATTTCCATGGAAAATAGATTGAGGTTATCTTCTATCTAAGGTGAATCACCAAGTATTTTCACAATTATAAATTTGAAATAAACAATAACAGCAGCAAAAGCAAAACAAGTTTCCATAAGAGGTAAGTTGTTAGATATCTGAAGAAATACTTTAAGGGATCAAATATTATGGCATCATATTAAATATAATAAAATAAGAACTAATTAAAGACATTTTCCATAGGCATTATATATTTAATGTTCATTTAATTATATAGAGCTCTATCGTCTTCATCAGACATTTACTAATCAAATGAACTAATTCAAAGCTGCTTGTAAGAAAAATGTGCATACAGACACACACAGAAAAAAATATCTTTTAGATCAATTTCATTTTTGATTTCAAATCTTGGTTATATAAAATAAATATGCTAAATCTGGCTTCTATGACGACATAAATGACTTGTACTTGAAAGTGTGGAAAATGGCACCCATACATAATAAGCATGGAGTTTACAAGGTACATCTAACTTTGTCACATCAGTTGCTATCATAATTTGGCTCTTTTCTTGTCTAACAGTGGAATCTGGTGTCCCATAAGGTAACAGGATTTTCATCACTGTACTGGCTAGTTTTGTGTGTCAAGGTGAGACAAACTAGAGTCATCAGAGGAAGGAGCTTCAGGAAATTCCTCAATGAGATCTAGCTCTAAGGCATTTTCTCATGTAGAGATCATGTCGGAGGGCCCAGTCTTTGGTGGGTGATACCATCACTGGGCTGTTGGTCCTGCGTTCCATAAGAAAGAGGGCTGAGCAAGCCATGGGAAGCAAGCCAGTAAGCAGCTCCCTTCCAGTGCCTCTGCATAAGCTCCTGCCTTTGGGATTCTGCCCTGTTTGTGTTCCTGTCCCAACTGCCTTCAGTGATGCTCAGCAATGATCAACCTAATGAACCCTTACCTCACAGACTTGCTTTTTGTTCATGGTGTTGTATCACAGCAATAGAAACCCTAATTAAGACAATCTCTATTATTAATATTTGAGATAAGCATCTTTGAAGGTTAACTGTACATGATCAGCTTCTTTGGAGTATGTGATGAGATATTATGTTACTGCAAAGATCGTATGGTAAAGCTACTCCATTTATGAAATTGCAGCGGAGTATAAGAGAGAAAGAAAATGATTCTGGAGCACCAATTCTTTTAGAGGGTATATTCTAACAACTGGAAGAATGCACAGTAAACCCTGCCTCTATTTTCCCCTTTCAAATATCAGATAATTTCTAAGACTAACAAAGAGGTCCCTGAGGAACAGTATTAGTTCAAACTCCAGTATTTTTTGATTAATGATACTTAAAGGCTCTACAACTCTTATGGTCACACCTTCTTTCTGAGGCGGAGGTTTTTCCTAAAATATCTCCCGTTGTAGATTTACAGATCAACACAAACGGAAGATATTCATGCCTAGTATTGTTTTTGGTTGTTTTTCAAAATGTTTCCTACTATAACACACACACATACACACAAACACACACACATAGACTACTAAATATCTGTAATTAAAAATTAGTTTCTACAAGACAAATTTTCCCTTTTCTATTCATTAGATTTATTGAGAGCTTCTTTCCTTTTGTTTTGATTTATTTGTTCAAAAATGAGTGTTTAATGTTGACTTGATTTCATATGTCATTTCCCCATTGTTTCTTTTATAATTTATACTATTTTTCATTTTTATTTAATTGACACAGTGACAATCAGTAATTCAAACATTACCAGGACTGTAGGATTGTTATAGAAGTAATTTCGTCATTACAATTTTGACATGTATCATATTATATTAAGATAGCATCTGAATTTTCTAGCTTTACATATTAAACTTATTATTTTTGTTATTGTTTAATATTATATACAAAATAAAAATATCTCCATTTTACTCTATTTTCCTTGATTGCCATGTCTTCTATAAAAAAATTATCCTGTAGAATCCCCTTTATTATTTTAAAATAAAATTTTCAATTTTCAAGTAACTTAAAATATAATTTACTCATACTTTATGAAAATGGCAACTAAATTGATATACTTTTTCTGACACATTTGAATACAATATTCTGACTTGCATGATCTGTACTGAAAGCATTCTTACTTCTTTTATTTTGGCTTACATTGTGGTTGTTTTTGTGTGTGTGTGTGTGAGAGAGAGATGGAGACAGAGACAGAGAGAGAGAACTTATCTTTGATAGTCTATCACTTCTAATTGATTTTTTCCTTTTTATTGTTTATTTATTAAAGATTTCTGCCTTCTCCCCGCCACCACCTCCCATTTCCCTCCCCCTCCCCCATCAAGTCCCCCTCCCTCATCATCCTTAAGAGTAATCCGGGTTCCCTGCCCTGTGGGAAGTCCAAGGACCACCCACCTCCATCCAGGTCTAGTAAGGTGAGCATCCAAACTGCCTAGGCTCCCACAAAGCCAGTACGTGCAGCAGGATCAAAAACCCATTGCCATTGTTCTTGAGTTCTCAGTAGTCCTCATTGTCCATTATGTTCAGCAAGTTCGGTTTTATCCCATGCTTTTTCAGACCCAGGCCAGCTGGCCTTGGTGAGTTCCTGATAGAACATCCCCATTGTCTCAGTGTGTGGGTGCACCCCTCGCGGTCCTAAGTTCCTTGCTCGTGCTCTGTTTAAAGATTTTAAATCTTTAGTGTATTTCAACTTTAAATGTTTTGAGAAATTAACTTATGTTTCTTTTTGACTATGCTGTGTTTAATATTTTTATTTTCCAACAAAATATTTTCTAATGCTTTCCGTATGCTTTATCAGATTAACAACATAGGTGTTTTACATAGTACTTATCCTCATTATCCTACTCTTCGTATTTCCCTGTTTTATTTACCCTAGAAATATCTTTCTTTTAGTTGGTGGACATAGTAGACTAAAAATTCTAGTGCATCAAAATTTTTTGTGCCTTTATCACTTCATGTTTGTGTATCTATTTCCTCTAAAACATTCTCTTCTGGAAAGTGATTTATTAAGATCTGTGAAGTGCAATAGGATTAACAACAAAAAGTCCTGGGAAGTTCCTGAAATTTAGAAGATTTAAAACAATCTACTACCAAATTTTATAAACATTAACTATTACCAGGGTCAGAAGACTCTGACCAGTTGAATTCTGTGTAAGAAGTGCAGAAATCTCGAGATTTTTGGAGTCAATGCATAACTTGGGGTGTGCTTTTATGTGATGAGGTTTCTTTTGTGTCCTCCATATTTTGGTAAGATCTCAATATCTAGGCTAAAGTGGCTTTAACCGTTCATACTCAGCATACAGGGCTGATGAATAAAACGAAGTCAAAGAGATCTAAAATGAGCATAGGTGTCTGTGTGTCAAAGTTGGCTTTGAAATATCTGTTGTGTGATGTCTGTTGTGGAACAGAAATTTAGTGCAGAAATTTAAACTTCCTTAAATTATTGAAAGAAGTATCTAACTAACAGCTAGAAGAGATATACACATTAATCTTAGAGATACAGGGAATTTAACATTGACAACAATTTGAATAACTTTGGTCATTGATTCTTGTTTTCAGATTCTATAAGACAAACAACATACAAACAAAAATGTGATATCTTGGTTCACAGTTTTGACTTTTAAAAATTTTGTTCTAATAAATAGTTATTATTTTTATTACATCTATGGTATGATTTAATCAGTAATGAAAAGAAAATACTCTGAATTTTTCTTATTTTTGGGTCTCCTATATTTCATTCATACTAATACCTCTACTGCTGGATCATGTTCTAGATTCTCTTCCTAACTGATATTTTCATCCTGGGCGTTTCTGTAGATCCTCAGTGGGACAATAACGTTAGAATTTTGTCACATAGAAAAGGATTTGTTGGATTATGCCTTTAACCCTAGCATTCTGAGGCAGAGTTCGATAAATCACCATGAGCTCAGGATTAAGCTACTTTACATGTGGAGTTACAGACTAGCTGGGAGCACGTACTGAAACCTGTAGTTGGAGACTGCTCCTTCGTTTCTGGACTACTCAGATGCCAATAGTCATAAAGAAACAAGATTAATTGCAACCCTGTTTGGCCTATTAGATGAGAATTCTTATTAACTAATTCTTATATTGTAAATTAGCCCATTTCTGTTAGTTTGTTTATATCGAAAATGCTGTGGCCTACCAGTAAGATCCTTCTCCTTCATCAGCTACATGGCAATTCTTTGACTCCACTTAATCTTTCTATATAACTGTGTTTGGATTTCTTACCTCATATTATTCTGCCAAGCCATTGGCTGAAATAGCTTTATTTATTATCCAATAAAAGCAACACATATACAGGAGGACATGCCACATCAGAAACCCTGTCTCAAAAACAAGCAAATATATTCACAGAGCATTTTTGTCACTCAGAATATCAGTGTATCAGTGTATCAGAATATCAGTGATGAGAAGCCAAGGACAATGGCACTAGGTTTCGATCCTAATACAAGAACTGGCTTTGTGGGTGCTTAGCCTGTTTAGACGCTCACCTTCCTGGACATAGATAGAAGATCTTCGTCTTCCCGCAGGGCAGAGAATTTGGACTGCTCTTCAGTATCGAGAGGGAGGGGGAATGGTGTGGGGGGAGGAGAAGAGGAGTGGGGATAGGGGGAGGGGACTGGGGGGAGGGGGCAATATTTGGGAGGAGGGGAATGAAATGGGAAACGGGGAGCAGGTGGAAATTTTAATTAAAAAAGAATAAAAAAAACATCAGAAGGTAAATTCAGTGTAAACTGAAAGCAATTAAATTATAAAGATTAAATATATTTTCCAAAATTTGAAAAAAAAAGAATATCAGTGCATCACACTGTGCAAAAGTTCTCATTCCTTCTTTACCAATTAATGTAATTGACTTCATTGTGTTTTTTATTTAAATAATATTGTCACATCTTGACCAATATTATACCATGTGTTTGTATAAGAAAAAAGCTAAATGATAAACACAAAGTAAACACTCTTACATAAACAATTTTCAATTGTTACCAAATCTTGACTTATAACTTCAGTGATTCTTTGGGGTTTTCTAATGCATTAAGGCAATTTGAAATGTTTTAAAATGCTCAGATTTGCTAGTTGTCTAATACCATTCTTGGTCTTTTATTGACTTGCGATGTTGATTTTAAGAATTTCTTCATCTTGAGTAATCCAAGTATATGTTTCCTTTCCAAAAATGATATTAAATATTTTATTTCTGAGAATGGAATTTTAGACTTTGTTTTGAACCCTTCTTCCAAAAGACCAGAAAATAAAGAAGACAAGGTATGTTTAAGGAAATATGCAGATAAATGAGAAATAAAATAGGGATCATTAATAAAAGTAAACAAGACAATGTGTATTTAATAATTGATGCTTTATTATCCTGAATTTCTTCTGATAATCAGTATTTAAATTCAGAAGTATCAATTCCATGGTACTGCAATGAAAAATAAAGAAGGATCATACTCTATTGGTTTACATTTTAAACATAAACTACATAAATATGTGTTCAATATATATCTTCTCTGGATATCAAAACATATATTTGACCTTATATGGCTACTACAGTTTTCAAAGCAGAGCACTCAAATCATGGCCAGAAAGACAGCACATTTGATAAATGCTAAATAATCAATATCTAAAGATTCATGTCAAGGTTCCTAAATAATGTCCATTTCACTTTCTCTCATGTCCATATTAACCTTGTGACAGTTGGGATGTAGTATGTATTTTTTCTTTGTGTAGATAAAAGTATCTATAGAGTTATAGGCTAGAAAGACCTAGGGTTTTATCTAGACACTATAATTCTATATCCAAAATTTGAATTTATTAATGATTAGTTTAGCTTTATAGTATAATCAGAAGAGCTAATAAGTTTACAAGGAAATCAGAAAGAAAAGATACATGGTTGCAAAACAGTAAAGGATGATGAATGATATTCTAGGTTCTCTAGGGTAATGATTTCAAAACATGTATCTGAAAGAATAGATTTTATTTTACTTTGAATGTATTTTCAAAGAATAAACTAGTTAAAATGCCCCCTTCTATTGTCCTTGGTTGTATTTTCTAGACTTCTCAGCACATCCCTTTCTAAAACTCAGAAAATCACAGCCAGATTAAATACTAAAAATCTTTGTAGAGTTCAAGTTATAATGCTTTGGGTTTATTTATAGGCATTTAAGGACATTGTAATGGAAGTCATGTGAAAATAAAGGTTACAAATGAATAACTGAAATGGCTATTGGTAACTATAATGACAATAGTAAGAGTAACTGGTATTTATTTGATCTTTTACTTGTGATAAGCATGCAGTTAAGCAGTTTAGATGAAATAATTGACATTTGAAAATATTTTCTCAAAATAATAAGTAGGTATACAGTGAAATGTAAGGAGGATTTGCTGAGGGTCATATATCAAATTAATGGTAGTAAAAGATTTTTACACTATTTACCTATTTCAAATATTTATAATAATTTATATAGTCACTTTTAGCCATTGCCAATGATCTGAAAATTAATAGAAAATAAAGGCTTTTCCCCCCTCAAGATTTATAGTTCATTCAACACTGCTTTACTAATGGGATCTTAAAAATTTCTGTTCTAAGAATGTGGGTCATTCTATGAGTCATATAATTATACATTTACTGACTAAGTTTTAAGCCCCACGATGCAAGTAGATAGGTTTTGAGGCAATAATATGAAGTATACTTAAGAAAGTAAAATTCAACCCCCATTTTACCATTGGACATTCCAGCAGCCAGATCCTATTCCCAAGTCATCCTACCCCAGCCTATACTTCCAAAGGAATCCCCCTGCTCCACCAAAGATTCTAAAAGCACCCATAACTACAGCAGCTTCCTGCTCCACTGGAGACCACACAGGTAAGCAGATCCCCAGCCTCCTGTTTAATATTGCCACCCAGAGCTCCAGGTGACCTATAGATGAACCAAAGGTCATGCCTGCTGCCAAATTCCAGCTGCTAATTTAGGAAGAGATCTTCTGAGACCCTACTAAATCACAGGACACTCTGGCCAGAAAACCAGAGAGGAAATAGAAAGCAAGAAACATCCAAACTCATAAATTAGCATGTAGATCTATAGTCACCTGAAACCAGACACCAAACCTAGACACCAATATAAGAAAAGGAACACAATCAACAGCAGCTAGGGTCATATGTCACTGTCAGAGCTCACCAATTCTACTACAGCAATATTCTAACACAGATAAAACACAAGAAAATACTGTTAAACAAATTTTATAAAGATGATAAAGGTCTGTAAATAGGAAATTAATAAATTCCTTAAAAGAAAAGGCAAACAAAAATTAGAGGTGATAAGTAACTCCCTCAAAGAAATCCAAGAAAGCTAAGAAAAAATAACTATTTGTTTGAGGAAATTGTTCAAGCCTTGAAAATGGAGAGATAAGAAATAAAGAACCACAAACTGAGGGGATTCTGAAAATGGAAAATATAAGTAAGCAAAACATTACTATAGACACAAGTGTCAGAGATGTACTTCAAGAGATAGAGGATAATCCCAGCACTCGGGAGGCAGAGGCAGGTGGATCTCTCTGAGTTCGAGGCCAGCCTGGTCTACAAAGTGAGTTCCAGGACAGGTTCCAAAGCTACAGAGAAACCCTGTCTCGAAAAAACCAAAAAAAAAAAAAAAAAAAAAGAGATAGAGGATAGAATGTTAGACACTGAAGATATGACAAAAAGAAATAAGTACACAAGTCAAAGAAAATGTTAATTCTAAAAAAATCCCTGACACAAAACATACAGGAAATTTGAGACACCATGTAAAGATAAAACATAGTAATAATAATAGGAAGTGAAGAAAGAAGAGGAATCACAGCTTAAAGGCCTAGAAAATTTCTTTAACAAAACAATAGAAGAAAAAAAATGATGACCTAAAGAAGGATATGCCTATAAACGTACAAGAAGCTTATGAAACACCAAACATATTGAACCAGAAAAGAAAGTTGCAGAATCATTATAATCAAACATTAAACACACAGAACAAAGAAAGAATACTAAAAACTGTAAGGAAAAAGGACAAGTAACTTATGAAGACAGATTTTCTAGAAGCTTTTAGACTTTCTAAAAACAGGTGAGCCTAGACAGATGTCCTGTAGAGACCACTCAGACTACTATAACCAAAAAAAACCCCTTCCAAGCATTATAGATAGAGAAAACAAGATATTGTATGATAACATGAAGTTTTAAAAATACCTATCCATGCCGGGTGGTGGTGGCGCATGCCTTTAATCCCAGCACTCAGGAGGCAGAGGCAGGCAGATCTCTGTGAGTTCGAGGCCAGCCTGGTCTACAAAGGGAGTTCCAGGACAGGCTCCAAAGCTACAGAGAAACCCTGTCTTGAAAACAAACAAACAAAAAAAATACCTATCGACAAATCAAGCAACAGAGAAAGTAGTAGAGATAAAAGTCCAACTCAAGGAGGTAAATTTTACCCATAAAGATGCAGGCAATAAATAATCTCACAGCAGCAAAACCCAAAGAAGGGAAGCACACACACATACACACAACCAACAGTAAAATCACGAGTAACTGAAAATCATTTATCATTGGTTTCTCTCAATATCATTAGATTCAATTTCCCAATAAAAGCACAGACTAACAGGGTGGATGTTCAATAATATCCATATTTCTTTAGCATATGAGAAATATACCTCAACATCACAAATAGACATTACCCCAGAGTAAAGATTTGGATAAAGGTTTTCCAAGAAAAGGGACTTAAGAAACAACTGCTATCATTATTTTAATATCTAACAAAATTGACTTCCAACCAAAATTGATCAAAAAAGATGGTTAAAGACACTGCATACTAATAAAATAAAAATATCAACCAAGATAACTTTTCAATTCTTAACATTTATGCCCCCAAAACAAGAACACACATATTTGTAAAGGAAACATTACTAAAGCTGAAATTAGACATCAACTCTCACACATTAATTATGGGAGACTTCAGTACCCACTCTCACCAATGTGCAGGCCATTCAGACGAAACATAATAGAGAAGCACTGAAACTAACAGATTTTATGAGCCAAATGGCCTAACAAAATATCTACAGAACATATCACCCAAACAAGAAAGAATATATCTTTTTTCCTATAGCTGATGGAATTTTCTCCAAAATTTACCACATATTCAAACACAAAGCAACTCTCAGTAGATAAGAAAATTAAAATAAGCCAACCCCCTATACCCTAATAGAACACCACAGATTAAAGCTGGACTTTAACAACAGAAAGAATAGTAATCTTACACATCCATGGAAACTGATCAACTCTCTACTGAATGATTACTGGGAAAAGAGAGAAACAAAGAAAGAAATTTAAGACTGTCTAGAATTCAATGAAAATGAATGTACATAAGCAAATCATAGGACACAATGAAAGCAGTATTAGGAGGAAATTACCTAACATTAACTTCCTACAAAAGAAATTGGAGAGATTTCATACTAGCAATTTAACAGCACACCCGAACCTCAAAAGCAAAAAGAAGCAAACACACCCTAGTGGAATAGATAACAAGAAATAATCAAACTGACAGTAAAATTCATTAAAATAGAGACATACAGAACAATACAAATAATCAATGAAAAAAGAGTAGATCTTTGAAGAAATCAACAGGAAAAGTCCATGTCCAAACTAATGAAAAGGCAAAGAGAGAACAAGAGAGAGAGAGAAAGAGAGAGAGAGAGAGACTATTCAAATTAAAAAATCAGAAATGAAATGGGGGAAAATAATAATCACAATTGACACCTAAAAAATCTAAAGAATTATTAAGTCATACTTCAAAACCTACACTCCTCAAAATTGGAAATGGAAAATTTTTTGATACATAACATATACCCAACTTAAATCAAGTCCACAAAAATCATTAAACCATCTTATATCCCCTAATAAATTAGAAGCAGTCACTAAAAGTTTCCATACCAATAAATAAATAAATAAAAACAGCAATAACAACAAAGGAAAAAAACTTACCAGAATGTTTTATGACAGAATTCTATCAGACTTTCAATGAAGAGCTTATACCAATAATCACTAAATTATTCTACAAATAGAAACAGAGGGAGTGTTGACAAATTCTTTTTATGAACCCATAGTCACCCTCATACAGAAACCATGCACAGATTTAACAAAGAAAAATAATTGCAAACCAATTCTTGAACTTTATTGCAAAAATACTCAATAAAATACACACAAATAAAAACCAAGTAAATCACATCAAAATGATCATTCACCATGATAAATGGAGCTTCCTCCCAGAGATGCAGAGATGGTTCAACATATGAATAACTGTCAATGTGATCTACCATATAAATAAACTGAAAAAAAATTAACACATAATAATCTCATTAAATTCTGAAAAACCTTTTGACAAAATCCAACAACCCTTAATGATAAAAGACTTGTATAGATCAGGATACAAGAGACATACCTAAACATAATAAAATCAATATACAACTAGTCAATGACCAACATCAATTTAAATGAAGAGAAGGTCAAAACAACTCTACTAAAATAAGAGACATGGCATGGTTCTCAGCTTTCTCCATATCTATTAAATGTAGCACTTTTTGTTCAGCAAGTCCGGTTTTATCCCATGCTTTTTCAGACACAGGCCAGCTGGCCTTGGTGAGTTCCTGATAGAACATCTCCATTGTCTCAATGTGTGGGTGCACCCCTCGCGGTCCTGAGTTCCTTGCTCGTGCTCTGTCTCCTGCTCTTGATTTGGGCCTTGAGATTTCAGTCCGGTGCTCCAATGTGGGTCTTTGTCTCTGTCTCCTTTCATTGCCTAAATGTTTTTCTTTGGGTTCACCTTCTTAATTAGCTTCTCTAGGATCACGCATAATAGGCTCAACATCCCCTATTCATGGCTAGAAACCAAATACGAGTGAGTACATCCCATGTTCCTCTTTTGGGGTCTGGCTCACCTCACTCAGGATAGTGTTTTCTATTTCCGTCCATTTGCCTGCAAAATTCAGGAAGTCATTGTTTTTTACTGCTGAGTAATACTCTAATATATATATATTCCATACTTTCTTCATTCATTCTTCCATTGAAGGGCATCTAGGTTGTTTCCAGATTCTGGCTATTACAAACAATGCTGCTATAACATACCGGACTTGCTGAACATAATAGACAATGAGGACTACTGAGAACTCAAGAACAATGGCAATGGGTTTTTGATCCTACTGCACGTACTGGCTTTGTGGGAGCCTAGGCAGTTTGGATGCTCACCTTACTAGACCTGGATGGAGCTGGGTGGTCCTTGGACTTCCCACAGGGCAGGGAACCCGGATTGCTCTTAAGGATGATGAGGGAGGGGGACTTGATGGGGGAGGGGGAGGGAAATGGGAGGTGGTGGTGGGGAGAAGGCAGAAATCTTTAATAAATAAATAAAAAAATTAAAATTAAAAAAAAATAAATGTAGCACTTGAAATTTCAGGGAAAGCAATAAAAAACTAAGGAAGATAAATGGGATACAGTTTGAAAAGTTAAAAGTCAAAGTATTCCTATTTGAAACTGATATGATAGTATATACGTAAATGACCCAATTAATTTTACTAGGGAATGCCTACAGTTGATAAACACTTTGAACAATATATTTCAATACAAGATTATTTTTAAAAAATCAGTAGCCCTCTTATATACTAACTACAAATATGCCTAGAAATAATTTGGGAAATTTATTTATTTATTTATTTATTTATTTATTTATTTATTTTTGGTGTTAGTCTTTGTGTGTTTCCCTTCTTTGAGTTGGCTGGTGGAGGTTTGTAAGATGTCTGTGTTATTATGTGTGTTGTTGCCTTCCTTGGGTTATGGTTTTCCTTCTAGTACTTTCTGTAAGGCTGGGTTTGTTGTTACGTATTGTTTAAATCTGTTTTTGTCCTGGAATATCTTGTTTTTGCCTTCAATGGTGAAAGTAAGCTTTTCTTTGTATAGTAAACTGGGCTCACGTCAATGCTCTCTTAGTGCCTGCAGCCCATCTATCCAAGACCTTCTGGCTTTCCTGGTTTCCATAGAGAAGTCATGTGTAATTCTGATAGGTTTACTTTTATTTGTTACTTGGCCCTTTTCCTTTGCAGCTCTTAATATTTTTTCTTTATTCTGTATGCTTTGTGTTCTTATTATTACATAGTGAGGGGATGTTTTTTAATCCAGTCTATTTGGTGTTCTGTATGTCTTGTACCTTCATAAAGATATCCTTCTTTAGGTTGGGAAAGTTTTCTTCTATAATTTTGTTGAATATATTTTCTTGGCCTTTGGGCTGTAATTTTTCTCCTTCTTTTACCCCTATTATTCTTAGATTTGGTCTTTTCATGGTGTCCCAGATTTCCTGGATGTTTTTTGCTAAGAATTTTGTGGATTTGCTGATTTCTTTGTTCAATGAGTTTATTTACTCTATAGTATCTTCAGTGGCTAAGATCCTTTCTTCTGTCTCTTGCAGTCTGTTGGTTATACTTGTCTCTGTAGTTCCTGTTCATTTACCCAGATTTTCCATATCCAGCCATCTCTTGGTTTGTGTTTTCTTTATTGCCTCCATTTTGGTCTTCAAGTCTTGAACTGTTTCCTTTACCTGTTTGATTGCTTTTACTTGGGGTTTTTTGGGAGGTATCTTTGAGGCATTTATTCATTTCTTCTAACTTTTTCTCTGTCTTCTCTTCCATTTCTTGTTGCAGGAGCTCCTTCTACTCCTTCAGCCAATAGCTGCTGAGATACCAGCCCACTGGGTCATGGTCTCTCTCCCTTTGAAAATGCAGCCACTTCCCTCTGCTTGCACTCTGGATTCTGGCTCCTCTTCTGGTGACTAGGCTCCCTTCCAGATTGAGCAGAGGGCTGTTGTCTGTGACTCTTGCTGGGTCAAGGACCTAGCAGAAGAAAGGGCGGGCTTGGGTGAGGCAGAGTCACTGTGGAAAAAAGAAGCCCCTGCAGCAAGAGCTGGAGGAGGCCTGTACTCTGTCCCCAGGACCATCTGGCCGGGCAGGCACACACTTTTCCCTCAGGATGGATCTCCTCAGTACAGGAACAGGTCTTCCTTTATTTCTTCTTTGACCCAATGATGTTTCAGCTGAACATTGTTTAATTTTTGTGTGTTTCTGGGCTTTCTTGAATTAGTGTTGCTGTTACATTCTAATTTTAAGCCATAGTGATCTCATAAGATACATGGGGTTATTCCAAGTTTTTTTTTAAAAAAATCTGTTGAGCTGGGCGTTGATGGCGCACGCCTTTAATCCCAGCACTCGGGAGGCAGAGGCACTCGGATCTCTGTGAGTTCGAGGCTAGCCTGGTCTACAAGAGCTAGTTCCAGGATAGGAACCAAAAAGCTATGGAGAAACCCTGTCTTGAAAATTCAAAAAAAAAAAATCTGTTGAGATTTGTTTTGTTACCTAGTTGTGGTCAGTTTTTTATTTTTTATTTTTTGGTTTTTTTTTTTTTTGTTTGTTTGTTTGTTTTTTTGTTTTTTGTTTTTTTCGAGACAGGGTTTCTCTGTAGCTACGGAGCCTGTCCTGGAACTAGCTCTTGTAGACCAGGCTGGCTTCGAACTCACAAAGATCCGCCTGTCTCTGCCTCCCGAGTGCTGGGATTAAAGGCATGTGCCAACACTGCCTGGCTATGTGGTCAGTTTTTGAGAAGGTTTTATGAGATGCTGAGAAGGAAGTATATTCTTTTATATTCGGATAGAATATTCTATAGATGTCTGTTAAATCTGTCTGAATCAAAACATATGTTATTTCCCTTATTTCTCTGTTAATTTTCTGTCTGGAAGATCAGTCAAGTGATGAGAGTAGGGTGTTGAAGTCTCCTATTATTAGCATGTGGGGTTTAATGTGTGATTTAAACTTTAGAAGTGTTTCTTTTACATATGAGGTTGCCCTTGTGTTTGGTACATAGGTGTTCAGTATTGAGATTTCCTCTTGATGGAATTTTCCTGTGACTAATATGAAATGTCCTTCTTTGTCTCCTTTGATTGATTTTAGTTTGAAGCCCATTTTGTTAGATATTAGGATAGCTACACCAACTTGTTTCATAGGTCCATTTGATTAGAACTTTTTCCCCAACCCATTATTCTGAGGTTATGTCTGTCTTTGAGGTTGAGGTGCATTTCTTGTATGTGGCAGGAGGATGGATTCTGTTTTCGTATCCAATCTGTTAGCTTGTGTTTTTTATAGGTGAGTTGAGTCCATTTATATTAAGGGATATTACTGACCAGTGATTCCTAATTCCTGTTAATTTAGTTTTCATTTTTGATGATTTTTGAGTGTTTTTCTCCTTCTTTAGGATTTGCTACTGGGATATCATCAATTTCCTGAGTTTTTGTTTATTTAGCCAACTTCTGTGCATTGGAATTTTCCTTCTAATAATTTATGTAAGGCTGGGTTTGTAGCTAGGTATTCGTTAAATTTGGTTTTGTCATGGAATATCATGTTTTGTCCTTTTATGGTGATTATAAGTTTTGCTGTTTATAGTAGTCTGGGCTATCATCCTTGGTCTCTTTATGTCTACATAACACTTGAACATTACCTTCTGACTTTCATTGTTTCCTTTGAGGTGTCAGGTGTAATTCTGAGAGGTTTGCATTTATATGTTACTTGACATTTTCCTTTGCTGCTCTAAATATTCTTTCTTTATTCTATATGTTTAGTGTTTTGATTATTATGTGACAAGGTGACTTTTTTGATCCATTCTATTTGGTGTTCTGTAAGCTTCTTGTATATCCATAGTCATATCTTTCTTTAGGTTGGGAAAGTTTTCTTCTATGACTTTGTTAAATATATTTTCTGTGCTTTTGAGTTTGACTTCTTATCTTTATTCTATACCTATTATTCTTAGGGTTGTTCTTTTCATGGTGTGCCATATTTCCTGGATATATTGTGTTAAGCTTTTGTTGGATTTAATGTTTTCTTTGATGATTCTATTTCCTCTATTGTATTTTTAGCTTTTGAAATTCTCTCTTCCATCTCTGTATTATGCTGTTTATGCTTGCATTTGTAGTTCCTGATCAATTTCTCATGATTTCTGTGCCTATAAATTCTTCATCTTGTGTTTACTTTATTGTTATTTCAGCTTTCAAGTTTTGGGTTTTTTGTTTGTTTGTTTTTTTAAGACAAGGTTTCTCTGTGTTGCTTTGATGCCTGACCTGAAACTCAATCTTGTAGATTGTACACAAGGCTTGCCTCAAACTCATAGAGATCCTCCTGCATCTGCCTCCTGACTACTGGGATTAAAGGTATGTGCCACCACCACCCATCTTTTGTTTCTAGTCTTGAATAGTTTCTTTCACATGTTTGTTTGCTTTTTCTTGGTTTTCTTTAAGGGATTTTTTGATGTCTTCCAAATTTGTTTGGATTTTTCTCCTATTCTTTGAGGAAATTTTTTATTTCCTCTTTAATGGCCTCAAACATTCTCCTAGAGCTATTTTTTAGTTCATTTTTTTCTGCTTCATCTATATTTGATTGTTCAAGTTTTGCCATTGTAGGGTCACTATTGTTTACCAGTGTCATGTTGCTCTTTGTGGTGTTGCATATGTTCTTACCTTGTTTACCTGTCTTTTCCTTTGATTGGTGTAGTTGGGGCTGTCTGTGGCCCTGGTGATCAATCTTCCAGGTACTAGTGAATCTAGTGTTCAGCTAATTGTTCTTTATGGTGCATTCAGGGCCAGGGTTAGAGTCCCTCCATTGGTAAATTCATGTTTCTGGAGTTTGCTCATCACTCTTGGGGTTTGCTCTGCAATGCCTCGAGTAGTTTGGGCCTGCTCCCACAGAGGTTGCTTTTGGGGGGCTCTTTATGCTGAGGTTGCTGCCTTGGGCCTGTTCTGGCAGAGGTCCTGGCTCAGGCATACTCCTTTGGTGGTTCCAGATTCACGCCCCAGACCTGCAGAGGTCTCTGGTTTGGGCCTATTCCCTCAGAGGTCCTGGACTTGCTGAAGTATCTGGTTCCTGTCTACTCCCTCGGATGTCCCAGAGTCACTCCCAGGCCTGCAGAGTTCCTGGTTCAGGCCTACTCCCTCAGAGTTTCCAGACTAAAGCCCAGACTTGCAGATGTCTTGGATTAGGCCTACTTCTTCAAAGGTTCCAGACTCATGCCCAGATCTGGAGAGGTTCTAGTCATCTCCCTCAGCATTTGCTCCCTTGTGCCTGCTCCTATGGAATTTGCTCTCTCAAGCCTGCTTTGGACTAGTCCTGTTTTTGTAAATTTCCCTGGTCTGGGTCCAATCCTGCAAAGGTCTCTGACTTGAGCTTGGTCCCATAAAAATCTCTGACTCCAGTCTACTCTCTCATAGGTCCCAAACTCATGTGCTCCCAGACCTGCAGAGGTCTTGGATCAGGCTTACTCCCTCAGTGGACCATACTCACACCCAGTCCCACAGAGGTCTCTGATTCCTGTCTATTCCCTTGGAGGTCTCAGACTCATACCCAAACTGCCTTTATTATGTATATGTATGTCCCTCGTATCCTTAAACTGTCTAGGACTTTAATCGTGATTGGATTTTCAATTCATTCAAAGGTCTTTTTTTGTATCTAATGAGATGGTGGTCGTGCAGTTTATTTCTATAAATTTGTTTATAGGGAAGATTATATTAATTGATTTACATATATTAAACCTTCCTTGAATCTCTGGGATGAAGCCTACCTGGTAATGGTAAATGAACTTTTTGATGTGTTCTTGGATTCAATTTGCAAGTACTTTTTTAGTCTAGAGTCATAAGGGAAATTGGTCTGCAACTCTCTTTTGTTTGGGTTCTTTATGTGGCTTCAGTAGCCAGGTAATTGTTGTCTCATTAAATAAACTCATAAAATATAAAATTTGTTTCTATATTATGAAATAATTTGAGGCATAATATTATTAATTCTTTGAAATTCTGTTTGAAATCTGAATTAAGAATCAACTGTCTCTGGAATTTTGGACTAGGTTGGAAGATATATGTAAGTTGAAGATTTTAATGCTGTGACAAAACACCATGAAGAAAATGAAATAAGGCAAAGAAAGTGTTGATTTAGTTTATAGTTCCATATTGTTGTTCATCTTCAAAGAAAGGATCAAGACAGGAGTTCAAGCAAGCAAAAACCCAGATGCAGGAGTTGATATAGAGGTCATGGAAGGGTACAATATTCTAGCTTGCTTCCCATGACTTGCTAAGCAAGTTTTCTTATATAAACCAGACATGAAACAAACCACAGTGGACTTGACCTTCCATGATCAATCCCTAACTAAGAAAATGCCTTGCAACTGGATCTTATGGAGGCTCATCCTCAACTTAGGTTCCCTCCTTTGAGACAACTCGTTTGTGTGCCAAGCTCACCTAAGACAAGCCAAAACTGGTGACTACTAATTACAGATTCTATTTCACTATCAGTTACAGGTCTACTTAAATTTTTGTATCTGATCTTGGTAGATAAGATAGGTAAGTGGTACCTATAGAGAAACTTACCTATTTCTTTTATATCCCAACATTGTTGAGTCGATTTTTAAAGTGTGTACTTAGGATTCTGCGGTTATCATTAGTGTTTGTTTCTATGTCTCTCCTTTTCTCTCTTATTGTGTTAATATGGAAATTTTCTATTTGCCTTCTAGGTACTCTGGCTAAAACTTATATTTTGTTTACTTTTCAATGAATTAACATTTTTATCAATTTCCTGTATTGATCTCTTTGTTTCTATTTATTTTTGTGGCATGCATTTATTTCTTGCAGTCTACTCCTCTTGGTGGTAAACATTTCTTTTTGTTCTACTTTGATATATTACCAGACATTTTATGCATTCATTTTGTGCTTTGATCTTTCTTATTAGAATCATAAGTTTGGGCTGTATACACATTTTTTATTGAATTCTTGAGTATTTTTATTGATGTGTTGATGCCTTTTTCTTTGAGCAGAGAGTTAATCATTCTTCATGAGTTTGTAAGTTTCTGTTGCTTCTGTTGTTGTTTAATATTCATTGAGTCTCATAGCAAGCTGAGACGTATTTCAAATTTTGTACATTTTGGGACTTGTTTTGTGTCTGAATATGTAGGTAATTTTGGACAAAGTTCTATGAAGTTCAGAAAATAAGGTATATTCTTTGGTGTTTAGGTGATATGTTCTGTAAATATCTATTAGATTAATATATTTTATATCTTCTGATAGCTTCAGCATTTCTCTGTTTAGTATTTGTGTGGTAGAAGTTGGGAAATAAAGTCTAGCACTATAAGTGTGTGAGGGCCAATAAATGGTTTAAGCTTTCATAGTGATTAACAAAATGGGGTGCCCTTATGTATGGGCATAGTGTTTACAAATTAAACATCATCTTGGTGAATTTTTCCTTTAATGGATATGCAGTGTCTTTTTCCATCTTTTTTGTTTAGTTTTGTTTTGAAATCTATTTTGTTAGATATTTAAATTGTTATACCAGCTTGCTTCTTAGGACCATTTGCTTGGAATAACTTTTTCCAATTCCGTACTGTAAGGTAATGACAATCCTTAATGTTTAGGTGTATTTTGAGTATGCATCAGAGGATTTGATCCTGTTTTATCATCTATCCTGTTCACCTATGTCTGTTTATTGGTGAATTGAGGCTGTTGATACTGACCACTTGATGTTGATTTCTGTTATATATATAGTTGTTATTTTTGGTAGTGGTGGTGATGGTGGTGGTGGTGGTAGTGGCATGTGTGTGTCCCTTCTTTTTATTTTAGTGGTGTGAAATTATTTATTTCTGTGTTTTCTTTCACATAGTTATCCTCTTTACATTATAGTTTTCCTTCTTGGATCTCTGTAGAGTGGGATTTGTAGATAGATTTTGTTTAAATTTGACTTCATTATGCAATATCTTATTTTCTTAAACTGTGGTGATTGAAAGATGTCCTGGGTATAGCAATCTGGGCTGGTGGTCTGTTAGAATCTGTAGTGCAATTTTCCCTCATGTTCTGGATTTTAGAGTCTCAATTGAGAAGTCAGATGTAATTCTCCTTTGATTTTGAGAAGTTAGATGTAATTGTAACAGGTATACTCTATATGTTACTTAATCTTACTACATTAATATTATTTTAATATTTTTTTGGTCCTGTATGTTCAGTGTTTTGAATATTATGGATTGAGGGACTTACTTTCTGTTCCAATCTATTTAATGTTCTGTGCATTTCTTATACCTTTGTTGACATCTATCTATTTTTGTAGTTTAGAGAAATTTTAATTGAAAATGCTTTTTGGACATTTTTATTACTTTATTATTACGAAAAAAATACCAATCCAAAACCCCACTCTCTTCCCCTCTTTCCAGTCCCCTCCCTCTCCCTCCACAAACCCTCCCCCACCTCTCCAACCCTAAAAGAGTGCCATGCACCCCACCCTGTGGATAGTCCAAGGCCCCCCTACTATGTCTAGGTTGAGCAAGACTTACATCCAAAGAGAATAGGATCCCATGAAGCCGGTGTATGCAGTAGAGACACATCCCAGTGTCATTATCAGTGGCCCCTCAGTCTGCCCCAGCTCTCAACTCCCTTCATGGGGGCTTGGTTGTTCCCATGCTCATTCACTCCCAGTGCAGTTGGAGTTGGTGAGCTACCATTAGCTCAAGCAAACTGTCTCAGTGGATGATCCCTTCATGGTCTTGAATTCCTTGCTCATACTCTCACTCCCTCCAGTCTTCAATTGGATCTTGGTAGTTCAGTCCATTGCTCCGATGTGGGTCATTGCCTCTGTTCCCCATCTGTTGTTGGGCGAAGGTTCTATGGTGATATTTAAGATAATCATCAGTCTGACTACAGGGTAAGATCAGTTCAGACACCGTGTCCTCTATTGCTTAGGGTCTCAGCTAGGTTCATCCTTGTGGAGTTTTGGGCATTTTTCTAGAGTCAGGTTTCTTGCTAACTACATTATGTCTCCCTCAATCAAGATATCTCTCTCCTTGCTCTCATATCCGTCCTTCCTCCATCTCAACTATCCCATTACCCCAAGTTCTCTCCCCTACCCCCATCCCCTGTTCCCAAATTTTTGTCCCATTCCAATTTCCAGGTGGGTCTATATATGTTTTTCTTTGGGTTCACCTTATTACTTAGTTTCTCTAGGATTCTGAACTATAGGCTCGTTGCCCTTTGTAGTATCCACTTATGAGTGAGTACATACTATATTTGTTTTTTTGGGTCTGGGTTACCTCACTCAGGATGCCGTTTTTTAATTCCATCCCTTTGCATGCAAAATTCAAGATGTCATTATTTTTTACTGCTGAATAGTACTCTAATGTGTAGATTGTCACACTTTCTTTAGTTGAGGGGCATCTGGGTTGTTTCCGGGTCCTGGCTATTACAAATAATGCTGCTATGAACATAGTTGAACAAATGTTTTTGTAGTATAATGGACATCTCTTGGGTATATTTCCAAGAATGGTACTGCTGGATCCTCAGCTATTTCTCCTTTTTCTTATTCTTTTCTTTTCTTAAGGCAATCATTTTCATTTTATACAGCTATTCTGGTTCCCTCTCCCTTTTCTCTTCCTGCCCTCCTAAACTTCCACCAATCCCAACCTCAATTCACTCCTCATAGAAGGTGAGGTCTCCCATGAGGAGTAAACAAAGTTTTTCACGTCACATTGAGGCAGGACCAATGTCCCCCCCCCCCATATCTAGGCTGAGAAAGATATCCCTCCATAAGAAATGGGCCCAAGACAGCTGGTAAATACTTGTTTCATTTCCAGTGTCCCCACAGACTGCTCAAACACCCAACTGTCACCCACATTCAGAGGGGCTAGTTTAGTCCTGTGCAGGTTCTCCAGCTGTCAATCCAGAGTCAGTGAGCTCCCACTAGCTCTTGTCAGAGTTTCTGTGGGATTCTCCATCATGGTATTGACCCATTGCTCATAATTTTGCTCCTCTCTCTCTTTGACTAGACTCTGGGAGCTCAACCCAGTTCTTTACTGTAGATCTTTGCATCTGCTTCAATTATTTACTAGATAAAGTTTCTATGACGACAGTTAATGTAGTTATCAATCTTATTGCATGGGAAGGACAGTGTAGGCACCCTCTTCAGTATTGATTAGATTCTTAGCTGGGGTCATCCTTGTGGATTCATGAGAATTTTCTTAGTGCTACGTTTCTCACTAACACCATAATGGCTCCTTCTATCAAGGTATCACTTTCCTTGTTCTTCCTCTCTGCCACTCCCCCAATTTTGCCATTCCAATCCCTCATGCTCTCTTTCCCCCTCCACTCCTGTTTTTCTATGCCTCTTTTTACCTGCCCCTCACTCCTTAATGATCCTAATTTAGTCAGAGAGTTTGTCTATTCCCCCTTCCCAGGGGGATTCATGGATGTCACTCTTAGGGTTCTTCTTGTTTTTTAGATTCTTTGGGGTCGTAGTTGTAGGCTGGTTATTCTTTGCTTTATGTGTAATATCCAGTTATTTCACTCAAGATGATTTTTTTCCTAATTCTATCCACTTGCCTGCAAATTACAAGCAACCATTTTTTTTACCTGTTGAGTACTACACCATTGTGTAAATGTAACTTTTTTTTTTATCCATTCATTATTTGATAAATATCTAGGGTGTTTCCAGGTTCTGGCTATTATAAATGATGCTGCTATGAACATAGTTGAGAAAAATATCCTTGGGGTATGAGTGTGTATCCTTTGTGTATATGTCCAAGGCTGGTATCACTGGGTCTTGAGGTAAATTGATTCTCATTTTTCTGAGAATCTGCCATACTGATTTCCAAAGTGGCTGTGCAAGATTGCACTCCTATGAGCAATGGAGGAGTTTTTCCCTTACTCTGCATCTTCTCCAGCATAAGCTGTCATCAGTGTTTTTATCATAGCCGTTCTGATAGGTGTAAGATGGAATATCACAGTTGTTTTGATTTGCATTACTCTGATGGTTAAGGATGTTGAACATTTCCTTAAGTGTCTATCAGCCATTTGAGATTCCTCTGTTGAGAATTCTCTGTTTACATCTGTACCCCATTTCATTTTTAATTGAATTATTTGGTATTTTGATATCTAGTATCTTGACTTTATTATATGCTTTGGAAATCAGCCCTCTGTCAGATATGGGGTTTGCGAATAACTTTTTCCATTCTGTGGGTTTCCTTTTTTTCTTGCTGACAGTGTCCTTTGACTTACAGAAGCTTCTCAGTTTTAGAAGGTCCCACTTATTAATTGCTGATCTCAGTGCATTTACTACTGGTCTTATATTCAGGAAGTGTTCTCCTGTGCCAGTGTATTCAGAGCTATTTCAGACTTTCTCTTCAATGAGATTCTCAAGTATCTTGTGTTCATATGTGTCTTCATTTAATAATAGCTTCTTTGATTCCATTCCTTTGGTCCATGTGTCTGTTTCTATGCCAATATCAAGCTATTTTCATGTACATAGCTCTACAGTAGAGCCTGAAGTCAGTGATAATGATGACTCTGCAAGTTCCTTTATTGTACATGATTGTTTTGGCTATCCTGGGTTTTTATTTTTCCATATGCAGCTGAGTATTGTTCTTTGAAGGTTTGAGATTCTGGGATTTTGATGGCGATTGCAACAAATCTGTAGATGGTTTTTGGTAAGATTGCCATTTTTCCTATATTGACCCTACCTATCCAAAAGTATGGGAGATCTTTCCATTTTATTCTTGATGGAGGAGTTACTTTCATTGGTTAATAAAGAAAGTGCCTTGGCCCATTTGATAGGCCAGCCCTTAGGTGGGTGGAGTAGACAGAACAAAATGCTGGGAGAAAGAAGCCGAGTCAGGCAGTCGCCATGATTCTCCCACCCGACACAGATGCAGGTTAAGATCTTCCCTGGTAAGCCTCCTCGTGGTGCTACACACATTATTAGAAATGGGTTAAAGCAAGATGTGCGAGTTAGCCAGTAAGAGGCTGAAACTAATGGGCCAAGCAGTGTTTGAAAGAATACAGTTTCCGTGTAATTATTTCAGGGCATAAGCTAGCCAGGCAGCTGGGAGCTGGGATGGCAGGAACACAGACCACCACTCATACAACATATGCTATCTTCTTCAATATCTTTCTTCAAAGCTATTGCAACTTGCTTGTTGCTATAGTGAAGGTTGATGTTCCTCTAATTCCTTTCCAGCCCATTTGTGATACATATACAGGAGGACTATTATTATTATTGTTAAGTTGATCTTGTGTCCTGCCACATCAGTAAAGTTGTTTATCAACTGTAGGAGTTCCCTGGTAGAATTTTCCAGGTTACTTATATTTACTATCATATCATCTGCGAATAGCCAAAGTTTGACTTCTTCCTTTCCAATTTGTATCTTCTTGATCTTTTGTTGCCTCATTGCTCTAGTTAGAACTTGAGTACTATAATTAATAGATATGAACAGAGTGGGTGTCCTTGTTTTGCTCCTTGTTTTAGTGCATTTGCTTTGAGTTTATTTCCATTTAACTTGAAGTTGGCTATTGGCTTGTTGCATATCAACTTTGTTATGTTTAGATATGTTTCTTGTATTCCTGATCTCTGCAAGGCATTTATTGTGAAGGGGTGTTGGATTTTGGTGAAGGCTTTTTCAGCATCTAATGAGATGAACATGTGATTTATTTCTTTCAGTTTGTTTACATAGTGGGTTATATTGATGTTTTTTTTAATATACATTAAGCCATCCCTGCCTCACTTGAATGAAGCCAACTTGGTTATGGTGGATGACTATTATGTTATGTTCTTGGATTCAGTTTGCCAGTATTTTATTAAGTATTTTTGCATCAGTTTTCATGACAGAGATTGA